>NW_024609835.1:181263604-181988735 GCF_016920785.2 Ixodes scapularis | reverse complement strand
ATGTACTTGTACGGTGCAAATGTACTATGCGTTTAAAAGACACCCCATTCCAACCTTCACCCAGTTTATTTGCAAAAATTTGGGATTTCACCACGAACTACATGTATATATGTAACAAAAATACGAGCTCATAATTTATTTCTCAAGATGGTTTTATCTACTGGGTGTATCAAGGAGCGGCCAGGCTCTTTAAATCCACCGCAAAATTCGTTTTTTAAGCTATCGCGTTCAGATTGTCTACAGCGTTGGTCAGAGGTGGTGAATTTTTTCTATTAAATTCGCAAAGAGCAAGCTTACCTGAAGAAAAAGTAAAAAAAAAAAAGAAATAGAAAAGGAGAAGGCTTAGCGTCTATGGAAAACGCAGCGGAGCCACCAGTCTTCAACGCCCTTAGGTTTGAAGACCGGTGGCTTCGCTGCGTTTTCCATAAAAGCTAAGCCTTTTTTTTTTAACTTTTTCTTCAGGTAAGCTCGGTCTTTGCGAATTTAATAGAAAAAAATGCACCACCTGTGGCGAACGCAGTACAAAATTTGAACGTGATAGGTTAAGAAACCGAATTTAGCGGTCTATTTAAGGAGCCTGGCCGCTCCTTGATACACCCAGTAGTTTATGCTAAAATGGCAAAATCCAATTGTACGGAGCACTTTCAGATCACGAAGGCTTTGAAAACACGATGCTTTATGACTTCGAGTGTTTCAGGTCACTGACACTGCTGTTTACATCTAGACTAAATGTTTGTTTTTTTTGTTTTATTTTGTGTTAATATTTTTTTTGTCGACCTTTTTTTATTGCAGAGACAAGGATCATGATTTTGTGATTTGCTTAGACAATAAAATCGAGATTCTTATTCATATACATGTTTAGTCTGAAAGCGGAAAAACCTGAGGTTGGACTCCATATGTTCAAACATTTTTTCTGAATTCAATTCGTTGTTGAAATAAACAAATTGCCTGCATTATAAACAAATCAGACCCTTTGACTTCTTCATATATGGAGTCACTCTTTCATGTTCAATACAGACAGTTTTATTCTGAGCACTGCTGCAAACATCTATTATTTTCGTTCCCTCTTATATTGGGTGTCAACATTGTGGCCTGTCTTGCAAGTATCCTACAATCATTTTGATTTTCTAATTTTTGTTTCTATTCGTGCCTCTCTTTCCGTGGTCCTGTTTGAGAAATGCAGAATTTTATTGTATAAGTAGACAAGCATGCAAATAAACAAAAAAACAATTATTTTCCGTAGATGTTTAAATAAAAATATTAAAACAATAAATAAAATACCAGGACTTTTTAATTTAACAATAGCTCTTACAAGAAAAAAATGATAAGACGATACACACAATCAAAAGTATCTAATTTCACAGGCTTAAGAAAATATTTGTATAAAAAAAAGTATTATTCGAACTGCCATGTTTACAGCTTCGAGCCAAGGCATTTTTTTATTTCAGTACTCTAAGGACGATCTGGGAATTACCAAGTCTCACAACAATCTGATTCTAGGGGAATTACATTGTTGACATGAGACTCTCAATAAGGAAAATAAGCGACACGGCAACGTTTACAATCCACACCTCGCTTCACCTTCAGTACGAGCGCAGCCAAGGTTACGAGCTAATAGGGTCGCTCGAGCATTGACGAAGGTACAGCCTCACGGCATTCGTAATGATTGTGTAGGGTGAGCATGCGTGATCGTCGAGGTATTCCCCCTGAAACAACTACAAAATTGTAATCACAAAATGCACTCACTTGAAGGCCGTACGTTTTAACCAGTCCCAAAGGTGAAATAGGCATAATTTGCGGAAAGTTTATCGTAGGCTCCGGCGAGGTATAAGGAAAATAGCACAAATCAGCGTACGTGCGTGCAACACACAAATGTTAAGAATGTAGGACAGCGATAAGTAGAGTCTTTTTTTTTTTTTGTCGTGATGGCTACTTGGAAAATGTACCGAGGAAAGTAGGCTGCATGTGTTTGTTTACTTCACGAGGCTGCAGGTTTCTCTAATAGAGTGCGTCCACAATGGGGAATAGATTAAACTCACGGGCTGTGACTTTTCATGTGTATGTCAATAGCGTCGCGCAGACGTGCGCTATTGACAAACAATAAAGCCTATTTCCGCGTGTTTTCCAGCCTAATTATAATCGTTTATCTTGAACGACACTAATAATCCATGGAGAAGGGGAACAAATAAATAAAGGATAAACTCAATTCTCCAAAGACAGCTGTGACTGGTGCGCGACCGGAAAAATTAAAGACGGTTTACAATTCTCTGTAATGCCGAATTAAAGCGCAGCTTTTGAGGAGGTGGAGAGGAGGGTACCGAGGGGAGGGTCACATGTGATGTCACGTCTGATGTTACAAGTGTGAAAATGTTGCCCTTGTGTGAACATTTTGCTTTCGTGACGTCACGTGTGACGTGACGGGAGCAAAATTTTTAAGCTGAATTTTGCGGAAAATGTGTCGCCAAATTTAGCGAAATGATTTCCCTCTAAATTTGGGGGGAAAATTTACACTCGTGACGTCACACTTGACGTCATCATGGGAACGTCCCATAGTGTAACGCGCGGTTACGCTGGCGGCGGCGGCGGCGACGTCGCTCAAGCCGGAAACGGGCGCCTAAGAGCTGCGCTCTAAAAATCCGCCTGGTCCTGGTATCGAACCAGGGACCTCTTTATTTCCAGCGGAGCGCTCGACAAACTGAGCTAACCAGGAGTTACACGTCCGTGGAGCAAACGGGTTTTATCAGCTGCCACCAGTTTAACACCAACAAGGATGAACGACCTGCAGCTTATGATTATAATCCACATAATGCAATGGTGCAAGCGAGCTGGACAAGAATGACAATGATAATCACGGCGTACATTTACTGCTGACCCTTCGCAGAGCGAAGGGTCAGCGGTAAATGTACGCCTCTTCTTTGTAAGCTCCAGCACTCCGTTTGCTTCGCAGTAGATTCTAGGTCGCTCTGTCCAAGGCGGCCACGCTGTTCCATCAAATACTTCAAGCCTGCCCTGGGCAGCCTTCGTTTAGTCGCCCTTGTGGTGTCCATTCACCAACCTCGTCGTTAAGTGTGATGTATCGCGAGTAAGAGCCCAGTTGCAGCCGTCAGTCGCTCGACTCGTTCGGTTTAATCGTGGCTCCCTACTAACCGAGATCCGTGCTCTTTCAAATTGCGCGCCCTCACCATGCGGTGACCGCGCGCTCCCCCAACATGTCCCGCCATCTGCTAGCGTAAGCAGATACATCGCAGTTTCTAGGCTGGAACTGACTACGGTGACGGGGCCCCTCACTCCAGAAACTGCACTATGGTGACGGGGCAACAACAACCGATGCAGATGTCCAATGAATATCCTATTCCTGAAGCGCTTCGCGGCGCTGGGGTCCAGCGTCGGCTTCACGAGCTCGGGGTTTTCGCTTCGAATCGCGTACTGGACAATATTTTTTTATTTTTTTTATTTAGGTCACAGACGCTATATTTACGTGCAGAGAGAGGGAGAGGACCGTGAAGCGTGGGTAAATGTGTCGTAAATTACAAGTTATTAATTCTCACTGTTCCCACCACATACAACACAGGACGGGCCCCCTCACTCTTGCCGGCCGCAGTACGGTGAGGGGCCGCTCACTTTTGCCTACCGCACTACAGTAACGGGCCCTTCGTAAGTTTCAATAATGCTGCATGATCGAATTGGCAGCCGTGTGTGTTAAAGCAGGGGGAAGGGGGGGGGGGGGGCTTAGGTTAAAGCGCGTATAAATTATAAGCGCTCTCACCGATTCGTTAGACATAGACCTCACCGGGGGACGGGGCCCTTCACTTTTGCCTACCGCACACAGTGACGGGGCCCCCTCACTTTTGCCGGCTGCACTACAGTGACGAGCCCCCTCACCATGGATAGTGAGTGCCTTCTAGGCTAGGGGTGAAGTGGGAAGGTGTGTTATGTGGGTAGATGTGTTTTATGAATCACCAGGCGACTTCTTCGGCGGAATAGCCTGTGTGCATTTTTTATCTTGATTAGTGTGTTTCGTGGTTTGGCTTGTCCCAGTAGGGCACGGAGAATTTGCCATACTCTGGGTGTGTGAAGCTGACCGTTTAACAGATCGCAGGTTTGTAGCAAGTGCTCAGTGGCTAATGAGTTTGCGTAATTTATGGCCTCTTCGGTGATGCGCTGCAGTGCCTTTTTTTAATTTCCGGTTGGTTCTGGCGTTCCGCCATAACCAACCGGAAACTGTGTAGCTTGCCCCAGAGATGGAGGAGGTGGAAGCCAATATATGAAGGTTCGTTATCGCGGACTATCAGTTTCGTATTGAGTGCGTGTGCCGCCCCCGTACCGATGCGGTCCACGCGGAGCGCGATTAAAAAATGGGGGTGTGTTCTCGTCCGTGGCTCTTCTGTTCCCAATTGGTGATCGAAGTCTGGAGCATAGTGTTCAGGTTCCCCTTTTTTTTTTGTTGGGTCCCCTAAGCATATTTAGATTCCGCCATGCTCACACTTTCTAGCCTTAAAACTCGTGCTGACCTTCATTCACTTGAGATCCTCCGCAGGGTAACAAAGCTATGCCTTTTGCATAAAATTTACTACTCGCTATCCCCACTTCACTCTTCATTTCTCTTTCAATCATTATATGTTTAAGCCCGCATCGATAACTCATGTAAGATTGAATTATCTCTTGTAAGTCATCTTTCTCTTTCTGCTCGTTTTTGCCATCCGCTATTGCTGACTGGAACGACTTGCCCGCTAACATTGTTTGTCAAAGTAATCGTTCTTTTTCGACAAGATTTACCGTAACTACTTTTGGGGGCCTTTGGTGCATGTGTACTGAAGTGTGGTTGTTTTTGTTGTTTTTGTGCTCAGTATTGTCGATATATTCTGCTTTGTAACCGCCCTCCCCCCCTCCCCCCCCACCCCTTGCATAATGCCCTTTGAGGTGTGTAAGGTATTTAAATAAATACAAATAAATAAATGTAGTGGTCGCTGCCTACAGTCCGTTTTACTTTAAGTACAAGTAAGGCCGAAGCTACAAGCGTGAGCATGTGGCCGTGAACAATGCTTGCACTTCGCGGGCGCGCATACATACCAGGGACGCTGAAAGTCGAAGCTAGTTCTTGTAGATTCCGCCACGCTCATACTTAAAGTGAAACGGAGTATAGGTTCTCAAGGGTATCGTCTCACACCGCAGAGATGTCCCCCTTGAACCAAGTGTGGTCAGGGTTTGTATCCCTTTCGACGCTATTGCCCACTCCCGTGGACAAGGTGGTATCGTTTAGGAGGGACATTGGCGCGTGCGCCATGAAGTGCGCAAGTCTTTTCCTACTGTGTGGGGTATCGGCATATCCCCAGGCTGCGTAATGGCCTTTGAAATATCCATCTATAAGAATTGGGGTATCGCTTGGGTTCTTGAGGTAGGATGTAAGTCAAGTGAGATGACGATCTCCGCGATTGGGTGCCCAGTAAATGTTCAGCGGGGCCTTAGCTGCTCTTCAGTAGTAGCATCTGATAGCTACGTTCTCGAAGCAGGATGTGTTGATGCGGTCAGTGTCCGTTTTGATCGCTGCAGTGTGATTAGCCAAATAGGTGGCTGTCATCAATGGGAGGCTGCTACCGGTGGGGAGATTTTTTGTCTTTGCGCGTGTTCTACTAGGTTGCGCGAAAATCTAAAATCTGGTAACCGGGTAAAGGGATCTTTCCTTTATTTTTCTTGCAATAAGAGTATGCCTGGCTTGACTTCTGCCGTGTTTATCAGTGTCGTTAACAGTCCTTTGTTTGCGGCGGAGACCAGGACAGTTCCATTTCCGAGCTTTAAGGGGGGGGGGGGGGGGGGGGGAGTGCAGTGGTAGATGTTGTGTCGTGCGCGCTGTGTGCATTGCTAGTCATTATGCGTCGTTGTTGTACTTATTCGCTCTGCGTAGGTGGGTGTGTCAGAGGAGGTGATCTTTGGACTTTTTGTGTAATTCTTTTATCCGGTTAAGTGTACCGTGCGTTTCAAGTTCAGTATTTTCTACCAATGTGAATCTTTACGCCAGTTGTATGAGTTGATTGCGCTATTGAATGCGTTCTTGGACTTCATGGATTATAGTTTAGAGTGCATGTGTGTATGGAGGACAGTTAGGGCCAGGAGGTCTTCTGCTTGGGCACTGGGGGCCGTTGGGGAAGTGGGGAGCGGAACTTGCTCGCTGGGGGTGCTTATTTGAATGGGTTCTTGATTTTCGCTTTTGGTTAGGATGTGACTATATGTAAGAGTCGGCGATTTCGGGAAAGATAAGGGGGGGGGGGGGGGGAGCGGGGGGGGGGGGGGAGGGGAGTGGCACCTGGTAAGGAGTAGATCCACTTGCGGTCGTGGGGCTCTCCCAGCGCCTCCCGGTGGTGTTCGTCTTCTTTATTTTTTTTTTTTGTTGGGTTAAAGTTGCATTTGAAGGTTATCGCGGAATTTCCCTACAGTCTTGAATGTTAAATTGAACCTTCTTCCGGAACTTTTGACCGCGTCTTCGGTCATGCGGTTTCTCTTTGGCATTGTTGCTGCTGCGGCTGCGATTGCTGCTGTGACTGCGGAGAGCGGCGTATCGGTCAGTGTTGCGGAATGGGCACCCCCTTTCAATTCCAATTCCATTCCGGGAATCAGAGTTTTCGATAATTCAATTCCTTTCAACTCCTAGGATTTGGGACACTGGGCCTATTTCTACACCTGGGCCCGTTTGCTCGAAGCGCTAACCGCGGCTAAAGTTAGCCGCAGTACCTAGGAGAGGGATTTTGAGATCACTTGACTGGCTCGGTAGGGATGCGGGGAAACATGGCGGTGCGCCACTGAGTGAGCGCCGCTCGCTTTGCAACTAATATGTCGTTGTGGTTGCAATATCGGGCGCGTTAGTCAGCAACGAATAATGCAGGAAGCTTTCGCTTTGCCTTACCTCACTTAAACCGCAAAGCATGGGCAATGACATCACCGCATTTTTTAGATAGTGTTTCGATTCTGGGAATTCCTAAGCCTAAATGAACGCGATAATTGTCGGCATGGCAACGTCTTTGGAAAGTGGACTGTTGATAGCACACAAAAGCAGACAGCGTCCCTACAGACTTTTTTCTAAATTATCCAAGCATCGCGAGGAGAACGCTGGAAGTGTAATTCTACGGTTCACGCGCGCTGGCCTTCCTTTTATAAAAGATTTGAAGTAAAAAAACATAATAAGGCTTTAACGATCGCGCGTGCAAGGCAAAATTTGTTTTATACTTTTTGCTTTAGAACGGTTACTACTCCAGACGCCAGCACGTGCGACGAGTGCAACTACAGTCGTAGTAGTACACTGTAGTCGTAGCATGCGCCTCGGTGCTAGGATAATTTAGAAAAAAGATCTGTTGGGACGCCGTCTGCTTTTGTGTGCTATCAACAATCCGCTTTCCAAAGACGTTGCGTTCATTTAGGCTTAGAAGTGCCCAGAATCGAAATACTATCGAAAAAATGCGGCGATGTCATTGCCCATGCTTTGCGGTTTAAGTGATTTAAGGCAAAGCGAAAGCCTCCTGCTCCATTTGTTGCTGTCTAACGCGCCCGATATTGCAACCACAACGACATATTAGTTCCAAAGCGAGCGGCGCTCACTCACTGGGGCACCGCCATGTTTCCCCGCACCCCTACCGAGCCATGTCACGTGATCTCAAAATCCCTCTCCTAGGTGCTGCGGCTAACTTTAGCCGCGGTTAGTGCTTCGAGCAAACGGGCCCTGGAATGGCTGAATCGTTATATTCCATTCCTCTAATTCCTAAACGTAAAACTTAGGACTTGACAGCTACATTTCGCAATGTTTTTGGCATAAGCAGCATAAAGCTGACATTGTCAAACGCATAAACAATTGCAAAAAAAAAAAAAAAAAAAAAAAAAAACTAAATGCTTCAAAAAAGCACTAATTTGAATAAGCTCACGGTGCTGGATTGGCTTGAGCGAAGCGTCCGCAGCGGTCCATCGCAGGTGAAACAAAGTATGCAGAGACTAAAATCAAAGGAAATGAGCGGGCATCCGCTAGCTCTAGGTTGTTTGTAACCCCAACCCATTTGAATGTAAAACATATAACACAAAAAAACAAGCATTGGAACAAACACCAAGTAAAAGGTAGACTTACACGTAAAAATGCAGTATAAAAAAACAAGCCTCGGAGCAAAGCGCAAGGGGAGAAGTGAGAAGTGAATCTCGCTTCTTTCGCACTTCAAAGGAGTGCGCGCGAATGAACGTCGAAGGCAGCAAGGTTGGCCACCTGCTAAACAACGCTCCTCGAACTACAAGAAAACAATAACTGATCATCTTTCTGCGGCGGCCTGCGAGTCAACGAGTTATCAGAGTTTTGCGAGTTATGAGTCGCCCCCCGCTCCCAGGTCTCAGTCTGTGCGCGCGCGTGCAACCTCCATGCCGTCGAAAAAAAAAAAAAAAAAATGTAATACAACAAGCACGATGAGGAGCCGCGCATGGCGGCTTCTTTTTTTGCCGCCTTCGCTTGGTGCTTGGTTTCTTGTTTTGCTGTCGTGTAACACCAGTAAAGCCCGCCGCCTGCGCGTCCGTGAGAGGCGCCTCCGCCACCCCCTCCCCCCTTTGGTCTTTGCTCTGACGCTTGTTTTTTGTATTGCTAGCAGTTTCCCGCAATTTTTTTTTTTTTCTGAGCAACTGATTTGTTGACTGGTTTCGTTTAGCTGAACGTAACCCCCTCCCTTCCCTCAAAAAAAAAATAATAATAAAGAACCGCCCCCCCCCCCCCCCCCCCCCATTCCATTCCATTCCTATTCCATTCCCCCTCATCGTTACCGCCATTCCATTCCGGGGCCGCGAAAATGCGGCCCCGGAATGGAATAGTCGCGGAGTTGCCCAACTCCGGAGTGGCAACTCCGCGACTCTGGTATCGGTTGCTCACGGGCGTCCAGCTTTCTACGTAAGCAGCCAGTTCCTGGTGCCTGGGGAGCCGGGATGCAATGTAGCGTGGTCGGCGGAACCATCCTCCTTCCGGTCTGTGTTGGCTTGGTTGCGTTCGCGTTGGGCACGAAGTGGAATCGGGGATGTGGTGGAGAGTGTTCATTCTGGAATTTTCGGCATCTGTGATCCCATTCATGGGGTGTGTCCGGTCCTGCGCTGAACGGAAGGTTAGCGCTGCAGTGGGGTAGGTGATGTGTTGGTTCTTGTTTGGACATACTTCTGCACGATGTCCGGCGGTGTAGCAGTGTGTACATAGCAGGCCCCTGGGTCTACCTAAGTACATTTGCATTACCACGCGACTCTATAGGACGAATATCGCGAGAGCGGGCTCCTTTTACTGTGATGAGGATGGTTTTAGAGGAACCAATTCAGCGTGTCTGCAGGATTTTGGCTCCTTGAACTTAAACTCCTTTGTTGAGTTTTTCATATTTAACGGAAATTTGGATACCATGGATCACCCGTTTAGAGTGTGCCTGGCTGCTGGCGAGGCAGGCTTGGCGACGTGCAAGTTTTTGTTGAGGTGCACCTTCTTTATCAGGAGTAGTTTCTTCTCAGCAGATTGGTGGTATGTATGGATGGCAACGTCGTTTTGCTGGGGTCCCATCTTCGGACATGTGTCGCGTTCCTCTTCAGTATGTGAGGCCTGCAGCATCGAGAATGCTCGTGCCGACTTAAGCCTGGGACAGGTTGGTTAATTAGGTTCCATCGATAAACTTCACAACAATCGTTAACTTTTTCTCGGTAGCGGGTGGTATTACTGCCGGCGATGTGCCACTCTGGCTTGGTGCCTTGACATACATCTATGTTAGTAGCAACAGTGCGTAATACACAAGGACAGAAAGAGAAGACACATAGAAAGATAAACAGAGCTACTATAAAGACAACGTATAAAGACAAAGACAAAGAAATAAAACGTTAAAAGTGGAGAGTTTAGCTGCTGCAGTACTACCACCGACTACACCAGACCGCAGATTGAAATTATGAGCGGCATATAAATTTAACAAATTGAAAAACAAAAAACATCTACATATACACAATAAAATAATTATTCACATATGAAGTGTTTAAAACCTGACGTCGCAATGCGTCCACTCATCCCTGGCGGGATGCACCGTTCCCAAACTAAGCACCCGTCCTCAGTATGAGGAGGCATTCCCGCTATCTGGTTGTCGGTCGGACTGCCTCCAAAATAGTGTCCTGTCCCCTCCAAAAATAAGGCGCAGCACAGCGATGGCAAGCCACAAACGCACTGTACATTATATTTTTAAATATGTTTTTTACCTAATTTTGTGTTCACAAGATAATCTTCAAGATAACCGACCACATTTTGTTTTGTCCTTAGCATGTTTTATGAACCATGGTGTGTTGAGATGGGCGATGGCCGTCTATCGATGGTGGACATTTGTTGTCGAAGTTGGTCTCGTTCATCTTTATACGTTCGGCAATTGATACGTATGTGTTCTGCGTCTTCTGTTTCGTCACATGTGGCGTACAAAGGGGAGGTAACGTGTCGTATTCGATGTAGAAAATATTGTCCAAAAGGAACACCCAATCGAAGTCTGTGTATCAGGGTTTCAGAAGCTCTTGAAATATATATCGGCATGCAAAATCTTATATTAGGGACAATCCTTTCGAGATGGGAGTTCTGATGAGCGTCTCTCAAACAAGTAGACTTGTGTCTTTACCTTTATGTCCTTCTCATCAGGTTTAATGAGTCACCTTTTGTGAAAGTAATTGCAATCTTGGTATTTAGGTTGTGAGCATTTTAACGTCATAGCGTTAAGGAGCACGTGTCGCAGAAAGTCCGGCGTCGGCGTCGCCGTCGGTGGGACTGCAAAATCGTGATTAATCAATAGGGTCACGTGTGCTGTCACACGTGACTTTGACGTCACGACCTTACCGACCCGCTAAATGTGGCGAGAAAATTTCGCGCTAAATTTAGCGGAACATTTTCTTGCCAAATTAAGCATACAATTTTCCCAAACAATACAGCGGATCGATAGGGTCATGACATCATACACACGTGTGACCTCACACGTGACGTGACGCGTGTGGCCTCACGCCACATGATTTCCCGCAAAAATTTCGAACCCACAAAGCCTTCGTGACGTCACGTGAAACGTGACATCACATGTGACGTCACGGGACGCTATCGACTAGGCCACACACACACACACTTGCACGGCTTGCGAATAAGCGCAAGTTAATAGGGGGTTTTAGTATATCGTTTTTTCTTCCGGTACGGTATCCGTAAAGAAACGCCGGAGCTGCGCATGCGCTCCGCCAGCCTTGTCTGTACAGCTCAAGGTCTCGTGGCGGATTACGGAGCGCTATGCAGGTCTGCGAAAACGGTCTACTAAAATTCCTAGTATGAGAAGGCTCGGCGAATGGGGCCCAACGACGCTATCGCGTTCCACTCATAAAGGCGAACCTTGAGCGTCCTTCAAGTTTTTTTGGGGGCTGCCAGATCGGCCCCTTCGTTCCTTTGAATACCACAGTGTCCAGGGAAATATTGAAAATTAATTTTATGTCTCGTTTCAATAGCTACCGCCATCTATAAGCGACGGCGGCAAACACACAACCAGTATGGTTTCCGCCGTCACTCGTAGATGGCGGCAACCTTTCCAGCTATAATAGAAGAATGGATAGTCGGGCCCGTTGCTGGGAATTCATGGTAGGAAACAGCGCGAAAAACGGACGACCGCGAAGAAGAAGCACACAGTGTATCGAGCACAGCTTCACTGGTCTTCCTTCTTCACGAGAGTGGAAAGGCTTTTTTGTTCTCATTTGAAGATGGAATTATTAAGGTTTCTATCGATGATCAATCGTGTGTTGACCCGTCCGTGTAAACTAAAGTAATGTCATCTGGGGCTTAAGAAAGCATTGGAAGTGTCATTTGCTTAAACGTGGCTTGGTGTAAAGTAGGTTTTTTCTCAATTCCAAGTACTGATGTGGAAATATCTGCACAGTAAAATGTCTGAAGCGCAGCTGGAGAGAGAGCGACAGAGAGAGAGAGCGAGAGGTAGAAAGAGAGAAATACTTAAAGGGGCACTGACACCCCAAAGGTCGTATTCTTTTTTATTGTCTAAAACGATGCAAGTTGTAGTCACAGACACTAAAAAAAAAAAAAAAAAAAAACGCATCGCGAAAGAAAATTTCTCCGCGCGCGCGCGCCTTTTTATTTTTGGCTTTTATGTTTCCCGCGCTAACCTCCTTGCTTCTTTTGATCGGTGACGTCAAAAATCAGGAAATTCAGAAGCTTTGTAGGCGACAATTCTATAACATTTAATAACGGCAATTGTAAAACATGTTTTTTAACGCAATGACGAACGCACTACGGCCTTTCTTTTTGAAATACCTAAAATCAGATTTCGGTGTGATGTCGCTTCCTGAATTTGTGTTCTCCCTCGGAAACCTTGGCGGCGCTCGGGGAAGAAACCGGTTTTTCCCCGCGCCGGCTCCCTTCTATCCGGCCTGCTCACCTCCTCCTCTCTTCGGGTCGCGGTAGAAACGGCGCTTTGCTTTACAGCGTGGTGCGGAGGTCCGAAAGAAAGTCGAGTCCCAGGAGACCGCAAAATTTGACTCACTGCGCTGGCGCGGATAGCGCGGGAACTTCAAATTCGGCATTTTGGAAATTGTTTTTTTAATTCACAAATACTGAATTCCCAAGTTTCGAATTTTGAGGGTAATGTCCCGGCATCATTTTCAATCGTTTCGGATAATAAGATAAATTACGATTTTGACGTGTCAGTGCCCCTTTAATTCATGCAACTCAGGTCCGAGTCGTGCGTTCGCTTACGTCGTGGCGCCTTCGGGAAAGCTCGTGGCTTCGAGCTCCTGGCTTGGTGTCGATAACGGTTTTATCTGCTCGGGTTCCAAGATGCCATGGATATGGGTGGCTGGCTGTGGCCACAATGTGGCTTGGAGTTCCTTAGGTGGAGCGATCCAGCCCCGCCAGGTGTGGGGGATGTGGGAAAGGAGGAGGATGGGAGGGGGGGGGGAGGAGGACATTGGGGGATTGGGTGGTTCTGGATCATGTCCAATAGGTATGTTTCTTGTCTCAGTACGCTCCACACACTTGGCAGTGTGGGCGTCATAGACGTTTGTGGATGTAGCGGTCGAACATGTCAGACGATAATGAGTGCATTTGAGCTTGTCGAATGTAAGTGGCGTCGTGTCTTGAGAGAGTGTAGGAGGGTGAGGGAATCTGGCAGGCGGTCCGTGCGGCTGGCCTGGAGCCTTGCTCTTCACATCGTGCAGTGGTTGGCGTGCTTCTCTTTGGGGTCGTAGATATCGGGCCGGATCGGTGGGTTGCTTATTGGCTGTGCATCGTGAGTGAGGGCATCCGCTCGGTCATTGCCCGCTACACTTTTAGAAAAAAGGGGACCAAAAGGAGGTAACAGACCCCCTTTACCACCCTCCTTCTGGCCAGGGGGGAAGCGCTCCGCTTGTTACCTCCTCAGGTGCAGCAGACATTAGGAATGCGGTGCTACAAGGTGAAGTTCGCCTCGAAGGGGCACCAAGGAGGTAAATATTGCCTCCCAGAGGGTGCACTTGTTTGAGCACTGCCAAAGCCTGGGCGCTGCGATTGGCTGTGGAAAGGCGCAAGCGAGTTCGCTAATTATTCTCCTCGCATGACACGTCATTCTTCGTGCATGCGTGGGAGAGCTCCCACCCGGTCGACCGGGAGCGTCGCCGACGCTCCCGGTTATAACGGCATAATGGTCTTTCTTCTCGAACGTTCGACGGAGGCGTCCCAGCGCAGGAACGTTCTTTATTGTTCTGTTCGGCTCAATCTCTTCTTACGAGGTCACTGAGAGCGCTGCATTGACTTCAGTCGAAGATCCAAGTCGTGTGCACCGTATGCAGGTGAGGAAATGTTCTGCGCGGGCGGCAGTTGGCGTCGGTTATGACCGAACGGGAAGGCGACCTCCGTCTTCCTTACAAAAGCTTGGCGGACATGTTGGCACGTTTGAAGGCGTCGAGTGTTCGATAAAATTAGCGTGTGGCGCGAACGCAGACACGGTTTTGACCATCGAAATTCATAAAGAGCAACAACAGGAATGACTGTCGCTTGCACTAGCGCATATTTAGAAGGTTGACATACGCTAACCAGTGGCGTAACCAGCAGCTTTTCCCGGTGTATGTGTGTGCGGGTGGAGGAAGGGGGAGAGCGGCGGTTCGGCAAGCCGGGCGGCCGGGTGACAAGACACCTTTTGAATCGTGGGTCGCCTAGGATTAAGGCGTGAGGGGTAGGAGGTTTTCTCTTTTTGGGGCCGTTGGTGTGTCGCGTCGGACGTTAAATTGAGGATCTGATCAAATATTTGAAAATCTCATAAGGTGGTTGGTGTCTTTTTTTTTTTTTTTTTCGCAGAGCAGTAGTCGATCACGCATTCATTGGCGGCACCGGCCAACCGGCGCGATTAATTCTCAACGTCGTTGATATTTGTAAAAGTCAGTTTTGAACACTGATTTTTAATAGCAACGTTTTTGTTTGTTTGTTTTTAATTTAATGAGGTTTAATAAATAGTTTGGCAAAATGCCACGTTACCTTGAAATACCGAATATAAATGTCTGAGCTAATTATTCGTGCGCTTCACAAACATTAATAGTAGTATATTACGGAATGAGGTCATGAAGGTGTTACCGGCAGCGAGACTAGCAACTATATTGTCTTGGCATTTTCTTTGCGTGTGATCAGGCATTTCTGAAACTGATCATTCAGTAGACGAGTTAGATATAACTCAAGTTTGCATTACTTGAAGTTGATTGAATATATTTCTTTCGTCCTGCGGCAACGTTGTAGGGTGATTTCGTCGAGGGTACTGGATGCCTGCTACCTTAGACGCAACTGCAGGTAAGCGTAGTCAGATATATTATTTTGATGATCTTGTTCGCATTTGGACACTTGAAACGAGGTTCTTTATTTTAATATTTTTTTGTGTGTGTGGTGTTCGTTCATTTCCCAGAGAAAATTGAGGGTGTACTTCGAGTAAATAAATTAGAATAAGACACACAAGGCGCTTGAGTGTGTTCTTTTTTGGGCGTGTTGGTTTCCTTTGTTTTCGTCCTTGTGTACTGTTCTTCTCAAGTCTAAATAAAACATACATTCAATTTTAATCTGGCAGAGCACTTCGACAAAAATATTTGCATATTTGCCGAAGTTCGGCAGTTAGGGTTGGCGGTCATGGGGGTCTGCTGTGGTGCTGAGTAGCTAATGTGGTGTAGCGCTCTGTGGTGTGTGTTCTTCCTCTGTCCTTGTCTTCAAGCGCACTCATGTTTTTTCGCGTACAATACCAACTCGCCCAACAATCAGCACTTGTATATACTAACCTGCTACAGTAGTTGTACCCCTTTGACAAAGATTTCTTAGTCTTCTAAGTAATTCGGGGTGACAAGTTTAAACATGACCGGCGAATACAAAGTGCTTACTAAATACGATTACCACCCGCCATGTGATAATTTTAGTCAGTGGTAGTTAGTCAACAGTGAAACTAGTCACGTCTGGTAAGTATGGTTGATGCTTTATAGTGCTGGAATCAGTGGCCCATCAAATGCTCCAAATTCGTCTTAGAAAAGTCTAATATTTCTTCACAGTGTCTTTAAATTGGGGATGATATGTTTCAACTTCATATCACATGATTTCCACATTTTTTCGGTTCCAGGCAGGCAGTGCAATCTACCCGGTGGCTGTCAGCTCAAACCTAAGTAATCCTGAGGCGCCCAGCGATGTGGCAGTGGAGGGAGACCTCGAAGCCGCGTCGCCTGCTGAGGCAGTCCTGGTTGCATTCTGCCTCTACTTCATTTTTGACTACGAGTACCATCACCAGTTCAGGCGCAGATTCATTGCACTAGAGTACTTAATTGATCTGAAACACTCAAATGTGGAGTCACGTGCAACGCATTGCTTTCGGACCTAAAAGAAATGCCAAAAAGTATTTTCTTTTTTTAATGCCTTTTTATGCAGGTTTAGGAATTTTTTATGTCACTTGTTTAATGTTTTTTTTTTTTTTTTGTCTGACATAAGGCAGGATGGTTGGTTCTGGGAGCTACAGAAGGTCAATGATATAGCTTTAGAGTCACATTTTTGTCATTTACGAACTCAGCTTTTCGCAGCATTGGCATACTTAATTAATTTCAGTGTACTTCATACGTGGTGCCTGAAAGCATTCGCGGGTTGTGGTTCCATGTTCACACTGATTTGTGCTTGCAAGGTTTAAATACAGCTCATTAGCAGCAGGATACGAGCCCTTTCTTCTTTCCACATCAGAAGAGCAAATCCCGGAGTCTGCTTTCCTCTACTCCAGCGTTCATTCCACTACTGTGGATAGGACGGGCATAGTGTACTGCTCTCCTTGAGTTGCAACGCATTAGTCATCGCTAGTCGTGTATTGGTTTGTATTGCTGTTTGCAATATGTTTGATAAAGATTCTATTTTATATCACAGTGCGTTCATTTTGATTCTGGTTTGTACAAGACTCAGTCATTTGAGTTCACCCCAGTGAAGCTTCGTTATTCCAAGCAGTGTTCCAAGCATTCACTGTTATTTTCCGGGTAGACACTGATTGTTTATGTACTTCTTTGTGATAATATTATTGACTGTCGAGAAACTAGAGCCCCGAAAGTGTTGTTCCAGATGCCTTTATTGCGCTTAGTGGTTTCATCTTAGAACTTTTATAAGATGTCTAGTCATGCCATTGATTTTTATGCCATTTTGTTTGTGACAGCCACAATAAAACATTGTCATTTACTTTCAGAACTAGGCCGTCTTCATCTATTATAAGGCCAACCATTGAAACATGTACTATCACACCCACAAAGGGCCATAGTACCTTTTTTTAGGGGGCAAAATTGATTCCAGCAAGTGTGCATTTAACCTGTATTAGGGGGTGAACTGGGCCAGTTGGTTGCTGTTATACATGATGGGAAAAACAGCTCGGCCTGTCGTGTTTGTTCCTCGTAGTCCGCGTTTTCTGAGCAGTTTTCGTCGTCGTGTACATTTAACCCCAAAGTGGATCATAGTTCCCTCCAAAAAAAGGTAAAAGCAGCGCCCTCAATTACGTCGTCTTACCTCTCAAAAGGGTTGAAATTACACCCTAAAGGAGGCAAAGGCTGACCCTGAAAGGATGCACTTTTAACACCAAAAGAAACTAAGGTTACCTCCAAAAGGAGGCAATGTTGCACCCTAACCAAGGAGGTAAGTTTGCACCCTCGTTGCAGGCGGTAACGTTACCTCCAAAAGGGGTTGCCCTGTGTGCAAGTCGGTTACCCACTAAAGGAAGGTACTACAGCACCCTTTCTTTTTAAGAGTGTATACACTGATGACCAGCGATCCATTCCAGGACGGCGCTGAGTTGAGGCTGTTGGTGCATGTATGTGCTCAGGGGACCCCGGAGGTGGACGGGTATGTTGTTAGAAAAGGCACGTAGCGCACCCTGGCTCTCTGTCCGTGCCGTGGTCGTGTGTGGTGCTGTCGATGCAGGACGATCGCTTCCATTATTACTTGCACCTCCGCAGCGGTAGGAGTAGGAACGTTTCTGTGATGTTTCATGGCGTGACCTTTATATCCGATTGATGCAATCGTTGTGCTGTCGTCCATGTGCCTGGTGTCGGTGTAGTACATGTCGTGTGAAGGCTCCCTGAGGTGATTATCCAGGGCCTGTTGACGGTCTTGGTTGGTTCTGATTTCCATATCCTTGGGAATGAGTTGCACGGCGATATGGGGTATGTATCCCAGGAAAGAGGACTTTAGTGGATGGGGGGAGATATTCGGTGGGTTACTAGAGATTTGCCAGGATGACCCTGCCTTGTTGTGAGGTGATGAGGCGATGATGCTAGGCCTCGTGGTGGGCTGTGTGGTTTTCCCTTCCAAAGTATTGTGGAAAGCGACGTCTGCGAGAGAAAACTTGGGTGCGTAGTTAAGGACTTTAAGGATCGACCGCATATTGAGAGTTTTCCTAAAAAGTGTTGCTTACCGCACCGAACACTCATCTAGTGATAACTTGTTTGCCTCGCTCGAATTACCGTTGCTCTTCTCTTTATTCCTAGAAACCTTCATCTGGAAACACAGAATGTGTGTTTAAAATCACATCCGCCCCACTGCGAGATCATTGAGCAGTTCCCCGTTTCCAAATCCCAAGAGCAAGAACTCGTAATGGCGAAAGTGTGCGCTTTCTATGTGCCAAACATTCTTAGTACTATTTCAGATTCATTGCTTTCCTTACTTCAAGCAAAACGCTAAAGACAGATCTATGTTTTCTGATGTGTTGCGACAGCAATCTTCATCACATGCGGAAACCTGCCTGACCAGTTCTTTTC
This sequence comes from Ixodes scapularis, assembly GCF_016920785.2. Taxonomy (NCBI): domain Eukaryota; kingdom Metazoa; phylum Arthropoda; class Arachnida; order Ixodida; family Ixodidae; genus Ixodes; species Ixodes scapularis. The sequence goes on along the minus strand of NW_024609835.1, from coordinate 181,970,474 downwards.
ACCTTGTTTATTGTCATTTTTACAGACGAGCATATTCAATGACGTAGACACATTTGTAATTTCAAAAGAACTAGCTTCCTTTTTTCGCACCTGTACCGCCTGATTCGTCCCTGGTGAACACTCGAATCTGTGCTTTTTTCCCCTCAAGTTGTAACTGTATTTTTTTTAATCGAAATGTAACTACTCGCAGAAGACTTCTCCGAACTTTCAAGCCTGTATCGGAGTAGTATGTAAGCAGGCGCGTAAGATTTTTTTTCTCACAAGACTGCGTCGTACTTGGTTGTGAAAGTATCTATATATATCTTTATACCGTTTTTTTTTTTTTAATTCTTACAGATTTGTTTACAGAAAACCATGAAAGCCAAAGTTTTGCGGTTTGTGCGAGTGAGTTATACGCCCGGGGTACAATGTGTGGGTGGCTTATTTTTGCGATAAGGCGGCTAATTAATTCAAATTCGTTAATTAATGTTTTATTTACCGAAATTAGGCATATGGTTCTAATTAGAAACTTGTTGAGTGTTATCGAAAACCACTAAATCAGTCATTTTCAGAGACTTTCAGCGCGTGAGAAACGCACTAGTGCACTAAAGTGACCACTCGTGGAGCAGGTACAAGGCTAGTGGTAGCCGCGCAACTTTATCTAGCCCTAGCCTTGTATTTGCTCCACTAGTGGTAACTCGAGCGCACTATTGCGCTTCTCACGCGCTCAGAGTCTTTCTAGAAATTACTGATTTAGGGGTTTTGGACGGCGCTCAGAAAATTTATAATTAGAACCGTATGACTATTTTCACTAATTAAAAGTTAATCAACGAATTTTAATTAATTAGTCGACTTATTGCAAAGATTAGCTACCCCATAATGTACCCCCGGGCGTGTAACTCAGTCGCACAAACGGCATAAGTGTAGCCTTCATGGATTTTTTTAAAACAAATCTGTAAGAATAAGAATAAAAACACCCGGTATATATGTGTGTGTTTGTGAGTGTTTGTTTGTGTGTGTGTGAGAGAGAGAGAGGGTTTTTGTTCTCTAATACGGATGCGAATTCATCTCGTCATCATCTCCGACAAGCATACTGCTCTTCATCCTGACGTTGTGCATCTGGTTATGTGCCTGCGTGTTTTTTCTTAATTTGTTGCGATGTAACTTACCTTTAACTTTTCTAATAACTTTACACTGTTTTATTTTAGGACTGACATTTGTAGGCTATAAACATTCTATATATATATATATATATATATATATATATATATATTGTGGGAACCATTGGGTTCCCTCTATCCCTATCCAGGCCTAGCTTCAAGCAGGCCGTGGGAGTCGTCGTCACCAATGGCGTCGGCCTCCCGGATACAAGGAACCACGAGGCCGAATTCCCCGAAGGGGCCGGCTCTCCCTTGCCCATTTGGGTGAACGCGCCTTCGGCACACCCTTGAGAGTTATAATGGACGCGACTGCTAGTGGCCTCCCCCGGCGTGTCCATTCTCCGAGGCTACATAAACTGGCCCCGAAGGTGGGCCAGGGGCTCTCGTCGGCGGAGGCCCTGGCTCTACGGAGCTCGGTTTTTCTTTGTGGGCCTCCGACTTCCCGTGAATCTGTCTAATGCGGCAGCGCGGGAAACCGACCGGGTGATACCGGCAATTGAGCCAGCGCCCAGACTTTTCATTGTCTAAGAGCGAAGCGTGCTGACATTGCAGTCAATAAACACGTCTTTATACGAACCCAAGGAACCTTCATTGTGTTTCTAAGTGGTAACCCCCAAAAAGGGCGAATCCCACATCTGGCGCCCCAACGTGCGGCTTACCGTGGACTGCAAGGACAGCAGCATCCATCTCCTTTCGCTAAGATAGCGAACCAGGTCAATTTCCGGCCAAGGATCAAACAGGTGGACAAAGGGAGAGGCGAACGCCCGACACCCAACGCCACTCAACGGCTTAGTGGCCACGTCAGCCACGCACGGACACAATGCAGTGTCTTTTCAGCCAAGCTCGCTTCCAAAGGGAGGTGACTAAACGCCCGGAATACGTCCGAGGCATTCCCTTTCGGGACGACGCCAGCCTACTTCGCTGGGGAGGCGCACCTGCGCTTTTCGAGGTCAACCCCGTTCTCGAACAAAGCACGGTGACGCAACACGAAGCAAGTGCAGCTTTTTGCCTTCGAGACGGCTCGCGGGGCCCACCCAGAGTGGACACCCCGTCAGCGCACAAACTAAAAGCGTATCTCGGAGCGAGAAAATGCGCTGTGCCTGCAACACCGGTCCCAGTCTAGCGTTGTTGCGGAGACCGCCGATGGTGCCCTTCGTCGCCGCGTCGACGGACCAGTAGCCATCAGGTTGACCAAGCGACCCCGGAACAAAGGCCCCCCGGGAAAACTGAGTGAGTCAAAATGATTTCCTTTTTACTCCGTCTTTCCTTCCCGCTATCAAGGGACAGAGGACTGGCGTGAGCATGGTTTTCGGCTACTAGAATTTAGTATGTTCCGTTTACCCGCGATCGACTCCGGCCAAAAGTCAGTGAGCGTCGCACGCAACAATAACGTTAGGAACCTTTGAGGGCCACCTATCAAGTTGCAACCCCGTAAAAGCGACGTTAAATGTGAAAACGCCACGGGGTCCGGGAGCAGTTCAATCGTGCTACCGGGCAGTGCCACAGGTTGAACAGCGTCCCGAGATGATTGCGTGTCCGATTAAGGTGACCGCCATGCGGTCACTGGACGAGATCGTGAGCCGCGGCACTCGAAGTGTTCGTTGGGAATCGACGGTAGCACCGATGAGTTTTTGATGCTCAGCAGAACGATCCGGGGTGTAAATATGTGAATAGTTGTATATACTTTCGCGGACTCTGCGGAGTCGGGTGGTGCGTCCGCCGGGCGGTACGCTCGCCACTAACGTCGCTAAGCAACTCGTATTGTTGCAGACGGGCTTTGGCAGCCGGGCAGCGTACTCGCCGGGTCGAGCAACTCGTGTTGTTGCCGATCGGTGCCGTAAATAGTCTGGTATTGCTATTGAAAAAAAATTGGCTTGCTCTTTATGTTTATACAGCCTTGATGGAGATGCGCCTCAACGGGTAATCGGTCTCTTAGCTGTAGATGAGAAATTTAGCCAGTGCGGTACAACCGCTAACCTGGGATTTTTAACGTGCATCACGCAGTAGTGATCACACGAACGCGTGCCGGTACGAAACTCATCCAGATCGAAACGGGCGGGGGCGGCGGGGATCGAACCCAGGAGGTTCCCAGCGCAAGTTGGCATGGGGGTTCTTTTTTTATTTGGGATCGGTTTCTGTTCTTGCTGATGCGGATAAACTCGTGCTACGGCGCTTGGCCTCTACGAACATTGCAGTTCAAGGTGGCTGTCCTGCGCGGCTGGGAGGTGCATTCGGTGCTCTCCTTTGTTCGCCTTGGCCAGGGCAGCACGCGGCTCCAAGACTTTTCGAAGTTAGGTCGCTGTGCTGTACCTGGCCACGGGCATTTGTGTTTTAGCCTAAGGTAAAAGCTAACATGTTTGAAAAATAACAATGTTGGCGAGCCTGCCCGATTGCAGCCCTGCATCGTTTCAATATTACAAGAAAGGACAGGGTGGTGCATTTGACATTTCATTGTGCCCGCAAATCGAAGCGATTAGGCATCGTTAGCAAAAGCAGCCACGAAGAACTTTGCCTAGTCGATCTGTCACCAACAAATCTATTGTCCGGGGTGACGCGAGTCAGCTTGGTATGTGGACATCCGTGTTCACATTAAGCGGAGTCGTGGAACTATTTTCACAATAACTTCGCGAGCCGAGCCAGTGCGAGGCACGTGACTCACGGCTGAAAAGACACTTTTGTCTCTGCCTCTTTTTATCTCTGGGTCCTTGAGCACCCGGGGATTGGTCGAGTGTCCTCAGTTGGACGGCTCCACCTTGCTCGGAATTTCCGAAGCTTCCTTCTTGGGGAAAGAAACGGGAGAGGGCGGCAGAAGGCAGGCCGCATTCCAGTGGCCGGCGTTTCCTGACTCATGGGGCCACATCGAGGTGGCATCGACGCCAGGGAGCGTCATCGTCGCCGCAGTGTCGCCGGCCTGCGTGTCCAGATCCGGCTCGTCGGCTGCTGGCCAAGATGGCGGCAGCCATCCTCCCGCTGCCTGGACTCGTCCTCAGCCCAGCAACACGTGGCATCCAGTCGCGGACCCGGGCTGTGGACCCGTGCCGACATCAAGCAGCTCGCATCCCGTCACGCACCCAGTGACAGTGCCCGTGCCACTTAGTGCGTCCCCCAGGAGAGACGCCCAGCCACCGTACTTTCTGTGATTCTTCGAACATTTCGTCATGGAGTGTCCGGGCCGTCCTTCCTGCACAAGCCAGGCCACTACACGGACATTGCAACGCTACTCCCGGTAAGCCTGCCAAGAAGCGTGGGCTGCAGAGTTCGGCTGCACCCGGGGTCCACTGTCAAGCAGCGAGCTAGAGTTTTCAGCATGTACCGCGCTGATCGTTTTTTTATTTATTTGCTTTTCTTCGCGGCATGCTCTTTCGCTCTAGCGTTTCATTTTTTTATTTTGTTTTTGAGAGCCGGTAGGCCATTTTATTTTTAGGCCTACCTTAGCCTTGAGAAGGGGGAGTGTGGGAACCATTGGGTTCCCTCTATCCCCATCCAGGCCTAGCTTCAAGCAGGCCGTGGGAGTCGTCGTCACCAATGGCGTCGGCCTCCCGGATACAAGGAACCACGAGGCCGAATTCCCCGAAGGGGCCGGCTCTCCCTTGCCCATTTGGGTGAACGCGCCTTCGGCACACCCTTGAGAGTTATAATGGACGCGACTGCTAGTGGCCTCCCCCGGCGTGTCCATTCTCCGAGGCTACATAAGCTGGCCCCGAAGGTGGGCCAGGGGCTCTCGTCGGCGGAGGCCCTGGCTTTACGGTGCTCGGTTTTTCTTTGTGGGCCTCCGACTTCCCGTGAATCTGTCTAATGCGGCAGCGCGGGAAACCGACCGGGTGATACTGGTAATAGAGCCAGCGCCCAGACTTTTTATTGTCTAAGAGCGAAGCGTGCTGACATTGCAGTCAATAAACACGTCTTTATCCGAACCCGAGGAACTCTTTGTGTTTCTAAGTGGTAACCCCTCACCAAAAGGGCGAATCCCACAATATATACATATTTTTTTTTTTTTGCTTTGCAGTATGCAATATATTTTTTTTTTCTTAGAATGCTGGACTTGGTCTTACAATCCGTAGCTCCATGGATTTGACCCGAGTAACTGTATATGCTACGCTTGCGTAGCAGAGTATCGCAATGGTGGCATCCTGGAGCCAAGCACTGTGGGAAGTCACGGTCGGTTTTGGAGGTCACATGAAGGCGCGTGCTGTGGCGTCTGGAAAAAGAAAAATAGTTCGGCGTGCGGCTACGAGCCGCGCATGCCCCATCATCGTCGTCCCCTCGTTTCTTTCTTCCCTCTTAAAGGGGCACTCAAGTGGTTTTTGAGTTCGTGTTTTGATGATGACAACTGAATTTAGACGCCCTAAATATCGATAACAAACAAAAAAATATAGTCATACGGTGATTATTTCTTTAATAAAAATGTAATTGAAGGCCGCCAAACCTCGGATCCATCCGAAAACGAAACCACTCTCATTGGTCATCGCACGCATATCAAAACGATCTCTGGCCAATGTCGTTGGACGGCGTTCCGTCGCGCAGTGATCCCGAGATAGTCGCACCGGCCGAACTTTTTTGTCATTCGAGCTTCGTTCATGGCGGAGTTCTCCACGCTCGAGGACCTGACACCGTCAGAGGTTGACATTATTCGGCGGACAGCCGACCTGGGCATGATTTCCTAAGCCGCCACTCCGACGTGCGATGTGGACGATAGCAGCGCTTCGGAGTCGTGTTCGGGTTCCGAGGACGACGAAACGCAGACCTTTTCGGGCGCTTTTCGATTTGCGGTTGGGGCAAGTCGTAACCAAACCAACGTTTGACTTAGCAGCGCACCTCTGGTACGTGATGTAAAACGATGTCGCCACGTTGACTTTCACCTCGGGAGAACGGGGAAGGCTGGTTCAGACATTTGCAACGAGCGCGTTACCTACGACTGCGTCCGTTGCAATCGGAGCGACCGGAAAGACCGCTCTGCGCCGCGCGTACTTAGGGCCGGTTGCACCAACGCCGCTTACCTTAACCCAAAGCGGCACTTTCCTAAGCCGGCTTAGCGCCCTAAACCGAGCTTAGGTAAGTACGGGTTTAAATTCCGGTTGCACCAACGTTAAGCCGGCTTTACAGACGCGCCCCTAGCTAAACGCTGGATTTGCGTAGGGAATCTAGCGACGAACAGAGCAAACTAGGGAACGCTCAGAGCGACGAATGCGATTGGCGGAGAGGAATCACGTGATGTAAACAAAAAAAAAAAACAAAAAAAAACTGCCGTAGTAGTTGTCGTCGGCGTCTGCTTTTCGCTGTATTTCTTCGGTGAGTAACAAATTAAAGGTCTCTAAATTCAATCATTTTTTCGCTTAACTTTCAATAACACAAGTCAAAGCTTTAAATAAACATGAATGCTTTTTACATCTGTGATTGTGTGTTTAATATCGGTTGATAACAGGATATTTTGACAGTGGTAGTAGTTTTCGTGCTCACATTTTGAGGCGAAGGAGCCATCGGGGGCCCCAAATCTCACCGAACGCGAGAAGGACACTCTACTCGCTACATCGCTGAAGACAAAACATCATGGATATAAGTAGGCAGGTAAGATGACTACTAAAACCAAGTCAAGCCTGAGACCGATGAGGTTCAAAACAGTGACGAACTCGCCACGGCAGCTGCGAAAATGCCCGGAAATCGTCGAATAGAAGGCGTCGAGAGGTCAGGTCACGAGACCTTGCATCGACGGTACTCGTTGCTATCAGCAAGGTGACAGAACTGCACTGTACCGTCGTTGAACATCCGCTGCAGCCTCAAACGGACTTTAGTTTCACACTGTCGAGTTCAGAAAAAAAAAGAAAAAAAAAAAAGAACTCCCACTAGTACATCACATCGTGCCGATAAGAACGGTCGTCTCTTCGCATCACCTGCCCCAGCCTGCCCCGATACAGCAATGCACGAATCTAACATAGTAGTCGTTACGATTTGTCGTCGCCACGAATGAAAGATATAAAGCAAAATATTGCTAAAAAATCGCGATCACCAAAAAAGTTACGGAGGACACAACAAGGCGCAACTTTTAACTGAATTTTATTGAAAACGTGTTCCGGTATATAGTCTCAACCATCGTCACAATGACAACAAACGACAAAAGTAAAGGGAAAGCACCATCACAGAGCACAACTCGGAAACAACAGTATCTCGTTCTCGGGAAACGAAAAAAAGATATAAAGCAAAGTATATAAAAAAAAAAAAATGCGATCACCAAAAAAGTTACAGTTATGGAACGATACAGTTTTCTGAAGCCAAGATTCTACTCGCGAGATAAGGAAAATTCACTGAAGATTGTCTCAAAACTCAGAAAACGAAAGAAATTGAATTTTCGCTGTTTTATTGCTTAAAAGCGCCGCAATCTAAAGCAAACGGCAGAGGTGTCGACAATCAGCTGATCGCCGAGATCATGTACTGCCACTATTCAACGCGCTGATCAGATTGAAGGATACGCGCTGCAAGTGTAGATAAACAAGGTGGTAAATAACAATACGTTACAGCTATGCGAAAATTAGTAAGTACATACGAATAAGCTCGTTGACAGAAGAACCAACGGGAATACAGACGTGAGCCCCACAGCTCCGTACGTTTCTCGGTTAGGGCTAACACGCCCTGAAAGTGGAGAGCCAACTTGAAAACAGGGGTCGATCAACACTTCACGCGACAATATTTTGCATCCTTGTCACAATCGAAAGTCATTTTGTCGAAACTTTCACGCTGATGTAGCCTAAAACACTTTGCACAACCAATTTCGTCCACCGCGTCGACCGTGACAAACCAGCCGCCATGTTTTTAATCCAGGATTAAGAAACAACCAGAAGCAAAGCGCCCAATGTTGAGCGCTTAAGTTAAGCGTAGTTTAGTGCTAGATTTAGCGATAAGCGAGTTTGGTGCAACCGAACGAAACCGAAACTAAGCTTAGGTTCTCGCCTAAGCTCCGCTTTGCGCTAAACGACGTTGGTGCAACCGGCCCTTACACCTGCAACCAGACTTGTACACGTTACTGAAAGATACTAAGGATTTACATTTACAATTACTCGAGGCTAAATTGTAATTTATTACAATTACAATTACCCTCCTATAAAAGTAAGTGACCGTTACCCCAAAAAGTAATCCGTTATTTTTATGGCGTTATTTTCAACAATATTGTCTTCAGTTAAGAAACAAAGGGGAGCCGGTTATTCAAGGTCTTATTGTTGCAACCCGTTCCATTTAATGACCCTGAGTATTTCGAAAGTACTCTCGAAAGTCTCGTCAGACATTTTGTCGTTATTTCTTACTCAGTATGTATTGTAACGTATATTATAGGCATGATAAGCGGGACGGGGCGCATGCCCAGTTTTCGATGCGAACTCGATAAAATGCCACTGCACCGGCGCGTGGGAGCGCTTTTTGCTTGAGATGGGACTGAAATAAAGTCGCCTGCCAGAATGAAGGTATCGTCACTCCGGCCATCCCGGCCGAAACGTTACAGCTGGTGGCAGCGGTGGGACGAGCGACGCCGGGGGCCTGCGGTTTCGGTCGGTGAGTGCTGGTCGTTTTTCCGAGTTTTCGAGTGTAACTTTGTAAGGTTTTGACCGGATTCCGGAGAAGCAAAATACCGCACTGCTCTATTTTTCTTTGTTTCTCAAGCAAAGGTGCCATGGACTTCGATAAGATTACGAAGCCTCGATTACTAAACCTAGCGGAAGAGCCGGGTGTAACGGTAATGAAGTCCATGAGAAAAGCGGAAGTAATCAAAGCTATTAAGACTTCCGGGGCCGACCTCGACGAAATGAAAGAATGTTGGGATGAGGTCCAGAGGAAGCAAAGACGTGAGAAAGCGGAACTCCGGATGATGGAGGCCAAATTGCAAAAGTCGTCTGGTAAGACCAGAGAAGTGGAAACTTTAGATATCAGAGCTTTTTTGCTGCCTTTTCGTATCGGTGGTGACCTGGGTTTATTCCTCATTAATTTTGAACGCACTTGTACCAAGCTGGGGTTGGCGGATTCGGACTGGGCACAGCGACTTCTCAGTGTTTTGCCCGGAGAGGCGGCAGACGTTGTGGCCCGACTGGACCCAGACAGTGCGCAGTATTACTTCAAGGTAAAAGAAAGCCGCCTGAGAAAGTTCAGGCTTTCCCCGGAGGCGTTCCGAGTAAAGTTCCGAGAAGCTACGAAGCGTCCCGAGGAAAGTTACAGTGAATTTGCGTACCGTTTGCACGGTTTCGTTGAGAACTTGTTTCGTGGGGTTAACGCGTACGAGGACCGCGAAAAGATTCTGGAGCATATTGGTCTCGAGCAGTTTTTTAATTCCATTCCGAGTGGAATGAAATTGTGGATTCAGGACAGACCAGACGTTGTCTCCGTACAAAGAGCCGCTGATTATGCTGACGAATACTACTCCAGGCACGAAAATGCAGCTGCAGAAAGCAAGTCATTTAGCCGTAATAAAAATCGTTCAGCTTATCGCTCGGTCGACCACAACAAAGCTACAAAGCCCGACGTAGGCGGAAAGGCAGCGCAAGACGAGATCGAAAAGAAAAGCCCAGATAAGAAATCAACCAAGGCCTTCGAAGCACGAAAGCCCATTGTGTGTTACCGATGCAATCAGCCTGGGCATCTTGCTGTGGGATGCCGTGTTCCGAAGGTTTCGAGAATAAATTTGGCACTGGGAGCAGAAGACGAGCTTCTAAAACCCTATCTGTATGACATGATGGTGAACGGCCAGTCCTGTAAAGTTTTGCGGGACACTGGTGCCACTCACGATCTAGTTCATTCCTCACTGGTCGAGCCAAGTGACTTAACGGGCGACTGCGTTTGGATTTGCCAGGCACTTGAGAGTAAGGCTAGCAGTCTTCCAGTTGGAAAAGTCAAGGTGAAGGGTCCGTTTGAGGAAATAGAAACGACCGCCGAGGTTTCTGATGTCGTACTTCCCTACGTGCCCTTACATTCTTTCTAACAAAACGGCAAAGAGTTTGAGTGACTCTGGAAAAGAGTTAGCTATGAATCCGGTACTTGTAGTGACCCGCTCCATGGCGAGGATTAACACGTCAGCCGTTCCAGAGCCTGTACTGGCCGAAGTCGAAGGCGAACCTGTGATCGCCGAACCTAGTCTTGTTTCCCCAGAAAGCGTTAATTTCGAAGAGCTGTCAAGGGTGGACACATTAACCTTGATATCGGAGAAAGCTGCGGATGACTCGCTGTAAGAAAGCAGAAAGAGGATATAAATGCCATCAAAGAAAGTGTCGTTCTTTCTTAACAATGGGGTCCTCTATCGCAGTTACACTGCCAAGAATGGGCGAGAGTACGACCACCTTGTCGTCCCAGTTAACTACAGGGCTCAACTCTTGGAGCTTGCTCACGCTAAAGGCTGGTCCTGTCACCTAGGAATCAAGAAAACTAAAGCGCGGCTTTTAGCTGAGTACTATTGGCCCGGATGTTTCAAAGAAGCTGAGCAGTTCGTCCGTTCGTGCGACGTTTGTCAGCGAACTGGAAGACCAAACGAGAAGGTCAGGGCCCCTTTAACCTGTGTCCCTATTATAACTGAGCCTTTCAAAAGGCAAGTAATTGATGTAGTGGGACCTCTTCCGGTAACCAGATTAGGCTACCGATACTTGCTTACGTTTCTTTGTCCAGCAAGTAAGTTCCCGGAGCCGGTGCCATTACGAGAGCAGACTTCTACGGAAGTCGTGGATGCGTTACTCACTGTTTTCTCGAGGGTTGGTTTTCCCAGTGAAATTCAGTGCGACTTGGGAAGCGTTTTTACGAGTGCACTAACCTCTGGCTTTTTTGAAAAATGTGGCATAAAAATTAGCCACAGTTCCGTCAGCCACCCTCAGAGTAACAGCGTGGAACGTGTGCATTCTGTTATGAAGCGATTTCTGCGGGCCTTATGCCACGAGCATGGAAAAGAGTGGGACGCGGCAGTGCCTGCCATGCTATTCGCCCTTCGTTCCGTCGTTCACGAATCAACCGGGTTTTCGCCGGCGGAATTGGTGTACCGCCGTGCATTGCGTTCACCGTTGCGCCTACTCAGAGAAAGGTGGGAGGGGGACTCCGAAAATCCCACGGTGGTAGAGTACATTCTAACGCTCCTGAACCACCTCTACAACACGCAAGAATTAGTGAAGCCTAACATGATGGAGGCGCAAGCACGGGCAAAAAAGTACTACGACAAAAACAGTCGCATGCGTTCGTTCGATCAGGGCGACAAGGTTTTGCTTTTACGTTCGGCGAAAGCAAATAAATTGGAACTTCAATGGGAAGGACGCGCTAGGGTAGAACAAAAATTTTCAGACACTGACTACGTGGTTTGACTACCGGGTCGCCGTAAAGAAGTGCGAATCTTCCATTGCAACCTGATGAAACCTTACATCGAACGAGTGCATGTCGCGGACACCCTACTAAACGCTCCCGAAGAAGTTGCGCCAAAAGTTCCTGTTCCGGTGACTTTGCGTGATGATTTCAGAGTAAAAGAAATTTTGGATATTACGGTTATTCAGGCGCAGATAACGAAACAGCAATTCGTCGACTTCGAGAAAATTATCTCTGATTACTCAGATCTATTTTCTACTAAGCCTGGTAGGACTGATTTGATCACCTACGATATAGAACTCTGTTCAGAGTTGCCGGCCACGGGTAAGCCGTATCGTTTCTCGCCTCGACAAGAACGTCTCATGAGGGAGGCAGTGAAGCAACTGCTAGATCTTGGACTGGTTGAGCTGTGTTAGCCTGATTACGCCTCGCCTATGATTCTTGTGGAGTGCCCGGGGAAGGATCCTAGACCGTGTGTTGACTACAGAAAGCTAAATTCCGTAACGGTCACTAAGGTGTTCCCTATTCCGAACATGGAAGCCTGCATTGAGAGAGTCGGCTCGGCAAAGTAAATTTCTACTTTTGACCTTGTCAGGTTCCGCTAACAAACAGGGCTAGTGACATCGCTGCATTTGTAACCCCGTTCGAAACATACAGGCCGCTTGTGCTTAGCTTCGGTTTAAAAAACGCTCCGTTCGTTTTTTCCCGTCTTATGAACAAGGTGCTTTCGGGGGCAAAAACGTTCGCGCTACCGTACCTTGATGACCTTGCAGTTTTTTCAAACACTTGGGAAGAGCATAAACAGCATTTGCGCGGCTTCTTATCTCGATTGCGAAGCGCGGGTTTGACAGTGAAGGCGTCAAAGTGCAAGTTGGTGCGTTCCGAGGTGAGCTTGGGTGAGCTACTTAGGCCACGTGGTTGGTCAAGGAAAGAGGCGTCCGCAAGAGCTGAAACTCTTGGCTATCCATGAGTTTCCTTTACCGGACACAAAGAAAGACTTAATGTCTTTCATTGGTTTAGTAAATTACTATCAGCATTACATCCCTCAATTTTCCGAGTTAGCTATAGTCAGTTACAAGTTAAGAAGGTAGCGGCAAATGCCCCTCAAAGGGAATCAGATATCCCTCCGCCACCTTTGCATCCAATAGCGTCCCATCGTTTCCGTGACGTCGCGGACAACGCGCGAGGAGGGTCCTGCCTTTCTGTACATATTTGCTTTATCTTTCGACTTTGGCTTAGCATTGTGGAAGCCACGAGAGGGAGATTAGAGTTCTCCCCCACCGACGGAAACAAATACGACTTTCAGGGATTAGCTTCCCCCCCCCCCCCCCCCCCCCGATGGATACAAAGGCTGCTTTCAGGGGCTCGGTTCCCTCTCCGATGAATACAAAGGTCGCTTCCTTAAAAAGTGGGATCGGAGACAAGTGGGAATCCATTGAAGTGGAACAAGGAGCGTTTCCAGTGAACTCTTCTTTCGACTGCGGAGAGATTTGAAACGGGCGCATCACGCTTGTGGGAGGAGCGTCTCCTACCTTCTTGACTTGTAACCGACTATAGTCCGTTAACAGATGCTCTCAAAGAGAAAGAGCCTGTCCGGATTGTATGGGACGAGATACGGCGCCAAGCCTTTGAGAAATTGAGAAAGGCGTTAATTAGCCCTCCTGTGCTGGCCAGTCCCGACTTTTCGAGATCTTTCTTGGTACAGTGCGATGCAAGTGAAAGGGGGTTGGGCGTCGTGCTGAGCCAAATTGATAGCAAGGGGGACGAACACCCAATTCTGTTCGCTAGCCGGAAGTTGACGACACGGGAACAGACATACAGCGCGGTAGTGAAAGATTGCGCCTGTATGGTCTGGGCTGTAGAGAAGCTGAAATGTTACCTTGACGGTGCAGAATTTGTTTTTGTCACCGATCATAAACTTGGCTGAGTCAGGTGGCTCCCAAGACTGGTAGACTCTTGAGTTGGAGCCTGACATTACAATCCTATTCTTTTCAAGTGAAACACAAGAAAGGAAAGCTCCACTCAAACGCTGACAGTTTGAGCAGAGCGGTCTAAATACATTTCATTTCTTTTCTTCTTCTGTAAATAAGTTTGTCACTTGACTTTTAATCTTGTAAATAAGAATTGTAAATAAACACTTTTGGGGGGTAGACTAACACACCTTCGGGACGGGGTAACCCCAAGCCGGGAAACTAAATAAAATGTGGCAGTGCGGTATCGTGGTTGGTGTAGTGTCTTTTCAATCGACAACTTGGAATCTCGATTTGGCGTCTCCTGGCCGTCGCCCGGGTTTTCTGTTTGTCGTTCGTTCAACTGTCTAGCTTACTCGCAGTCGACGACCTCTGCTTTAGGAGCGCCCGGTGGCTCTACTGTCATCTTCCCCCTGAACTGCTTTCCCTTGGCTTGGACTCTAACTGAAGACTGCCCTGGACCCGTGGACCAATGTCAGAAGGAGCAACTGGGTCCAGGTCGTCTACAGTTTCTGCACCTTGCGGTTTTTCCAACAACCTTCCCTGCAGAAAAGTCCCTTGGCTTCGATGATTTGCCGCCTGCCCCGGACAAGTGGGTCAAGGTTCCAGGAGTCGCCTGTGCTGAAGTGTGCCGCTGACGGCTCGTGCAGCACCCTTCATGAACGCTTCAAACCTGGGACACCGCAGTCATTGCAAAAACTGTTTGTTGGTTGCCATTATTCCGAGGCTCTGCCCTCGAAGGGGGTAGAAGTTGTAATGTATCTTATCGGCATGATAAGTGGGACGGGCGCATGCCCAGTTTTCGGTGCGAGCTCGATAAAATGCCACTGCACCGGCCGTGGGAGCGCTTTTTGCGTGAGATTCGACTGAAATAAAGTCGCCTGCCAGAACGAAGGTATCGTCACTCCGGCCATCCCGGCCGAAACGTTACAGTATACTGCTACGCTGAACAGCCTTTGAATTGAGGCGCTGGATGGGAGTGCCCTATTGTTCCTCACGAATGTTTTATGCTCTGCATTGGGCTTTTGCAGCGAAGCAATGAAAGTACCATTTACCTTGGGGTAGATCAAAGCTTCTTCGTTGTAGCCAGCGCCTGATATTCGGGAATTTAAGTAGATTGCTCCGATACCTTCGATACCCCCGATAACAATATGATGAATGCGAAAAGGCGGCGGCGGAGTATCGGGTATCCTTCTCGGAGTCATCGGACCGATCTACTAAAATTCTCCATAGTCGAAATCGCGAAGCAGTAGAAGTCGTCATACACCTAGCCAAAACTAGGATAAGAATTGATTTATGCCCATCTTACTATAGCGGCCCATATTGCCAGACAAGAGCAAAACATAGTTGTAACAGTAAGGTAATAATTGAATAATAAATTAGGTTTGGCTCGATATTCTTCCTTTGGTTCTGAACATGTCGAGCCTCGGTTGAGACTTTGGTGAATAAAAAAAAGTTTCCAGTATATAAATATAAGTAATCGAAAAAAGTACACTCATAACAACAATTAATTAGAACGTCGATTAAAACAAATAAACGTAAAAGTACGTTTGCTGTGCGTACCTTTTCTGATATCGTTCAAAAACGCACGGAGCACGAACCGACTGCAGTTTACTCCGGTGTTCTCCAGATAGACGTCCGCCGATGCCACAGCAAGGCAGCGAAGGGCAGAGTACCGTGACCCGCGCTCACGAGTTCCCCTCTCTTCTCAAGCCCAGAATATCAAGTCTACGTTAGACACCAATATGTTTAATGTGTGGAAATATCTGCTTGAGATAAGATGTGTCATGCTGGGGTAAAAACAGGAAGGAGAAGAACGCTGACTAAAGTGTGACTGAGATGCAGATAACTTGGCTAAAATTCACAAATAAAGTGGGCCAACCCTAGAAGTTGGACCACAAAAAAGTAAGTATAGCTTTTAAAACAGCGTAAAATAAGGTGAAAGAAACAGAAAGAAATACGTCCTGTTTTTTAAGAGAAGATGGTAAGTGTGCAGCAATAAACGAGGATGCATAGGACAATAACACCGTCACATATTATCACATCCCTCTTAGCGGATTTCAGGGTAGACGGAGCGTTGCCTCGTGTTGTGGCATTATGAAAAGGGTCGTAGTCATTATAACCGAGATGGACATTGTTAGTTATTGTCTGTGCACTTACCTCCTCGAGCTTCTCGAAAAGGCAATAATCACTTGGTGTCCTCTCCCCGTCTTCGATCGCAAAGAAAACAAGGGAACTAAAAGGCGGACGTAACTTGCCCCCCCCCCCCCCCCCCCCCGCTTTTTTTTTTTATAGAAAATCTTTTTTGGGCGTTTTGACATTGTTTTTAGGGTCTAAAAAATGGAGTCAGGGGCTTGTTGAAAAAATAAGGCTTTGCGGAACTGCAGAGTGCCAAGCCTCCCTTTGCGCAGGTCAATTCACGTGACAGTGTCACTGCGCCTCGACTTTACCAAAAAGAAACTTTCTTAAAAAATTTTATAAAAAATGAAACGGATTACAAGGAATCCGTTACGTAAAAAATGTAGTGGAATTACTTTAAAATTACTCTAGAAAATATTATTCATCCCGTTACTGAATTACGCATAAATGTAAGGGATTACAAGTGATTTCGCTACTTGTAACGGATTACGTACAAGTCTGCCTGCAACCACTGCAACAAGCGTAGCTGGTCGTCATCACGGCGACCGCTTCTACGCCGCCGTCAGCTGTTTGAGCGTCGCCTCTAAATAGGGGACGTGGCACTCAATGCTGTAACAGAATATAGATAGACAGTTTTCTATAGTCTAAACCTTTATTATTATTTTTTCATGATAGGCTTGCAGAGTACAGTAAATGAAAAAAAAAAAGAAAGAAAAAGAACAGAAAAGGATGCAGTACGCCGTCTTGGATGATCATGACTCTAATACACGACTTTGCCATTAGTGCAAATATCGCCACACGCCTTTTCTACGATTATAAAAGACGATGTAATCTAAGCAGCGATATAGCAACGTAGAAATATGATTTCGTCATCAGATAGACGTTGCGAGCGTTCAGGATTGCTAACACTAATCACTTTTTTCCGGTGATGAAAATGCGTGAAAATTCGCATCCTTTATACGGTACGCGCCAGTCATACCTTGAACTTGAGCACACGCATGAAATGCGCCAAATAAGAAATCCGGGCGATGTTCGAGGACACAAAGGCTTAGAAAGCACCACTGTAGTCGAGGGCGGCGGAGAAAAGCTCACCGGAGAAAAGCTCACCGGAGAAAAGCTCACCGGAGATAAGCTCACCGGAGAAAAGCTCACCGAAAAACCGGTAGATGCGGAGAAAAGCTCACCGGCCTTTCAGCGGATGCGGAGGAAAGCTCACCGATATTTTTTGAGCTTAGCTTGATTCTGCGTCAAACGTGGCAATTTAACACAATTCGCATTCGTCACTTCATTAAAATATGTCCTCTTTTTTGTAATATTCTTGAAGTTCATTGGGCATATTACTAATTCCTCACAAATTAGTAATCACCCATTCTGTAAATTAACGAAGCCGCAAGTATAAAATCAGAACATCGTAGACCGGTAAAAAAAGCAACAATTTATTGACAGCTGAGGGTGCCGCGTCGAGGGCTCTGTCAGATAAAGAGGTTTGTTTTTTGCGAGCAAATATGAATAGCGGTGTGTGAACCGTTTCAGCTCCAAATATTGTGTAGTGAATAATGTATAAGTAGGTGTTTGTTGATGCAATCAGTGGCGGCTACGCTGTTTTCTTTCTGTTAATTTCACTAACAAAACTTTAGTTGCGAGAACAGCTTCTGCGCGTCGTGTTTGTTGCCTTCACTCCGTCGTCGTCGTTTGAGCGGTTTTCATCATGTATTACGTTTACCAACTCGCCCTATTCGCTACCTTACAAAAGACTACTTCGTATATAGCTCACGAGTAACAACGCTACCAGTGTGCGGCTCTGAAGGTCATGGGTGGCTCACCGTAGAAGGGCACTATCACACAAAGGGAACGTGTGGAAACACCAGCACGAACGGCTAGAGAGCGTGCATGTCCGTGGAAGAAAGAAGCCTCGATATCCTATTGACTGTTTTATCCTGTTTTCAAAGGTTAACAAAAGCTTCAAAGAGAATTTCAGGCACCGCGTTGTTGCGTATGCACTTTTGGGGTTTCGGCATTTACAGCTTTGATTTTTAGGTTTTAGGCAGTCATCCTTGAGTTTTTTTTAACTTTTTCCTGCTCTTCAAGATCATAAAGTTTTTAGTTAGGCTCTCGTTGGCACAGAAAGCCACAGAAAACACTCGCCCGCAATTATTAATTTGGGAGCAATATAAGCTTAACAAATATTACAAAAAAGGACGTTTTCTTTTTTACGAAGCTGACGAAATTTAATGAAAATAAATTGATATATGTCACGCATGATCCAACAGCCTCCATATAAAAAGAAGAAAAAATATCGGTGAACTTTTCTCCGCATACGCTCAATGGTCGGTGAGGTTTTCTCCGCATCCGCCGGTTTTGCGGTGAGCTTATCTCCGGTGAGCTTATCTCCGGTGAGCTTTTCTCCGGTGAGCTTTTCTCCGGGATTTGTAGTCGAAGTAAAACACGACGGCACGGGCGTTTCTGCCGTCTTGAGAGTGCCGCCACGACATCGCCGCACGAGTAGGTGGACCTTCCCTTCTAGTACGTCCTGGGTTATCTAGCGACACACGACAAAAATTCACAGTCGAGGATAGCGCTTTTACGCGGAACGATGAGCTTTCACCACGCCGTCCACGTCGACGACCACCACCGACGCCATGTTTGCAGTTCATGATACGTCCGTTTCCGCGCCTCCCGAGGGAACGGAAAATTCACCCCCCGCCAGGGGGGCAAGGAGAAAACGTAATCCCTTGTTTGTGAAACGATAATTGCAGTATCGCGTATTCTCAGCTAGAACTATTTTACGTCTTGTGAAATTATCATGCACAACATATCTAAATGAACTGAAAATTGTTTCTTTAGCGAAACTTTGCAAAGACGCCAAAATTTTCAAACATACGATAATTTCATTGGTCGGCGCAGGAACAGAAAAGAGTCCACACGTATTTTATTTCTGCTTGATTAATAGGCGGTTCTGCCTGCTAAAACTGAAGAGACTCATTCACTGACACTTCCTTAACGCCATCGCACCAAAAAGTAGCTTCCCCCAAAACTACTTGAGTGCCCCTTTGTTTACAAAAAGCAAGCCCGCGGTTCGCGCGTCGTCGCGGTGTGTGGCGTCCACGGCTCGACGGTCGTGGTGGTGTGTCGTGGTGAAGTCGTCAAGTCGCTGTTGCCGGAGCATATAGCCTCGTGAGCCCGCTGCCTGCCCAACTTTTATAGGACCTTCTTCCTCGAGCGCTTCTTGCGTTCTTGGGATTCGGCGATCTCCTTCCCATACGCAAAAGCCAGACGAGGCGATGTCTCACATCGCTTCCTGCCATCGGAATCCTGTACAAGCTCTTGCCGCTGTCCGCGCGATTGGGGCGCAAGCCCCTGCGGTTGTCGCCACGTGGGAAGTCAACCTCCACCTGGTCGAGGTGCGCCCTGCCAGCTTGTACGCTGCAACGGAGGCTCTGGCGATTATTTCCCTACTGAGGGGTGGGCCCCCTGACAGGGGTCTGCCTCTGGGAAGAGGGGAGGGTGGAGGGCGGGCAAAGCAAATATCACAACGGCGACAGTTGTCGGCGCAGAGATGCCCTCGACCGTCGTCGACCCACTGGTGTTGCCCTTGAATGCACCTTTGAGGGGTTGGGCGGGTGTCGGACTCTGCGAAGTTCTTATATCTATCTCCTGGGAGTGCAAAAAGCGCAACATAGCCCCCCTGTACTGGGGGGATATGTTGCGCTTTTTGCACTCCCAGGAGACTAGGGAGAGGGAAGTGACGTCAACGACACAGCAAACGCAGATTGGGTGTTGATTTCGTTTTCTTCTGTCAACATCCAATCTGCGTTTGCTGTGTCGTTGACGTCACTTCCCTCTTCCTAGTCTCTTGGGAGTGCAAAAAGCGCAACATAGCCCTCCTGACCTAAAGCCCCTCGATATGTTTTCGTTTTTCTTTGCAAGTAGCGCCAAATGCGCGAGCGCACGTGGCCCAAGTCTCGAGCGGCCCTTGGAAGCAAATGGCGACGCAGTACTGTAATGAGCGGCCCTTGGAAGCGAATGGCGGCAGAGCACCCGCTCGTGGCACGTGTCTTGCGCATTTCCACGACAATGGTTGGCGGTACTTGTGAAAACACCTTTATCAAGGGGCTTTATACTGACCTGGTCTTGGGTGGGGATCGTTCTTGCGAAGTTCTCTGGTCCTTAACCTGAGCCTTCGGTCGGTTACCGATTGTAGACGGGCGCTAAATTATTTGATTTTCGTTAAAAATATGGAGAGCATTCGGAAAAACCGACTGCTCTCGGGATTTCTTCTTCTTCAATAATAGTAATAATAATAATGATGATGTTGTTATTATTATTATACCTGGTCCTGTGTACGCATAACTCTCAAACTTTGTTTTAGGAAACAATTGTGCTTCGCCACTATAGACCTTTTCAATATTTACAAAATCACAGTCCAGCGTGCGATCCTCATAGCTCACCACGGGCGTGTTCGTCGCTTCGGAAAACGAGCAATGCACGCGCCATATGCACGAACACTCAGGATTGCAACGGCCACACGCTCTTTTACAGCAGAGCTGTTAAAGGGGTACTCCGCCGATTTTTGAGCTACCTCAACGAACTATATTTTCTGACTCCCCGGCCTTTACCCTTTCTGGTATGCTATTTAGTATCGTGAAATTCATAATAGTTATTGCGAAATCGGCAAATGAAAATGATGCAAAAACAAACATTCAAATATACCCACCCTTTTCAGGGCCGTGACTCAGTGGAAGGTAAGCTTGCCAGTCGGGCGAGCAGTCTAAAAAATAGAATATGCCAATCATTTGTTCCGTGCTGGAGCGCGGGGACTGGAGCGAGCTTCCAAAGCGTTCATTTGACACCATGAAACTGCTTCGAATCAGTTGGGAACAAATTCTACAGTCCAAAGAGTGAACCCCTGCACTTCCACTGACGTCACTTTTTCATTGTTCTCAGTAGAGACTTTCAGTTTGAAAAACACGGTGTGGACCAAAACTGTAAATTCAATAACTTTGTGAAAAAAAATTATTTTGACCTAATATTTGGGATACTATTTTGGCGATGTTGTTTGGAGAGTTTAGCAGAATTTCAAGCAAATCGAGGACCATGAAAAAATCGCCGGAGTACCCTTTTAAGGGCTAGTTTCCCCGGGATTGAGTCCCCCGCAAAGAAATGTCCACACAAAACTCTGGACAGCTACCGCAATTTATGAGCTACGGTGGCAACCGGACAATCCGCTTGCCGGCCTTGCTCATAGATTGCGACAGCCTTTCCAGCCTTTCCACTTTGGTTTTCACCAGATTGGAAAGGCTGAATTTCTCTAGGTGTCGTCTTAGATGTCGTCCTCGAGGTCGTCCCAGAAGTCGTCATTGAGGTCGTCCTTGAGGTTGTTGTGGAGGTTGTCCTCGAGGTCGTCCTAGAAGTTGTCCTTGAGGTCGTCCTAGACGTCGTCCGAGAGGCTGTCCTCGAGGTCGTCCTAAAAGTAATTCTTGAGGTCGTAATAGACGCCGTCCTTGAGGTCGTCCTCCAGGTCGTCCCAGAAGTCGTCCTTGAGGTCGTCCTAGACATTGTCTTTGAAATCGTCATAGAAGTCGTCCTTGAGGTTGTCCTAGACGTCGTTCCTGAGGTAATCCTAGGTGTCGTCCTTGAGGTAGTCTAGATGTCGTCCCTGAGCTCGTCCTCTAGGCGTCGTCCTCGATGTAGTCTTAGAAGTCATCCTTGAGGTCGTCCTAAACATCGTCCTTGAGGTCGTCCTAGAGGTTGTCGTTCAGGTCGTCCTAAAAGTCATTCTTGAGGTCGTCATAGACGTCGTCCTCGATGTCGTCCTCTAAATTGTCCAAGAAGTCGTCCTTGAGGTCGTCCTAGACGTCGTTTGAGAGCCTGTCGTCGAGGTCGTCCTAAAAGTCATTCTTGATGTCGTCCTAGACGTCGTCCTCGAGGTCGTTCTCCAGGTTGTCCCAGAAGTCGTCCTCCAGGTTGTCCTAGACGTTTTCGAAATCATCATAGAAGTCGTCGTCCTTGGGGTCGTCTAGATGTCGTCCCTGAGGTCCTCCTCTAGGCGTCGTCCTCGATGTAGTTTTAAAAGTCGTCCTTGAGGTCGTCCTAGACATCATCCTTGAGGTAGTCCTAGACGTCGTCCGAGAGGCTGTCGTCGAGGTCGTCCTAAAAGTCATTCTTGAGGTCGTCCTAGACGTCGTCATTGAGGTCGTCCTCCCGGTCGTCCCAGAAGTCGCCCTTGAGGTCGTCCTAGACGTTGTCTTCGAAATCGTCGTAGAAGTCGTCCGTGAAGTTGTCCTAGACGTCGTTCCTGAGGTAATCCTAGGCGTCGTCCTTGAGGTCGTCTAGATGTCGTACCTGAGGTCGTCCTAGACACCGTCCTTGAGGTCGTCCTTGAGGTCGTCTAGATGTCGTACCTGAGGTCGTCCTAGACACCGTCCTTGAGGTCGTCCCTAGACGTCGTCCTTAGGCGGCGTTTTAGAGGTCGTCCAAAAAGTCGTCCTTGAGGTCGTCTAACCATAGTACAGCTTCGCTGGTGTTCCATCTTCACCAGAGTAGAAAAGCTGAATGTTTTTTTTTGGAAGGGTCTCTACACCATTTCAATATTTACAAGTGCTTAGTACAGCGTACGATCTCAGCCTATCTGGGCATGTTCGTCACTTCGGAAAGCGAGCAAATCACGCGCCATAGGCACGAACAATGAAAATGGAACCGGCCAACTGGAAGCCATAGCAGTGTGGGCGATTGCTGAGTGCTTGCTGACGACGAACTTCCACAGTTCTTTTGCAACGTGCATTCTGTACCATCAAGATTGCCGGTTTTGGCAGCATATTAATGTGAGCTTGTTCCGAGTATGCGCTCTTAAAATCGCCTTAAATATAGCGCAGTGAATATTCTCAGTTAACAAAATGATAAAATCTTCGCCCGAATATTAGGCAACTACGCGTAGTTTCTTCTCTTAACGTTCCCGTTTGTTTCACCCAATATGGCAAAGAAATGCGTTCATTTTATGTTCTAGAAAATTGTAAGACCCTAACTGACAATTTCTCTAACTTTGCATAAAAAATAGCTTCGTAAAGCGCTCGCCTTTTAAGTCCTAACTACCCCCGGCAGTACCTTCTGAACGCTTATGCTATATTTAGATTTTTGTAATCTTTCATTGCTTTCTCGCATATTTACTTTTAGAGCGCAGCTTTTAGGCGCCCGTTTCCGGCTTGAGCGGCGTCGCCGTCTCCGTCGGCGTAACCGCGCGGCGCATTACGGGTAAATTTTTCCGAAGGGATCCGAGGTTTTCCCGAAGAAACCCGAGGTCGTCCCGAAGGAACCCGAGGTCTTTCGGGAGGACCTCGGGAGGACCTCGGGCTTTTCGGTAGGACCTCGGGAGGACCTCGGGTTCCTTCGGGAGGACCTCGGGACGACCTTGGGTTCCTTCGGGAGGACCTCGGGAGGACCTCGGGTTCCTTCGGAAGTTGCATGCAACAGGTTGCATGCAACCTGTTGCGTGCAGCTGGCATGCAATCTGGGTTGCACGGAACCTCTTGCATGCAATTGTCTCGCAACGAGCTGTATGCAACCTGTTGCATGCAATCCAGGTTGCATGCAACCTGGTGACGTCATCGTCATCTGCATCGTCATCATTACTGATAACGTCATCAGTGACATCACTGATGACGTCATCGTCATCCGCATCGTCATCGTCATCATCACTGATGACGTCATTGGCATCCGCATCGTCATCGTCATCATCACTGATGACGTCATTGGATCGTCATCGTCAAGGTCCCGTGACCCCCGAGAACACGTGACCCCCGAGGCCACATGACCCCCCCTTCAGTACCCTTCCCTCCTCCTCCTCAAGAGCTGCGCTCTAATTCGGCGTTACAGGGAGTTGTAAACGGCTTTCATTTTTTGTTTCATTCCTTAAAACTACTTTTTTTTTTCGCTGTCACTTTAGCTGACGGTGCCAAGCTTGGTGCCTTTTGAACGCGTGTACCTTCTAAACACACGCCATTTTGAATATTTTTTATGACCTCGTGCTTTCATGCACCCTTCTTCGTGTGGAACAGTTGGCTTCGCATGCAACGTACCTAAAATCTCTACAAAAAAAAAAAAAGAACAACAGAGTGTATGTAAATATTTTTTTCCGCTGCTCGCTAATTTTTTTGACATTGCAGCTTTGGTTCCGTACTTAAAGCCTTGAAGGTTTTGACGAACCTGCATGTGGTGTGCCTTGGATACCCAGAATGGTCAAAAATAAATAAATAAATAAATAAATAATAATAATATTAATAATAATAATTATTATTATATTATTATTATTATTATTGCACCTAGTCCTCCTTCACACAAAAAAGTAGAGGAAACGTGATTTGCTAGTCAGCGCCATGTTTGTCTTCCTATGTGTCCTCCCCTTTTTTCCTTGTATAACACAAGCTGTTGCTACTAATATCGACTCTCATTAACTCGGCCAAGCTTCCATCGTAACAATACATGCATGACCTCAGGAGTGAGTGTGATGTGGTCTTAGTGGCCAGGGTGGCACTTGGCCGGCCGCGGAGCGGCCGTCGGGAGGCCCAGTAACTAGACTTAGGTCTGTCTTCCCGCACAATAGACGCTAAGTTTCTTATTTAGAGCGATTGGAGGTTAATGATTACAGGATTTTGTACTCACGGCGAGCCAAAATACTTCCGGGATCCTCGTGTTATTTTTGCAAGAGATCTGGCCAAGACCATCCGGTTTTCTTCTTTGTTTTTTATGAAATTCGATATGGTCATTTTTTTCGGGTTGGTGATTTCTATCTCCCGAATAAAGTGAGGTCCACACTGAAGTAAAACACAAGAGAAAAACTGACCTCTTGCACAAAGTTGGGCCCGTTGCCGAAACTAAATAACAAAATAACGTTACTCGTTAGCTCGTCAAAAATCTAACCTGTAAATGAGATTCGTTACCGTCACGCAGGTGTAGCGAAACACCAGTACCGTCCCAGGTAGTTCAGTTCTTTGGGCCACAAGCTGGCCTTTGAGAAGTTTTGGGTTTAAGAATTTATAAGAAGCCTAGATAGAGCGAAACATGACCTTCTTTGGACAGAGTCTGGGTGGCCAAAGAAAATTACTCTTACACTTACTAACGCCTTGGAGCAAAACCACATGAGACCCAAGTTAGGCCCCTAGGATTGCTAAGGTTGTGTCAAGTTAGGCGCATCTTTCTTGTGCGACCTGGGTTTGAATTCCAAATTTAACGAACGCTTCTTTTGCTTTCGATTGGAGTTCACTATTATTATGTGGCAGCGTTAACAAATGGGTATGAACATTGACAACGTCTGAACTGTTAGACTAATTTTAAATCTATTTTCATCATTTGTTTAACAAATAAGTAAAACACAGATACTAGGAACTGTGTTATTAGGCATATAAAGAAATGTGTCTAATTTTTGTTAGAGGGAACTGAGTAGGAGATATTCCCAGAAATAGGCCGTGTTTCCAGCGAGGTCTCGGGTGGCATGGGGCTTCTTGCGCGCTTTCGATCTCTCTTTTGAGACCGCGTGAGACCGGGTGATGGAAAGAAAGTGCGGTGACCAGACCGGCTGGTGCTTTCCGAGGGCGCCCACTCCATACGGCAGCGCAGAGCCGTATATACCTTTTAAAACGTTCAAGAATAGTTCTGAAATCAAATACTCGAATACCGCCTTACTTGCAAATTGTGATTGTAGGCTACAAGTTAAGCTCATTGCCTCCGCTAGGCGAATAATCGTGGCAAGTGGTTGGTCATAAGAGCTGTCAGCCAACGCGCCCAAGGTCATTAAAACAATTTCGGCCAATGACGTGCCATTTTTTTCGCCCTATTCTTACCAATTGCTGACCGAACTCTCTACATATATGACTCTGCCAGAGCGTTCCCTCGCACTCTTCCTCTAGCCATCGCAGTGCAGAGAGGTGCCGGCGTCATGTGGTACGCGAACGGGGGTTACATCGTTTGGTTGATAATGATGGCGTCACTGGTGTGTGTGGGGTGCGGCATGACGGCGGTGGAAATCTGGTTCTACAAAGCGCGTGTGCGTTCGACGGTGCGAGGATTGCAACGGAAGGGACGAGATTCGCTTGGGACGAAATAAATGTGCGTGGAAAGTATTCCCAGGTTTTAGTTATTACAAGATCGTCCATCTAACCGTTGTGGATCCGCTAACCCTAGCCGATGAAGCATCATCCAGCAGAGCTTGCAGCTGCTTTACCGGGTATTGTGGACACTTCAAGAAATTTTCAGGTTTTGTCAAAGTGTGTTGAATGATTTGCGTTGTAAAATAAAGAGAGAGCTGACTGTAACACACTATGATTTGTGCCACTGAGTGATACGTCTTATATCCTGTGGGTGAGTGCGTGGGTGACGCTTGCACAATATTACGCTCTGGGAACAATGCGGTTTATTGTCGATTTCATATTTGCACGCTCATCTGTACGCATGACCATTATCGCAGCACATTCACTTTCGAAAAGGCGATGGGTTGACAATTATTTTCAAACATTAGCCTTCGTTCTAATTTGCAAAAATCGATGCGCATGCTGCTGACTGTTTTTTTTCAACCCGCCGTTGTGCAGAAAAAAAGATCTAGTTCGCCAGAGCCGTCATTTCATCATGTTGAGAGTGTAAACTTCGGTAAATCGTCCACCACACGCTGTAGAATTTTTTTTTTTTTTATCTTACACCAACGTCAATAAGTTATCCTTCAGTGACCGGTCTGAGAATGTCAGAGCACTCTGAGCCCAGCAGTTGAGATCGGCTGAAAGAGATCTCAGTGGCCCTGGCAAGGAGAAAGAACTGCTCTATTGAACATGCATGGTGAGAGACAGGCGACCACCCGAAATCTCCGACAAATAAGTCACAGTATATATTCAATATAGATCCAAAACGCTTGTACCCCACATTATTTACACTATAAATATTTTCATCTAGAACATGCTACTTGCAATTGAAATACAAACTTAAAGTAGCGCGTTCAATTCAAACAAATCTTTTGGTCATGTGGTGAGTCTTGTAAGCCCTGTTACTAATCGAATAACTTTTTTATTTCTCAACTGTTATTGCTTGTCACTGGAAACCCACAACTCGTGCTTCATGATATTATCAGTAAATACTGATCTCGGCATAACTGTGACTCTAACTCCATTGTGTTCGTTATTTCTTGCACATATGCACCTGGAAGAACGTGCCGACGACGTTTTCCAGCAGTTACCATGCGCCATTCCTGCTATTGTAATTCTCGTCGTCTTTGAGGTGCTTTTTATTACGTCACACAACTCAAAATATAAAAAAAGTAGTTTGCTATTCTTCAGCTGGCATGTCAAGGTACGTCTAATCGCTGATCTAGAAAGGGTAATTATCTGTAAATAAAATAAACGACTATTTACAATGCTCCGGTCCCTGGGAAGTCAAATACATTAAAAGAACTCCACAACCACCGACTATAGATCCGTGTTTTCTTCATCGTACTCATCATTGAGTACCAATTCACTGGATGGAGTGCGATAGCCGTATCGATTGTTTTCTGCAAAGATATGCTCCTTGTCGTGGAGACGTTTCCAGAAGGCGTCAAAATCGTGCGGCTTTCCTTGGCCTCCAAACTCTTCAGGGAGCGCTCTGGGATCTATCTGCTCGTGCAGAGTTTCGAAGTTGTATCCGTGGCAGTGGATCTGCACCGTGACAAATCAGGCATCATTTCAGGGGCAAGGAAAGAACTTTAAGGTTCTTTCAGAGTTGATAATAGCAAGTTTTAAAAGATCGTTCCGACACCTCCGATAACGATACCCGATGGCGATACGATGCATGCGCAAAGGCGCCAGCTGAGTATCGGGTACGCTTATCGTTGTTATCGGAAGGGTCTACTTAAGCTCTCTAATGAGTCTTTCCGACATCTAGATTAGTGAATCACAACAGATTACACTCGATTTTACGTGTTTTCCTTATGCCCGTCCTTTTCACGAAAACATGGGAACTGCCGAGTGTTGTGAGTACGGGAGAGGGAGAGAGAGATAAGGGTTTAATAAGGAATACGGGGCTTGCACTAAGATCAACTGGAAAAATCGGCGCCTGCACGTAACAAGCTTCTACTGAAACCGAAAGTGTATATTTGTAATGCATTTTACAGTGGGAAATTGTAAAGGCGCAGATTCCGTCCTGTAAATAATTAGACAATCTTGACATTTTCAGCGGCGAACCCAAAGGTGCAATAGAAGGTTGTGCTTGTGGCGCCATCTCCTGACAGGCGCACAAAGCAGGCGACGGCACCAGATTGAAAGCAGACAACGCGGTTGTATGCTTGCTTCGTCTATTGAAAGATGGAGCTAGAAACACAATCCTCGAGTAAAAAGCCTAGACTTACGCGGAAGCGTGAGTTGTCGAGTGACAAGGAGGATACGGGGAGAAGATGCTGAGGAAACCAACACACCCTCGTCAACAAAGCTGTAGTTTTGAATTTTTGGCGCTACCTAAAAAGGCAAACACTGGGCACAAAATAGACACAACTGCTGCGTTAGCATTTGACCGATACTGGTGTTCAATCATTGAGAACTCGAGTGTCAACTAAACGCTGAGTGTTGTTGGCCTTCTTTCGGCGGCGCCGAAAACAATTCAGCACTATGCCTTTGTCATCTGCTTAAAAGCTGGACACGAGACACTTTCGTCGTGTCCTCGCACTTTTTGTTGGAAACGCGGCCCGTAAAGCACGCAACCTAGATCGAGCAGTAGGAAACGATCTAAATTTTAGACTTCGGCTTAGCTCGGTCGTCTGCATTGGTGTCCGCCGCTTAACATGTCAAGAGCGTTGGCCTAATGTTTCACAGAAAGGGATCTACTCGTTGGAATTTTACGAGATAACATAAACTACTAGAAGACACTTTTTGTGGAAGGTCGAGCTGGTTAGGTGCAGGGACCAATATTCTGTTTATTTCTGAAACGAGACACTGCATTCAAAACTATATATCCGACTTGCTATCCCTTGCCTCATCCCTTCCCCTAAACACGGACGTGCTCAATTATTTGAGCGAACCATGGGGGCCGGCCGGGGTCACCACCACCTAGAGCAATCAAAGCCTCCATAGAATTTCGATATCACCACCGTGAGATCGAGCGCAGACGCACATTGGACACGAGTGCTGCGTCAGCATTCGGCTTGGCTTCGTGTCCAATGAACGTAAAGAAGGGCGCTCGGCGTCGGCTCGGGTTTAATGGCCGAGTTCGCGCCATCCGAGTCGAATGACGTCCCGTGGAGCTAGAAAAGGTTGTCCACAGGCTTTGATATTTTAGGCGGAGCTGTCCGGGCACGCTAGATGATCTCTAATTTTGATGAAGCAACGCAAAGTTTCGGACGGGCAGGTCATCTCTTCGCTCACCCTGCTCGTCATTTTTTTCTTGATGAAAGGTCGGAGAAGAGCATACAACAGGTCAAAGACGTATGATTCCCTCACGATGTGCTGGGCTTTCAGACGAATTGGCAGGCAATTCTGCGAGTAATAAAAGACACGCGTGAACAAAACCACTCCCTATACGCTCGAATATTCTGCTGTTTTATGCCACAGCGAAAAGGGCAAACGTCTGTCTTCTATATTCTGTCTACAGTTTGTGCATACGATGGTTAAATGGCAAACTACACTCCCTGAAGTGTGCAGCTTCCAAGGAGGATGACTTTTTTATACCTCGGTGTCAGTCTCGAGACTTATACATTCGCACTCTGCTGCGCACTTCACGTAGCTTCACAATATGTCATATAAAGATTATATGAAATGCACAGGACTACTTTTGTGATGCTCTAGACGTAAAATTGTTTTAAAAATGAGTTCATTTAATGGAGTGTTCTTAAAGGATCCTAATTTCTCAGAAGTAACGCAACTTCGAACGGAACTTGAACGTTTTTAAACGATGTAAAATGTTTTATTTATTAGTGTTTTTAACAGTAATTATTGCTACAATCAGTCGTATAGTGGCACATTTTACTTGTAGTAACTCAACATTTGTTCTGGTAATGAGGCAGTAACATCAAATTAAAAAAAAAGTAAACGAGCAACTGCATTTGGTATATGTTCTAATACACCGATGCAATGTGACTCGTGTCACTACTCCGACCAACGTTTTGGTTTCGTCAACGTTCAGAAGTGTGTAATGGCCGGAAAAACCGGGAAAGGCGACGGTATCATTGAATCCCCATGAGCTAACTAAATACGAAAGACAACGATTAATGTAACGTACATACTTATTACCACATTCGAAGTGAGTATACAACTCCGTTACTATTGGAGCGAGTAAGGAGTGACGGCACTTATTCACGTATTTGCAGGAGGCATGCGTGCTTGGTGCAGCGAGTGCTGAAACTAGGATCTAAATGATTAGTGGAGAAGGTTTGTTTCGTTCCCACCGCCAGGAAATTTCTACATGTTGACATCATGAGGGATCATTTGTACCTGCAAATAGTCAAGGCCTCGCCTCATCAAGCCAACGCCGCAGGAAAGCATCTTGGATGCAGTGAAGCCCTCGAAGTCTGCCATGAGCGTGACGCCCGCCGTTTGGGACGACGGATCGGATGCTACGTGGTCCAGGCACATCATTCCAGTTTGTTGGAAATCACAGTACGGCACAACTTCGGGCATCCAGGCTCCTGTGAAAAGATAATCTCTAGTACAGTCTCACATTAAGTCTTAAAGCAGCCAACGGTACGGTCCGTTGAACATAATCAAGCAGCGCCAAAAGTGTATCGCCATGGCGCTTGATGCCTTTGTGCGTTTGATATGAACAAATCAACCGGTCACCCAGATTGACAGCGGTGTCATCCCGGCTTTTTGTTATGTGGGTGGTCGTTACAGCCGGTGACAAAAAACACACAAAGATGGCGAACGCTGTGACGATGCACGTTTGACACTGCTCGATTAACTCTAGCAGATTGTAGCATTGAGAGCGGTCAACCTTAGTAGGAAGTTTTCGTAGATCGCTTCTTCGGTTCCGCAACGCTCCCCGCAACCCACTAGGATATCCGGAACTCTGCAATCCAGGCCAGCGGCGCGCATACGGATTAGCGACGTCTTCGTTGCGGAAAGCGTAGCGGTGTAGGGAAACGATCTACGAAAACTCCCTAACACGAAAGAGAGAATATACCGGCAACAGACGCTTTCACTACCCCTAAAACAGATCAAGATACTCAACTCAAAAGAGTCATGCGCATTGCCGCGAAAAGCGAATCACGGTCAGTGCTCAAGGTGTACGACACCAGCTTGCGTATATGAACAAACAAACAACTACGGAGGAACTGGTCTGCGAGCCGGAAGGAAGAATTAAGATACCGCACTTGTTCTCCCATGAGACGACCGGTTCATGTAATGGTATCTTCCGATATGAGTGACGGGCTGGTATTGTCTATAGATCATGCTCACTTATTTCGATGTCTTTACGTCCTGTACAATAGACATTTCCGGAAAAATGCGGCGCTCCCACCGTGTGCTTAACACATTGTGACGTTCCGATGTACAGCACGCGAGGTCATCAAGAAAGCGAAGACGCAGTTGATGTTGGTTTAGCATTTTTTTGTTTGTTCGTTTCAGAACGCAGGGAAGGCAGATGAAAAGCAAAGTAACCTGTGCGATGACCTACTTTTGTGTTCGCTTTACCTTTTGTGCGTTTTGAGCTCCTTCGCGTTTTCGTAGATCGTGCTTTTAGGTCAAGCTATTTGTAGCGGGAGCTCGCGCTGTCACTTCGATGTAAGCTCTGAATAGCGCGCCCGTAGCGGTAAAATGTCTTTGAAAACGATCCACTAAAACTCCCTTATAGTAAGAGCGAACGAATCGTGCCGCTGCCAGAATATACGGAGAGTGCGAGTCGGAACAAGCGTACATCGGAACGGCCCAACAATTCCCCATGCTGCGAGATCTCCTTGGGGTGTCCTGAAGTGTCTATTACGTATTCGCTTCGCAAATTTAGCCTTCTGCCTTCTGTTTACAAAAATGAATGGCATCAGAATAAGTAGGCATGGTCGTCCTCAGCACAAATAAAGTTCCGCTCGACAGCATCATTGCTGTTTGAAATTCTTTATGTAGTGCATCTAAATTTTGTCCCGGTCAGCATGAAAAGACTTTTTTCAACTTAGGAGATACTGCAATATCTTTACGCTGATCACATATAGGCGCGTTCACACTCTTGCAACCGAGTACGACCGAGAAAGACTTCTTGAGACCGGATGCGCTGAGCGGAGCTGGTCCTAAGAGATCGCAAGAGGATTAAAAACCGGTTTGGTCTCTCTCGGTCGTACTCGGTTGCAAGAGTGTGAACGGGCTTTATCTGTTTATATAATACTTCAAACGTAATGTGGCGTTACTGAGAGCAAATGCCAAAACCTGGATATTATATGCACCAAAGTGTAGCATTTTATGTGTTGTAATCACGACTCTATCCTTTGAAAGTTGGAAAGAGAGAACAAATCATGCTATACTAACCCCATGGAGTCATCACCCAGCTCAAGGAGCTGGGCGATGGGTGATGGCCCTGGCTTTAGTATAGCCTGATTGGTGACTAATGCGTAGGAGGGCAGCGATGCGACGGGTCTCAGGTCTGGGACAGATAATGTGATAATGTGGGAACGCGGCACCGTCATATTGGCCCCTACGTAACTTTTGCACTCCAATAGAAGATTTATAAAAGTTTTCTTTGTGTGTGTGTGTGTGTGTGTGTGTGTGTGTGTGTGTGTGTGCGTGTGCGTGTGCATGTGCGTGTGCGCGTGTGTGTGTGTGTGTGTGTTGTGTGTGTGTGTGTGTGTGTGTGGTTCGTCACGTTTCTTTTTCTCGGGAGACAATGAAGAGTTCCCCACACATAAAGAGGTTCCTGCTTTGGCAATATCTGACAAAAGCTTTGGAGTAATGGCATCAATATTCTCTTCGTAGGTTAGTTCGTGTTATCGCCACAATTACATTTCTGAATGTCTTCCTAAAGAGAGATAATTTTATCGTGTGTTTACGTTGTCGGATGTTCTTTTGTTCACCCTAAACCTACCAAAAAAGAGCAGTAGAATTTTTCACTTTCTGGATTATGGAACCGGAAGTCTAACTGGAGGTGTTTCTGGAAACCTGAGATCCAGGTAGAATCCAGTTAGATTTCAGGTTTCATATTTCAGAGAGCGAAAAGTTATGTTGGCCTTTTTGGTCGTGAAGTGTTTCACATATGTTTTAACTTTGCGGGATTTGTTTTAATTATGCGTTTTTAGGACATTCCATCCGAGCGCCACCAACTTTCACACTGCTATAACTGGTGAAAAGTTACGCAGTACAAAAATTTGCTTTGTCCTGGTGTGTACTACGAGAACGCGAATTTGATCTTCATGAATATTCTCCTGAATAGGTTGTCAGACCCAGAATCTGTAGTACAAGTTGCAGTCTATAAAACCTGTTTTATGGTACTGGAATCAGGTCCCCAAGGTCATTGATAAAAACCAAATTTGGCTATTACCGGCATAAAATTTATGATAGGTATATCTAACATAAAAGAAAAACCCTAGGAAGCATTGTACAAAATAGTGTGCACTGAGACCCTGATTTATGTAGACTTAAATTACTAAACAGATTGATATCCAAAATATAATAAAAACAAAACAAAAACAAAAATAATTAGAAACAAAACAAAGCCTTTACCTGCGCCTTCTTTGCCGGAATGGCTTTACCCCCCTTCTCTACGGACTTCCAAAAATACAAAAACCTGATGTTCCCCTCCGACCCCATCGCGGACTTCACCACCTTGCCGCTCAAAGCACTGTCGAACTATCTATGTCACACACTCTCTTCTTTTTCTGGGGAAACCCCGACATATGTGCGCAACGCCAGCGACTTCGTGGAGCAGATTTAGCATTTAAAGATAAACGCCGAGGAGATTCTGGTATCTTTTGACGTTTTATCGCTGTTTACAAGCGTTCCGGTCTCCTTAGCAGTCATGACTGTCAGAAACACCCTGGAGAAAGACAGTGATTTAAGTAACAGAATCAAGCTCAACGTGGTCGAACTCTGCCACCTCCTCGAATTCTGCCTGAGTAACACCTATTCTAGCTTCAAAGGGGAGTATTTTGAGCACACAAGTGGAATCGCAATGAGGACCTCCATCTCTGTTGCCACAGCAATCCTGTGCATGGAAGCTATAGAACAAAAACCTCTGCTCTAATGGATAGCGCAGTAGGCGTATGACGTCAGGATTTCGCAGAGAAATCAATAGATAGCATAGCGGAAACGATATACCTTGTCCCCTCGCAATAAGGCATCACGTGACATATCTAACTCCACCACCCGCAGCGTGAGACATCTCTCCCATCATCTGAACGTCGCGAGCTGTTGGTCGTCATGCGAAATGCCCATGACTAGTAGCGGAAATAGGGTATAAAAGCGCAAACAGACAGGGACGATAAGAAATAACACAAACGACAGGGACAACGCGCAAGCAGAAGTTGCATAGACATGGTATTCACAAGATTCTTATATCACTTGGACATCATAACCTTCGTAAGCTACTTCAGTTACCACAAGGGCTCCTCGCAATTCGAAAGCACGACGATTATTACTAAATTCACTACACGCACCCTGGCAAAGCGTGCTCGAATCCATGGAAATTTCTCATTGAAGGACAATATTTCACACAGTTTACTGCTGAATAAATTCAACCTTGTGTTGATTAGTCTGATAAACCGGAAGAGCACAGAAGTGTGTCTTGTAAGAAACGCAGCCCTCCCCCCCCCCCCCCCCCCCCCCTTTTACCGAAAAATCGAGTATACCATTTCGATAACTGGATTATGGAACTGGAAATTTAACTGGATTTCTTGTTGGAAACTTGAAATCCAGATTGGAGACAAAGGATTAATTTTTTTAAATTCTTAAATCCCCAGTTATAGTCCAGTTATATTTCCAGTTCCATAATCCAGTTCGCTAAAAGTGATACTGGATTGTTCGGTAGGGCCAACCACTTACGCATAGTTACGGACGCGTCCACCGCATCCGTAACCATAGGTAAGAGATCATTACGCAGGTATGATGCCCGTAGCCACATTCAGTGGTCCCCTGGTTTATCAGAAATGACCAAGACAAGTTTAATTTATCTCCTACTTCCTCGCGCGTCGACAGTAGCGCTGGCATGATGGCCCAATTATAACAGGCGGCATTTTTACAAGATTGTCGTTACTATCCGTGCAGAGGAGCTTTAGTCAGCCGAAACTCCGAACTTCCTCGGATTTATTGCTGTGGCTCATGTGATTACTTAAATATGAAGACATACGAAATATCCTAGGGCGCATTAAAACAACAAATTTTACAGCTTTGCGAGATTTTAGATGCTATTGAAATGACAAATATATTGCAAAAGCGATTAATAACACGATGATGCAGCGGTGAACACTATTGCCCGATATGTTAATGGTCGTGAAGCAATAGCAACGGAAACCAGCAGGCAAACACATAGCATCTGTGGTGTACCACGGTACATACATTTTTATATATATTTGCGCGAATATTACTTAGAATGCATTCCTGACGTTTATATCTATGAAACCTATGAAAGCAGGGACTCAAACCGTAACCGTAACCACAACCGAAAACCTTTTCAGTCAGAAAACTTTCTTCAGTAACCGTAACCGGAACGAAACCGTTATCTGAAACTTATAAAAACCGTAACCGTAACGTAACCGTAAATTATTTACCGGAACCGCCATTAACCGGGAGCGCGACAGAACAGCACACGACCAAGCAGCACGCGACAAAACAGCACGGTTAAAACAGCACGCGTCAAAACAGCACAACGCCAAAACAGCACTGCGACAAAGCAGCACGCGTCAAAATAGCACGCGACAAAACAGCACAGCGTCAAAACGGCACAGCGACAGAAGAGCACGTGCCAAAACAGCACAGCGACAAGACAGCACGCATGTAGCAACTTCGAGCGCACTCATCACCTCTGCGCGGATAACTTCGAACCTCCTTGATCTATTCCTTTATTGTCGTTAGATTATAAATAAATTTATTTACCAAGCACGAGGCTACAAGAGTAAATTCCAATGATGAGTACTAGCCACAGTCCCCATAATAAAATAAATGCTGAAGCTAGCAAAACTGAAATCCATAACAAAACAAAATATACAGATGGCAGCAATTGGTTCGCGACCACCCACTGGATCTCCACAGTTCAAAGGCCCGAAAGTAAGTAGTGAACCACAATTTCTAGTTCAACAGGAGTTACCGATCAGCATCCAGCGTAAAGCATTCCAATAAGGTGACAGACGGAAAATTTTAAACAATTAAAGGCAATTGTTCGAACCTCCTTTTACAGCGAACCTGTTGTTGGTACGTTTGTCGGAATTTTCCGTGTCGTTGATAGTCAACAGGAAGAAAGGTCAGTATTTTCTAGGGCGTTTGGAGGGGGGGGGGGGGGGGGGGGGGAAGGGGGGATGTGATTTATTACTGACCGTATGAGCACTTCCTTTAGCAGTTTTCAGCCTGTCTCCGAGATCGGTTCTAGTGTCAACAAAAGCTCCGGAGGCGCAGGGTTCTTCTGGACGAAATCTGGGGTTTTCACCTGATAGGGACTCGTGTGCTGAATTCTTTGTTCAAAAAAGAAAGTTTAATTTTGGACTGAACAATGAAAATCAAGGGCGTCCGTAAATGCTGCACATTTTTAACACCCCTAGCTTCCGTCTACTAGATGAGGGCATAAATACGATTGTTTTATTGCCGTTTCTGTAGTCGGCGCAAAATTACCACCTCTCGCAGTTGTGAAAATGAGGAAAAAACGCACTGAGTACCAAGCTTGCAAATTTCTGGATTCTGATATTGGCCTCTTCGACCGAAGTGGTAGTGAAGCTCATGTTCGTCCTGTGTACAGACACGAGCACGCGACGTAATGTCAAATCACGATTGGGCCCCAGTGCATCTTGCAGAACAGGTCACGTCGGCTGCCACAGATAGTAATAAATAAAAAAAGCAGCACCTGGTTTACTCAATATACATTTAAACAAACGCTTTTAAATATTGCATATTCGTCAGTATACTGGTTTTTGTAAATTAACTGAAAGGAACCCAGAAGTTTACGAGTCTACAAATATTCACCGCAATAAACCGAAAACTTATGTTTTAAATAAAAACCGAAAAAAGTACGTCGAATTTTAAAATAATAAAAACTTAAAGCGCCAAGCTATAGCTATATTGTCAATGTCCTGTTTTGATGCTGCGTTGTTATGTCGCGGTGCCCTTTTTATGCCGTTTTCTTCTGTCGCTCTGCTGTTTTGACGCCGTGCTTTTTTGGCACGTGCTCTTCTGTCGCTCTGCCGTTTTGAGGCTGTGCTGTTTTGTCGCGTGCTATTTTGACGCGTGCTGTTTTAACGCGTGCTGTTTTGACCGTGCTGTTTTGTCGCGTGCTGTTTTGTCGTGTGCTGTTCTGTCATGGTGCCCTATTAACCGATATTAACCGTAGATAAAAATATCGTTTTTTTCCAAGAATTACCTAGAGGAGAGTTCTCGAAATGTCGTGGTCATTTGCACAGAGTTACCGTCAGCGAGCGGTGCATCTGGTAATACATTTTCGTTTAATTTAAATATAGATTAAGAATGCTTAGTTGACATCAATGGTTGAGCTCACAATGAAAAGTCTCTATATCTAAATGCGTTACTCTTTTACAAT
This sequence comes from Ixodes scapularis, assembly GCF_016920785.2. Classification (NCBI taxonomy): domain Eukaryota; kingdom Metazoa; phylum Arthropoda; class Arachnida; order Ixodida; family Ixodidae; genus Ixodes; species Ixodes scapularis. Next base: position 181,933,264 of record NW_024609835.1, on the reverse strand, counting down.
TGCTACATATGCTCAGTACCTGTCGCCTTTAGGTAACTAATAAGTTAGAATTCTGAGATGTCCATTCAACTTGGTTCTTTCAAAACCACAGATGTTCCTGACCTGCAACTAGGAATGTCGCGAACCGGTTGGGATTCGAGTTCGACCAGGTTCGACTTTTTCAAACTTTTATTGAAAAAGTTTTAGAAAGTTCGACTACGGTTCGACTGCTATGCGCATTCGCGAAGGGCTGGCTCAGTTGGCTTTGGATTGGAGGGTGATGACTATATGATCAAGTGAAATATTCTACTTTTAGTAAGGGCAGCACTACTTGGTTAGCAAGAATAAATAATGTTATTGAATTTGAAGTTATTAGAATTATGTTCCCTTGATTGTGATTTTTTATAAACTAAGACAATCTATTCCGTAAAAACATTTTCTCCAAACCTAGACATGCTTGCATCGGAATCTAGCAGCACTGCTCACAGAGTTGAACCTTGTAGAACCTGGTTAAAAATTCTATGGTTTGTCGATCCAGTCGAACCTTGAGGTTCGACGAAAAACTCCGGCTCGACGAACGTCCCTGACATTCATAGTTGCAACATATCTGTGGGAAAAGCTCCGCCTCCAATCCCGGGAGAAAAATGGCGCTACTATATAAATGCTCAATTTTCCTAGCGTCACAAAATCAGACAGCGAGGAACGTAAGCTCCTCTGACCATATGTATTTGCTTAGAAATAACACACGTGACGTAGGTGTACCAGCGCACAACAACCAAGACTAGGGAAAGGAACAAACAACACAGGACATACTTTTACAGATTTCTGTGTTGTTCGTTGCTCTGCTTAGTCTTCCTTGTTTTGTGCAATTGCATTTAAATTGTGCTTGGATTTCACGAAGTAGCACAACTCTCAATTTTATCACTTTATTCGGCTTAGCAGTTCATTAATAGAGGAGGGCTATACTTCTGCTCCTTCCTTGAGTGTGGGCGAAAACGTTCTGCATATCTTAGGTTGTAATAAACTATTGCGACGAGAAGGTGCAAATGGTTCTTCCAGCACCGAGTGGGACCTTTCTGGAGGTTGTTACAAACGCTGCCGAACAACAGACTAGCAATGTTCATTTTTATTTTTCTTATCTAGAATGGGGATGATCCCCGAGTGTCGAGCTTGTAGGCTTGGGTATCAAACTTTATAATACAAATAGATGTAGGGAACAAGTGTCGGAGCTAGAAATGTGCGCAACCTTTCACCAATTTGAACTACTGAGATGTTTTTGAGAACTTGTTATTGTGAATGTCCCGTTGTTTCATATCTGGGACTACTTTAAACACGGCTGTCTACCATTTCAATAAAACAAATGACTGGAGAAACTAAAAACAAAACAGGTTTTAAGAACGTGCAACCGGTAACCGAAACCGTAAACAACCGAAACGAAACCGACGTCGAGAGGAAGCTGTAACCGTAACCGTAACAGAAGCGTTATATTTTTCGGTTTCAGTCCCTGATAATAAATGCGTTAGGTTTTCTCTCTATGAAATAGTAATCGCTAAAAAAGAAGATAAAAAATAAAAATAAACAAGCAGCGTTTGCCACTTTATTTCGAAGCCAGAGCAAGCGGCGATGTGATTTGGAGCCGATTATATGCCGCAAATATTTATCATAGGCAGATGCTGGAATTAGAAAAGCACAAAACACGCGCTGAGCTCCAGACATTGTTATGGTTATGCGATTGTCGTCATTGCAGCGATTAGACACCAGCCACTACCCGAATAGTTATCGAGCTATTGATTATCACAAGCTCAAATCGAGTGCTCATGCAATGCTCGGGTTCAATCTACCAGTCGCATTTAAATATCGCTACTGGGTGATAAGGTCGACACTGCGACCTTAAAACTACGTCATCATGTTTTGGGAAGGAGAGATTGAAATAAAACGCTCGCTTTTTTCCTTGAAATTACACTTCAATAACGACGTATCTTGGTCAGCGGCGTTCCGTGCGAGTATACTGGGGTCCCATTAGTGACAATAAGCTCGTATAAAGTGGAACAAACGTTACGACCTATATCGTCTCTGCGCCCCTTTAAACAACTCGTTAGATGTAACAGAACATAGTAGAACAATAAAAAAAATGTAAGTGTGTAACTTCAGAGTGTTTTTTTATTTTATTTTTGATCGATGTCATCGGCACAAATTTCTTCTAATAAGGTTCAAGTTCAAGTTAAATTTAAAGTTCTGACAAACATATCAATACAATGAAACAGTTGTCGTCGCCAGTTATTAGTGGCTTTTAGTAGTGCGTATACGAGCGAATGCATGCACTGTGCATTTGCGTTAGCGTTGCGTGTTACACATTGCGCGTGCGCGGAGTGGAGCATGCAACACAAATGCATATACACAGCGCTTGCGTTTGCTCCTATACGCAATACTAAAACTCTCTACTGTAAGAGGTCGGACCAACTAAATATGACGAGCTCTGTCGCGACCTTGCGCACTCTCTACAGAAGGAGATGTATGGATTTATATATAAGTGCATGAGAGTTTTCAAACTAAATATGATTCATTAACTGATCGATTGATTAATTAGTGGACTGGTTGATTTGAGAAATTGAGGACACTAAGAACTCACCAAGTCTCATCAGAATGATAAGACGCCCATGGCGATCTCGTTCAGGCATCACGATGAACAACTCTTTTGCGTCTGGATTCACACTGGCCGGAGTCAGACCTTTGAAGCTAGATCCTAAAGCAACCCGGCCCTTGTAGTAGTTTTTTATCGTGTTCAAGGCCGCGTCCACATTGTACTTGCGCACTCGGAGGAATCGCAGCAGAAACTCCGGGTCCGTTCTAGCATCGAGGTCCGGTTCATCTGCAAAAACAAATTAGCGACAGAAGTTTGAACACACCTATTTTTCTAGACCCAAGTTAGTTGCATTGCAATAAAATTTCGTACGGAACTCACCCAAGGAATGGTGGAAATTGTCTTAAATCGTATAGCAATTGTCATTTGTTGCGTGTAAAGAGAGCCACATTCTACACAAACATGTGAAACATGCCACATGTGAAGAAAGCCACATTCTACACAAACCCCATTCAGTGGCTTGTGTAGGAATATTTGCTGTTTGTCCTGTGCCCGAAGAGCCCGTTCTGTTCAGCAGGAATCAAGGTGGCGTTCAGATTCGTTTCGAATGCAATTGCAATATTAACCTTGCTTTGTGAAAAAAGAGACTGATGTCCTCTAGCGACACGTCGGTTGTCACTTTGAAGTATCTAGGAGGTTCCATTTTACGTTCTATCTATCAACTTTGGTTACCTGAGTGCTGCCTTTGGACATATCGATACTGCGTGCCTTATAAAGAAAAACATTTCTGACGTTCAAAAGCAGGCTGCGAGTTTGTAGAGTTGTTTCCTAAATTGTGAAAACTGAACACGTGAGATACCAATGCCACTTTGACCTTTATTCGGAGCCATAGGAGCTCTAGCACGTTTCTTGTAGAAGACGAAAGCGATGGCGTGACTTCATCCGAGCTTAGGTGAAAAGTTTTGTTTATTTGCTAGTGCCGTCAGGCTCCTGACAACAAGCAATGTCGACCTCTTCTTCAAAGGCGACGGATGCCTAAACCACTACGAAACTCCCCTGTCCTCCCCGTAGAGAAGTCTCCTGCAGGTCTGCAGGGCTTCGGGGAACGAAGCGATTTCATTGCAGTAGCGATCGCGGCTCAGAGTGATGCGGTTGCCGTTGTACTATGTTGAGAGCAGAACAAAGTGGCGGAGCACGTGGAACGAAGAATCGATACACAAACTTTTTGTTAAGAATATGCTGGCACCCCCGATATAATTTACATAGTGTTACAAAAATATACCTGCTGAGGAGCGCAATATTTTTTTAAAGCAAACATATAAATAATATTATAGGCCCACGTAAAAGGAGGACTAGGTGTTTGGTACAGGATGTCTGTGGAGGCGGCCTAGAAAGCGACCAGCCGAGTCGGAGTCACATTGCAAACTGTTTTAATTCTCGAAGCAGAAAGAGAGAAAAAACAAGAGAAGAAAGCAAGTAAACAAACAAACAGACAGACAGAGCGCGCGCAGCACAGCGCGCGCTCTTGGCGCGTGCTGTTCGGCAGCGGCGCAGGTGTTCGGGGGCCGCTGCCACAGATGGCCAGCAAAGAAGGAACAAACAAAGGAGGGAAGAATTTAGATCGTACCCCGAATTGAACATAACATATTCGGAGACTCCCAGGGTGGACGCCGGATTCTTGCGTTGTTTCGTTCCAAGTGGCGACGTGTTCGAAATTTTTTAGATCGACGCATGTTCGGTGTTTTTACTCGCATGGAAGTAACATAGCGTGGATTTCGTTATTTGAATAGTGAAGGCGTGAGGCACACAGATTATTACTTCTCAGATATTACGTTCTTTAACATAATAGACCCTTGTCCGCTCCACCACCTGTCTGCCATTGCTTAATCACGTACTCTGAGCGTATATTGGACACGAGACCTGCCTCAACGTTCATCGGGAACTCGGCTCAGCCCGTATTAAAAACGGGTGCCGCGTCAGCGTTCGAAGACGGCTGGGGTCCAATCACGCAGTTCGTGCATAAGAAATGGCTACCATCATCGATGTTGCTTGATTTACTTTTGAAAACCGCCTATTGCACGTAAGTGGAGCTAAGGGAGTAAGAAAAGCCTCGAGCAGCGAGTTCACACAGCCGGTAAATGTCTTATTTAGTTTTTTTTTTTATTTATTTATTCAAAATACCTTGCAGGTCGATTTCTGGACATTATACAAAGGTTCGATATTTAGTGGACGTGCAGTATAAAAACGTTTTAAAACGCATACATAAAACGAAGAAGCTCGCGTTCTCTCAGCCATATAATGTTTTTTGCAGAAACGCGGCGCAATTTCTAAATTTTATTACTCTTTTGGGAAGAGCGCCACCAGCAACGAAGAATCGTGTATAGTACAAAAATGTAAAAACGTAGAACACTATTTAGATATGAACATCGCGAGAAATAAAAACTATCGTACACTCAAGTAATCTGGGATAGCAGCTCCAAATGTAGCAGGGTCTGAGACTAAAGTTGTGTTGTCAGGGAGACTATTCCAGTGCGGAACTGCGCGTGGCCCTGAGGAGTTATTGAAAGCAGATGTTTTTCTCAAAAATCCGCTTATAACTTTGGCTTCTAAGCGGTGTGATCTTCGGTTAGAAGGCTGAAGGAGCTGGGCGATGACTCTGCTTTTAGTATAGCTGAATTTGTGAATAATGCATATGAGGGAAGCGATGCGGCGCGTCTCGAGTAGCTGTAGGGGGACTGAGCTTTTAAAGAAGGAGACAATTGTAAGGCGGGAGTAGGATGATGTTATAAACCGTGCAGCACGATTTTTGATGCTTTCAATTTGCTTTATAAGGTATCTTTGGTGGGGATTTTATACGGTAGAAGCAAATTCAAGAATCAGACGAACGTATGTTTCATATGCCAACTTGCGTAGGTGACGAGGGGGGGGGGGGGGGGGCAGAGTAAAGGCTACGTCGTAAATACCCCAGTATTCGGCATGCAGTACTAGTGAAAACATCGGTGTGGTTATTCCAAGATAGATCTCTTAATAGACGAACGCCCAGGTGCTTGTAGGAGGGGGAGGTTGAGAAGACTGAGTTACCTAGAAAATATAAATAAGTTGATAGTGATCGTTTGCGACTGAAAGTTACTAGCTTGCATTTTGAACTGTTTAGGGACATAAGCCACTTGTCGCACCAACCATTAACGGTGTCGGGGTCTTGTTGTGAAATAAGGTGATCCTCGGGATTAGTAAATTGCCTGTAAATAACGCAGCCATCCGCAAAGAGGTGAAGTTCGGAAGTAACTGAGTGAGGTAAGTCGGGGTGATGTATACTAAGAAGAGAAGGGGACCCAGCCCAGTTCCTTGAGGTACGCCAGAGATCACGTCTGACATGTTGGACTGACAGTTCTCGCAAACTGTGTATTGGTGACTTGGTGACGTAATGTTAGGAATAGACCCCTTTCGAAAGTCACGTGCCGATTATTAGAAGGTCAGAACCACTGCAAAATGGAGGAACAACTGACATCGTGGAACGTGCAAGTTATTTCATAAGATCGCGAACGTCGTAGCGCGGCCAACGATAGGAGCCGACGAGTTTATTAAACAGCGTCGGAAGTGCGACGTCATTGCGCTCATCACCTATTTTGTTGGTGAATTCTTGCATTCTAATTCAACCAAACGCGAAAAATGTGTCGTGACATTGCAGTTTAAGACCGCCATTGTGCAGGGATTCCACAACTGACAACAGGGGGCCAGTATTTTGAAAGGGGCCTATTACGTATCCTGGAGAGTGTGAGGGAGTCAATGTGGAGTGAAGAGTGCTTAGCAAGTAGTCGGGCAATAAGGAAAGCGCTAGAATGCTTTAAAAAAATCCAAGAAGATGGCATGGGATGTAGTGCAATTGTTCATGTTGATGTAAATGTCGTCAGTAAACTTTAGTGCGATTCGCACGAGAACTCTTTACGAAAACCATGCTGCTTCACAAAAAAGAAATTATTATTTTCGAAGTGAGCCACTGCGTGGGAAAATATCATGTACCAGTAGCTTGGATACTACGTTTGTCAAAGATAGTGGGTGGTAGTTTGTAACAAGGTTACGATCACAAGTATTGTCAGTTTCAGTGATGTGATTGCTGTGCCATTTGCACCAAACTGTGCCAAAGTGCTTACCCTGCTACACCTTGCAACATTTGACCAAAATGTGAGGAATTTGCGCCAGCATTGCGCCAGAACTTAAGTTCACTTAAATAATACTAAAAATATAACAGCTGCAGGCCTTGCTACCGAGCGGGATCGTTAGGGTAGGCTAGTGCGGGTTGTCAGGACTTTCGATAATTGCCTCAAATAACGTACTATTTGATTTGATTTCGCACCAAGCGCTGACAGTATTCAGAGGTTTCGCAATAAGTCTCGTGGTCTTTTCTGGTGGGTTAGTTAGCTTTGTTGAGTGCGCTTCCCACCGCATACTGGTGTACTGCAGTGAAGCGACAATTTCGCGAACTACGCGTCGCGATGTTGCGTGTCTTGCTGTGCTGCAGCGCATACACGTGCTAAAAGGAAAGGTACTCCTCGAGAGCGAGACGTGGTGCAATATCGTATATATGAACTCTTTTGTAGGTTTATTTTTTATGCTTTGTTTTTGTCTGATTTAGGAATTGCAGTTTTGTTACAACCCCCCCCCCCCCCCCCCCCTCTTAGAACTTGAAGGACACATAAATCTACGCGTTCAAAATGATTCTATTATAACATTTCTTCAGTGGGATTTTATGCCTAAAATAATCACTTACGGAAGTTTGCGCAGCCCTTCATTAGTCGTCTTCTTGTTACCGTGTCTGGTGCTTCCACAAGCAACTAAACAGCTAGTGTTTGTTCTCCTCCTAATATTCGCCATCTCTCCTCCTCACATTTGCAGTGATATAAATGAAAACGAAGTGTGCAGTTATGCTCCAAAAGCTCTTTTTTCATCTCCAAAATGAAGTTTTGGCTGCTCCAATAGCTGCTTCGAAATTACTACGACCAATCACATCACTGCGATTGGTATAACGTTACCAAGTTTTTAATCAGTAGGGATTTGACCTGTGGCTAAGGATTGTTCTAAAAGTAAGTGAAAGATTTGACTACAAATTTCTTTGGTGTCCTTCAACAATTTTGAATCTATGTTATCTCAGCCAGCGCAGGTAGATATTTTAAAATTAACAATTAGCTTTTCTATTCCATGTACAGAGATGGATATAAGTGCCATAAAGGGGTAGTAAACCTCGGCAACTGGTGGAATGTTGTGAGGGTCCTCAATGGTGAAAACCAGTTCATTCAGCATCTTGTATACGTGAACATACATCATTCATTGCGGTAGTCGTATCGTGCTAAGGGTCTCGTTAGTCGACATGAATTGCCAAAACGTCCTGCGATTAAGTTTTAGTAAGGCAAGTCATTGTGAAACAAAAGCTTTTTGTCTGACGGAATAATGTCGCATTCTCTTTACTTGAACTAAGGTAGCGACCAAGCACTTTTTGTGACCAGTCGATTCGCGAACGAGAAGTCTTTTCTTTTTGTTTCGTAGGCTCCGAAGTGGACGATTATTCGAAGGCTGATATTTATCAGACTTAATTTTGACCAGTGGAATAAACCTATTACTAAATCGATTATTTTTGTTTTATACATTCTCCAGTTACCCTCGACAGATCTAATAAAGAAATACTCAGAAAGGGACTCAAAGAATGACCGGAGACCGGCGTTAATTACATTTTAGTTGGCCTTATTGTAGTCCCGGATTTGTTTAGTAATGGGGATGGAGGTATGGGAAAGTGGGGAGCGAGTTATTTTCAATACGCTGTGATCGCTAAAATCAGCTGAGCACGAAAGTGAGGTGATTGTTTGAGGTGCAGAAGTGAACATGAGATCAAGAACGCTCACGCCGTGCGTTGGTTAATCGACTATTTGCGTTAAGTTAAAGCAGAGTTGTCTCAATAAAGTCCTAGCTTTCACGAGCAGGGGAGTCGGAACAAACATTCAAGCGTTGAAAAAAAAAAAGAACTTACAAGTAAATACTGCACTTGGGAAAGCTAAGTTGAATTTCTTCTAGACTATCGTGTGATAGTTTATTAAATAGTGGATCGTAATAAGGAGGTCTCTAGCATACGGCCGGTACTATTTCGGTTCTTATTGAAAATACGGAAACCCACAGAATTTCAAGAGAACTATCGGTTTTGATAATACGTGATGACAAGTTTTCATGTGTAGCTATCAACAGATCTCTACCTCGCCTGTTATCTCTGTCATTGCGATAGATCTGATAGTCCGTGCTGCCAGCCAGCCCCTCGTTATAAGAAATGTCCCGTCGTAGCTACGTTTCGGTCAAAATCAAGATATCAGGCTGATGTCATCTAAAAAAGCCAGCAGTTCATCACGGTGAGCAATGCCACTTCGGATGTTCGTGAATGACAACAAGAAGGAAGGGCACGGTTTGGATGTTTTAAAATAAGGCTGTTTTGCTGAGCGTGATTCCTCAGTTGATATGATCTGTCTGCCGTCTGCGTCACGTGCTACAGTTTTCTGTGTTTGCTATCGGGTGGTACTTATAACAATTCGGGAAACAGAGTCGTACGCCTAGGGAGCGTTTCAATAATAAGCTTGTCAAAGCGAAGCGGAAACGGCTTCGCTTTGATAATGTCATGTGACAGCGTAACGTCACGTGAGAACCTAACATCATCCACGCCGTTTCGTCACATGACACCGTGGCGTCACTTGTTACTGACTGTTTGTTTAAAATGTTTTTTTTTCAGTCTCATATAAATTAATCATCCTGTATGTGGGTCACAGAGCGCAAAGAGTACCATACTAAGCTATTAGAAATACCTCATTTTCTCCGAGCGTCCTGTTCAGGCTTAGTTTGATTTAGCGCTTTTAGAAACAAACTGCCCCAATTAATTTTTTTTTCTACATCGTTTTCGCTTTGTTTTAACCGGCATACTAATTTTCTAGGGGGTATTTTTTTGTTTCGTTGTGATGTATGGTTCTTTAGATATGCGCCGTCAAATGTTTGTTTCAGGCGTCTCTGCTTAAATAGAAATGGCGGCTTGGGGCGGTAGCAACCCGGTAACTCTGGTATTGCCGACTTTGGCGAGATTCCTTTCGGGTTGGCAGAGTCGCACAAGTTACATAAGACCACTTGATGGTTCTGCTAGCTAAATAAAGAAGTCGTGCTCGGGAACACTCAAAGAGGAGTTCAAGTCGTCAGCTGAGAAAGCAAGGGAAAGCACGAGCTGCATCGAAATGATGTAGCTTTGCCTATTGTGGTTTCAGTAGCATCTTCTTGACTGCTGAGGTCCCTCTAATTGGCTGATGGTGGAAAATAGTATTTGCGTGTTAATTTTATGTCTAGGGTTTGTGATACTAACGGTGAGCTTGTCACAAGCTTCAATTTATTGTTTATTGCGACACCTTGTGTCATCTGATTCCATTCATATAAAAAAAAAAAACAGAGGCCATTCATTTTATGAGAGTTCTTTCGGTCCCCCTCCCAGCAGCTCAATCACATCGATTCTCGGAGCGTTCTTTCTACAAACACATGCAGCCCTTGAAGCCTTCGCGGGTACTGCTGTGGTAATTTACTACCGCGCTATATTCGTTTCCGTTTTAAACGCTGACTATAAAAAGCTAAATATGGCATTAAGGTACACATATTTTTACCTTCGCAGTTTTGTCTCAGTTCTAGAACTAATTGGTTTTTATGACTGATTTCTGATGTTTTAAGGCTATCCTTCCAGAAGCGCTTACATAACTTTGGCTTCCACGAACCTGCTTTCTTCACACTTTTTGTGTTGGTGTAGCGTATAAGAGTAATTGACTGATTCATTCATATAAAATGGAATTCCCGAGAGACGATAGAAAGAAAAAAAAAGCTGTGTAATTTGTTGCAGGTATAGAACTCTACAAAATTCTACTCCCAAGAAATCTACTGCAATTGATATTTTGTGTTTTTAAGGCTACCATTTAAACGCTCGAGAGTTCCCGACATTGATTCCATTCAGGATTGATGTTATAAAATATCGCAAGGCGTGCACAGTTCTGGAGTTCACTGTACTGGCAAAACATAATTGTCAAAGCTTGCGCTGCAGTAGACTCTTTTGACATTGCACAAACACCAGGGCGTTTTCCTCCGTTTAAACACGGCAGGCTGGACGTCAATCGAGCTGTGGTTTATAGTCACGTACTGACAGCGCAGACATCGCTGCAAGATTTATGGCCTACAGTTAATTTATTAGCGACGTTGCGGGCTTTCAGAAGAACAAGGAAAAATCAGCAGAATTACGTTGTGTTCATCTTGGTATCCAAAGATAAGTGGTGAATGATTCTTTGTGCCTTTCGCACGATATCCCACGTTGACATCGATTATTTAGTGTAAGTATAACTTTCCGTAAGGAGCAGTGTTGTGCTAGTTACCAAAAGTAGGAAAAAATGACGTTATTCGTTAGTTTGTATAAAAAAATTGACGCGTTACTAAGATGTGTTACTGTTCTGCAAGTTTAACAAAATGTAGCTACGGGGAATTCCAAAGAGTTAACAAAGGTTTCGTCTGCGTTCTTTGCGAGTTCAGAGTTCTTTGTCATCGAAAAGCCGCGGATACAGTTTTCGACAACTAGACTTTTAGACTTTGTTTTATAGAGTTTAATTATGTGCATTAGCGTTTTAGAATATAATATTGTTAAAAATATATTTGAGTCAGCTTTTTTTATTTTTTCCGAATCATCTAGTGACCTTTATGTGGGACCCCAGGGCTAAGCAATAAAGGTTACGTTTTAATCAAACACACGAGTCGACGAAGACTCTTGTCTAATCTGAATGACGACAGTGAGAATGGCATGCGATGGTAGAGAATGGATACAACCACGATGCCGCCAGACTTGCAAGACATAAAACCTGCAATCGTGCTTTGGAAAATGAACGTAAACGTTCTGCGTGGAAAAATAAAATACGTCTCGGTAAAACATGAATTTTTTTTCCTGGCTGTGAGAGTGCTGCGGTTTTAAACTGCGCAACTTGCTGTATAATTAAAGACTAAATTTGTGGGATAATTACCAAATTTTTTGTTTCCGTCGCACAACATCGTTATATTTCCGCTAGTTTTTTTTTTGCACCTTTTTTTGTTGCCAGCTCTGGCAGCTTGTGACTGTAGTTGGTTGTGCGTGTGAGTTTCTGGCGTTTCTGGCAGGAATTTGACGAAGAAGCCACGGCATTCTCAAGTCCAATTAACTTTTTTTTTACAGTATGTGCTGCTATAGTCAAAGTTTAGTGCTGCAAAACTGAAGAAAGTTTCTTTAATACATATATAAACATTCACCATCCGCTCAACGTTCCGAGCCCTCTCTTTTATGGTACATGGATGTTTTAGGAAATCTACAACAAGATGAACATAACTTCATAAAGCATAGTGGCTTGCTTTGGCGTTAGCCATAGACTAGAAAAAAACGCAGCATGTTAAACCAGCGCGCAATTTCTATATAGCAAGCAATTTTATTTAAAAGCATGGTCTCACGGACCTTTGAAAATGGCACTTCTAAGGACAGCCTTTGAAGAACCGGCGAACTTGGGCACGCAGAGTGGCATGGGCGGTGTCGGAGTAGGAGCTTATTCATAAAGCGCCTTCGATATTTGGCAATGAACCGGGTGCAAGGGTATATTATACTGCTCGTACGAGTACTTCTCCGCAGAACACTCGAAGAGCCCATCACTTCAATCTCGCGTTATAGGCCCATTTAAACAGTACCATTTGGCAATGTTTGTCTGCGTTGCTAGACTCATATAGAGATGCGACTGCGAGTTAGAAACTCGTAGTCGCATATCGACGAACACACCACAACGTAGTGAAAGTTGTCAAACACGAAATTCTGAGCGGGCCCTTATACCTAAACAAGCGTTTTCGATTTCGCATGAACTTCTCGTGAGCGTCTCTAACGTCATGCCTTGTGTCACGTCAAAACATTTACATCTGAGTGAGAGGTTTTCTCGACCTCGTCACTTGACAAGCTCCCTCAGTCGAATGCAGCTCCTTGCTCTAATCTGTAGATTGTAAACAAAAAAAAAAAAAGCACAACTTACTTTGAAGGAGTTGGGTGAGCTTCTCAAGCGCCTCCTCTCTGCCACTGTCTGTTTCCCCCAATTCTTCTTCTGCTATCCGCCGAAGCTCGGTGGGCAGGTCCCCGTGTCTTGTCCCGCAGGAAAAAGGTCCCTGCTTAGCATCTGCAGTCGATGACATGCTTGACTGCGAAAACACAAAACAAAAATCATTGGAAGGTCCCGATATGTCAAGTGCACGGCCACCCAAATGAAGGAGCTAGTAATATTAATAAATTAAGCGCAACTCAAGAAGGAAGTGAAGGGGCGCGATCCTTCTCGCTTCGCCGAGCGCCAAACCGGTCGTGAAGGCTGCAGAAAACGATTTCATATTTCCGCGGTGTGTTCGTCCTTGAAACCAGCGTATTGCGGATATAAAGTGGACAGGTTTGCGTTGTGTACAAAAAAGAAGGGGGGGAAAGTGGCGCCTTGTAGCAAATGCCTTTATTATATCTCGGAACGCAGGGGCTCAGTATTTTGCGTGTCTTAAGCCGACTGAGCCCGCCTCAATCGACAGTCAGCCAAATAGGGAGCTGCGTAGCAAAATTACTTATGCTTCTTCGATTTCTGGCTACTCTGAGGACTTTGCATGCCCTCAGGAGTATCTCGAGCAGCAAGCTATAAGGAACAGCCGTCTGGAGCACGATTATAATACTGTTTGTTTATGAAGACGGCAGCACGACGGAGAAACGCCTAACTTGGCCCAAGTTTGTCAATGCCAGGGGCCTAATTTGGGCCAAATAGGAGTTTGCTTCGCTTCAAGGCTTTAGCTAGTGCCAAATTACTTTTCATTGGCTTTTTTATGGGTTTCCTTTGGTTCGCCACGTAATTGCCAGGGTGCTAGATATAAGCCAGAAATGCCACGTGTCACACAAACAACGCCTTGTGAAGCCAAATTCTGGCACTTGATGGGGCGATTTAGGCACAGCGTTTCCAGGTGAAAACAGAAAGACCAGGAACGAAGCCTAATTCTTCGATTTCCGCCGGAACTGAGTCGCTAAAAAGTGATCACACACGAAAACCCAGGAAATGGCACCCAGCTCAGGGAGTTGTTTGGCGATTTGGCAGACCCTATCCAAGGAATTCCAAGTTAGATTAGGTTAGATTACATTAGGTTAGGTTAGGGGAAGTTTGGTGGCTTCTCGTGGCGACATGACACCGCTAGAGATAAAGCCGGGGGGTTTCAGGTTTAAAGAAACACGGCCCGGACGATGACCAAAAACAAAACAAAACGATATAAAAAAAAAAAAAAAAACGTTATTGAATGGAAAGGACACATTTGGGGGCGTTGCCATCGACTGCGGTTTCATTTGGGATTTTTTCGTTGGGCTGGCTTGAGTCGGTATGTCGCTCCTCTTTTTTTATACCTCCAAGGGTTATACCTTTACCTTTTGGGGGCTTTCAGGGCCAAAAACTGCCAAACAAAAAGAAATTTTACCCAAAAGCCTGTGCTACCTGGCGGTAGAACTTTGCCGTAAGTAACTGCTTCGCCGTAAGGAAGTGCTTTGGTCATGAGTAAATATTAATCCAGTAATAATAATATTAATAATATTAAAAAAAACACGAACTTAGCCGCTTGCTTGCCAGAACACTTGCGGTTAGCAACCAGAAATGACTGTTGAGCGCCAGTAGTGGTTGCTGGGAGTGTTACATGAGCTAGATAACTAAGAACGGTACAAAACGGGTGAGCTTTTGTCCAGTGAGCTTCTGTCCGGTGAGCTTTTGTCCGGTTACCGATACCTGAGGCGAGTGTACTGATCTAAAGAAAAAGACATTTTTTCGACTAGGCGTTATAGGAACTATAAATACACATGACGGACAAAAGTGATGTTTGCAACAACTATATCGTTCACCTTCCTCGCGTTGTAAACTTGTTCTGCAAGTAGAGCACGACAACACGCACACGAACAGCACAAAAACATGCGATGACAGGTAACATAATTATAAACCTGCTTGATCGATAAATATTTTTTTTCTTCAGAGAAGCGGAAGTAACAAGGTAGCTTTCTTAAAGGCTTGGGCTACGGTTATAAACTAAAGTGTGTTGCGAAAATTCATCTTACAAGCACTAATGTAAATACGGCAATAGGAATTACCACTACTGAATTCAATTGGAAACAAATGGCTCATGAGTCTGGAAGCTGTAGTGGTTTGAGGATATGTCCAAGAAGTGAATAATGATAACGGATATCACTACATTTCTATTCTGTCAGTGTGTCTACGTATGGTGATTATATTTTAGTTCTTACATGTGCAGGTCAGTTTGTGAAAATAGAGACTAATCTCTGTGTTGGCTCTACAGGACTAACCTGAAGTATGCTCAGAAGAGTTTTCTGATTTTTTCTAGCAGTTACTAAACGGCAGGCTTTGAAAGGCCATGTGGGGTTAGCTGCAGTCCCAAAAATCAGAACGTTTTGTGTCACTCTAAAGTGATAACACTAGAACGCTATAGTTCGAACTTTTTTCCTCACACGTTCAACTTCTGATCACTTGGCTATTATTATCTTTGGTTCTTCTTCTCGCCAAGCAATTTTAAAAGCGCTCAGATCAAGAATAGCTTAACTAACCATAAATATGTATAACCTGTAACTCACAAACGAGAAAAAAACAAAGACACGTGCACAACAGACAAGCATTACGAAAAGGAGGCGACAAGACAAGCGATTGTCCTGCCGTCTTTTTCTACTAGTCATTGTCGTTGTTTTTCTGTTTCGTTTGTTGTTGTTACATGTAAACAACTATCCCGCCAGCTGATTTTAATTCAGAAACGCGTTAAGTTGAGAGCAAAGTTGAATGTATGATTTATAGAAAACCGAAGTTAAAACAAGTGACATTCACCGTGAGCAACGCCACGACGACAACAGAAAATCTATACAACTATAGCTAAATCCACCTGGAGAACTGATGCAAACTGCAAACCTACAAACTTTTCGAACTTTCTTCTGGGTTTGATACCTACTTGCTAACCAGCTGGAGTGTTCACACATAGTTTTTTAATTAAATTAAATTATTTGGTATGAGATGCGCAGCATTCAGTTTCTACTCAATACTTCTGCACACAATTAAAGTTTGCGTTGGTGACTAAATGGTGCTCATAAATATTATACTTAACGCAGACGCCAGAAAATGGGCGACGTAAAACAGCATCTATAAGCCAGCCTTTATACTTCAGTGGCAGTTAAGTTCAGTCACATCATCACCTAAGAAGGAACTGTTTTCGTTTGCGGAAGGGCGGCCTTCGATGGGGTACACCTTGACCTGAAAAGCCTGCGGCCGCGCTGGCTTCCACGATCGCCTCGAGAAAACTCTCTTCTTATTTACCTGTTTCTTCCTAAGCATTTGTGCTCAATTCATTGAAGCGTTGCTCAGTCAGACCACTCACCGTCGATCCAGTTAACGGGGTTTCACTCGCATTCCTTAGCACTCGTAGACGAGGAACGTGTAAATATTGCGACAGGAAGGAAGACAAAACATACGTTGCAACCTCTTAGGCGGAAATGGGACTCACGTCGCTCCAGTTATTTTCTCTCGTGCAAATGTTTTCAATGCGGCTAGTATGCAATGGAGTCGCCAGATGGCGAAGCGACCGCGTTGGGGAAGTTTGGAATTGGCAAGTGCACGCTTATACACAACAACCAGTGACAAACAAACAGAACAAATAAAGGGACAACAAGGAAGCGGGCGTCACAGGAACGTTGAACGAAGGCCGACGTCGCCACGTGCTGGAATTCTGGCGCTAGGCCAAAATGCTGGAAAGGCGAACTGAAGTACTCCTCTTTCCAATTCTACCTCGGTCGGAGCTGTGTCGAAAACACTCGTTGCAATATCTCTCGAAAACGGAGCACAACATGAGTGATAGTCAGTAATTCATTGTGTTTCACGCATAACTGTTCCACTTTTAGGCTCTGTTCAGATAAGATCATGCACGCTAAAAGCTAACAAAAACTAAAGATACGGCGGGACGCCGAATCTTTAGTTTTTGTTAGTTTTTTCTTTATGTTACTCCTCAATATGGGCAGGGAACATAATAGAAAATATTTACTTAAAACAAAATTTAAAGAAAAAAATCAATACGCCAGAACGGCATATTTGATTCTTGAAGGTTTTGTTTATGTCATGTTTAATGACAACTGCTACGCAAACTACAAATATCAGAAATCTAAAATAGTTTGCACTCTAATAGATCATAAGAAGCATCGAGTTATTTATGTGCAGCATTGTGGAAGTCGCATATTACGCGTCAAAATATGCACGAACATGGCTCCTTTTGTCGTTTTGTCACTAATTTCTGAGCTGTTATCTACAAACATTGAATAGCTATAACATTCAAATTTGTGTCACATACTGTTATTCAAACGTTCTTTGGAATGATTATAAATCATTGTTTATATATTAACGATAGAGATTTTTATGTCGCCTCAAACTTGTTCTAAATTACAAAGTTAAAACATTTCAAGGGGGAGCTGAAAACAAATCAATCTGGGATATTACTGAAATTTATAGTGATAGTTCACCACCGTACTCTTGTGTTTATTCATGAAAAATATGTTGCATCATTTTGTTTGCTTCAAAGTTACAGCGCTGTACATTGTACCTTCCACGCCGGCATTTTCGCACAATGCCACGGGCAAGATTATCTTTTGATTCCATGTATTGAATGACTAGATATCTTCTTTTTTTTTGCGCTGTATACGGATATTGGGCACAGGTTCAAGTATTCTACTAATTAAAATAATACCGGCGTTGCTTGTCCTTTTTTATTAAAAGTAACTAATAATCTTGTTTGGCCTTTAAGATGACAAGTTCTCTGAGCCTTAGCTAAACTTTTTTGACAAAAGCGGGACGAAAACTTGTAATCCCTACTTCTGAATTTTTTTACAGAAAGTATTAGAAAAGTACGTACAGTGGTGCAAAATATGTGCGAATATTTATTCCAATGTTCCCAATAAAGACGAAATGTTTGAGCCACCAAACTGTTTACAGTACTATTCATGACGGTTGTACGCCCAACTTATCTAGATAAACCTGCGACTTCACCGGAACTTTCGGCAAGACGTCCGTTAAGATTAAAAAAATTTGTAAATACTTATCTACTAAAATAATTAAAAAAGAACATCAAATGAATGAAGCAAAAGAAAAAATAACGAGTAAAGATAGCGAGCACACCATAGTAGCCCGCGTTGGCAGGAGGGCGTCTTGAGAAGTCCATCTTTTGTCCCTCTCCAAACCGACTGGCGAATTCCGCGAAGCAGTCACCTGTACTGCAATAATTCCAACTGGTGCGAGCAAACCAGTTAACTCCGAATATGGTTACAAATTGAGAACAGACGAACTCGTGGGCATGGGCGTACCAACCGTGAGGGGGGGGGGGGGGGCATGGCACGTGTTTTGCCCCCCACCCCTGAAACAAACGCCACTGGGCAGGGCAAACACTGGCCGGCGGCGCCCAAGGGATACCATGGGCACCGCCCCGGCCCTGGGGGGGGGGGGGGGGTCTGGTTTGCCTCCCCCCCCCCCCCCACAACCACACACACGCACACTCAAAATTAAGTTGGTACGCCACTGCTCATGGATTTTACCCCGATCCTCTTCGGAAAACTGACATCCAGATCTACACAATGCGAAAATTTCTCTGTTTTAAGATAACACAAAATACTTTGCGGACGCTTAAGTCTGCCATGTCTGAAGACGTTCTGTCAAGACGCAAGTACACGGGACTGGCAACCACTTAGTTCATTTATGACCGCAGCGCGCGTGTTGTCTCGCCTAACGATCACAATACTCCGCGACCTCCCAAAAGCATGACAGGAGATAGAAAGAAGATAATATAATGCGTTATTAGCTTTTCTATGAAGCAACGTAGAGAATAAGTCTAAGCACGTGGCAATCAGTTCCTCCGAAAAGAAAAGTGCACCAGGATAATAACTGGGTGTGCTATCCGCTCCATGCCCCTCTTAAGGTTCACAAGAGGGGCCACCGCCGGCTTGTGGGGTTTGCTTTTTTATATTGCGCTGATTAAGCCGGTGCCGCTAGTATTGCGCGCGTCTCTTTTTGGGGCTCGCGGCATTTCGATTTTGACGACGGCGTTGACTCCTGGGAACGATAGTGTATTGATAAAGGTGTTGCTTAACACAGGTTCCGTCAGCGAGTCAAAGCGATAGCGTGCCCCTCTGCAAACTGCGTGCGCGTGAAGACAGGGCTACAACGGATGACTTTCAAACCTAGTGAATCTAAAATTGGTTTCATCGGTGGTCGTGTAGGTCTTTAGCTTTAGCGGTTTTGCTTTGTTTTCCGATCTGTAACGTCGAGCAATTCAAGACAAGAAAACAGCTTACGCATGGGTAAAACGCCATGCTTACAGCGTACACCGACAACGTGATTATCGACTGTTTTTCCGGGATATAGTCAGACACAGTTTTGTCTGCCGTTTCAAGAAAAGCTCGCTCGCACGTACTTAAACTAAGACGATCAGAGTGCTGTGGTTGAACCTGCTCCACAAGGGCTTTAGAATTCTCTTCTCGGAACGCTACGGCCGTGAGACAGCGTCAATCAGTTCGTGCATTCCCTGTGTGTGGCAATAGGAGTTGATCGATTATCTCGCACTCGCTGGAATTATTGCAGTACGTGCGAGTGCTTGGAGAAATTCGTCCGTCTGGTTAAAAGAGGGACATAAAACGAACTTCTTAATGCACCCTCCGGCCAACGCGGGCAACTAGTGCACTCACCATCTTTACCCATTTTTTTTAGAGCGCAGCTCTTAAGGCTCTGTTATACTCCGACGTAACGCGTGCGCGTGCGAGCGCGTCACAGCGACGTCACGTCGGCGAAAACCTGACGCTCTATAGACCTTTGTCCAGAAGTTCTCTTTTTAGCCTCGACCGCAAGGAGCAAAAGCGAACAATATTCTCGAACCCAGACGCTCACGGGGAGGGGGGGCTGCGTCGGCCTGCGCCCCCGCTTCCCGTTGAGGGGGTCCTCGCTGGTGTGCCGACTGCCGTTTCGCCGGCATCGGTCCTGTTTACCGCGGTATGTGAGTATAGCGCCCGTAATGCTGAGAGCCGTGTGTCCATACGCCACTTTGCCGCTGTTGGTTTCCATCTAGTGGAGCCAGAAAACATCTCGCGACGAGTTGACCGCGCCGCGAGTGACGAAGAAGAAGCAAACATGGCGACGGTTTGTGCGATTGCTTTGGTGGCTCCGGTGTTGAGTGTCTTCAACGTCCTCGTGAGAAAGTTCCCGTGCCCTTCGAAGTTATTGCAAGCACCACGAAAGATGTGGAATCATCGTCTCAACTACAAATAAGCAGGCCTTCACGAGCAACAACGGTGCCGAGCACGCTCTCGGCACAGTTGTGTCAGGCTCACGCAGCCAGCGGCACAGTTGTGTTGGTTGTGTCGTCAGATGTTCAACAACGCCGAGGTATTTTCATTTATCATTTGGAATGGCTGCAAGAGTGGGAAATTAATCTATTTCGCGGATTTTTAACGCCCAGGCGAGTGCCCTCCGTTGCAGTGCCGTCGTCGCGCAAAGTGCAGAGAAAACCGGGTGGCGATGGCGGCGGTGCTCTTTGATCTTGCGCCGTCGGGTTCATGAAGTCCGGAGTAAACGTATACGTATACGTGCGTCTGCTGGATCGGTGTTTCGGACTTCCTCAAAACTCTTTCTCACGCGCATTTTCCTTATGAAGCTTAGTAGCTCATTACACCTCATCGTCGACTGCGCTCATTTGACTACGACGGACGAGCCTGCATGATGTGAATTTCACTGCCTAAGATCCTTGGTGTGCTGTAACGAGGGCTAATAAAATATCACCGCGAACTTCTGAACAAACGAGTCGAAGTTTCGTCTGCTATCATAACTGATCGCCTGTCACAATATTAATCAGTAGCGTTCCTAGACTCCGTCCCCACAGGCACCGTGCTTCGTTGCCCGATAGTAAGTGTCTCCTGGTACCTTATAGAATTCCAGCTCCCACTTCAAGTAAGTACCATCCTTTAGAACTGGCAATTAATAGTTTCGAACCCAGACGCTCGCAGTGTGTGTGTGTGTGTGTAGGGGGGGGGACGCGTGCTAACATACTCGGAGCCCTCGTTTACGCCGCTTCGCAGCGGCAGACAAGGCGCCACATTACAAAAGAAAGCTAATCCGAGCTGTCTATGTAACTAGACCCATTCGCTAGTCATTCGATGAAACGTCGTGGTCTCGTTTTCATTCGCTAAAACGGCGTTCGATCAAGTGAACGCCTCGTACTTATTTCGGCTCGGCAGAGCCGCGCTGCCGCAGAAAGGCAAGCAGATCGCGAAAATCGGTCTCAAACGTGCCGCGAATGTAATGTCGTATACAAGAAGCCAACAATCAAGCATTTGAAAGCTACAAGAAAGCGGTAGCGAAATATTTACTGCGCAATAAACCCGGACTGAAACGCGGATGTCAAGGGTCAGCAGACACCGAGAACATTTAAGACAATAAAGGTTTTCTCTTTTTTTCTTGATCGAGATGGGTTCTCGAATGTTCATGACATCTTATCTGTTGAAGAACGGGTCGCGGAGGCTTCTGGTGAAGACATCGTTCACGATGTGCCGGTGCATTCGGTCAGCCTGTCGCATCCAGCTCCCCAAAGCAACGCCGCCAACGCAGCCCCCCCTCCTGCCTGCCAGTTCTCTCCGCGTGGTGGCGCGAGCGTAGATAAACATGGCGGCGCCCTGGAATTGGCGCGGACACTGGTCTATACTCCGGCGTCGTGGCGTAACCGACCCCACCGGCGGCGTTCGACGTTCGACGCAGCCTGACCGCCTCTACGCCAAAATGGAGCATACCGTATTCCGCGCCGGCCGCGCCAGCGACGCCGGACCAGGATGCATCACGCGCTGGCTCCCGGCAGCCCTCGCACGGGAACCGCGGCGAATACGAGCAATAGCAGACGACAGGAGCACCACTCCGTGTGGCGTCATGTTTGAAGAATCGGACTCGGTCGGTCGAGAAACTGATCGAGGGAATTCGTCCTCACCCGTGTGTCTACGACACGAGGAAGTTTGAGTACCGCAGACCGTGCGCTTGTCAAAGATGCACCGTATGTACTTTGACCGTCTACGCTTGCGCCGCAGGCGGTGCACCAGCAGTGCAAGCGCGAGTTTTCGTCGTGCAAGGTACGTCCACGCCATCGCTCGAACTTGGCGCTCAAGAAGCGCGAGAATTTTCGTCTGCTATGCAAGCCGAAAGGGAACCGGAAGCGGCGCACTCGCGCAGGAAACGTGCCCTCGTAGTCAGATTCTGCGCATGCGCCGCGCCGGCGGCCCACCGACGCGCACCGCGGGAGCCGCCAGGGCCGCCGGAGTATAAAGACGCCGAATTTTTGACGCGCGCGGCGTGACTGACGTGACGTAGCCGACTTCGGCCAGCGTTCGCTTGCGCGCGCGTTACGTCGGAGTATAACAGAGCCTTTAGGCGCCCGTTTCCGACATAAGCGGCGTCGGCGTCGCCGTCGCCGTCGGCGTAACCGCGCGGTGCATTATGCGTAAATTTCCCCGCTAAATCTAGCGGAAAAATTTCCCCGATAAATCGAGCGGAAAAATTTCTCTGGGGGTCACGCGACCCCCGTAGTCACGTGACACCCCAGGTCACGTGACCTTGGGGAGGGGGTCATGTGACCCCACCAAGGTCACGTGACCACCCCCCCCCCAGGTTACTTGACTTCTCCCCCCGAAAACACGTGAACCTCAGTACCCTTCCCTCCTCCTCCTCAAGAGCTGCGCTCTCATTCGGCGTTACAGGGAGTTGTAAACGGCTTTCATTTTTTTTACTCGTTCAATTTCATATTTTGTATTTTACTCAAATCCAAAATCCGAAATATATATATATATATATATATATATATATATATATATATATATATATATATATATATATATATATATATATATATTTTATCTTAAGGGATGTTTTGCTGAAAGTGGCAGTGAGGTCGAAAGTTTGTCTTTGTCAGCCGGACGGACAAACGTAATGGATAGCAGTGTAACAAACTCGGCGGCTCAAACATTTCCACTTCATCGCGAATATTGTTATAAATATTCGCATATAATTTTCACCACTGCAGCTGCTTTTTTAGTACTTTCTGTAAAAAAAAAATTTTAGTTGCGATTACAAGTTTTCGTCCCCTTTTGAGAAAACGGTTTAGCTAAAGATCATATTAAAATTACTTGTCATATTAAAGTTCAAAGCAGGATTATTGGTTAAATTAATCAAATAGAGGAGTAACGAAGGTATTGTAAATATTAGTAGGATGCTTGAAATTGAATCCAATAAGCGAATACAGCAAAAACATATATCGAGTCGTAATATACACAGAATCAAAAGATAATATCGTCTGTGGCATTAGGCGAAAGTGCCGGCGTGGAAGGTATATTTTGCAGCACCGTAACTTTCAAGGAAACAAAATGATAAAACATGTTTTTCATTAATATACTATACACGACAATTTGGTGGAGAACTATCACATTAAATAAAAGAAAATCGAAGAATTTTTTTTTTTTACTTTCCCTTGAAAATTTATAACTTTTTAATACAGAACATGTTAGGAGGGACATAACATTTCAATCATTAAAGGGATACTTCAACGAAATTTGAAATATTCCCGTCGTGTTCAAAAATAGGTTGAATATGATCCACAATATTCGTAAATGACAATCGCACGTTTGTATTTTGAGCCTGGTGGCTGTATTTTTCGTTATAAACGGCCCACTCTGGCAAGCGCTCGGAGAAGGCCCAGCTTAGAGCACGTGACATCCAACGCAATCGTGACGTAGGTCGTCTCAAGACGAGCAAAGCTACGGCGAGGCTGACGTCGAGAGGATGGCCTAGTCGTTCCAGCCACCGAAGCGGCTGCTTTTGTACGAATTTTGAGTGACGGGTTAATCTGCTATAATCTTCTAGGAGGACAATAGCGACTTCTGCGACACACATCTCGGGAAGAGGGGAGTTCCTCCTTCCCCCTTCTCTCGTCGTGGCCGGAGACGAGACAACCTTCGTCACTAGCTGTCAAGGTTCCTAGACGAGCATCACAAACGAGGCGTTAGCGACATCCACCAGGTGCTTTTTGCTAATCGTTTAATTCGTTCTAAAATTCTTTTTAGAGACTTTTTTAACAAGATATTGGTATGTTCCATGTGATACTGCTCTTTTGAACACATATAGACCAAAAAATGAGCGCCGAAATTTCGTTGTAGTATCCCTTGAAGATAAAGCAATTATTTGTATATCATTCGAAGGAACGTCTTAATAACAAAATATGACATAACGTTTAATTTTGTAGCTTTTCAATGTTTGTAGATAACGGCTCATAAATCTAGTGACAAAAAGTCAAAGGAGCCAAGTTAGCGCAAGTTTGACGCAATATATTTAACCTCCCCAATACTGTACATATATCATGCAATACTTCCCATGACCTATTATAAGTTTAAATTATGTGAGAGTTTTGATATTTGTATCTTGCGTAGTAGGTGTCACCAAAAATGGCATGCACGAAAACTTGAAAAGTCAAATATGCCGTTTTGTCGCACTGAAAGTTTTTTTTTTACTTTTCATTTAGGTATTATGTTTTCCACAAAAATTTTTTTTTTTGACTACGTGTTCGGCACATGTCCAGGAGTAACATATAAAAAATTATTAAAAATAAAAAAATACGCCCGGACACGCGAGCATAATAATACCTGAACAGAGCCTTTACTTTTTTTTTTTTTAGCATTTCGTATAAATTCTACCTTCGAGCACCTTTCATTAGGTATGGACTGGTCAATTTCAGACGCTGGAGGTGTACGCGATTTTGTGCTGATCACTTCTGTGTGTTTTGTGTGATCACAACGTCCCTAGTTTCTATGAGCATCGATCACCATTTCGGTACAGTCAAGTATTTCGAAGAAGTTCCTTCACGTCACCAGAAGTCTGAAATGAAAACAGTGAACATGTCGCATTTACATGACCTTAAAACGGTTAAAAAATCACTGATCACAGCTTCTGTTTGTCATCGACGTCATCGTTTGTATATCGCACGAGGCTTATTTCTGGTTTAAATATCTCCCACCGCCACAGAACTCCGTAGTTGGTATGTGCTTGAGTTTCACTACAGAGCGCTCAAGGAATCCAATCGTGGCAATTTACTGAAAAAAGTTAGTAGAAGAACGAGACTGGTGACTACTTATAGAAAATAATCACGTCTACAATATGACAGTTACACTAAGTCAGTGGCATAGCCAGAACTTTGTTTCGGGGGAGGGGGTTAATGGCAGGAATGCCCCCCCCCCCCCTCCACCGAATGACGAAGCAGGATGAGCTCGGCGGTACAGACGCTCACGCAAAGATTATTGAGGCGCTGTTAAGATAAAACGGGTAGAGCTGCATTGTCGTTTTTGACAACGGGGCGGGCTTCATTTACAGGAATACGGGCGTGGTGGCTCACTGTTCTTTTGTCGTCGTTGTTGCGGCCCACCAACTTTAAAGCTTCCTCACAGCACACAACTCCGGCCGCTTTTTGAGGTCACTGCATTACCAACGCCTGAAGGCCAGACAAAACAGAAAAACAGCTGTAGACCAGTGTCCGCTTTGTTCCATAAGCGCAGCCATGTTTGTTTATGGTGTCGTATTGACACGGTAAAAGGGGGAGGGGGCTGCGTTTTTTGCGATACTCCGTTTTTTTAGAAACCTTCGCACATATCGTAGTGCAAGAATGTCGGAAACACATAGTCACGAAGCTCCAAGAAGAACACCAGTGCCAAGAGTGCTGCAAAGCGCTAAGGCCTTGTTTTCTTCGCAGCCCATTTTGTCGGAACAGCCTGCGCTTGAGATCATTATTTCACATTTTTATCTCTGAGGGCTACGATTTCGGACACTGGTCCATAGGCAACCTGCAATGCTGTTTGGTTTGGCGCTATCTAGCGACTGAAGCAAAAGACATTGGGTATGCATGGGAGTGGCAGCTGCATTGTTCGAACGTGAGCCATTACTTTGGTGGCGCCGCTATAGCCTAGTGTTTGAAGCAGGAAATACTGGGTAGGCCACGAAGCCGTGATCGCATAACATGCAAGTACGGCGGAAGCTGCGGCCTGGCGGGCCGATAGGAACGTGACTTCGTATCACCGGAGTGCGCTTTTACTGCGAAGAAGTATCAGGCTTTTCCCTGCGCCATGCTCCAATATGTGTGCGTTGCGCTCGTATACGTAGCGGATATCAAAGCCGTCAGCATGCGTTGGGAGGGCTTATCGTTCACCCTTTGCCAAGTTACACCGAGGCAGGGTATAACCTTGGGCTCTCACTTTACTGGCGCCGCCTGGCTGTTACCGGCAGGCTATACTGTCACAAAAAATAAGCAGCCCCCCCCCCCCCCCCCAAAAAAAAAAAGAAAAAACAACTCTGGACGCTGGAAAATTAGAGCAACAGTCCTGGCACATACATTAGGGGCCCATATGTAGGGCGAGGGTAATTCTGAAAACTCACAAAATCAAAATTTATTATCTATTAAAGGTTTAACAAATTCGTGTTAGAGAACAAGATTCCTAAGGAAAAAGTTATTTTTGCTAGGCCGCTTTATTTTGCAGCGTGGTCCAAAGACAGCAGCGGCATATCCTCGGGGCGATGAGAAGTCGTCAGTCCGAACTTGTCGTTTTGTCACTCGGAAAAATGACATCACACACTACCCGCAAGCACGCAAACCACACGCAGAACGTGGAAACGAGCTTGAATATTCTTGCGCCTATACGTAGTGAGAATATGAAGGCTCTTCGGAGTTTCTGGTGCTCGGTGCAACGAGAACATTAATCTAATAAAAAATTGGATCGGATGCCACCTGGACATGCAATGCAAAAAGCCAGACGGACTTCATCGCATCCGTGAGCGACCTTCGAGACGGGCGTCTCGATGGAGGAAATTTTCAAGAAGTGAGGGAATCTTTGCTAAAAATAGGCAAATTTGAGGCGTCCAATGGAAGGGAGAGCAACATGAAACGCCCGTCCCGTCTGCGCTACAGGCGGTCGCCCTCTGTCCGGAGGCCCTATTCCCAATCGTCCATCGTCTCCTCAAGATCCTAACGACTCTGCGGGTAACAGTGGCGGAAGTCTCTTCACTACGATGGCTGAAAACATACCTGAGAGTGTGCACTTCGAATGAGAGACTGCTCGGTCTAGTGGTTTTGAATATTCACCGCGACATTAAAGTTCAAGTGGTGGATATTGTGGATGTTTTTTGCCGTGAACGCAGGCGCCTGCATTTTAATATGTAGGCGCTTGGCATAAATGAAAAGATCAAGAGAGCCTGCAAATTGCTTTATGAAATAACTAGTCACAGCTACTCCTTTATTCGAGGTAATTTCAAGTCGAAAGCACGTAATTCTGGTGAGTACACAAGGTGTGCGTGAGCGCAGCGCCACCCGTTGCTTGCAGTGGAATTGTTCTTACAATTTATTTACTATTCCCTATGCCACTGACATTGTTTTATATTATCACTATGCGTGAGTTTTATTAGTTCATTTTAGTTTGATTTAACTCTGTATTTCAGTAAGGATAGTTTGTTATACTTTGCCTTAAAATTGCCATCCTCCATTCCACAAATGTTTTGAAATATCTGTTCTCTGTATATCTGAGATCAAGTTCCTCATCCCAGCAAATAAGCATAAATGAAGATATATTGACTATTTTATTTATTTGAGCATTTTCCACCTCATAAGCATTCCTCCCAAAAGCATATAAGTTGGAAATGTGAGATAGTCCCCGCTTTCCCCTTTGCTCTGTGCCCCGTGCAAGACCGACTGCGTGAGCAGGGTAGCGAGCGCCTCCTATGACCGGGGGTGGGGGGGTTAGTTTCAGCATTTCGGGGGGTTTCAACCCCGACTCTGCCCCCCCCCCCCCCCCCCCCCCCCCCCCCCGCTTACGCCACTGCACAGCGTATGCTGCATATGATCCTGCCTTGATGATTGTGGCATCGTACAAATCAGACTAGTTGTTTCAACTAACTGTGCCAAAACAGAAAAAAAAATCTGGTGAACACGCTGGGTAATAAATTAACTGAGTATTGTTCAAAGTCATATCAAGCAAGCAGATATATTTATATGTTCAAAACTGGCTAACTAGTATACCTTAATTAGCCAAGTTTTTAAGTATAATAATTTGTGCGCTAATCCTCCATACCAAACTTGTAAAGCTTGTTCAGAAACATTGCATCGTGTCGTTTGCGACTGGGCAGCCTTCGCGTGTATTTTTTTGTTGGCTTTATAGAACGCGCGCGAAATTTCAAACCTCACACGTGACTACGACGCAAAAGTCGCAGTTTGCGAGCGTGTACTTACGTGGGTTTTCGTTTAAACCTCGCGCAAACTTTTTTTTTTTTCAGTCTAGAAAACAGTTAGACAAACGAAGTTTACCTTGAAGGAAACTAGACAATGGGACGTTTCTCAATACGCTCTGCAACTGTTTTATTAAAAATCTAGCGCTCATATTAAAATTAAAATAAAAAGTTCACTTAATAATAATAATAATAATAATGTTTTATTTGCTCAGGAGAGCGCGGCACCGCAGAAAGGCAAAAGCCCGTACCAAGGAGGCCCGCGGTGCCGTGTCTAGTGATGGTGATTATGTGATGATGTAATGTACAGATGAAAATGTACAGATGACACTTCGGAGAAGAAAGAAAAGTTAAGCGTTAACGTACAATTTTAATACAAAAATATGCGACTAGGCAGCTTACGCCGTGCAGGAATCGTGAATAAAGTGGTACTAAGGAACCGTGGGAGAAGTTCAGAGGAAGTTCATATCCCACGAGAAGCCTATTTTAAATTAAAACTTGGGTATCTTGTAGAAAATATTATTTATTATTTTGCAACGATCTTGACATATGCTCATTTCGTGCACATACTGCTGAACTATATACACAGAGAATATTTTTAATGAGAAGTAGTGAATGATGAATACTACTTTTCATATCCGAATCTACATGGGATAACGTTTTCTTTTAAATAAACTGTAGAGACTATGATTATACGAACTCAGCTTGTTAAGCATGTCAATCATCGTCTTGATAATTGTTCAAGGTCACATAAAAAACAACGTATACATATACCACACAAATACCGATTGTTTTACTTTGAACACGGCCAGATAAATTTTGTTTATAGTATGGGGCAAAACGTACTTCAGTGTTTTAAAATTTTACTGGAACCCAGGTATGAAAAAAAAAAAAACATAAAAAGCCAACGGAGGGACATTTGCAAAGTGGACGGCTTAACATACACACCAGCCCTGCGTATTCTACAATGTTTTGAAGCATAAACGTAAGCAGCAACTGTAAGAAGTAAGTTACTCTGGAAATGAGGTCTCCGTTCGGTATTTTGTTTCACACCGTCGTATTTGCTAGATGGTCATCATCGGAAAAGGGAGTCCCGCTATCAGGCATCTGGTAGCCGTATCTGTTGTTCTCGATGAACAGAGGTTCTTCTTGGTCCAATCCTTTCCAGAAAGCGTCGAAGTCAATCGCAGGCCCGTCTCCTCCGTACTCTTCTGGTAGCGCACTGGCCGGGATCTGCTTGTGCAGATTTTCGAAACTCCATCCATGACAAGAGATCTGGGTGGGAATAAAAAAAAACATCAACTAAGCATTTGAAAGTTAATTTCTGGAAGTGTTTTGTCGCATTGACATAAATGCGGTCAAACCATGTGCCTTACGGGGTTGTACACATTCGTTTTCATAATTTCATATTGGAGAACAAAATCAATTGTTATTTGTCGCGTGCAATAGTGAAGGTACATTTAAATATATAGGCTATGTTTATGTTATGATAGACAGAACTACTCAGCCTTGACAACTTTCTCTTCATCCATACATCACAGTTAAAACTTTTTGATTTGATGTTTGTATTCGATAAAATCGACCAGATTCATTCGATAAAGTAAACTTATCATGACGGTTTATCACCAAAATAAACCTAGCTGTACTAACAATCTGTTTGGTGATATAAGGGATTGCTTAACAAAATGAAACAGATATAAAACTGTGTGAGGTTGGTAAAATTGCCGGACATATAGTAAAATAGTCTTTAAGAGTTGAGCATTGCAGACTTTAGACATTTTTATACGCTTCATTTGTTCATTCAAAGTAGCCTAGAGGCATATATAAATCACGAGGTTGGCTAAAACATTAGCTGGGAAGATCGGCGCGTGCACATAAAAGTGTTAAATTTTCGTAGAGAAAATATAAACGTAAGCACTTTTTGACAAAAGTCTGTCTGGTTGCGAGAAGCCATTATATTCCAAATGAGCTGAAACCAAGCCTTAAAATAAACATCCCAACGATTGTAAAGCCAATCGTTTCCTTCATTTAGGGTGTCAAGTTTTCCCATAACAACAGCACCTTCCTCGCAGTGCGGGCCTTTTGTGGCCTGATCCGGTCAAGGGACGTTGGCTCTTGACGTACACAGACGGAAAAGCACACAGGGACGAGTTTGTTTCCCGACGCGTTTTGCATACGCCCGCATTCAACGATAAGTCTCTTCCGGATATTAGGCTTTGCGACAATCCCTCGAGTTTTCTCTAAGTCGGTACGATGATCGATCGATAACCTCGCAGTGATATGCGACTATACTGAGCTCGAGGTCGATCATGCGCAAATCGTCTTTTGGCTGGCCTTGTACTTATTTTTTTTTTGTTACAAGCTATTACCCAAGTAGCTAGTTTTGGGGGCCAAAATATGGTCTTTGTCTGGAAATATAAAACCTTAACAAGCCCGAAAAAGCTAAAGTAGAAATTAACCTTCTTTGATCCAGAGTCTGGATATCTATCTTGGCTTAAAATAGCCAGACAAGTGTCAAAGCTAAGCTTCACTGCTTGTTCTGAGGTTATGCGCGACATCTTACGATTGAGTCTCATATTTGGACAATTATGTGGAAAGAAAAGCCATAGAAACGCCACAAAAAAAAGTAGTGTAGCACTAATTAACACCCTGAAGCAAAACCGGTTTATGCCGAAGTTAGGCCCCTAGGGTCGCCAAGCTTATGCCAAGTTAGGCGTTTGACTGGCGAGCTACAATACTAGTTCTCCGATGATAAATTTTTTCCAGCTAATTCTACTGCAAGCATCACTAGTTATACCACTCTGTATGCTCTCCATAGAGAACAAGGAAATACACCGCCAAATTAATAAAGGTTTGAAATAAAAAAAGAAACCCTAGTCATAAAGAATTATAAATATTGATTAGAAATTCGGGTATTAGGAACAATGCTCGTGCTAACCTTTCAGCGTAAATTATTCGTGTGCTACAAACTTTCCAATTTAACGCTGAAAGCCAGCAACTTGTATTTTTCTAACCAAATTTGATACTTACCCTATCTCTTATTTTCTTCTTGATAAAGGGCCGCAGCACCGCGAACAAGAGATCGAAAGCGTAGGACTCCCTGACGACGTGGATCGCTTTCGTCCTCAGTGGCAAGCTGTCCTGTAAACAAAGTAGTAAAGAAATTAGGAACGTCTTTTTAAGGTTTTTCTCTATTCTGTCATCGTTCTGTATGCTAAACTAAGGAATGCGCGCATGCCGTTATTCAAACCTGGTGCGTATACTTTGCACTCTTTCACGCAACCCTCTCTACCGTCAGTACGCCTGCGAACGACACAAGTGTAAACACAATACTATCCAAAGATAGTACGGCAATGAAACGTTTGTCGGAGTACTTACAACTCTTTTCGTTAAATCACAATTTATCTAAATAATTGCGTCATATTCAAACGTAGTTCGAAGCGGGTTTTGTGTGTTCGTCCCTGAAACAAAACTAAATCCAGTTTACTGAACGTCGGATGAACGTAACATGACTGTAGGGACTTTGAAATAATACTGAGGAATAAGTAGTCGAGTCCGTTTAAGATATTCAAATATAATTTACGAAACTTGTTCTACACATCAAAACGGCCGCGTGAATGGCTCTCAATTTACCTTCATACTCACAATAAAAAAACAAAACAAAAAAAAAAAAAAAGAAACGACGCGCGTTTTTTACCCGGAAAAGTAAAACCAGGACTGATAGTTTCGATCTACCAATGGTGGCTTGTAACATCGACGAGGGGCCAGTGACAATGGCTCCAAAGTACAACTGTGACGAGAACAACAAGCATGCAGAACATAATGTTCAGAAGCCCAACGTATTTTTCAGGACAGATGATTTTTTTCTATTATTAATTCAAAAGTTTAAAGTGGCGCGAACTGCAACACGATCGAAATAAGAAACGGGCTTGACAGGGACAGACGCCACTTACAACAGATTTTATTGAAGAAACATCCACTCAGCCAATTTGTCGTTCACCATTGCGTTAAACAAACCACAAACAAGTCATGGACATTGTTATTCGCTGGACGTGATCCGTAGGTGCGAGCGATGGACTTTCCAACTGCAGTGATGCTGTGATTGCCATTAGCGTTTTGTTGAGTTGCGTGACATCAAGAAACTGAGTTAGATCGCTTGACACATTTTAAAGCTCTTACGAAGACAGATTCCAAAGCTTGTGGTAGTTTTTATTTTTCAAATATATTTCACGCACAAGTTTTGCGTTATCGGCTAATATATTGGTATATGGTTGTTTGAGACTTCGTAGTTACTGACAGGGCTGCACGAAGCGCAGGGCCATGCTTATTATGATCATGGTTCTTACCTCGTGATTTATTGTTCGGCGTGTTTACAGCGTCTAATGCCGCCACCTTATTTACTGCGGAGTGATAATAACACGATCTGGACTCAGCGTATGATCTGTGTTTATTAGGCTGCCAGTAACTGTACGGCGAGCAAGTGCTGCAAAATGCGTCTTCGGTTGATTCGTCGAAACGCTATGAGGGTAATGCCGCTTAAAAGACTACAAGGTACGCACAGGCAACGCGCGATAAGGAGGCAGTCATGGGCGCGCCATCTTTGGTTAAGGTCTGAGGAAGGAAAAGAATATGGACGCATTTGGCGGGGAAAGAAATGCACGAGATGCGCGAGGAACAGACAAACTTGCAAGCTGTATAGTTCCAGTTAATCCTCATCAATCGGATTCAAGCGTGTAATAGGATAGTTCGATGGTATTGTATGTATTTGAACTAAACATCTAAAGTGCTGGCAACCCCTAAGTTGTGCTTCCTGCTATGTCGTGGCTTTCATTATAAATAAGGCGGCCTTCATCTAACAAATATTTCTTTACTCAGTAACAACAGAAATGTAGCTTTTAACTTGGTGTTTTTCACAATCGTGAATGCGTTGACATTTTTGCTTAGAGCATACAGGCAGCGAATTACACTAAAGGGCTTATTGATTATATGCACGACACCTAGAGCTAATTAGAGTGAATCGCCCGCTTTAAATTTGTAAAGAACAAGAGACCACTGCTAGACTCAAACGACACTCGCAGAAGGAAGACTTTCTTGTTCTAATTTTGTCTTGACTTTTATTTTATAATCACTGCCAGTGAACTATGCCAAGCGCGTGACTAACCTCAGCAAGATTATAAAAAATTACCCCCGCGTTTATTTATTTCAACTAACAACTAATACATTAAAGTAAGATAAAAAGTCATACAAAGAGAATTTAATGTATGGCAAATTGACCCGAAGGAAAATAGGCCTAAACATCCAATCTTTTCTGGAACCTTGGACGTAGCGCTTAACATTGTTAGTGCCTCAAAACTAGTGGCACTCGTATGATCAAAATGTTTTATGTTTGGCATTGTCATTTGTTGACCTTCCCTCGTTGACTGAATGAATAGGCTTCCGAACAACCTCGCACGAAAATATGTTGCTAATACCCCATTCACACGACCGTAAAGGTACCTTTAGCTAAAAGACCTATATTCTCTGCGGCCAATCAATTAACGATCTTCGGCGCGTGGCGTGAGATCGCGCCCCAAGAGCACGGGCTGATTCGCCGATAGCAAAGGGACCTATTTTATACGTACCTTTATGCTGACCGTGTGAATATGGTATAAGGCACTTTCCTTTTCAAGGATTGTATAATTACATAACTTATTCAATAAAATAAAACGAGACAATTGGGAAGCACTAGACCAACGATGTTGATGCAGTCTCACTCAGTCATTTTGCAGTTGCAAGGGACTGCACAAAGTTTGACAAGCTTAATAGTCTTGTAATTTCGCTTATGCAATTGCAGTGTTGATGAATAACTGCACTCGCAGATTAATTAGCCGCGCATTTCTACGAAAATTTCTTCCTTAACGAAGCGATATATGTTAAAATTAATGATAATGATTTGATAAAAACATATTTTGTCATTGAATTAACAGCAAAAGGTCGTCATTTTTTTATTTTAATATATTTTTTGTTTTCTTTTTAATACAACGCTTTTTGTACTCCCCGAATGATCTTAAACGCTCTCCTTTCGAGTGTAAATCTTTGTTCTCGGTTCATATCTCGTTATTTATAAATAAAGTATTGCGTTCAGATATTTAGGTTCAGGCGTCTTACAACAATTCTCTCTCCTTGTGATTTTATGCGGAAGAAGTTAATGAATACATTTACGAATGCACAGCTGTGTCCTTATACTCGCTCGTACAGGCATGATTACATGAATACGAAAAACCTCCGCTGACAGGGAGGATACTCATGTACACCAAGTCTTTTAACCCTCACGTGGACCTTTGTATACTTTTTAAAAAGTTCAAGAATAGTATAGTGGTCAGGATTGCCGTGTAGTTTGTTTAGTTCAGTGCTGTTTTATTATGTCAAGTGTAACCCTGAAAAAGGTCCCGAAAGCAGTTTGGGAGACACAATAAAGCTCTGATTGATTAATTGAAGTACATAGGACATATCACATTACAACGAGTCCTTAATATTGTAATTTCAGTTTTGTGAATAAAGCTTCTTAATAAGCGGGGTTTCATAAGACTATGAACGCTGCAATCAACACTAACCTACAACCATTAAGCAAATAGTTGTCTGCCGTTTAAAACTGTTCCCAGCATATTCTTGATTCTATCTTCGCTCAGGACCTTTTCATTTTAGAACTGTTTACAGGCCTATTTTTGAAGATAAAAACACGTGAAACGAGGAATCGCAGAAATTTATTCCGGGCCTCCTCATTTGTTAGGCATTATTTTTGAGTGCAGCAATTAGTCCATTGTGCTCGACGAGTAAGAAAAAAACACACACACAAAAGAAGCATTTTCACAGAGTGCCACGCCGCCTACCATGTTGGGATTAAAAAAAAAAGTTGATATACGGTGAAGTACCGTCACCTGTAAATAGAGTAGACCACGTTTCATCAAGCTGATATTGCAGGAGAACATCTTGCTCGTGGTGTATCCCCCGAAGTCAACGACGTATGAGATGCCGGCCATCTGGGACGACGAATCATTTGCCATGTGGTCAAGACACATTACGCACGCTTGCTGGAATTCTTCGTATGATACAGTGTCTGGCATCCATGCTCCTGGGGGAAGACATCTCTTGTCACAACTCATTTACATGCACGCAAAATGAGCGCCCTGATTAAATATGTATACTCTCAAAGTCGAAATGACCGGTGTAGAAAACGGGTTCACTAATCGTTATACCATAAGCCCCTGTTCGAAGGGAGCATTACTAAACTTGTCCTTGGGTTTAAAATTAACTGACGTTTTGTGAATCGTTAATCCACACTGATTGCTCCAGGAATAGTCTTCATAAAACAAAGTTAAAAGTGCGAGGCAACTTTCCCATTTCTATGCAAATTCTACATGTCTAATCACAATCTGTCACCTATAAAGATGTGATTCCGGTTACAAGCATTCAAAGAAGGTGTCAAATTTGTTTATTGCGCAGTTGAGGACATATAAACTATTGATAGTTATATAAAATTTGATGATTAGGTAATAGAAATCACTTGCCAATGTGGTCGACATCTATACTCAGTAAGATTATGGGCTAGATTTGACAGAGCTAAATAACTACGGCTTGATTAATCTGTTACGTCTTATAAAAAAACATTATCTTTGACAGTAGCGAACATTTTTTAGCTTTTTTCTACATTGTCAGTTCTATTTATCATGAGTTAGAGCTAGGTTAGGTAATTACATTGAAAAGTATGACCCAGCGGTATTGTTTCTAAATAAACATAAATACTTGTCGCAGGGCAGGCGCCCCTTCTCTCGAAGGAAATTCAAAATAAAAGAGTAATTATTTTCTTTAACAGAATCTGCTATTATACATCGTTTGTGGCTTGAGATAGATCAGGAAGGACCACAAATTTGTTTTCAAGTTTTGCCTGTTGTCACCATGTCGATCCACCGAACCGTATTTTAGTATTTATAATGTTTTAATTTTAATTAACGCCGATTATTTCCAAAGCTGACTTTTAACTTTAAAAGCGGGGAGACATGAATGCTTGTCTATTGCTTATAATTGTTACTCGCCATGTGCAATCTTATTTTTGGTTGTTCTTGTATTGTTTTTTTTCAGACGACTTGCAAATAATGCTCCCGTCCACTCATTTTATCTCGCTTGCAAATAACATCTATCAGCTGTCAATTTATCTGAAAGCGAGGCAAATAGAGGCATATGAACTGGATTTTGCTCGAAAAGCTCGTTACGGAGTGTTACTGATTTCCCTCTTAATGTGGTTAATTTAATTACTTCTGTGTGCATATTGGACCACTCATACTTAATTCTAGCTGAACGCACACATTTTAAACGCGAAAACGTCGTGTTTGTGCTGTGACAACCAGTACCTCTAAAAACTACTTCGCACAACGAATAATTTATGCAAAAAAACTTGTTTATGGATTTTTTTTGTTTTTTGTGACGCGACAAGGAACATAGTACGTAAACATAAGCCAGAACCGTTCTCAACACTAAGGAAGAAGAAAGTTGGCTAATTTGTTAAATCGTCATTTAATTAATTGTTCATCCAATGAACCAACCGTCTTACGGTAAACGGCGTGCAGTGAAAATTCTCTTTGCTAAGATACAGAAACCCATCACTCGAAACAGTCTTAAGTTTTATTTCAGTCTATAGAACAGTTCTAGCATTCTGGGTGCACTTAAAAAACATAATAAAATGTTTCTATAATCTTAAATTTAAGAGCACGTTTTCTTCTTTGTGCACTATTTCACGCAGATAATCACGTAAATCTTGAAATATAGCTAGTGGCGGCTGAGGCATACGCCTGTAGGTTTTCCTTTGTTATTATTTTTGACAACAGTGCTTTACGAATTAGTATGAGACGTCTCCCAATTAATGTTTACTTCGGTTTGGTTTGGTTTTCGGTTGATTATAAATATGTTAATTACCACTGAAAAGGTAGAGCGATGTAAAATCTTTAAACAAATGTTTAATGAAGCAAGCTTGTATCTGCAAATATATATATCTATACAAAAGAAAATAAACCGTTCATCCAATGATGGGCACAAGTGGGTGAGTGAGCTCCTACATATAAATGGCGCCTTTACAACTTCGGAAGTCGAGGACAATGTACACCAGCAAGCACAACAGCAATTAGAGTGCAACATATCAAAACAGAAAAAAAAGGCGATTTGTTTAGGAGTCACCCTAAACTCGCGAACATATTCAGTTTTCATAGCTAGTTGCTCAAGATATCCGCACCGAAGTAACACAAGCACCAAAGCCAGAGGCACAAGATACGGCGCTGTTTTGACCCTCTTGTCTTGGGCCTTGTGATATTTCGGCGCTGTTCTTTGCTATGAACTAACTGGCCCAAATCACCATCGTACTGATAGTTGCTTTAGTCCCAATCACCATAATGTATACTCCGGCGGCGCCTTTGACATGCATCGTATTCTTTTTTGTCGTATAAGTTATTGGAGTGGTAACACGATCAACAGGAATTTTCTAGTCTCGGTTTACATCCGGTTTAAATTCCCAAAAACGTTCCCAACTATACTTCGTTTCAGCTTACGTCCAGACAATGCCGACGCTACTAGGTAATTGAACAAATCATGCAGCGTCAGAAGAGCAAGTTACTGGGCCTTCTTTGTTTATGATTCGTTCAGCGATGATAGAATGCGTACATAGGCATTTCGAACACCATAATGGTGCACTTTTGACTTTGTCTGATTGGTCCCATCAGCTCGTAGTGTCGGCTACGTCTCGACTTATGGTGAAACGAAGCAGAAATGGCTCCTGGTTCCCGTTTGACTTCCAGGTCAAGAGGTTTCAGGCAAATAAAACAAAACGTACTTTTCAATGCTCAGACTAACTCCATGCTAATTAATAGGTTTAGAAAGGGCGAACGACACGAGGACAATGGAGGCACAAAATGAGGACAAATAAGACATTGATTATGCCCTTCGACACTATCATTATGTCGAAAGACAGACGCTAGGACCAAGAAGACGCCAAGACAACGTGAGAGGCGCCTAGGACAAAGAAGACACGAAGACCACAAAACGGGCGCCATGACAAAGGAGACGCGAAGACAACCGCGCAGGCGCTAGGACAAAGACCCGAAAAAAGGACAGGCGCTAGAACAAAGAAGGCACGACGGCAACAGGACAGGCTCCACAAAGCCTGTCCTGTTGTCTTCGTGTCTTATTTGTCCTAGCACCTGTCCTAAACTTTTTAATTAGTATAGACCAACTAAGCTAAAACCAAAGTTAATATAAGCCCATGTCAGTCTCCCTCCAGCCAATACCACCTAGAATGTAACCAAAGCCTGTGAATTAACCTCCACGAATCGTCATCGCACTAAGATGGCGTTAACTCGGGAACAGAGCCCGAGTCTTACGCCGACGTAAACATTCGGGTCTAATTTGTTTCTGCGTTTGATGCCACTGCGGGCTTCGATTGTTCTGGGTGCTGCTGCTCCGGCTTGCTGCACCGTGCGTGACCCAGTTAGGTTGTGGAGAGGCGCAAGGCGCTTACCGATTCTTGTAAGGAGAACCAAGCGGCCGCGGACGTCTCGTTCTGGCAACACGACGTGCAAACACTTCGCTTCTTGCTTGACGCTGGACGGCGTTAAGCCGCTGAACAACGAAGCGTAAGCGGCGCGGTTTCTGTAGTAGTTCTTGATGGTCTTCAGGGCAACGTTCACCTTGAACTTTCGGACACGCAGAAAGCGCAGAAGGAACTCTGGGTCCGTCCTTGCATTCAGGTCGCGCTCCCCTGGGGAAAACAAAACAATTTTGAGCGAAGACGAAGCTTCGGGTTTATTTTTATTGCGACTAAATGAACACTTTGACATCATCGCTTTTTTTTCATTTAACGTATCGTTACTTCACAATATTAGCGTTTCCTTTGCGATTATTGCCGTGGAATCTATACTCGTGGTCCATTCCTCCTGCCCAGCGACCAGGGTTCACGCGTTTTCTTTACTCTGAATTTTAAACCGACGCTTAAATATTTGTCAGTAAGCCTAATTCAATGACATGCCTTATTCTTGGGGAAGAATGTCGCCAATTTCACTTTTTATTTAACTTTTTTTTTAAACATATTTTAACTAAATTAAGGTTTTTCGAAAAACATGCACTCTGACCTTCAGTTTCAATTAAATAATATAGATTCTTCGTTGGTGCTATTCCAACATAGTAGGCACTTCAGAAAGGAAATTTTATATAAACTTAACACATTAATTTTTTTAGATAATCTTAATATGTTTCATGTTATTTTTTCTCATTTGTCGACTATTCCTCGCACCTTGAAAAAAAATCAATTCTTTGATTCACATTCAACAGAAAAACAGCACAGACACAATGATTAGAAGCACAAAGGTGAGGGGGCCGACTATGAGAACTAAACCGAAACTGTGATATTAATGAACAAACACACCTGGACTACCATATGTTTTCCTGCTTAAGCTTTGCATGCTCTATTCGTGAAATTAATAGTTTCCTATTTTAAGTCTAATAAAAGTTATGTTCATAAAGCCTAGATTGACGATCTGAAGAAGGACATGTTCGCTCAAGAAGCGAGTCCCCCTGATTTTTGGCGTATCCACTTATTTCATCTGTGTATTTTGAATTTTCACAATCTTCGTAATGTTCCTAAAACATTACACGACACGATACAAAATAACAATGTACTTTTGTCCTTGGTTTATTAGTGTTTGTGAAAACCTTACGTTTTTTGCTGTTGTTTCTTCTCCCACTTGTGAAAACGAAATTTTGAGTCACTCTATTTTTTCGGTGGTCGTTTCATTCTTAGCTTCTTACCAAGGAGAAGCTGTGTGAGTTTCATCAACGCCTCTTTTAGTCCATCTTCGGTTTCACCGAACTCGATTTCGGCTATCCTCTGGAGCTCCGGTGGCAAAGGCGTGATCTTGGTTTTCAGCCTATCGGAAACATGCTCGGCCTCGTCGTCCGATGACATAGTCTTCACCTGTGAGACAATTACATGTAATTAAACATTCGCTGTAAGCGATATCAGGTTAGAATAAATATAGTCTGGAGCATATTCTTGGTCTTCGCGCCGGGCACGCACAGAGAAGTAACTAGATATAGTTTATCTTTAGTTGCTTCTACTGTAAAGCAAATACGCTACTTTTTATATTGTCCCGAAAAGAAATGCTGTATGGTACAGCCATGGGCGATATTAAAAAGCCCAGGCAAGCGCGTGGCTTTGAAGACATCCAGTTTTATTTAACGGAAGTAAGCTGAACTATCACGGAGGATGTAGTGTGTACCAGCGACATATCAGTGTCTGTTAAATTTCCGTCGTTACTACCTACTTGGTCTGCAAGCGATCGCTCAGTCAACATCGATTTCAGTGTGATTTTTAGATGAATTTTGCGTACTCGACAAAAAGCATCGGTTAAAAATTTTAACCCGATTAGTCGCCGCTTCTTAATCAATAAATTAATAGACTAATCGGCCTTTTTCATTTTCATACATACAATATTTAAAACGTCAAATTTACTTTTTCTTCATTTGCTAAATTCGTGATAAACGGCGCAGTATACAATTAAGAGTTAAAAAGCACTCACACTCACAGATTTTTACTTAAGCTGCATGAGGCAAAGACGTTCTTTAATATTCTCCGGCAAGAATGACCTCCTTTGATTGTTCACAATAGATTCTGCGGCGCAAAACGGACACTCGAGCGGCGTTGAAGGGGCCGGAACACGTGTAGCTATCTCTACTTGTCTGGAGTTACAAACCTCTCCCCTACAGCTTACGTTAAGTTAAAATTTCACCTAAAGTTTGCCACGCCTACAGGTATATACATGACCACGTCTGAGCGGTGAAAGCGTTTATATTACTTTTTTTCTATTAATGAGAAGTTTGCCGAATAACCGGTTGAAACAAAATCATCGCGATTAAAGCTTCAATTTATTAATCAGTAAGTCAAACGATTAATTGCCCAGCACTACTTTTATTCCGTCAACTTATTATCAAACGCACTAAAACTGGTAGCTCAACTTGCCAAACTGGTAGTTTCAGCCGCGCTAATCGTTGCCTTTTTTTTTTTTTCGCAGAGCGCTTGTACAATCGGTGCTAAAATTAGGGAGTTCTGGTAGATCGCTTTCGCCGCCCGGCAAAGCTCTCTGCAACTCGCTACGAAACCTGGAATTCTAGAGTCCTGGCCATCGGCGCTCAGGTGCAGTAGCGGCTTTCTCGTTGCGGAAAGCTTGGCGAAGAGGGGGGGGGGGGGGGGGGGCTTGGAGGAATGTTGTTTACGAAAACTCCCTATTAGAAGTAAGCGACAGCTGGTGCAGCGGGAAGTGACGACAAGTATTCAAAAGCCTCGGAAGCCTCGGCAATGGTTAAGCTTTCTAATGACAGATAGTGCTGCAGGGATTCTAAGCCACGCGAGCGCATGGGACTTCTAATATTGTTCTCGACACAGGTAGCTCACTACTAATGCGCAACTGGTATTAAATGTGTGCCACCGACAATCCATTGACCCCTGTACTTTTCAAATTTTCTACGTAAAGTGCGTTTCCAAGAGGTACCTTAGAAATGGCCTTTACGTTTCAACTCGCCCCAAAAGACAACTGCAAATTCATAACAAACTTGGGTGAGAAAGATACATTATTATCGTCCTTTAAAATATGAATTTTACGACATGGGTATTTCATGGCCATAGCAATATTAAGCAACAACTCGAGATTTTCAGCTATATGGATGTCCTGTTTTCTGGTCACGGAAACAGTCTCCCCACTAAATTTAGCGGAAAAATTGACGTCACAATCTGAGCACCAATTCAGTTTTCCCGCTAAGTTTGGCGGGAAAATTGATGTAAGAAGCTAGGCACCAATTCAGCTGGTTCCATTCAGATTTAGCGGAAAATTTGACATCAAGACGTATGCACCAATTTAGTTTCCCCACTAACTTTAGCGGACAACTTAACGCCACAAAAAATTGTAAGCCTTCTGAAAAAAAAAAAATGTGCTCCAGTTTTTGGTTGTCGTGACCGAACACCAGCCCGTGTGTGCAACGATAAATGCGTTTATAGATAATCGCCCAGTTGATTTTTACAATGTTTTTTAATTTATTTTTTATTCGACGTCTTTTTGCCTTTTGAAGCAGGATCTCTTCACCCAAACTTGTATTAGACTAAAGTCGCGTGGATATAGAACCAATACACGGTCATTCGGAGCTTTATGACTCAGCTTTTATCAAAACGGGACAACTGTTGCTAGAAACTAACGTGCTGAAGGTTTTTTTAGGCTTTCTCGATGAATGGAGTGATTGAAGATACCAAACATATTTACTGAAAACAAAAGCGCTCTGATAAACGTGACATGCATGTGTAATTCAGAAAATGTTTCTAATATATCAGAGCACATGCAGTATTTCCGGTGTCTTGGTTACGTCACCGCAGTGCTTTATGCACAACTGAAACAGTACCAGTCAATAACAGAAACTATTACCAATGACAATAAACAAACGTTATACGAGAGTTGACACTCAAAGTATATTTGACCCGTCTCAATAAACAAAAACAAAAAATTGCACTAACAACGTGTATTTCTTTTTTTTTTTTTTTTGGAACGAGAAATTTTCTTTTTTTTCATAATAAATTATATTTTTAGACTTTGGACTGTTTCCACTTCGTGCTTTTTATAACGATTGGCACTACGAGAGCTGATAAAACGATGATTTGTCTAGATTTTGTTTTGAGCAATTGCTAATAGAAATGCTAAAATTCTGAAGAAAACTGAATGTTAAAGGGCTATATAGTATTTATATGGCCTTGTATTGCAGTACCTAAATTGGATTTTAGGTTCCTTATTTACCATATATGAGAAAATAAATTTGCTTGCATTGATATCAAAATAATTAAGGCATTCCACTTGTAGTAAAGACATATTCTGAAAATAATATGGTAAGATATATTTTATAGGCTAAGAAAAAATAACCGTGTTTCTCGACCCGGGGTAGATAAAAGGTGCACCGCAGAAAGCTCGAACTCCGGGAGAATATGACGCTAATGGTGGGTACAGAACGCGAAAGTTTGAAAACATGACGTTACTTGGATGAAAATATCATTGTGAAAAACGAAACTTCTCTGTGAGCGGACGTCCACCTAAGCTTACAATTGTCAAAACAAGAAATGACATTGTGGGCGCCTGTAGCATCTATTGCAGTGATAAAGAAAAACATGCCAGCAAGATAGGAAACAGTATCCGCTCTTTTGTCTACAAGTGTTTCCCAGTGATATAACTCCTACAAGCATCCGCAATGCCGAGTTTTGTTTTGACAATATTAGGCTTAGGTGGGCGTTGACTCATAGATAGGTTTTATTTTTCTCAATTATCTTTTGATCCAGGTAACGTAATGTCCTCAAACTTTCGCGTTCTATTTCAACCGCTAGGGCATTGTTCTCACTGAGTTCGAGCGTTCTGTGATGCATCTATGGTTTATTTACTCGGGCATAGAAACGCTGTTCTCGTTTCTCGGGAACTCCATGTACATTTGTTTTTATCTAAAACGTTCTGTCCTTCAGTAATTTTATACGAAAGGTATCGCCAAAAAGAAAGAACCCGCCCTCTGCCGCAGTTGGCACTTTCGCAGCTGTCATGCAGATGGCAATTCTATGTTAGTATACCTGGTAGACTACGAAATTCTTCGTCCCGAGGGACGCTAGGCACAAATACGACTTTTTACATTAACACCAATTTCTGAAGGTTTCTTTGTTTGCTGATACATGAAAAAACTACAAACCCAATTGTAAATACGTTTTAAAACACCACTATATTGCTTCGATAGCTGGTAATATGCGTTGTGAAAACGTCCTCGTGGAGGTCGTCGAATGTAC
Source organism: Ixodes scapularis (assembly GCF_016920785.2). Taxonomy (NCBI): domain Eukaryota; kingdom Metazoa; phylum Arthropoda; class Arachnida; order Ixodida; family Ixodidae; genus Ixodes; species Ixodes scapularis. The sequence continues at coordinate 181,889,412 of NW_024609835.1, read as the reverse complement.
GAGGAAAAATGAGTGGATACATTCAACAAGGAATTATAGGTGTGGAAACGACAAACAATCATTCAATCTTAGAGGGAGGATAGCACGCAGTGCAAATGAGGGTGAAACATCCGACATCCATGGACGCAGAAGCCGCACAAAGTGCAGATTGCTGCAATCTCTCGGTGGGCGTACATTTCAAGGTAAGGACTGAGGACTGACAAGAAAACAGAACTTACCTTTGATTATCTTTGTATATGTATAGTCCGTGGCTTCTCATAGATAATCCAGCATTTATTATGGTGATGAACAAGTAAAGCACGTAGGACGTAGGCCCTGCAAAGAAAAATGCACCGGCTCACTTTGATCTACCTTGCTTTTTTGTGGATGGGACCGGGGAATGCGTACATATGCCGCAGTATGGTGTTGTAATCCTGCCAGCACAAATGAACAGCGCTTTCAAACCTAGAGATAACCGAGCGTACATTACGTCATCACGAAATATAATCAGACAACGCAGAGAAAGCGCACGGGCACGTTGCCAGCGTAGATATCGGAGAGGTTTCCTGCGTGACCTGCTTTCAAACTCCTGGAGGCGGGGAAAACGTGAAACATGGTGTTATGTGGTAAGTTTCCTACGCCAGATAAGCTTGCTTGATGTCAGTCCTGAGAGTTCTTTCTATGGCGCGATTCTTTAACCATATATGCTGAAACATCACTGAAGCGATACACTTGTTATGTCATTTCACAATGATATTTTATCCGACAGGCAGTAACATTGAATCTCCGGCTGAAAAATGTCATAAATAGTTTACTGAGATTTCCTAAATTGATTTATTTATGAGCCGATAAACAGTAGCCTAATTTAACTAACCTAAGCTTTGCTATATATTTATTTCGAAAACAACTTGAAAGAATTGAAAAATAACTTTGCTCCCATTAGAAACTAGAAACGCGAGCGAACTCCTATTGACACGTGCGTTTGTACATATTTAGTGTTTAAGGCACAGAATTAAGCTTGTAATACGTTTTTAGTATGAATAAATAGTAATATAGTTGAAGATTATTACCTTAACCCAGTGTGAGTGTATGAAGCAAGTTGGGTAGCTGGTATTTATGGAAAGTTCTAAAAAACAGGGCACCAGAGAATAGCGAACGCAGTATGGAAACGACAAAAGCAAGTAGCGAGAGCAGAGTAGCTTTGAGCTAATATCTATTCTCACAAATCAAGAGACAAGGCTTATTGGAGGCTTGCGATCTTTAGAACTGTTGTGGCAAGATAAGCCGTTCGAAGTGCGTTCGACATTTATGCATTCAGCGAATATTCGTCACGAACAAAAGCCTACCGAACATAAGATTTATGCAAGTCGAGAAAGAATATTAGTTTCCAACAATAATCAATTACCAAAAATAAAAAAGCAACAAGAGAAAACTTCGCTCAGAACCAATTGAAATATGTTGCTTTTCACAGTGCCGCAAAAGTGTGGATTCTGAATGTGCAGCATTAGCAGTAAAAAATAAATATGAGATGACCAAGCAAGCTGAATTGGGCACTCACTCTAGAGAAGCCCTGGTTTTTAAGAAAATAATTCGCTACCAGCATCCTGCAGGAAGCATCATCGTCAAAATGCGACCACCTTGACCTGAGTCAGATACACTCACTTGCAATTCATGAGCCGACCTGATGCCTAGAAAGCACCGAGAATGCCGTACAAAAAGAGTCTCTTTCGAGGACACCGTCCGCGAAGAATGTGAAACTGGGTCAACAAGCTCCTCGGTCTTGCACGCATATCAGATTAACTTGATCCGAAAAAGGCTGTAGTGCGGGGCAGGCGTCCATCGGGGTCGGCTTCTCTGGTAACATATTAGTTCCTACAAACCCACCATTAGAATATTAATTTTTAAGGATTTTCGTTATCCTTTGTCGAAGTCCTGAATGTAGCAAAATTTTTATAACGACCCTAATATATATATAAGAACAAAAGGAATTGTTTGTATCAAAATAAATACGCTCCCGCTTGATGAATTTTTGAAGGTGAGCTAGGACTGAAATAAAGGTTTACATTTATGGGATTCCGATAATTTGGTACCAGCCTCTTAACTAATAGAACCGTGTGTAAAAAGAGATCACAATTTATAAGGAGCAACGACATGAGACGATGATGCAATAACAACAAAGTGTAAAAAACCTGCTTTTTCTCTGGCCTCTATCTAACCAGATTCAAATATTTGCACCTCTTCGGTCGCCCGTATATCTGGATGCTCCAGGCACTGCGCCGATTTCGCGCCAGTTTTTTTGCAATGAATTGGAGCTTATTTATACACCAACGCAGGTTTTCTCGCTGTACTGAGCGGGGAAATTGGATTCGTGTAAACGATACTCCAGGTTTTCCCGCTAAAATGCCCCTGTAAAGCGATAGAGCCGGGGCGGACGGACACGCAGGACCTGATATTTTGGTGAGTTTATGAATCCTGTTTATTTAAAACATCGCAAAACACGCGCCAACGAATCAAAGTAGACTTATTGCATATGCGCCGAGTGCCAGTCAAAGACCTTTGCAGTGCGTGTCTTATTCTATTACATGTCCATATGCCTATTGCGCTGCGTTTTCGAATTGACGTACCAACTGTCCCAACTACGTGCACTACAGCCGAACACTATCGTAATCTACGAGTCAACAACAACCTGCCGACAATTTATTATCACAATGAACGGTAACCGGAAAGGCCGAGCGGCACACTTTTGCCCAAGATAAGAGAGCTGAACAGCTCGTGCTTTGTAATTCGCCTGAATTACAACGCGCGAGCTGAGTGTAAAATAAATAAATGAATAAATACATGAATAATTAAAAACAGCCTTACTTATGATGTTCGCGCTTCTTGCTTAGTGATTGGTTCTTCGGAATTATTCTTGGCTAATGTCGCAATCTTATTGGCTGGGAAGCGATAACTAGATGCTCGGCACTGGCCACACCTTACCTTTCTTAAATTAATCAATCACTAAAAGTAAAAAAAAAAAAAATGATGTAACATGCTCTACTTTGTATTTACACACTCATTAAATCTCAATTTTTGACAGTACTGATGGAACACATGCATGAATGCTAGCAATACGGTAAGCTTTGTCGTATGTACGTATTCCCACCCAAGAAAAAAAAAACATTAAAGTTCTAAATTTGCTGTTTCTGCAATTTTTAGGCAAGTTTTTAATGAAAAAAAATCCAGAATTGGGCCGATGTTAAGATCACATACTTTTATAAAAGATAAAAGAAGCCGCGTATTATATATTTTATATGTTCCAATGGGAAACGAAAAAAAAATACTGGATCAGTACCAAGATTTCGCAGCATTTTGGCGGGATTGAAATTCCCCGGGTTTTATTAATTTAATCATCAACACTTTAGTGTTTTCATCTTGTTCTTTGGCTGCAGACTTCTTTTTGTCCATGCAATCAGTTCTTGTGAAATAATGGCATTGGACCCATCAACCCGTAAGCATAGGTCAATGCTAACGAAGGAGGCTGTCAGCTCCCTAAAAAGCTCGGCAGCGAGGCTATCATTTTATATCAGGCCAGTGAATTCACAAAAATAGCGCGAACGAGACAGACTCAACGCAGACGCGAGGAAATCATAAGCAAAACAACAAAATTCTATCGCGAGTTGTGTGTGTTTAAATGCATATGTATAAAACGTAATGTATAGTTTAATCGAATATTTGGGCTGTAAACGTATAGTTTTATGAAATAGACTGGGGACCAGATGTACGATTGTACTTTTAGCTGGAGACGTTGAGTTGTACACGTCACTAAAAAAGTAAGAAATTACATTTGCAATCACCCATCGCTAAATTGTAAATAATTACAGCTACAATTAAAATTTCATAAAGGTAAGTTACCGTTACTTAAAAATGTAATCCGGTACATTCGCGGCGTTACTTTCAACCTTGCTCTCCTAAGGTAAGACACGAAACAAGTGTTATTGAAGCGGTTATTGTTGCCGCCACTCACACTTCTGTTACCTCAAAAGGGTCCTAAAAGAACTTTCTAACTGCTTTTTGTTTTTAAAATTGGCATTGAACCTGAGCGCACTGAACGCAGTACTCTAGTGAAACTTTTCTTTTCTCGAATTTTGCTTTATATTAAAAGTTATAGGGTAATTAAAGCTACAAAAACAAGCCTAAAATATCCTCCTTCATGACGTCCTTGGCCGTGGCTTGAGTGGCCGTCAACTAGAGGAGAGGTAGTGAGCTAAGCGAGCCCTCACGGCTGCCTGACTTCGTGCCGACGGCTCAAGAGGGCGCCACTAAAGCATGTTCTGGATAGGCTGTCTGAAGCGGGCGGCCGCAGCGGCTCGCATTGCATTTGCTGCGCGATTAAACACTAATTCGGCATGGCACATCATTGGCCACAAACGACAGCAAACACGGGGTACAGATCAGTTCAGAATGGGAGCCAAATCGCGCTGCCATACCGCGAAACGGCCGAACCGCAAGCCAAAGCTCCTCACCGAAGGCCTTCGGAGCGCTCGGAACCGGTCGGATCCTGCAGTCCATTCGACTCGCTTATGGCCTGAATGTCCAACGAGACTCAATGTCCAACGAGCCTGAATGTCCAATCGGTCACGTGACCGGCGAGACGGAATGTACAACGAGACGAAAGATCAAATCGAGACGGAATGTTCATCGAGGCTGAATGTCCAACGAGACGAAAGGTCCAATCGAGACGGAATGTCCAACGTGCCTGAATATCCAACGAGACGAAAGATCCAACCGAGGCGGAATGTCCAACGAGCCTGAATGTCCAACGAGTCTGAAATCCAACGAATATAGAATGAACCTTGCAAAGAGTTTAGAAGACATTTCTTTGTTGAATTGTAGGATTACTGATAGTTACGGCGGTGAAAAATGCGTTCGATGAAATGGGGAACCGGACATTTCGGTGTGGAGATATCGGTACGCGATCATTTCGGTATTCGGTCGCTTCGGCACTGGGCTTTTCAGTACCGGGATTTTGATGCACGGCTATTTTGATATGCCGCTGAGCTTGTCCCACTGACGTTGCCTCTGTGAAGTCCCCAAAATGAAATTAAAATTATGCTCGTATATTTTGTAGACTTCATAAAATCCAGAAAACAATTCATTTATTGTTCGTTTTATATCTCTAAATATAAACATGATATCTATAATTTAAAAAAAAACGTTTAAAAGGTCACACATTCTACAAGATCGAAGACCGAACTCGTTGACCATTTACAACCTGTCACGCGTTTTATTTTAGAAGGTCGTACCTCTGGCCCGGAAACAAATGTGGGACCCACCAGCGTCCTCAGCCACCGTTTTTCCGTATTGTACGAGTTGCTATATTTTTCTTATCCGTGTCCCTAGTCCCGCAAAAATGATGTCCCTCGCATGGGAGAAAAGCGCCTGATTGAATTTTTAGTATTATAATTATTATTAGGTGCAGTCGGTGTAGTATGTGTAATTACTCTAAATTGCAGTTTTTGTTTTCTTCGTTTTTACAGAACGAACGTGAAAGATTTGGACATTTCTGATTGGACTTCTCGGTCCCCAGATACAAAAATTCGATCCTCATATCAAAATCAGTGATAGAATACAACGTTCGTCCCATTAAGCCTTTGTGCAGCTAATCTTCTCAACTATAGTGAGCTTCTGTCCGGTGATTGTGCGTTGACGCTTATCGCGACGATTAGTTTCGCATGCTTCGGTCACCAAAGCGATTGCTGTCGCAGTGAACCATGTATTAAGCAACTAGTAGGTAATATTAATAATTATTACAATACTTTTTTAGGGTTGGCTTCCGTCGTTTCTGCCTTTCCTGGTCACGTGGCATGCAGCAATCGCACCGATACGCGCCCAGGTAGCATACCAAGGCTGCGATCGGATTTCAACTGGTTCTAACTCTGTCACAGAGCCGCTGCGAAAGTGCGACCGTTATTTATTCGTATGCGTACATTACAAGTGCACATATGACCACAGCATCAGGAGGTCCTCCCAAATTCTATAATGTAAGAGTTGCGGGTGAACATACTCACGGAGAACCCGACTTTTATCATTTTGAATAACCCGGGAATGATTCACTATCGGACCCTTGCCGATTCTGAGAGCTGCATTTGTCATGCTCTCTTTTTTGAAAAGAAGGTCTCACTGTTGACGCCCACTGTCGCCGGCAATCTACACACCCAACCCTAATCAACTCTTTACGACAGTTCGACAAACGGGGACTTTCGCCCCATTCTTCATTCTGCGAATCGGGACGAATTGTCCTTCTTCCAGTTGTCCAGAGACCCATGGAATTTCGACGAAGTGACCTGATTCGTGGTGCAATACGCTTACCCTACAAGAATAGAAAGCCACGTAGAACGATCTACTGTTATATTCACACATGATGCAGGCTATTAGTACATCCGGGTGTGAACCTTCTGCTGCATGCCGAGGTTGATGGGTTCGCTTCCTTTATCAGCAGTGAAGCTCCCACCTACCAGGATGTCATGAACTACCTCGACAAAATGGCGAGCTTTGGAGTGCTTCCAGAAGCCAGTTAAATTACATGGGCTTCTGAAAACCACTATATGCGACATGCACTATATGCACGTCACATGCAAAAAAAAATATGCGTACTGTGTGATGCTAGTATTATCGTTCTACTCACTGACATACAAACCTATTGGTAGGAAATGGATGCGTATGTCAACTACTGACGACTGAAGTGTACAGTGAGTAGTTGTCTGTTCCAAAGATAAACGAACAAAAATAATTTCTCAAATTCACACAAATGTTCCGCATTTACTCAGTAATTGTCGGGTCACACCAGCCACCACCCCCATGCATTTTCAGGCGCGTTAGAGGTAGATTTTATTTTAAAAAGATATCTATAGTTTTTATTGTGGGAAATTACGCTTGTGGAAACTCTTGATGCCTCGCACCCACAGCTCCCAAAGCTCCTTTTAAAAACTTAAATATTGACTTTCCGCATAGTCAGTGGCGCTGGCGGGCCGTCATGTGTTTGCAATGCGGATCTCCGTATGTAGCTCATCTATAGATCGAAACGGGCAGGGATGAGGACTGAACTAGAAATTCCTGGGTTCTAAATCGCGGCTTTCAGAGACGTCCCCCAATTGCGATGCACTAGAATACCCGGACATTGCATCCCTATTATATATTTCAAACTGGCTGACCTATGTCATCGCAACATTCCACACATTTGAACTCTTAATATCAAAGGGGCGTTTGGCATCGTACAATCGACACCTTTAACCGATTGGTACATAGCTGCGCATCGGCACTCAGCTAACTAACCATCAAGCGTTCCTATAGACGAAATTATAATATTTGTGCCTGCTCTGTTTCTTTGTCGGTCCGTCAACGTCGGCTTTTGTGGCACGACATTTTAGTATGATGTATCTACGGCAATTCCTGCAGGGACGCGGACTAAATATACACACAAATCTGTACATTTAAGAGGGCGAATTATTCTAGCACGTGACAGGCGAGACGGAATGTCCAAGGAGACGAAAGATCCAACCGAGACGGAATGTACAACGAGCCTGAATGTCCATCGAGACGAAAGATCCAACCGAGACGGAATGTCCAACAAGCCTGAATGTCCAACGAGACGGAAGATCCAACCGAGACGGAATGTCCAACGAGCCTGAATGTCCAACGTGCCTGAATATCCATTATTGGATCTTTCGTCTCGTTGGACATTCAGGCTCGTTGGACATTTCGTCTCGTAATCCATTCGACTGCAGAGCCGCCGCGTACATCCGGGACCTTTCTACGCTCGGCGCTCGTCGGTGCCTGATCCCACTTCACCTTTCTAGTATGTGCCGCCTTTTCCACCGCTTGGTGGCGGGTATGTCGACCGGTCATTTCTTGTTTCCGTACTTTCTAAACTGCGTTTGTTTCTTTTCTGATCTAAAATACTGAACAAAAACTACTTGCATAAATAATTGAAACGGTTCGCGCCACTTGTATTTTGTATTTCGACTAAAAAGAAGCTTTTAGTGGCTCTGAGCAGTAGTAAGCCAAGAACCAAAGACGTCACATATCACGCGCTTTCGGCATCGCGGGTAGCCCCAGTAGGTGGTGGAGGTTTCCGCTTCTTCCGGTTAAAATTGGACGCCCTGATATTTAGTCACTCTCTCCGTGCCCGCTGGCTTGCCCAAACCCTAAGAAACGTCGAAACCGCAAAAAGGGTAGACGCTTAAATATGATTGCATGGCCCCTTTAAGCAACATCGGCTCTCCAAAATCAGATCGGATAACTTGCCTCGTTTTTATGTGAAGATGTCGTCCGCTGCGCTGAATACCTCTTCAATCCACCTTTTTCCAAATAGGTGCTCCCATAGAGTTATTATAATGTACGCTAGAGGTTCAACTGGCGCTAGTGTCTATGCGACTTCCGTGACGCAAATTGAAGCAGACAGCAACCAGTCTACTTTTCCAGTCTTCCCGTGTATTCCTATAGGAAAGCGCGCGTGCATTTTGTCTCTTCGCCGGAAAATAACCCGGAACACTTTGGTTATTTGGGTCGTACCGAATAGTATGTACCTTGATTAACACTGTAAAAGTGTAATTGCTTTAGTTAGCGCATTTTTCTTCACCAGTGACCGATGTTTAACTTCGCTACGTTTCAGTCCCAAACGTGTGTTCCGCAGCAGGTGTGTAAAAACAAACGACGATTCGAAGCAAAATTACAATCGAAAGGAATGTAGAGTGTGTTCAAGGCTCGCCAGCAATCCGGTGACGCTTATATATTGATAATATGCCAGTCCTGTCACTATATAAAAATGACCCCGTCGTGCATGAGCGGATAAAAACGTTCAAAACGTAGAGAATAAAGTCCGTGGACTATAAAAGTTGTCTCTTCGTATTGTTTTCTCTGCCGGGCAGCTTTTATCGGGCACTTGTTCTCAAAGATTTCGAGCGTGCGAGTGATATTTTGAACGTAGAACAAGCAGCTTCGCTCAGAGCAGAAAAAATAAAACGGCACTTACTTATTTAAAATAGGAATAGATTACGTGGCCTTCAGTTAATTTTGATCGTATATGCACGTGTAGTTACTGATCCGGTGTTACTGCGTAGTTCTTGCCGTCTTTCTTAATTTCCAGATGTTCTTCGTTCGTTTGGCACGTATATCCCCCACGCTGAAAAGCGCCGACGTCGTGTTCGCGCTAACCGTGTCCGACAGTGCACATAAATACACGTACGAAGCTGTTTTAGCACCGTATTTAATGCGATGAATTTGAAAGAAAAACACCGTAACTGACCAATTATTTCGTCGGCCTGACTGAGAAATGTTCCAAGCTACCTAGTACGTACGAATTATTTGGGATATTTGCTCTTATGATCGAGCGCAGAGAGAAAATGCACTCACTTTTTCCCGTAGAAATGCATTACCGGAAGTCAATTTTAGACTGGTTGCTGTCTGCTTCAATTTGCGTCAGCACACTAGCGCCACTTGAACCTCTAGCGTACATTATAATAACTCTATGGGTGCTCCCACCTCGCTTATTGTCCAAACATCCAAAGGGTCATAACATCCAACGAGCAAAAACATCCATTAGGTCACGTGACACAAGTCAAAACGGCTGTACAACATTAGAGCGCACGACACGAGATTGCCGCGACGTTAGCGCGCGTGACTCGAGAGCGGAGCGACATTAGCTCCCGTGTCATTAGAGCGCCCGTCACAGGGGCGCACAAACAGTCCAGCGCGAGTGGCACGACCCGACCTACGACTTGTTCGGACCAGGCACGCGCCAGGATTTTGTTTCGCCCATGACAAAATGCTGTATGAGGGGGAGGAGGGAGAGGAGGTCCCAGCAAAATATAAGATTTCGGGGGGGGGGGGGGGGGGGGGTGGCCTTTATGCCCCCCTGGCTATGTGCCTGGTTCGGACATCGCGTGTTTCATACGAGATTGGCGGGGATTTACGCTGCGGCATTCAGCAAGGATATTTGCGAAATGAGTCGACAAAAATTTTGCGTGTGACAAATTAAGAAGTGTTGCAAAAAGTTGACAGCAGAAAAAAAAGAAAAAAAAATGAATATCTGTCGCGTCCATTTCCGCAGAAGACAACATTGCAGCTGAACTAGCTTAATTACTTCCTTGATTTTATAGTTCACAGATTTGCAGGGGAGGTTTTCCTGTATCCGTCAAAAGGCTGGAAAGCTCTGCATCAGATAAAATTGCGCTGAGCTTTCCTCCGATGAGTTTTTTATTGAGAGTTTTTTTAACGGTGAGCTTTTTTCATTGCGGTCATTGACGTCACAATACTATTTAAAATTATGCGAGGGACGTCTAAATAGCCACCAAATAGATCGGAGCCCAATTGCATGTCAGGAATAGAGTAGATATAGTAAAAAGTGAACTATTTATAACTGAAAGCGCACCGCAGCACCGTGAAGAAATCGTCGCTGCTCCACCCAACTACAGACATTCCCGGTACCTATATTCCCCAGTCCCATGTTGCCTTTTCTCTTCGATGTGAGTAAACAATTTGGTTAGAAAGAGTCATGCCCGTTTTATCTTTATTTTTTATTCAAGGAATATTCAATGAATCAAAAATCACCAATGCTCCGATCTGATGAGTCGCACAGTTTTGTTCTGTCTGCGGAGTCACGGGTACATCACGCATTTTGCGGTGTTCGCTCAACTGGTCATGCGCTCTCGTGACATGTGCTCTAGTATCAAACGCGCTACTGTAGCAGTGCCCTCGTGTCGTGTGCTATAACGTCAGAGCTCTAAAGGCGCTCTCCCAGTCAAAACGTCCAACGCGTCAAAACATCTATCAAGGCAGAACATCCATGCGAGTCAGAACATCCATAGCGTTAAAACGTCCATCAAGTCAGAACATCCATCCGGAGTCTTGAAGGTCTGGGACCTTGAAAAGTTTGAAGATTTATAGATTATATTATTTTTGTTAAGTTGAGTTACTCTTGTACTCATACCTATTATATACTTTTTAACCTTTCTCTATAAGGTTGTTTGCGTGGATGTGTGCACGGTGTAATAAATTGTGAGCATGACTTTTTTGTACTTAAGTACCTCATGCAAACATTTCGGTCGTTTTGAGGCGCAAATACCTAAATACATTAGTAACTTTTAAGATAACGCTTGTACTTTGCGATGACGGTTCCGGGAAGAATGTGATTCACCTCCGCCAAGGACCTGCCCGCCGCTCGGCCATAGGTAACTCCACTGGACGCTGCTCAGCTGGAGCAGTTCGCCACGTATTTTGACAGTTTCTGGCTTTCGAACACAGTCGTCGAAGACATCTGGGGCCAGTTTGAGAACGATGGACCACGCACCTCCAACATGGTGGAAAGGTGACATAACGGACTCCACAGCCGGCAGATGAGTCATCATCCAGACTTGGCTGAGTTCATACAGTCCCTGCAAGTTATCCAGCATTCCTCGCAAAACAGGATCCAGGCACTGCTCTTGGATCCGCTCGAGGTGTCGTCTGCACTGGCGGTTGAAGGAACCAGGCGTAACAAGCGGCTGCACGAGGAGATGGGTATGTTTTTGTGCTACTTTGCAACTGCAGTGCCGACATTTCAAGTCGTGCTCAATTACGTTGACAGGAGTTCATTGATTGGGGTCTTTTCATGAAACGAACTGACTTGGCCTGAAGATGAGTCAATTTTATTGATATATGCTTGTGCACACAAGAAACCGTTTTGAATGCCTCGGGCAATACTGCCGTTTTACTCAACGAACTTTCTTAAAATATCATAGCCTCGCATCATCACTGTATGACATCACCATGTCCTACAGTGCAGTGGAAGCGCTGTGGAAGTCATCTTTTCGCAAGTGCAACCGATGGCATGCTTTTTCTACCTTGACATCGCTCTCCGAGCGTGAGAATATACGGAGATAGGGGCGATCACTAGGTGTGACGCTGACAGGTCTAACGTGCGCGCAGTTTATTCTGCACTGTCAGGTTCGAGGCGAAAGGAGTGCAGTTTGATGAACCACGACCGTGCATATGCACGTAAACAGGTAATAGCGTCCCTTCATCGGTCCCCTAATATGGCCTGTTGCATAAAATATTTTCGGCCTTCCGTGCGCCTGTTTCTACAGCGTCCACCTCTCGTTGAGCCACTACTCTGGTTTCCGAGCTTGAGCTATACTGCTACACGATTCCGGACCGATTGCGCAGCTTTAAAGGGCAACTCCGCTTCATTTTTGGTTTTGAAAAAACAATGCAGTCCTCTTCAGTATCGCATAGGAAGACCACACGTCAAATATTACGACGCAGTTCTGTCTAAATGTTTCTTAAACGGTCCGGCAAACTTTGCAACTCGCCAAGTTGCCGAAATCGGCTGACTCGAGCGGGCGAATTCAGGCGCAACCAACAGCGCAGTCAAGGCTACGGCATGGGCGGAGCCAACATTGAGCTAAACGCCATCTACATGGCCCCCTTTTGCTTGTTTTTACTTCTCCGATCGAGCGTAGCGCATGACGTCAGCAACGTTTCCTCTTGGCGCTCAGCGGTGTCCACGTGATTGGCGTACGCGCCTGCGCAGCGCGCTTCTTGGGAGCAGACCAACCGCTCGCCGTGGTCCCGCCGTTACCGCCGTCTTCCGCGTCACAACCACCGTCGTCGTCTCACCGTTTGTGATTATTTCCTCTCGGAGTTTCGTCCACACTATGGACACCACGTGCGCAGAGTCGCAGACTTATGCCGCAGTTGTGCAGACGTCGTCGAATGCCGTGGACACGAAAACGTGGCGAAGAGTGCGGTGCAGACGACACTCGCGCCTGCCGCACGCCCGCCACTCCCATCCCGCCCGTCGTTGGGCCGAGGATCACGTGACATCTCGTACCACGTGATGGCCATGTACTTGGCGGCCCGAGGCCGATGTTGCCGGACGGAGCCGGAGTTTCGGTTTCGATTTCCGCTCGTGTTTAAAATTAGATTTAAAAATATATATTCCATTTTTCGGGAAGCAAACGACGTAGTGTGTTTTACAAGGGCTTTTTAATTCGAAATCACTCATTATCCCGAAATCTTCGGAATTGAGCGGAGTTGCCCTTTAACTTTAGAAGATTTTCACCACTCTCCATGTTCGCTTTACTTATTTCGTCTTATTTCGTGCTATCACAGACGCTACTCAGAGCCAATCGCTCGCTTCGCTGGTCCTCCGCTTGTGACATGTACTGTGCTCAAACCAGTGAAGTAAAACGTACTCATTTCAACTTTTTATTCTTAATAAGGCGTTCAGTGAAATAAGTTGCTGAAATCCCTTTTCCCACATATATAAAACCATGTTCTTTTTAAACTTTCTTGGAACATACCGGTTGCATACCTGCATGCTGTGGGGATTCCTCTGGTCTCCCTTCCCCGATGGCTGTGATAACGGCCGCGGGTCGGAACACTCGGCCTCCTTCGCCGTGAGCTCCGACCTGTTCGTGAGACAGAGGGCCGCCTGGCTTTGGGGGCTGTGCTCTCACTCTCTTTCGGGGGGACCGATTTCCGTTTTCCCGCTCGGGTGCGGATAACTGCTGACAGGCGAGGAAGCTTTCGCCTCGACTTTTCCCGCTTTCGGGAAGGGGACTCGTCCGGGTGACCGCGAAAGAGATAGGACGTGTATCGGCGACTTCTCCGATGCTTCCCCGGTCTTGGCTCTCCGGAACCCCGCGTCTGGCAGGTAAGAACCTCTTCTTACCTTGCCGGCGCGGGGGGCATTTTGGATGGGGATATAGTAGTTCTTTTAGAAGAGTATTATAATAAATGCTCTTAGACTCTGTCCTTACTCTGGTACGTGTGTCTTCTCTTCCGCTGTATTCGAGAGAGTGAGACAAGGTAGACCATCATTGCCACCGACGGAGGTAATTTGTCGAACTGACCCGCGGTAGCGTACCCCTAAACGTTGTCTACATTGTCGCGGAGATGTGAGGACCGCGCTACTAGGCTTGACGTCTCCTTTGAGATATCGCCGCTGTTGAGACAACCCTTTGGTTACTCTATCGGTACCTGTGTTGGTAGCTAGCGAAATCCCACAGTGCTAAAGAATATTTTAAAGTGCAGTAAGTTTCATTATATTGTTTTCAAGCGTGCAATCCACTCACCGCATCATGGAGCCGTCCCCGCTGCGCATGTCTGTTCCTCCTGGGTTGAATACAGAGCGGAACACTAGAAGCGGTTTTCACGAGCTCTGATACACTATACAGCGCCTATGACCAAGGTACTGTACACTAAAAAAAAGAAGACAAAACACCGAAAGTAGAAATATTCCACTCGTTCTCTGCGCTTAGGATCTAATTTCTTAACATGTGAAAACATCGTTCGTCTCTTTGTCATTTATATATGTTTATTGAGGAACATATGGCCTTTGTTTACCATATTTTTAAGAGTCGGTTACACGAAACAACAACACTTTCGGGTAAAGTAGATCTAACACCCCACAATCAAGCTTTATTTATACCTGAATCGGAAACTGGATCACGTTAAAACGTTCAAGGAGTCAAAACATGCGCCCGAGTCAGAACCTCCTACGCGTCCCAAATTCCAACGTGTCTAAACATTCACAAATGAATGTTTTGATGCGTTGGATGTTTCAACTCGGATGTATGTTCTGACTCGTTTGACGTGTTGACGCGTTGGAGTTTCTGACTCGAATGGATGTTCTGACTAGTTGGAAGATTTTGACGCGCTAGATGTTTTGACGCGCTGGATGCTCTGACTCGGACGGTTGCTCCGACTCGTGAACGTCTTGACGTGATCCAGGTACCGATTCAGATATATAAAGTTTTGTTTGTAAGGTGACTATCGATTTTACCAGAAACGGCTGTTCTTTTGCATAGTCGACTTTTAAAACTATGGTAAGCAAAGGCCTAGTGTTCCTCGATAAACTGTATAAATGACAAAGAGATGAACAATGTGTTCCCAATTTTTTAAATAGAAGCCAAACGCGGAGAATAAGTGTAATATGTCTACTTTCTGTTTTGTCATTTCTTAGTGTTCAGTACCCTGGTTAGTAAAGCTGTACACTTTGACACTGTAAGTATCTTACCAGAGCTCGTAAAAAAACGGCATCTAGTGTACCGCTTTGTAACCAACTCAGGAAGAACAGGCATGCGCAGTGGGGACGACTCCATAATGCGGTGGGCGGAGTGCATGCTCGAAAACGACATAATGAAGCTTACTGCGTACAAAATATTCTTTAGCACGCAGGTATGCGAATGGTAATATGTTCGAAGAAGGTCTAAAAATAACACATTGTTTTAGATATATGGGGGAAGGAATTTCAAGAATTTATTTGAACTGAACGCCTAAATAAGAGTAAAAAAATTTAAATGTGTATATTTTCCTTCTCCGGTTTGAGCATAGTACATGTCACATGCGGAGGACCAGCAAAGCGGGCGATGTTTTCTGAGTAGTGTCCGTGATAGAACGAGATAAGACGCCGCAAGTGGAGCAAACATGAAAGAACAGTGAAAATCATCAAGCTCGGGAGCGGGCTCCACGCGCCTCTAACAATGCTGCAGCTAAAGCCGACCAAATCGTCCGGAATGGTGCAGCAGTAGTGTAAGCTCGAGAAGCCAAAGTAATGGCTCGATGAGAAGCAGACGCTGGAGAACCGGGCGCGCAGAAAGTCGAAAACATTTTATGCTCCAGGCCATATTTGGGGACCGATAAAGGGCTGTTATTACCTGTTTAGGTGCATATGCACACTCGTGGTTCATCAAACTGCACTCCCTTCGCCCCGAACCTGACAGTGCAGAATAAACTGCTTGCGCGTTTGACATGTCAGCGTCACACCATGTGATCGCCCCTATCTCCGTATATGCTCACACTCGGAGAGCGATGTCAAGCTAGCATAAGCATGCCATTGGTTGCACTTGCGAAAAGATGGCTTCCACAGCGATTCCACTGCACTGTGAGATATGGTGTTAACGGATTAAGGCCCGTTCGCACTCTTGCAACCGAGTACGACCGAGAGAGACATGACCGGTTTTTAAGCCTCTTGCAACCGAGTAAGACCGAGAGAGACAAGCCCGGTTTTTAAGCCTCTTGCGATCTCTTAGGACCAGCTCCGCGCTGCAGCGCATCCGACCTTAAGAAGTCGCAAAAGGCTTAAAAACCGGTCGGGTCTCTCTCTGTCTTACTCGGTCGCAAGAGTGTGAACGGCGCTTTATGGTATTTGTCCCGACTTTCACTCCGAGATGCGACGCTATAATATTTTACGTAAGGTCGTTGAGTGAAACGCCAGTATTGTCCAAGGCATTCAAAGCGGTTTGTTTGTTGTGTGCACAAGCGTACATCAATAAAATTACTCATTTTCAGGCAAGCCGTCTCAGGTACTTATACCCGTTTTCACCTCAAGAACAATATATAAAAAATTTCGGCTCCACGAGGAGCATTACTTATTTTCCACTTTATCTGGGGAATTAAGATATCTGTAGGTGCATTTTAGATTAGATGTAGGCTATCTAATCAAGACGTATACGTTTCTAACGCCGAAAGCATCGCTCCTCCTTCCGGCAACCAAATTTTGTAAGAACTACTTCGCCCGGCGTAGGAACAATGCGTGAAACGCCGTTTTTTTTCTTAAAATGAAATCGAGTATAGTCAGTTTGTTCTATGGAAGGACTCGAATCATTGAAATCCTGTCAAATTAGTCGATCACGTCTTGAAATGTCGGAACTGCAGTCGCCAAGTTGCACGAAAACATAGTCATCTCCTCCTGCAGCTGCTTGTTACATCTGGTCACTTGAACCGCCGGTGCAGACGTCACCGCGAGGAAATCGAAGAGCAGTGCCTGGATCCTATCTTGCGAGGAATGCTGGATAATTTGAAGGAACTGTATGAATTCAGCCAACTCTGGATGATGACTCGTCAGCCGACTGTGCAGTCTGTTATGCCTCCCGTCTATCATGTGGGTGGTTCGTTGTCTATCGTTCTCAAACTGGCCCGAGATGTCTTCTGCGACTGTGTTCGAAAGCCAGAAGCTGCGAAAATACTTGGCAAATCGCGCAAAGCCCAAGCGTCATCTTATAAGTTATTCATGTATTTGGTTATTTGTGCCTCAAAACCACCGAAACCTTTTTATAAGTCACTTAAGTACAAAAATAAAATCATGCCCACAATTCATTACACCATGCATACATCCACACATAGAACCTTAAAGAAAAAGTATAAAAACGATATGATAGTTATATGTCTACAAGAGTGACTCAACTCAACACAAATAATATACACATATATCTTCCAACTTTTCAAGGTCCCCGGGCTTTCAAGCCTCCGGATGGATGTTCTGACTCGATGGACGTATTGACTCTATGGATGTTTCGACTCGGCTGGATGTTTTGGCGCGTTGAATGCTTCAACTCTTGTGTGATGTGACTGAATGGATGTTTTGACTCGTTGGATGTCATAATCCGTAGAACGTTTTGATCATAAGCGGAAATTTTCCCACCTAGACGCGCGACTGGGTTCGAGATTGATTGGCTCGGAAGCAGGGTGTTCGCAAGGCCTTTCCCACCCGTTCCACTCTCAAAACATCATCTACATCTTGTCGGCCCATTGATATGATGTCAGCTAGTTGCGACCTTTCCCTAGGTTCGCCCTTGTCTCCAGTGTGGGTTAGCTTCGTCCCAGAACTTGGTAAAAAGTAGTCGTCTCTTTCTCCGGGTCAGAAGGAAGCAGGGTCGTTCTATCTCAAACGTCCCAGGCGAGTCGCTCGACCATTTCCGATTTTTAAAAGATTATTCGTGGCTTTTTTTCCCAACGTCCTTAATCTTTCGCTAAACAATTTTTTCTGAAATTACTGTTTTTTTTTAATTTTTAATATGGGCATAACACTAGACTAGACATCAATCAATAATTTAGTAAAAATAAGACTTTCTCCGAAACTCGTCACAATTTCTTTTATGAAATGAATACGGCTGTTAGCTTGCTATAGTTTGATGATCATGCAAATTTTATTAATATATATTTTCTTGAATTCACCAAAATGCACAAAAATTCGCATTTTTCTCATTTTTTATTCAATTATTGCTTTGCGCCTGGCAATTAAACTTTTTTTTGTAGTTGGAAGCCCTGATGGGTTTCAGATGAAAAATGTTTGAGCTGTACAACAAAATGCTTCACAGATAAACAAAATTCAAAATTGTAAAAACGTCCGCTTTGCTGCCTAAACAGCCGCCTATCTACCGTGAGGTGTTCCAAGTAAAAATACGAAACGTAATGGCTTTATAAGAAGAATTTGTTGTCTTTCATTTCTGAAAACTTAATTGAAGTGATTTTCATTTAAATCGAGAAAACAAAAACAGTGAAGTTGAACTGCCGCTTCGCAACCTCTCATTGTTTCTTAGCGCCTCTTCACCGCACAAGACGCCACCTGACATTAGAGCTGACAATCTTTCCGCGCATTCACGGCAATTTCTGCTCAGGATTGTGATTCCCGCGGAAGGTTCTGCCTACAGTGGCGTCGCTAGGGTCAGTGGCATCCGGGGCGGTAGCCCGCCGCGACCCCCCCCCCCCCCCCCCCCCCTCCGCTCTCGCATGGCGCTACCTCTTCGTTCCAATTGCTCCAATGCGGACAATGATAGCAAAACTTGAAATAAAAAAAAAAAAAAGAAAACGCGGTTGCATAATGACGGTGCCATAGGCGCTGTTGATGCCGACGCATTTCGTGTGCGTGTCGTCTGCTTTCTTTCACTCGGGAGCAGCGTCAGAGCAGCGCGGAGGATGTAACCGACCAGCGAAAGAAAGCAGCTCGACACGCCGACAAAATCCGTCGGCAGCAAGAGCGCCTTTTACACCGTCGTTATGCTACCGCATTTTCTTTTAGTTTTTTTTTTTACTTCAAGTTTTGCTAGTCCGTATTTATTTTTTAACCAAAAGTATTTTACAAAAAAAAAATTAAGTTCATTTAATGAACCCCGGTGGTCACGAGCAGTCTCAATATAGAACCTTAGTGTCGATAAGGAGGTAAAGCCACTTATTAAAGCGAGCGCCAAACGCGTCCCGCCACTCGACTTGGTCGTCTGCCTCGCCCCCCGCCGTTGGCCCTGGCAAGTTTCCAGGCCCTATTTTTTGCAGAAATCGAGCTACGCTTCGTAATTTTACAAGAAAAAACCGACCTGGGAAATACACCTTTGACAAAAAGTTTAGATTGCTACGTACAGGCGTTGATTTTTACGGTCCATTTAAGATCGAGCCTGGTGACTTGGGACACACTATATACTTCATTTCACCTTACCACGGTCTGCAATGAACGATATGAACAATCCCAGCCGATCCCTCGTTGTGGACGAATCACATTACCCGCGCCCGCGCGTCGCTGCGCCCCTCTCGAAGGTCCGCGACAACTTTTCTTGGCAATGCAGTGGAAGGTACGTCCCGCGTCCCCTCCCATTTTGAGTGTGCGCAGGCTTTCCTCCTCCCCCATTTCCGGGGAGAGGAGGAGAGCCTGCGTACACTCGAAATGGGAGAGGGGACGCGGGACGTACCTTCCACAGCATTGCCAAGAAAAGTTGTCGCCGAGTATAACAGTCGATTGGACTAGCTACATTGCGGCGTAGCGTCCGCTGCGGTCCATCGTAAGGTGAAACAGCTTTGAAAGGACAGGACCGAATGTAAGAAAATCAGAAAAACGAAATGTATTGTTTCAAATGACCTTACTACTATTATTGCGATCGGGAATCTACCAAGAAAGAAGTTTATTTGTGGTCAGAGTACGGTGCTATACAGATGATGAAACAGGTCAATCGGCAGAGGCAAGTTATACGGCGTGCGGTTGCTAATGAATCTCGTAGGACATTCTTATTGTTTAATTTTCTAAACTAGGATGATAGTTGCCTCGTTTTTACTCATCAGAATATCCCATCGGCTTTGTTTAGTTGCAACGATTCCGGAATTTCCGCTGAGTGGAATTTGTTTTTCTACATCCCTCGGGAAGGGTGCTTGCAACGGAGCATGGAAACAGTGAAGCGTTTGTCAGCAAGGGCCAGTCTTCACACTCCCTTTCAGAATCAAATTATGGCGCTCTATCAGCAGTTCACTTGGGCTAAACATGACATTGGAGGTATTACAATTCTCTGGATTTCAAAAGAAATGGTTGAAAACCTTCCACTTCATCCTTATTTTTTGCTTCACGATAGACCTCTGGTACAATTTGCTCGCTTTTTAAGTTTCCTACATGCAACTGTTTTTTTTTTTGCACGTGATATGGCTAGATAACTAAATTGAGATTTAACTGCTAGGGTCTTTAAAATACCTTGCTTGGCGCACAATGGCCAAAGACGCTCTTGCGCCATTAAGCTGCAATCATCATCATCAACATCACACTTCAGGTTTCAGATCCTGAGCCCGACAAGCCGACGGAGCAAACACGAGCCGGTCGCTGACCACGATCCCGGTCCCGTTAACGAGCTGACCCAGGGCCGCGGCAACGGCCGGAAACCTTAACTTGGGTAACCCGATTAGTGGTGCAGGCCTTGCCTGTTTCCTTGTGACCCCGGGAATTGGCTTCTGCCTACGTATATTTTCATATGATGTACCCCAGTTGATTACATCTGTAGCACCTGACTTGTACCCGTTCGTTACCGCCAAGTCCGTCAGTAATCTCACGCGGTTCAACGCCCCGCTGTGCATTGTTGCCAGTACCGCGCTCGTCGTAACGAAAAATATGTCAGAATTTCAGGCTTTTAATGTTTTCATTAATATCGTCTATAAAACCTATCATCAATAAAAATGAAAACCGTCTGGAAGAAACATTAAGCCTCCAATTCATGATGTGAAGGCGTTTGGACAGCAAAGCTGTGGTATCACCTTGAAAGATTGCGCACTGCGCTAAAAAACCTTTTTTGGTACATGCCACCAGCACCAGGTGCTGCTCCAGCCTTTCACGTGCCACTGGACTTCCGGTTTGTGGATGAAACGTTTAACCACCAATTCTCCAGGTGAATGCCAAAAGAACGAAGGAGTGCGAGATCTCTTAAAATGTTTCCAGTATTCTTGTAAACCAACCTGCCTCCTCTAAGATGTAATATTGTACAACCGGAGGCCCTCGGTAAATCTCCAACTTTTTTGTCCGTGTAGCATTATGCTTTCTAGCAATGATGAAAAGAGCAAGCTCATCAGGCTTGCAAAGACGGTGCGACCGGAAGTCGCTTGGACGAAAGCGGCAGTTCATGTTTGTTAACAGTAAAAGGGTCTATACCAAATGATTGACGAAAGAAGAGTAAATGCACTGTACCAAAATCTCTTTATATATGAAATACTCCGAACGCTGCCGTTGTCGCGGCGGCTTATGCAAGTCCATTCTACACAAAAAACGCATGCGGGGAGCGCTACGTGCTTCGCATTGTTAGGCCCGCTTCAGACGGGGCAACTTTTCCAGCAATTTCGGTGTTGCTGGCGGGTTGTTCTCCAGCTTTTCAAGATCGACACCAATTGCTGAGGTCGGGTCCGACTCGAAACGGACGAGCAATTCGGAAGCCTTAGAAGCGGCAGCAGCAAATCAGGGATGCGATATTTTCACGCGACACCCCTGTGGTGGTGATGATGACAACTGAAACCTGGTTCTGGTTTGAAATGGATCGTTTTTGGAAATAAACTGTTTCAGAAAGGTAAGTTAGTATTCTCAACGCAATATGAAGATATAAAAACGTGCCTTAAGCATGTAACTGTGCGTCTAAATAATGCAAGAAACATAAAATTTAATGATAATGACAACAAGTCGTTGCAATTCGGTTGCTGCGCGTGAACGCGGGCGGCCCGTGTTGCTTGTGTTGCGACGTCAAGTTGCTGGGCAAAATTGCCCCTTCTGAAGCGGACATTCGCGGGGCTACAGTGACGCCGCTCCACTCTTCGTGCTCTGCCGTTGCCGTGGCAGGTTATGCAACCGCAATTTTTACGGAGAAACGGATGCAGGGAGCGGCTACGTGCTTATCATCGTTCTCTCGCGCCTTATAATCTATCACGTGTTTCGACACTTGTTTTGTGCTTTTCTCATTGAAACAAGAGTCGAAACCATATGATAAATGATAAGGCGTGCGGGAACGGTGATAAGGTGCGCGCGCGAAGATTTTCTGTCAACTGGCATGAAAATACCCGAACTGCGGGTAACATACAGCTTCGCTGTAAAGAAAGAAAACATTGCAATGAAAAGGGCGACAGTAGCTCATGATCGCGCATGCAGCCAATATTCAAGAAGCGGGACATTGTCACGTGGCCTCGAAAGTGCCTGCTTGGAATCATGCTTTTCAGAGAAGAGTAACGGCAGACTTTCTACTACGGGGACACGAGACATTTGTCTTCAAGGTGTTGGTGGACACGACTGCGACATCGTCCCTCGACTCCTTCGTACGTGGTGAAAGGAAGTCATCATTGCTTGCGCTACCATGCAACTGATCACACGGACGAGTGACATTGGAAAACCGCCAAGTTTCAGAGATGAACAAATACTGCTTTGAAACCGCCATTTTAGTAGGCAGGCTCTATGCATAAATTAGGTATTAATTATCGTAGTCAAAAAAAAGAAAAAAAAACGCGCATTGTTATGCACTCTTCGTGCCTGTTCGTTTTCTATCAGGTGCTAAACCAATCGCCGCACCATCGCCACGATATTGCGTGATTGGTTTAGCCACTAATAGCAAACGAACAAAGACGACGAGTTCTGTGGTGATGCACTTTTGGTGCTGCTTGATTGGATCTTTCGGATTCTAGCGATGGCTGCGGTCGAACCTGGTGTGAGACCTGTTACCAACCTTTACTGCATGCCCCTGAAAAAAAAAAAAAAAAAAAGTGATCAGATGCAAGTTTATTTTTCCGTTGTTTTCTGCAGAAAGAAGACGAAAAGATGGGTCTAGTTTATATTCAGGCATTGAACGCTTATAATTGTTGTATTACGTGGCCGTTAAGTATCCCTTGTGTAATATTGCCGCGCGCAAGGCTGAGAAAGCAACGCTCGGTCGCGGTCCTCCAGAAAGCTCCCGTTTATTCATGTACCGCCCGTAACTTCTATCATTCATCCTGCTTTTGTTTTCTAGAAAGTGCGTGTTCATTCTCGCCCCGATCACGCGACGCTCGAACCGCTTTCGCCGAATCTTCGAGATAGCGACGCACTCTAGATAAGAGGCCGCCCGCGACCTCGTCGAGTCAGTCTCGCCCCAGCGCTCGATTCTGCTGACACGCCGACTTCGACGCCCGCGACGCTCTGCTTTCTTCTGTGTCCTTCTTTATTTTTTGGCACAAGTTCGCCACATTAAACGTTTATTTATTTCTGTTTATTTCTTGTTTATTGGTCACGAATCACCACCCGTGACATTCTGGTGGAGGTGAAATGGGCTGCAGAAGTCCGTGTTCCGGGGGTAGACCTCGGATGCGGCGACTTGACCGGGTCTCGATCTGGTCTTCGTCGGGTCCTCGGGAGGCTGGGTCCGGACTTGTACTGCGGGACCTCGGAGGGGTACGCGGCAGGGGCATGCGTTACCCCGCACCTCCACCAGAATGTCACGGGTGGTGATTCGTGACCAATAAACAAGAAATAAACAGAAATAAATAAACGTTTAATGTGGCGAACTTGTGCCAAAAAATAAAGAAGGACACAGAAGAAAGCAGAGCGTCGCGGGCGTCGAAGTCGGCGTGAGAAATTACTCCACGACTGAAAAAGAATGCCTTGCGGTCGTCTGGGCAATCACGAAGTTTCGTCCGTACTTATACGGGAGCCCGTTCCGGGTAGTCACGGACCACCACTCGCTCTGCTGGCTTGCGAACCTCAAGGACCCGTCAGGACGCCTCGCGCGGTGGAGTCTCCGACTACAAGAGTTCAACATGACCGTCGTCTACAAGTCAGGCCGCAAGCACAGCGACGCCGACTGCCTGTCCAGAGCTCCCGTCGCAACACCTTCCGGCAGCAGCGACGACGATGACGACGAGTGTTTTCTGGGCGCAGTGAACATCGACGACATGGCCCGGCGTCAACGAGACGATCCTGAGCTGCGCGCACTAATAGAGCACCTGGAAGGGCGCGGGAGTACCATGCCACGTGTTTTTTCACGAGCGCTGCCGACCTTCGCCATTAGACAAGGTGTACTCCACAAAGAGAACTTCGGGAACAACAACTCGCCATGGCTGCTGGTAATCCCGACCGACCTTCGGGAGGAGATCTTTCAAGCCTGCCACGACGACCCGACGTCCGGACACCTTGGTTACAGCCGGACCCTGGCACGTATTCGTGAAAAGTATTACTGGCCCAAGCTCCCCAAAACCGTCCACCTGTACACGCGATCATGTCATGAATGCCAGCGACGAAAGAAACCTCCGACGAGGCCGGCCGGACTCTTGCAGTCAATTCCTCCGCCAACAGCACCCTTCCAGCAGATCGGAATGGACCTACTTGGCCCTTTTCCGCCGTCGACGTCGGGAAATCGCTGAATCATCGTCGCCACAGATTATCTCACGCGGTATGCCGAAACGAAAGCCCTTCCTTCCGGAACTGCTGTGGAAGTTGCCAAGTTTTTCATTGAATCCATCGTCCTCCGGCACGGCGCTCCCGATGTCCTGATCTCAGACCGTGGATCATCATTCATGGCCCAGCTGACGCAAGAAGTCCTTCGTCTCAGCCACACCAGCCATTGCCGCACCACGGCGTACCACCCGCAGACCAACGGGCTAACGGAGAGACTCAACAAGACCATCGCCGACATGATCTCCATGTACGTCGACGTGGAGCACAAGACATGGGACGAGGTGCTGCCGTACGTCACATTTGCCTACAACACGGCCGTACAAGAGACCACCGGAATGACACCCTTTCAGCTGGTGCATGGGCGCAAGGTAACGACAATGCTGGACGCTATGTTACCCCACGAAGTGGCTGTCGACGCAAGTGACGACGCCCAGGTGGTTGCCCAAAGGGCAGAAGAAGTCCGTCAGCTCGCCAGACGTCGGATTCAGGCTCAACAACGTGTCGACACTGGCCGCTACAACCTTCGTCGTCGGGACGTCCACTTCCAGCCCGGAGACAGGGTGTGGGTGTGGACACCGATTCGCCGCCGCGGTCTCAGCGAGAAGCTCCTGAAACGTTACTTTGGACCCTACAAAGTGCTTCGTCGACTCGGGGATCTGAACTACGAGGTGATGCCCGACGGAACACGAACATCGTCACGCCGCCCACCACGACCTGAGGTCGTCCACGTCGTGCGCCTGAAGCCGTACTACGCTCGATAGGACTGTGGACCTTTTGTGCTCCAAAAGACTCTTTAGTTTATCGTTCTTCTTTATTTTTATTTGTTTTACACTGCATCGGGGCGATGCACTTTTAAAGGGGGGAGTAATGCCGCGCGCAAGGCTGAGAAAGCAACGCTCGGTCGCGGTCCTCCAGAAAGCTCCCGTTTATTCATGTACCGCCCGTAACTTCTATCATTCATCCTGCTTTTGTTTTCTAGAAAGTGCGTGTTCATTCTCGCCCCGATCACGCGACGCTCGAACCGCTTTCGCCGAATCTTCGAGATAGCGACGCACTCTAGATAAGAGGCCGCCCGCGACCTCGTCGAGTCAGTCTCGCCCCAGCGCTCGATTCTGCTGACACGCCGACTTCGACGCCCGCGACGCTCTGCTTTCTTCTGTGTCCTTCTTTATTTTTTGGCACAAGTTCGCCACATTAAACGTTTATTTATTTCTGTTTATTTCTTGTTTATTGGTCACGAATCACCACCCGTGACAATATCATTAGTTCGCGGAACATTATGCGCTAAAAAGCCGCTTTTAGGCGCCTATAAAAGGCACTAAAATTTTCGTAATCGGCATTTATAGACACATTCAGTTTCAATCAGTTTCAATTTAAGGGCAGAGACCCCAAAGGCTTTCAAAAGCCTTTAGTGCCTCTGCCCTTTAAAGAAATACAGAATAAAGTGGTACAATGGGAATTACTATTTAATTTGTTTAACATTCGAAACAACAGTCGATTCAAGCCCACACCGGTACTAACTGGGCTCGGCGGCACGCCTGCGATGGGTTTCGCTCACCAGCGCCGCATGTTTTTTGTGCAGACCGTTGCCCTGGCTTGCCTTTGGTCACCGTTTTACGGGTCCCCGTACGCCACCGATGGAAGTCTGCTCTCGCGGGCCCGGCATCACCTGGACGCTCCCGTGCTGATGTCAGGCCTGCTGTCTACTATGGAAAGCTCGTCCACTTACAACCCTTCTACAATGCCTCTGAACAAGCTGCCACCCCGCCTGTCATCGCCCGTATTGCTGCCCCCGTCACCCCCGTCGCAAGAGGCCACAGTATCGACACCGTCATCCCTCGAGCGCCGTTTCTGCGATAAAAGGCTGCGCGAGATCTGCACCTGCTTCACTGGGCTAGGCGGCCCGCCTGCGATGGGTTTCGCTCACCAGCGCTGCATGTTTTTTTGCAGGTAATCACTTGCTATTCTTTACATACATCGCGTACTAGTTACGCCGCGTTGCTAGTGCTGCCGAGCCCAGGCTATTGTATTATTATTGTTCATGACTGTGCATGCGTAATACTGAAACTACTGCTTTTATCGGGGGATGTTAAAGTGAACCCTGGTCCCAACACTCGCTCTGCAGATATGAATACCACTGAAAACTTCAGTGACATAATGTCGGCCCTAAAGAACATCAAGGCTGGGCAAACGTCACTATTAGAGGAAATGAAATCGATCCGTTCACAACTATCAGAACATGATAGAACGTTTAACGACAATAAAAAAAAGGCTTACGAATATAGAAGAGGACTGCTCGTCTATAGTTGCAATCAAGTCACATGTCGAAAGCGTTCAGACTCTCGCCAAGGACAGCGCTGCACAAATCGCCCACTTAACAGCCAGATTCGACGACCCCGAAGACAGGGCTCGTCGAACAAATCTTATTTTTTTCGGACACGCAGATAATCAACGCGAAACATGGGCCCAGTCAGAAAGCCTAATAATTGAGCATTGCAGGGCGGTGCTCAACGTGCCCATCCAACTAACAGATATCAAGCGAGCCCACAGGATTGGAACCTACCAGCCTAACAAAAATAGGCCTATTATTATAAAATTTGCACATTTCAAAATCAGAGAGCAGGTTATTTCATTTGCTAAGAAGCTTAAGGGTACCAGCTACAGTATCTTCGAAGACTACTCGCCAAATACACGCACTGTTCGAAAGCATTTGCTTGAATTTGGTAAAAACCAACGAAGTCTCTTCAAGCTCCGTCATGATAAACTTATAATTAACAACACGACTTACGTATTCGATCACACTACACAAAAGGTTATTCCACGTCCCTCATAGCTATCAACAAACTTTTCTGCGAGTTCAAACAACAGCTGCTCATCTCTCATTTATGCAAACATTAGAAGTATTCTGCCCAAACGAGAATCACTTCACAGTCTCATTGACACCACTGAGTGTAATATTGTCGTGCTCACCGAAACGTGGTTAAATTCATCTATTTGTGATACAGAATAGTTATCTTCTTTTCCTAACTTTGATATCTTTCGTCGCGATCGTGCAAACAAACGCGGCGGAAGCGTTTTGTTGGCTGCTCATCGTAACCTGCATCTGCAATGCGTTGCCTATTAGCACCCCCTCCCCTTTAGAAATCATGTTTATATCCCGTAATGCTTCCTGCCCACCCTTTATTATTTGTGCTTGTTACCGCCCACCAGATGCCGATTCTTTTTTCATTGCTGAATTTCATGAAGCCCTTCGATGGATAACTACGTCATATCAGCACGCTCCCATTCTTCTGCTCGGTGACTTTAACTTTCCTGCGATAACTTGGGCGGACCTGGCACATACTAGATCCAAACACAAAACAGAAAGCGACTTCGTTAACACGTGCCTCACATTTGGTTTATCGCGACTTGTTTCTTCCCCAACCAGGCAAACTGATCATTCTTCTAACATCCTTGACCTTGTGCTTGCTTCGCACCCAGAAACCATGTCGTCAATTACATATTTACCCGGTTTTAGTGATCACGAAACGATACACGCCACATTTCAGTGTCAACTTCCACACCCCAAAAAAGTGGAGAAAACTTTAACACTGTGTGATAAAGGTGACTACAAAAGCATGAACGAAGAACTAGACACTTCCAGCAGCTGGTTTCTCACTGACTTTGCAAAACATTCTGTTAAAAAAACTCGTTATTTAAAAAAAAAACAAAATGTAACATCTAATCACAACGTATATTCCCACTATCACTGTTATTGAACAAACATTAACTCCGTGGTTCAATAACGTACTGAAACGTATCAGCAACAAAAAAGCGACAGTTTAGATCAGCTAAACTGTCAAACAGCACGCGGGCATGGGATAAATACAATGCTACCGAAAAAATGTTTAACTCTCTTGTTGCTCAAGCCAAACGCACGTCTTTTTCTTCTACTTTGCCCGCGATGTTGCATAGCAATCCCAAGCAATTTTGGAAAATGATCAACGCGGGTCACTCAAAGCCCATATCATTATGTGATCAGAACAACTCGCCCATTCCCAATCATGACATTCCCCAAACATTGAACTCCTCCTTCTGTTCTGTTTTTACGCAAGAACCAGCCGGCGATCTCCCTGAAATTCCTTATTCTGATCATCCGGCTATGCCCGACATAGTCTTTAATTCCATTGGAGTCCTAAAAGCAATCGAAGCTTTGAAACTAACATCATCTGCAGGTGTTGACGGCATCAATTCAAAGATACTCAAAAACACAAAAAGTGCCACAAGCGTCCTTTTGTCACACATTTTTCAGCAATCTCTCTAATCTAAAGTGGTACCACTGGAGTGGAAGGTGGGCAAGATCGTTCCCATACCAAAAAAAAAAAGGTCCACCAACCTCAAGCAGCAGTTATCGTCCTATTTCCATCACCATTGTTTCATCAAAATTAATGGAGCATATAATTTACTCGCATGTTATAAATTTCTTAGTATCTGTTAATTTTTTTCATCCGAGCCAACATGGTTTCCTAAAAAGATTTTCTTGTGAAACACAGCTTGCTCTTTTTACTAGCGATCTAGGTTCAAGTGCTTATCATAACATACCTGTGGATGCTCTTTCTAGATTTCGAAAATGCTCTCGATAAAGTTCCACACCAACGTCTCTTATTAAAAATTTCGCGTTTAAACCTCGACCCTCAAGTTTGTAACTGGATTCGTAACTTCTTGTAAAACCGACAACAATTCGTTCATGCTAATAACCACTCTTCGTCCCGATCTCCAGTTGCTTCTGGAGTGCCCCAGGGCACTGTTCTCGGTCCCCTAATTTTCTTAATTTACATAAATGACCTACCTGCTAATATTTAATCTAACATACGCTTATTCGCAGACGACTGCGTTGTTTATCGTCCTATAAATAACAGCACTGACGTTCACGTCCTGCAGTCTGATATTCACCATATTGAGGCCTGGTGTGCTAGATGGCTAATGTCTTTGAATGCTAACAAAACATCCCTTGTTTCTTTTCATCGTAGGCAATTTTACCCATCTCCTAACTACGCCATTTGTGGTTCACTCATATCTCCTGTACCATCATATAAATACCTAGGCATTAGCTTTTCAAACGATTTAACTTGGTCATCTCACATAACGAACATAGCTAATGACGCGAATCGCGTCCTTGCTTTCTACGTCGCAAGCTACGCTTAGCCCCTCCATCGGTAAAGCTACTATCTTTCCACTCACTAGCCCGACCCAAACTAGAATATGCATCTGCTGTTTGGGACCCACATCAATCTAATCTTCCTAAAACGCTCGAAGCCGTGCAAAATCGCGCAGCAAGATTCATCTACTCAGACTACTCTTATCATAGCAGTGTCACAGCGCTTAAATCTCAAGCTAATCTTCTTAACCTCGAATCACGGCGCAAAATTTCCAGGCTCAGCCTTTTTCACAAGTTTTATCACCCATCACTTGGCAGCTCTGTTATCGCACCTGCTCAACGTGTTTCATGCCGCATCAGTCATTAGGAAGCTGTCTATCCCCCCCCCCCCCCCCATGCCCGCTGCACTGCGCATCTTTTTAAATTTTTCTGCCAGACAGCAAAGGATTAGAACGATCTGCCCATTGACGCCGTGCTCCACTCCGATTCCGCCCATTTCAAGGCGTTCATGGAAGAAATTTCTTGATGCTTCGTACTATACCCTCATGTAATACCCCTTATTTGGGGCAGTTGCGGTTTAATAAATAAAAATAAAAATAAATAAATTAAGGTGCCCCATGCTGTACACAGTCCAACTAGAAACAATGGGAGAAATTATAAAAACAATAGCAAACAAGCACCATCTCAAGATTCTTGGGTTCAAACTTCTGCCTCTTGTCGCTTAGAACCAGTTTTTTTTTTTACGCTGAAAAAGAGCGTTCCACGTAAAGGAATGTGGTTGGGGCGTACTTGTACATAGGAATATTCAATGCTTCCACACCCTCTGCTACCCTGGAGTGTTCCCCGGTGAGAACCTTTGATATTTGAGTACAGAAAAAAAAAAAACTATTTTTGCTCAAGACGGGACTGAAGCTTTGAACGAACTTGTACAGCAGCGGGTCCTGTGTGTACGGCGTCGACCGCTTCTTGAACGTTCGAAATAAGCCCGATATTCCGAGCCAGACTTTCGCCAGCACTTTCGAGGCTCTTGATTGTGTTTATCAGAAACGTTAAATTGGGATACAAATGCGCCACGTCACCTTCGAGAGTGTAATTGCGCAGGACATCTTGAGCCTTTCTGACTGAGACGCTATCGTCTGCTGGAAACCCGTTAATGACCATCTTCACACCAGCAAAGTTAAACCTGCAATACTCTAAAACTTTAAGCCACGTTCCCCATCGCGTCACGATGGGTTTTGCTGGAAGAGGCACCCCTGGTAGCTGTTCCTCAAATGCACAAACCCGAGACGGTGACTCGAGGAACACAGCCTTCACAGCAGCAACGAGATCGTTTACATGCTTGAAGTGTTTTCTTAACTTTTGGGAACTGCGCTCAATGCGGTGGGCGAGGCAGGTGACATGCAACATCCGCGGGTAGAAAGCCTTCAGGAGGACGGCAGCTTTGTGCACATAAGCCGCCGAATCCGTGTAAAGTAGTAACACCCTGCTGTCTTCCAATCCAGTAGAATATAGAACCTTCAAGGACGCGTTTACAAAGTACGCCACGGTCTCCCCGTTTCTTCTCTCTAGCGTCTTGGAGCACACAAGAAAAGGCGTTGTTCTCTCGTCTGCTACAAGCTCCCTAACTATGAGGTGCCCAACAAAGCGTCCAGTCGCATCCGTCGTTTCGTCTGCGGAGACCCAAATGCACGAGTCCCCAAGTTAATCTCTGATTTTCTTCAGGGTTTCCTCGTACATGGGACACATGATGTAGTTCTTGCTCAGAGTCGACTCCGAAAGTACGGTATGACTGGAATATTTTTGTAAGAATTGTTTGAAAACTGGGTTTTCTACTTTTGTCCAAAAATATTAGAGGCGACTAAGGCTTCGCACAAAACTGCGTAGAATGCGTTCTTCTTTGCATCCCTGAGATTTTCTCTCACAAATGACTGCCTAGACGTTGAGGGCACGTTGCGTTTCGCGTTGGCTTGATGTCGTGCTGTTTTTTTTCGTGTTTAGCCACTGCAGGTGGAACTTCTTTTCGCATGTAATTTGTGAAAAAACAACATTACAATATTTTGAAAAGCGTAGCGCGCCATTCTGAGCGGGGATGGCTTTAAGTCATATCTTCCTAATACTTTTAAATACCGACACTGAAAATATATGTGTTTTACAATGGTGAAAAAGCCTGCTCATTGTGCAATCTTGTTCAGGCTTTAGTTTAGCATCAGAGCACACAGCTGCCATAGGCTCCGCTGCCCAAGCGCACTCTTGCGAGACTATCTGCCGCTTAGGTAGCAGGGCGCAGGGCTGTTGGGTGAACTACGACTCGTGGCCAAATTGAGTGTGTGCTGTTTACGGGGGGCATCGTGAGATGCTGCACGCTATTCATCTCTCTAGAGTTGGTTTGCCGATTATGTCGCGCAAGATAAGGGGTATTTCAGTTGCCTCGCCCCTAGCGTGAGTTTCAACTGTACACGGCCAACCAAAGCATGACGCGTGGCAACAAGCCCGAACTGGAGATCAGTAATCCGATAGAAAAACACTGCACGTCTTATTTTGTAACTGAGTATAGTTAACTTATTAACTAAATTTCCATTAGCGTCAATAAGTTTCTGTGACTCCTTTTGGTGGTCCGTCTCAAGGACGTCACGGAAATCATTTTTTTCTGAGCCGCCTTACGAACGAACTGGTAATGGCTGATGGTATCTTCGAATATTCTTTATGATTGGTCTTTGAATACTGTGCGTAAAGTTTAATTCTTGCGATCCTAATCTCACGGAAACAAGGTCACTTTTCTCACTGCGACGTCACGGAGACGACCGAGCAACCAACCAGCAGGCTGCAACCTCTGCAATGGTTGTGCTCGTTTTCCAGGCTCATAGATTTCGAGAAACATTTTGCGTGGCTGGTATCCGTCGAATAAAAATTTCCTTTAAGTGTTTTTGGAGGGCATGCCAGGATTCAGGAAACTCCTGTATTCTAAATGTATGTGCCTGTCTCGGCCGCAGGGGGAGGGGGGACACAGTTTTGTAGAGGCTTGTGGTTTTTGCGCAGAAAATTCTTCACCAACCCATAGACGAGTAAACATTTTATTGAATATATACGTCTACATCATTTCTTTAATAAAGATGCGGGTGTTTTTCTTGGTCCATATTATTTGAGCGAATGACGTTTTAGCAATTCGAAAATTTTTGAGTGGACGAATGTTTCTGCGAATGCCATTTTAGTGAATAGGCTGTTTTTCAGCGGAGACGAGCTACGCTTTTAAACTGGCGCGGTTACCCCTCGCTGTTGATCAGGGCAGACGAAGCTGCCTTTCGCTACAGGGTCATTTGATGAAACGTCGTGGTTTCGTTTTCATTCGCTAAATCGTCGTTCGATCAAGTTTTGGTTTTTCTCCGAAACAAGGTACCTAAAGGTGTTCTCTTACCTGCTTTCCACCCGGTCGACAGAAGACCAATCTCCTTCGGTTGAGTAGCAAAAGGACTGTTGAGTCTATTGCCGAAGCAGCACGCTCTTTAGGGGCCTTCTTTTTTGGCATTTTGAGAAGCTTCAGGCAGCGAAAGCAAAGAGAAGCAAACCGCAGACCACCGGACAACGTTAGAGACCGATGCGCACACGGAAGGAGCAAACCACGGTTTCCTATTTTCTTCACCTCATGTGTCGGCTGGCACGCACGCACGCGCACATACACACGCGCACAGGCTGTCGCGCTCGCTCATTAGAAAGAAAAAAAAAAGCTTTTCCTTGGGCATTAAGTTTTGTTTCCCGATCTTCCAATGAACCGCAGCGAAGAGGACGAGCCATCCCAGCCAATCCAGTACTGCGAGGACGTCAGTGGAGCTTCCATTTGGGCGGAGCGACACTATTCTCTATGGAGCGACACGAGGAGGCTCCAGGTCACATGCCACCATCCCAGTGCTGGACTGGCTAAGAAGCTCCCAGCATCCACTAAGGTCCATTTAGGGTGAAACGGAGTACAGCAGCATCCAGGTTCAGACTTCCAGCCTCCAGGCAGCTCCCGGGCTCAACACTGTCCAGACATGTTAAAGGGATGGTGAACCGAAATTTGGATTTAAAGAAAACAAAGCAGGAGATGTAGGCGGGACGCTACAATCCCTACAATAGTACTTGCAAGGCGATATCTCGAATGGACGGCCGTATTTTTAGAAAAAGAGGTCGAGATTGAACCAGGCCGACGAGGCGCGTGACGTCAATATACCGTGTTTCCTCCTCTCTTCGCTTCACTCCCTCAAGGCCGCGAGGCGGAGAAAACGCGAGGCCGTTCCCTCTCCTGCTCGGAGAAACATGACGTCAACATTTCTGTCAAATGCGTCTCCTTTTTTTCAAAATACGGTCATCCGTTCGAGATATCGCTGTACGAGTGATGTTTTGGTGTTTGTAGCAACCCCGTTGCGCGCTTTTTCTGCGTGTTTTGGGAAATTCAAATTTCGGTTCAGCATCCCTTTAAGACAACAAATCCGCTTCTCTCGGGTGAGGCGAGAGGGGGAGAAAGCAAAGGCGCGGCAAGAAATAAAAAAAAGGGCAATGCGTGGGGAAGGGTGGGAAGAGCCTTCTACTAGAAGGAAGGCGCCGATCGTACCTTGGCGTACACTGTTAGCAAGTCCCGTGTATTTGCCGAATATTTGGGGTGAAAAACACGCCATTTACACAAATTACCATAAATTTACACGATGAGTAACGGATAATTCGTTCAGAAATCATGCGAGGTTGTAAAAAACGTGTTTTGGTTCGGTCATACACGCATAACCGTGTAGCCGACCTCGATAACACGCAT
This sequence comes from Ixodes scapularis, assembly GCF_016920785.2. NCBI lineage: Eukaryota > Metazoa > Arthropoda > Arachnida > Ixodida > Ixodidae > Ixodes > Ixodes scapularis. The sequence goes on along the minus strand of NW_024609835.1, from coordinate 181,855,068 downwards.
CGCCCCCGGCGACGACCGCGGCATTGCCGGCTATCGAAGCACCGGAATGCTTGGGGACACACTTAGAAAGGACCGTCGAGACAAATGCCGCGGAAAGAAACATGTCTCGGAGACAGATATGCACCAGAAGCAATTGCGCCATGTCGCAGGACGTTGGCGAAACCCGCGCTTACCGTGCTCGCCGCCATCTTCTTGTCGATGGCAATGCGGCTTCCCTCATGTCGCCAATGTTTGTATTTAGTTTAGGGGTCCTGATAACAGTTTCTTAGACACCACAAATAAAGTTATGGGTCTAATTATTCGTTACAAACAGTTAAAATGGATATAAAAAGCGTGTCCTCGATGTGAACACGTGACATTGCAGTTGGTTTCGTTTTTGCTTCAACCTTCAACTGCAAGCGATCTGGCCACGGCGCAAGCGCAACGCCGATGTACGCTGGAAGCAAGCGCCGGTTGGCTTTCGTTGTTTTTGTTTGACCTGGAGAAAATCTGGCAAGTACGCATGGCGCCGCTACTGTTTTCGTTTGACGGGACGCGAGAAGCTTCGCATAGAGCTTCGGAGTTTGCGAGCACATAGTGAAGACGTGACCGGAGAAGTGCCCCTGTGATGTTCCTGGAAGACGGAAAGTAGCATTCGTAATCGTCGTGTGTGCTTTGAAAGCGAAGGGAGTCACAGGGCCCACGAGTTCGCAACCACAAGCCAAGGTTCACGACAGCGCGGCGTTGACTTCGACGATCTCGTTCTGTTTGGTGCAACCCGGCGATGCGAAAAAGAGCTGAAACATTCGTCGTGTGTGGTACGGTGCTTTGTATTCCGGGTCTGTTTGAACCACGCTTTTAACACGGAGCGCAAATTGTTTGTTGCGTGGTGGAGGTTCGACGGGTACAGTCCCGTCGTCGTCAGCTGATCCGGTCCAGCTGGTCCGGGAGGACGCAGCGAGCGTTTTTAAAAGTAAATCTTCCTTCGTTCCGTTTCAAACTGTGGAAGTATCCCGACACATACCGTGAGTAAGAAGCAGCGGGCGTTTTCAACAAAATTACGTTGTTTTAACTGAATAATGGACTCCGGATTGTCGTCTTAAATCTGCCGTTTTTTATGCTTCGTGTTGGACTGCGTTTGCATAGCGACGCACACGGCTCGAGTAGATGATTCGGTCCTGCAACGAGTTTGTTGCGCCAATCATGCGGCGTGAATAAACTAGGGCAAGGTTTCCTACCTGCCCACAGATGCATGTACTGGGACCATTTCTTATGTTGTGAACGTAGTGCTCTTTCTTTATTTTGGAAGACGCGTTGGTGCATTTATTATGGTACGATCACTTGAGAGTTGAGAAATTGGAGAGCGAGCAAGCTTTCTCAACTTTGTCTCTTTCTCTCTGGCACTGCTCTGTTTCAGTTTCGGTAGGCATATCTACTAGCAGGTACAAACTGCTCTAAAGCAGGTAAAAAACGGGAAGCTTAGGACGGTGCGGACTCCGTGTTTCGCGCTTTTCGCAAGGTGACAGGGTAAATGCTTTTGCGAGATATGCGGAACATGCGAGCGATTTTGTTATGCCCGTCGTTTGCGTCTCTCCAGCAAAACGAATAAGATGATCTACTACAAAGGCGCAATCACAAGCCAAGATTTAAGATAGCAGTCGTTTGCTTCGGTGATCCGTGTAGCTGTATTTTACCCTGCTCTCTGCAACACCGTGTCATGACGAAGAGCTGGAACGGTCACGGTTTGTGCTGGCCTCCCGGTTGACAGAAACCCGCGTTGCCCGCATCGGCACCGAGTGCGCTTGGGCTGTTGATGCTCAAGCCTTTCATCCGCGGCTTGTCGCCAGGTCATCATGCTGCTCAACGGTGAGGAAGCGGCGAGAGTAACCTCGGAAGTGAATGTAAATCCTCGTTCATTCAGTTATTCGGTGTCAAAGTGTGGAAGATGTCCAACGACTACTGAGGGCGGGAACTACGAGCGTTTTGCCTTGCTTTTATAACCGAAACCAGACCAACGAGATAACTGCCTTGCGTACTCTAAAATGACGGAAGCAATAAGTTTCAACAGGTCGAGTACGTCACCGGGGACGTAGGCGAGACGGTGCACACTGTTTAAACGCTTGCAGTATCCACGAGTGGTACCAGGAAAGCGACGTCAACAGAGAAGGAGCTCGCAATTCAGCATAATGCACTGCTACGGGCCCGTGTATCTTCAAAGTTCGGGGTGGTGGCAGTATAAAAAAAAGACGCATCAGCGCCCCACACCAGTGTTCACGAATAACACCGGTCACAAACTCCCAAGCCCCACCGCTCTTCTCGACACCGACACGACATACGACAACAAACTGCATCAAAACGTCCCAAAAGTGAAGGCGTCTGCTCCCGTACTGCAACTGCTGCAACTAGCGGAAGTGAAGTGTTGGGCGGATGTCCGGATGTCCTTCACAAAAATATATAAAAAATGCTTTGCGCAAGGATCATTTTCATTTATTATTGTATACGTAATGACAAAATCCCAATAATTTGTTTTCCTATCTGATTCAAGCTAGTCGGACTGCTCATAACACTGGTCAAGCAAGAAAATAACAAAAATTTGAACTTTTTCATGACCGGTTTAAGATTTATTGTTGACATATCGTTATTTATTGCAAGGGACTAACATTATAGATTTTGCCGCCATACGTTTTAAATGCAAACAGTTCTAACACACGGCTGTCCATTGCGCCGTGTTTTGTGTATTCTTCTATAAATCTGTAATGGTCAGCGACCAAAGAGCTCACCCGCACATGTCAAGCTTATATGCGCCGCGGGGAGAAATGGACAACGAGTAGGAAGTGTCGGGCGTAGTGTTGGTTGTTGTGTTTGTGTACATGTCGGTGCTGTGTGCTGTGTTGCCTGCGTTGTATGTAGGGTTGCCGTGTAGTCGTGGTCGTTCGCAGTGTAACAGACTCGTCTTTTTTAAAAAAAAACAGGCTGCTAGAAATCTTGATAGGTGGCGCAAGTTACCGCCCGATTCTAAATAGTTTGCTCAAGTTATTTATCCATGTAAATTCGGCATTCGTTTTTTTTTTTTTTTTTTGTCTAGCGGCTCGTTGAAGCTACTGACGCCGCCGACCGCCGACAACGCACGTACGTACCTTTGCAAGTAGCTACGTCCGCCGCTTGGAGACTTTACTGTGTATAAAAGACATCGAACGAGAACTAACGCGCCCTGTGTGCTTTCAATTCGGCTGAAAGGCGCGCGGCTCGCTGGGCTCGTCTCTCGCCTGTTCTCGGCAGCTGGCCGCCATGTTTCATAAGGAACACGCTCGAAACGGTTTTGCGGAAGGCAGACACGGTGTAGCGTGTTAAGTTTACACAGCACCTCATGTGTAGACGAAAAACACAGATGGCCTCGTGTAAAACGAACACGTTTCGACCTGTCCGCTATGGGACAACGGTTTACACGTCTGGGCGTGTTATTTTTGCTAACAGTGTACAGGCGTGAAGAAAAAAAACAACGATGTTTGGGGTGGATCTTGGGACAGAGATTGGAGCGGCTTGTTGCCATGCATTGCAGCAAGATGAAAAATAGTTAGTTGGAAATTGAAACTAAACAGAACAAGTCATTTTGGGGTAGTGAATAAAAAAAAAGTAAAAAATAGGCATTTATAGGCGGGAAACGGTGGTTTAGGGCTAAATCGCCAAAATAGGCATTTATAGGCACTAGAAAATCACTCTTAAAACACTCCTCGACTCATGATTCGTGCTCATTAATAGGAAGGAAACGGTAGGGATCAAAGGAGCAAATAAGGCATTTGCCTAAAGATTCGGCCTGTGGTCATCAGTCCTGGACGCGGACAGGCGTCCAGTTCCTTCTTTAGGGCTGAAACTTGCGCGTCCTTCCTTACGCGTGTGTATTCCTTAAGACACTATTTGGCGATAAAACGCTTCCTGCATGCTGTGCGCAAAGCCTCCAGTAAATATCGGCGCCGGACACACAAAACACCCCCCCCCCCCCCCCTCCCTCAACAACAATGGTGGCCCTGCCTGTGCAAATTACAAGCAGGGCAGCCATTGTTTCTTGCACCGCAGTCGCAACTGAACTGATGTAGCAGGTTGAAACCTGCGCAACAGGGAAGACATCGACCCCGCACAAAAAGCGCCGATAAGACAGTGCCGCCAACACAAGTTTAAGATAACCAGAGTGCGGATACCTTTTCTTATTACCCTCATACCTGTGTTAGTTTATTAACTACAGACGACATGCGATCGATCTACGGGATCTACAATTACATCTAATTTTATCACAGGCAACGGCACATATGATTCCATAGTGCAGTGTTCACACGGGACGAGCTCTCCTACTGAGCAGAACACTATAAACAATGCGATACATATTAACGTTTTGAAACACCTCAAAGATACTTTCATTTTAGATAAGGCAGAACAGTTATTTAATAGCGTTGTCAAACGGGGACGTTAAAGGCCTTCAGACCGAACTCCTTTAAAGTGTCGGCGAACAGCGCACGCCGATAAGCGCAATATCGGGAGCTAATTCGACGATTCTTATAAGTTAATTCTGAAGGACTGTAATGTGCCTGTCTAACACCGAAATTGCAGTATATAAGTTCCAAATTCTTTTGTTAAGAACTTAGAAGTGATTTAAGGAATATTACTTAAAATCATATTTCGTGAGCAAAATAATATGGATTATTTTATTTGACATATCAGTTGACTGAGATTGTACCCACAATACCTTCATAATATTAGATACAGTGCGACTATAGTTGGGTACAAGTTAGGAATGCTTAAAATAAACAACACCACATGCCAACCGCGGCATCGAATCACTTTGCGGACCATCCAGGAAAGGCGGTAGCCATGACGAGTTTTACGAAGTGGGCGCATGTGGAAGAGAAAGGTGTTTAGCACGGCCCAAGGTCCGTGAAGAGGGGTAACTCAATTGCTGTGACGTTTTGGATACAGGCGTAATTTTCTGTGTCCAGTCTCTCTTACCCTTCTTGCTGGTGAGCAGTATTCTCCGAATCGCACAGAGGTTGGCGCGACGTGCACCTTGGCAGCGGACTCCTTGCTTATTGCGATGGAACACTGGCTGGGGCTAATCATGATGTGGGAGGAACTTCTGGCGCATTCTCACCTTGTATGGGGCTATAACTACAGCGCTGTTATTTCTACTTCATCCTCTTGATCGAACACAGCTGTTTGTTCTTTTCTGCTGTAGCCGTAGCTGTTATTTTGAACAAAAGATGACTCTTGTGCCTCCATTTGTGTCCAGAAGGCGTCGAAGTCCAGGGAAGGAACATCGCCTCCATATTCCTCGGGAAGAATGCTGGGAGGTATCTCTTTGTGCAGATTCTCGAAGTTATGTCCGTGAAGGTGAATCTGAAGACAAAGTAGACTGCCTCATGACTCGAGGCCGCTTTTTTGGCGCCCACTAGGGATGGGCGAGCAGATAGCAAGTGACCAAGAGAAACAGACATTCGTATGCTTCAGATTCTATTTTTTTTTTTTTTGAAACGTAAAGGTTTGCTTGTTTATCAATATTAACTGAAACTGCATCATGGTTCATATACATATATATATACATATATTTTTTATAGATCAATATTTATTGTTCATTTAAATAATCATTCTCATCGCCAACCCCGGCTGCTACAACGTTCTCAACGTTTTTGCATCACGTTTTTGCTATTTTTTATTTTATTTTACCGGTTTTGAGCTGAGTTCTAAAACAAATAGACATAAAACGTTTTTGCGAAACTACGTTCGCGTGTCCACTCTCATACATGCATTCGGAATTCGAATTGTGCCAGGCGAGCCAAATGTGCTGGTTTTTATGGCCGGGGCAATTATATGTACGAGATTAAAACCGTCCGTCCGCGTTCGCTGAGGCTAACGGTTATCGAATTCAGCAGCCACAAATATATGCAGCACATCCATTAACCTTTGGGTTGATGGAGCAAATGTCAATGATGAAGAATATAGGCATGATTGAACGAGAGAACGACGTCTAACCTCCTCCTCCGTGTTCAACAAATCCAGACACCATGGTGATACTCACCCTGTCCGCGAGCTTCTTCTTCATGAAAGGTCTCACAAGCCCAAAGAGTACATTGAATGCGTACGATTGCCTCACGGCATGAAATGCTTTCATTCGGGCTGGCAGGCAGTCCTGCGCAGGGGAAGGACGCTGATGTAAGGTACGACGCCTCGCAGTAAGGACGTGCACAGCGGCCGCAAGGACCAGCACATTTGGCATGCCTTGCAAATTTAGAATTCACTACGTACGTACGTGACATTAGGTACGCGAACGGCGCTTCTGAAAGAGGTTTTTGCCTACTTTTATAAAAAACAACTCAGAGGTGGTGAAATATTAAAAAAGAAATAGAACAAAAACGGCGGCCGTGCATTTTTTATTGTTTAATACAAGCCTGTTCGTTGTTTGCGCTCTGGTTTGCGAGCTCGCTCTCACGTGGTGTGCGGAACGCAAAGGCGCCGAGAACGCCATAGTAGTGGTAAGTGGTTGGCGACGAGCAGCATAATTGCGGTAAATAATAACTTTAGCAAAATCTATAAACAACTATGCAGTTTTATTTCGCGTTTATAAAAAAAATGACCGGCATCTCCACGTAGTGAATGATGTTGATTGGGGCGAAGCACTGGTGGTACTGATGATACTGATTTCGTTCACGCATTTGAGCATTTGACCGCAGCTCCCTCTCGTCTATAAACGTTGAGCCAAAGCATGCAAAGTTTAACGCGATTATATACGCATTTGACCTCAGCGCCCTCTTCTGTATACGTGTTGAGCGGCTACATGCAACGTTTCATCCATGACATCCCCAGCTCTTGAGATACTACCACATCTCAGGGCCCCCTTCTCGTCCCGCAGTCGTGGCCGAGTAGTTAAGGCGATGGACTAGAAATACATTAGGGTCTCCCCACACAGGTTAAAATTCTGTCGACTGCGCAAATATTTTTTTTTTGTTTTTTGAGAAGACAGGTTGGATGGCAATCGATGTGAGCATGGACGCCGGTCAAGGCTAGACCCTAAGAAGCTTCGCCCCTAAAAAAAAAAAAAAGACCGATGTTATTTTGTTGAATAAGAATAAAATCACAAGTAGACCAATGTTTGTTTCATTTTGTTGTCTGCTATGCGTTCGCACATCCCTGCCGGACGCGTATCAATGCGCGAACGAATGAGATACGATAAGATAAAAAAAACCTGGGTCTGCATTAAAGTCTATTTTTATTGAAGAGTTTAAGTTCGCTTGTTTTTAAATACAAAATGAAACGGCATAGTCGTTCATATATTTTCTTAAAGTAATTATTTATCGCGATTGTCCTCTTCGTCGCTAACCGCTGGTACGGCGTTCTCAGCGCTTTCGCTTTGAGCACACCATCTGGGAGCGAACTTCCAAACCAGAGTGTCGGCGACGAACAGGCTGTTATAGACCCATCAGAGAAAAAAGCGCCACCTGTCGTAGGCAACAGCAACTAGTGGCAGCCGCCATGCTGCAGGATAGCGCGCGCCGCTGCATACGCTGCGTTGGCCGTAGACGCTAGTCAATTCCTGCCCACGATGCCAACGTACTGCTGCGTATCCCTCCGTAAGCAGAGTGGGTATCTGGACAAGTCTGGCATTAAGGCACGTATTCGGAAATGTACTCGTTATCGGTTGACGGCGGCGTAGCCGCGCAAACGTTTCCCTGCTGAAGTGCAAAAACGGAACACGAACCGTTCTCACGCTACGCTTCCTTGGGTGTTTGAGTCAGGTGTTTTTAATCTCACTTTGTTGCGTTTGGAGGTAGAGTTTTCAAGCTTCAGCTATACTTCGTTTCTGCTTCGGTCCAGACGCAGCCGATGCTACTAGCGCGAGTATGTGGCCCAGAACAGTGCTTGCACTGCACGAGCACGCGTGCTTGGCAGGGATGCTGAAAGCCCGGAGCTCGCGCTTGTAGCTTTGGCTGCGTCTGGACCGAAGCTGAAACGAAGTATAGCTTGAAGAAATCAAGGCGTCAAATACAAATATAATGTTGCTCGTGGTATCGCTTGTGGACGTGACAGCTTCGCGAGCGCCTAGCTTCAGGTATGCACGAGCTCGCGGTGCTTCAAACTTGCGCGTGTAAATTGTATGTTAGGTACGCATGAAGCCATACGACCTGACGCTTTAACCTGCCTGTAGCGCAGACATCTGTGCAGCGCGTGCTTTATGCAAAGCAACATGCACGCGCTTGCAACTTCTGCTTCACTGCAAAATTTGCTGCTCTACATTTCCCAACTCTAAAATCCCGCTCAAGAAAAAGGGACTCGACGTATCAAGTAGGAACTTGTGTCAAATACGTCCTTTACTGGTTAACTTGCGCATTGAAATTTTAGGTCTTAATTCCAAGTAAAAAAACGCGATTTGACGAGCGACGAGTCAAGCGACGAAAGTCGGCTACGAGCAACGAAAATGTTTCACTGTCGCTTGTTGCGTCGCTTGGTTTGGGATTTCTAGAAAACGACGCTCATCGCCTTGGTCGCTCGCTCGTCGCTTTTATGCGGTGTGCTTCATCGCGCGACTGTCCGAGCGGCAGCGAAGCGGGACCCCTGCGCCTGTTTTGTCGCACATCCGGAGAGTACTGGCGACTTCTAACTACAGCCCGTAAATTATAACCAATTTCTATCATTTTTTGATGACATGTTTGATGTCGCAACTACAAAGATCTTAGTAATTATTTTTTTCGTGCGTAGTTGGCCTTTATAGATGCGGCGACCACGAACCCCTCAACGAGAAAGTTGTAACTTCTGTCGAATTGTCGTTCCGAGTCCGATCGGCTCTTGAAGAAGCGATATACCTCATCATCTTTAACGGCTGGGAGCTGGGAAAGGTCGTTTACCCAACCCGTGATCGGGAAAACGCTACCTGCAGCCATACAGAGGCGAAGGGATCGACGAAACAAGAACGCTACAGTCAAAACGACCATGCCGGCCGCAACAGGGTCCTTCCCAATGGCGCCGGCCGCCCTATGTTTTTGGACCCGTTCAGCGGATTTTCGCTGTTGCCAGATTTTTTGAAAGGGGTCTATAGTACTTAGGAATCGAAGGGCGCCATTTTCGCTTTATCTTTTTTTATGCTTGACCACCTGTGAGTATCGCTCTCAAATAAATGATATACGCATGTCCAGTGTCATGTATGTACGTTTGGAATTCAAAATTTGCCCGACGTACCAAGTGTGCAGGTCCTTTCGGTCGCTCCCTGTACATAAGAGAGTTGCACTCAACAAGCTAGATACTCCGAATCACCCTCTGAAAGCGCTTGCGCGCCCTCTACTTTTCCAGAGGGCACCTGGGGGGCCAATCAGTACAGCAAGCGAATGTCGAGAACAAGAACACAACTTGGCTCAAAAACACGCTCTTGCGCTCAAACAAGGCTCGCAAAAAATGTCAACTAAACTTCCCTGAGCAGATTTTTTTTTTTTTTTTGACGGCCCACGTTTTTGTGTTTTGTCCGTTTGTGGACAAAACAGTGGAACGGGAAGCGCGCGGCATAGAGAGGAGGAGAGTGGTGAAGAACAAAGGCGAGAGGGAGACAACGTCACGGGGTCGAAGCCAATGCGCGCGCAGAGGCCAAGGCGAGTCTGAACTTGCAGGTGTGCGGTGCGCGTACGCCTTGGTTTGTATCGTGGTGTAATACGGCAGAACAACATGGGACGAAAACGAAGGGAGAACTGGACAGGACGCGGACGCGGTCCAGTTCTCCCTTCGTTTTCGTCCATGTTGTTTTGGCGTATTACACCATGATGCAAAACCGACTAGCCCAACTAGCCAGCATTTGGTTTGTGCTATAAAATAGAGTGTGAACCAAGTACTAGCACTTGAACAAGTAGGTGGCAAAAAAAAAAAAGAAATAAAGGAAGATTCATTGGGAGATATTTACGGAATGCGTTAACGTTTAGCATGACCCGTAGGAAACGCCACACACGCACCCCCTTTCGGAAACTTCCACTCACTTGAAGAAACTCGATGGCCCGTCTTATTAAGCCAATACTGTAGTAGAACACTTTTTCCGGGGTGAAATCTTGGTAGTCAACAAGAAAGACAATTCCGGCCGTTTGTGCTGAAGGATCGTCTGCCATGTGCTCGAAGCACATGAGCGTTGTCTGTTGAAACTCCCGGTAGGGCAGCGTGCTGGGCGTCCACGATCCTAAGCAAGGAAAATCACCCACGTTCGTAGTCCGTTTCAAAACTTACATCTTTCCGCATGAGGCCTAGAACGTAATCTGGTAATCGTAATTTGACACTGCGACAATAAAACGGTGACGAGGCACAATCATTCAAAAAAAGAATATGAGGGTGCCTAGTATCAGCACAAGTTTATGTTTAGATTCCAGGCTCCTTACAAAGCGGTCACTTTAGCAGTGCGATTAAATGTATCAAACCCTCGTCCGTTCCAAATTGGACTATGCCGCAGCAATCTGGAATCCGGGTCTCTCAACTGTCGTGACTAATCTTGAAGCCCTAAAGAATCGCGGTGCCCGTTTTATATTTACTACTTATCATCTCACATCTACAGGGTCCGATCTAGAAAAGTAAACCCTACTTTTCGACCCGCGTAAAAAAACTACGCATCGCAGAACACTCAAACTCCGCCAGAATGTAACCCTAGCGGTCGAAGCAAGATGCCAAAGTTTCAGAACATGAGCTTATCTGGATCAAAAGATAAAAGAGACAAACGAGAAATTTCTACGAGGAGGCTCCGACCACGGAGAGACGCAGATGGAGGCCGTCTGCTTTGCATTGCATCGCATAGGTGGCGCCACCACCTATGCGGGTTGGCGGGTTATCACGGGCATCTGCCGGGCTTGGCGGCAAATTCGGAATTGTTCTCTATCATTTCAGAAGTTTCACTTACGCACTCCCCTCTGTAATGCCCCAGGGCCGCCTGGGTACTGAAATAACTAAATAAATAAATAAATAAATACCCATTGTTTTGTCACAGTTTCGGGCGGAGCGTTTTTTAGAAAGAAATGCTTTATGTGCCACGCTTGGAAATCTCCGAAGGTTTCAATCCGCAAAGTTGCTAGTTTTTTGCCTATCAACAGGGTCAGATATATCAAGCCTTTGTGATGTTAGGATGGTTACCTATAATTCAGCAAGATGTGTCTTTTCTAGCGCGGTCCAAGTCACGCTTTTTCTTTTCTGTACTTGACAGCCTTTTCTAGCTGGCCTTATTGGATACTGCTACGGAATTGGCACCGAGGTACTAACTCTAATTGATATCAGTTACCTAGTAATAAATATAAAATCATTAATGGCAGGCTAACCGTCCGGGCTCCATGTCCCTTACTAGCAAGTCCCCTCGCCGTTTGGGGAACCAACCCCGTGACAAAGGCGTCAGCGATTTAAGTGACCTCAACTTTTCCATACATGCAGTCCATCGAGAATCGTGACACTGAATAATATCAGTATCATCAGTGATGAAGTTATCTGAACTATGTGTACTTACTTATTTTGTAAGATTAAGAACCTTAATGTTTTATAAAATTTCTATTCTTATTTTGATACGTATTCGATCATGATTATATTGAGACGGGAATATCAAAGTAAGTCACGTGTTGTTTGCAATAGGAGGCATACATAAGAACTTCTGAGCACCTTGCTGAGTTCTTATGTATGCCTCCTATTGCAGACATTTCATCATTATTTGGTTCACGAATGCCTTCGTGACCAAACTAATGGCGTAGGATCACGCCACAACAAGGCGCAACATTAAATTATGCCAACAAAAATAATTAAACTGACTCCATTATGGCGGCAGTATACATAACCGTTGTCCTTATGTGTGACCATATCACATCGACCAAGAAAGACACCGCAAGTAAATTAACATTTTTAACTCTACTTACCTCGAAAAAACTAAATCCAAACTCAGAGCTTTTTATGCTGACAAGTCAATACATCACATTTACCTGCTTTTGCAAGCAGTACGAGGCGTCCGTGAACATCTCTTTCTGGCAACACCACAAACAGGCTTCTTGCAACAGGGGAGACCTTTGACGGCAGGAAATCATCGTAGATCGAAGGACAGGCTGCACGATTCCTGTAGTAGTTTTTGATGGTGTTCAGTGCGGCCTCTACGTCGTACTTGCGTACCCGAATAAAGCGCAGCAGAAAGTTTTCATCTGTTCTCGGACGGAGCTCAGGCTCTTCCGCTGGAATGATAAATAAGGAATATTTATAGAGGCAGTTTTGTTTAAAGCTTAACAGATTTGTTTAAAAATATCCGTGAAAGCTACACTAATCTGTTTGTGGAGATGGGCTATACGACCAGGGGGACGTAGTATAGGGAGCTGATCATAACGAATAGTTTAATGATTAACCAAAATATGTTATGAGCGTCCTAATTATTGCAAATACAAGTGCGGTCCTAATTAGAAACTTGCTGAGCGTAATCCAAACCCAATATTTAGGTCAATACTTGGAGACTTGAAGGACGTGGAAAGCACGACTGAGTGATACAAAATTCGTGCAGCATGCAGGAGCTTGGCTAACGGTGCAATAACGCGCTCGTGCAATTTTTCCGGCTCTTATCATAGCGCCAGCCTTGTGCATTTTGCGCGAGTGACAACTTTAGATCACTACTGATCTTCCCATGCGCTTAAAGTCTTCGAAAATGTTGCCGATTTCGGGGATCTCGGATGATAACTAGAAAGTTTGGATTTGGATCCACGTGCCTATATTCACTAATCGAAAGTTAATTACAAATGTTAATAAATTACCCGACTTATCGTGACGATTTCCCGTGTGTATTATGTCTTCCATGCCGAATAAGACACCTGCACAAACCTCATTAGCGTGGCTTTCGAGACTTTTTTTATTGTTTTTGTTCGTTTTAAACAAATTTGTTCAGCTCAGAAGAATACACACTGTATAATTTTCTCCACTCTAGTGCTATAACGGTTGCTTGGACGAAAAGTTTCCATCTTAACGATTTTTACACCTTTTCAATTACAGCTTAGCAAGGTTGTGGAAAGTCCTTGTAGAGCGTTTTATTATTGCTCACAAGGTTCTGATATCAGCGCATAAAAACGTCGGAGAAGAAATAGCGAAGCGAGACAAGTAAAGTCCTGCGTTTTTGAAGCTGCCAGTAACTTTACAAATGTATCTTTTTTTATTCTAATCACGAGATTATAGGCAATTGAATTGAAAGTGAGAATATTACCGGGGGGGGGGGGGGGGTTATTGTTGGGAGTTGCTTATCATTCTGTGTCCAAAGCGACAATACAGACGTAGTATATAGCTGTATGTGTTAGAAATTCGTCAAAAAAGACAGTAAAGTACTGAGCGCATAAAGTGTTTTATTGATTTAGGGAAGGAAGGTTCAAATGAAACGGCTTCAAACCTGCAAATCAATGCGGCGTTGTTTTTTTCATTGCTGGTCAATAAACGTTATGAAAAGTTTTGCAGTCTTCACATTTCCGTCAGTAAAATTGATTAGACTGGAGTTAGTAGAACTACAAGATATTTATTGATAATAACAAAATCCCAAGTGTCTCAATCCTCGGGACAAAACAAGACAGCTCGGAACATTTGAAATATACTCCGTGGGTCCCTACGTAATATGCTTGAGCGCACTATTTGTACTCCGCGCACTTTATCTACAAAGAGTGGGGTTCTGTTTTTCTCCGTAGTTCTTTGCGCTCCAGGCACTGCCAGTCACAGTTGGCGTTCGTCGCGGGGCTTGCAAAACGGTTCCGCTTTAGCGAATGATTAAGTGAGCGAAGAATCTGCAACTACCTCTTCAAAGTGGAATATCTACCTCTTTGATTTTATATGTTTCAAAGCAGGTGTAAATTATATTTTACACATGTTTGTACCTTTGCCAAAAAAGGGACTCCTCCATACACAGGATGTGCTCGACGATCTCTTTTTTGCTGTTCCGATAGAACTTGTCGTTTGGATCTTAAAACTGTGCCTTACGAAGCACCTCCTCTTCATATTCGTTCAGTTTCCTCGCACGCCTTTGAAGTGTACTTTTATGCCCGAGTCCCACTATAGACAATTGCAATCATGGAGCTCCAACTCGTGCCCCACGCTAAGGCGCTCTAGAAGGGGTGGTGTGTAAAGCAAAGGCCGAGGCGTGGTCCCGGTGCGCGCGGATGCCGTATGGTGGCGCCTTTTAGAGGGGCGCTGTAAACGTCTCGGGAAACGTAGCGAGCGAACGCGCGTCGGCTGTTATTGCTTGTGTGTTTTGCAGTTCTTGTTCACATCGGCCTACCTAACATGTGGAGTGTTATTTTTTGTGAGTACTATCAACGTCGCGCTTTTGCTTTTTTTAGGCAATTGCAGCGGTTTTACTCCTTTAGCGCGAGGCGGTCAACGCACCTACCCGCCTGTCGTCAAAGTGCTTTTTGTATTGTTTACTTTAAGATGCTCGTCCGCCCTGGGGTTCGCGCGGACCCACTTCTGAAATGCGTCGGGGTCTCTCGGTGCTCGAAAAAGGGATAGCTTATCCTTACACGACTTGTATCCTTCATTGAACCCCGGCTCAAAACACCAGCGTTGCGTTTTCTTCTTTTTCGCGGAAAGTATGACGGACCACCATGACAAAGCCGAGTAAACACCGATGAGACCGTAAGACTGACAGCTTCAGGAGCCACGGATAAAGTGCTCTAGAAGGGTTTTTGACTGGCTAAGGTGTTCTAGTACACCACGGACCAACTAGGCTGCGCACGGCGCTCTTTGGTACAGCTCCAAATTTATCCTATAGTGGCATCTATGCGCGGAGGGAGCACACCGCCTTAGACGAAAGGGTGGCGCTTTTCCCATCTTCCTTTCTAGTACACCCTACCCATGCGTGCAAGCACGTGCAGCGTGCTGGTGAACTTAGCTTTCACAAGCTTGCAATGGCACGGGCGTGCCCGGACGACCAGAAACATGAGGCGGCCAGTCGCCCTGATGGCAATCGTCTATACTCCATTCACCCTTAAGCAGAGACCGCAGCCAATGCAGAAGCACAATAACTTGAGGTTGATGCTTTGAAGCGTTCTTCCGCAGAACAAGCGCTCGTGCTATAAATGCATTTCTCAAAGCCAGGATCGAGGGCTAACTGGCGCATATAGCTGTGGTTGCAGTCTCGGCTTAAAGGGACCATGAAATTAATTGGCATTTTGCTAAACGCATATCGTTCAGTGCACCAAAATAAAACTAGTAGACGAGCGCATAAAGCCCAAAGTCTGCTTTTCGGCACGAACGTTTGAAAACATAGCGCACTATTTCGTACTTTTTTCCTTGGAAAGTTCTCCGCGCCTTTTCACTGAGGAGCATCAGCGGTGCCCAAGCACGTCAGCCGAACCCAGTTCACGCAATGCACACGAGCACTGCGTTACTCGGATGTATGCGCTCTTCGACAATCAATCCGTTGACGAATATCTGAACGCACGTTCGTGGTCAATAAGCCGTGACGGTACTTATCATCACTTCCGAATAACCAGCTCCAAGGTGTGAGCACAATGGAAGCTTGGTGTCATCGCCTTCCCTGCACAACCACGTTACGACCACGTGATTTCTCATTTCGCTTTTGGGTTGAGGACTAATGCTAAAATCGAAAAGGTTCAAAAATCTGTTCATGGTCCCTTTATGGGTGAATGGAGTATAGAGCGGCAAACATGAACGACCGACACCGACAAGCCGCGAACACATATGGAGCAACCCCGCGAGTGTGTCCTTGGCAGGCTTACGATCGGTTGTGCTTACATCACTAGCATCGTGTGACTATCAGTCTGCCAAAGCTTTTATCGCGTGCATGTTGCACGTGTTCGCGACGCTTGTCAGTGTCGGCTGTTTCTGTTTGTCGCTCTGGTGGAACATGGACGTTAGGCAACACGAAGACGTTGGCTGCATGCAGCGAGAATATATTGCCGCTGCTGGTGCAGTTTTCAAGGGTTCTACGTCTCATTCATGCACCGTGAAGCCTTGACTGGTTTTTTTTTTGTATGTCTGAACCACCCTACACAATAGGAGAAAAATCTATAGCTCGAGAGGAAACATTTAACCTGTCAAAAATCAGTTTACGCCTGTTGGTGGCAACATTGTAACGTTTGGCCACTTGTATATACTCTTCAAAAACGTTTATCGTCTAAACAATCAAAACATGGTACAATAATATATGTTAACAGTTAGTTAACAAGACAGACAAATAATATAAGAGCTTTGGTGGGTTCACAACCCACGAACAATAACTGCGCATTTTGTTTCCGCTACAGTGCTTCCACCAATCATAGCAGCTTTTTTATGAATAAAGCGGACTAGTGCGGCCACCTGTCGGCAAAGTATCAAGTTAATCATCTTCAAATATTCGCATGCATACAGATGACGCTACTGTCAAAATGTCTAATTTCATTCCATGTCTCCTTTTGCCTCGCCTTAACCTATTTGTCGAGAACTACACGTACCGGCTGTCGTATTTGTGTGAAAAATGATATTTCTTTGCCGTAGTAAGTTACTTATCATAATTCTAGGCTTGAAACAAATGACAAACACATTAGTTCTAGAGTGTCACAATTTTTGTATTTCTACTCTTTCATTTTACAAATACGAACTATATAACCTTGATGACTCGAGAAATGCAATAGGGTAAAAACACTTATCGGTTCGAACATTTTGAATTAAACGAGCAACTGTTCTGTGTCACGACGTGCTTAAGTGTCGGCATATGCTGTACTTGTCTAGATCGGACTCTTTTCGAAGTACTAGAAATGCTATTGGTGCAGAGCAGTGTAAGTTGAAACTAATATCTAAACAAAACTCGCAGAGACATCAGCGGGGAAGCCGAGGTCTTTAGAAGAAATTCCTTCCTGACTTCTGAGTCAGCGGGTAATGAAAAATCTCATGCTATTAGCGATACGGCTCCCGCCACTCTGAGGCATCAAGGATATTTTTTCAACTTCTTCCTGCAGCTACGATTAACCTCCAGACTTGTTCGTTGTTGTGGTTGTTGGCCTATTGAACTGTTGGCGGATACCCAGGGAGAGGATTGGCCCAGAATCGGCGTGTCCATGAAAAGTAAGGGTTTTAATTATGCTCGAAATTTCGAAGGAATATTTGAAGAGTGGAAGGCTCTATCAAGGTAATCGTTTTGTCGCCGTGATATGTGCGTGTATGAGGGAGCAAAGAACATTGTTTGTGAAGCCAAAGCACGTCGGTCGAGAGGAAAAAACATTTTCATTCGCTAGGGGCAGGCCCAGCATTGAAACAGGATCCGCCGAATAACGGCGGCGCTGGCAGCGTAATCTATGTTATGTTTAAGCTATAGTGTTTTGTTCAAGCTACACTGTAACAGCTAAAAAAAGGAGAGGATAGAAGCAGGAGAAGAGGAAAACGAGGAGATCGAAACGGGGGCGAAGGACTAGAACGTTGCGCAGATCAGGAATAAATCATTACAAATTGGTGGCAGTGGTGGGATGCCAGCCGGAAACCGACGAGGGCCTTTGACGGCACAAGGGACGCTTTCCGGCGAGCTGCCTTCCCAAACCAAGCAACCAAATGACGCCGCTTCACAATCGGTTGGAGCACCAACGGACATTCAACGAAAGCGGTGACATTAGACAATTTGCAAATACTGGAACTGCAAACTAAACAATCATGTCTGCTAAAGAGCAAACTTCGTATCTTGTAGCAGCAAGTCATGCCGACATCTGCAGTTGAGTAGCTGCTTTGGAGACGAGTTAGAAAACGACGCACCCAGCTGCCCTCGAATTTGAGCTGACTAATTTCGCCCGCCCCACTACATCTTCGGAACAACCTTGTCTCAAGTTAAGGCCATGTAATAGCGAAACACCTGTTGGATTTATATCTATAATAGGTTAATATAATAGACGATATGCGAAATTGTTCAAACCTCTCACCACACACTGTGCACTGCCATTTTTGTTGCCTCAAGATTCCTCTAGTGTTTGTCAATTTCATAGCATTGTCGTTAACAATCGTGGCTTTGCTACTCACCGTCATCGATCCCCACCTGCACGTGCGAACTAAGGGTTAGTGTTGTTTTACGCTCTTCTTGGGCATGTATGTGCCCGTAGCACTGACGATCTCTGGTTTCTCGCCGCAACCAACATGACGGACGTACACTTCAGCTCGAAATTTGGCTTTGAGTGAAGGAAAAGGCCGGTGCGGGCGCGGGCGCCTGATTTTCGAAAAAAGTTTTCTTTGCGCGAGTGCTGGTGCGAGCGGAGGATTCTTCAGAACTGTGCAGTCTGGGATCTGAATAAAGCACGACACGATCGACCTGATGGTATTGGTTGTATCAGAATGAAAACATGGCAAGGTTTTCCCGCGCTCGACATCGTTGCCCACTTCTTCGACGTCCAGTTACATTCTCCAACATCCTCCCACCCAACAAAGTCAAACCGACTGTGTTGTTTGAATTTTAGATAGTAAAGAAACTTTCAAGGGGCTTCTTATCTTCACCTTCCTTCGGAGTCGAATAGTGCAGTCACGCACTTTCTCATCTCGACCAGGGAAGGTCTCGTCAACGACAGCCAGATCCCAGAATGTTCTTGGGCGATGGTTGTTCCTGAGAAGCACCACCTCTCCCACTTGGATGCCGCTTGAGAAAGATGAGCCTACCGTGTGCGCAGATTGCAGCTTTAAAAGATACCCCTCCCGCCATCGGGACCAGAATACTTCTAGCAGAGCTTCGCCTATTTTCTACCGCATGGATATTTTTTGTTGAGTGGACCGTTCCAACTAAACGGTTGTAGAAGGCAGAGACGTACCATTTTTGCTGATTAGAAAGTGCACAGGTGTTACAACCGCCTCATCGGCGGATGAGGTCACTTTTGTTAGAGGTCGGTCGTTAGTTACCGCATCCACTTCTATGAGCACGGCCAGCAGCTCATCATACCTCAGACAGCTTTGCTTCAACGTCTTCAGTAACGCCGTTTCGACATGTGTTATTAACCTTTCCCAGAAGCCGCTCTCCACCATTGGGCTCCTTCTGCTAAGAACTTCCAACCTATCGTGTTGTGTCGGAAGCGTTCTAATACGTCTTCCTCGGCGTTGAGCCTCCATATCAATTTCAAATCCTTTCAATTTCGTTTAAACGTGCGCCTGTTGTCCGAGTAGATGGTTTCGCAGATACCTCTTCTAGCCGTGAGCCGCAGGAACGTCGCCAAACGATCTGGCGTGGTTAAACTGCAAGTCAATTCCAAGTTGACTGCCCTGGCTTTTCTGCTCACGTGGACGAGCGGTGAAACAATGGGCCTGAGAAATCAATGCCTACAACTGAAAATGGGTCCGGTGGAGCGACTCGATCGTTAGATAAGGGCCCATACGCTTCGCTTGCCGCTTTTATAGAGATCCGCTTGCAAATTAAACACCGAATAATTGACTTGTTGACCGTTTCGCGTGCTCGTAGTATCCAGATTCGGTTTCGCAATTGTGGCAACGTTTCTCTTACTGTAACGTGTAGTATTCTTCGGTGCTCTCTATTGATTAGTAACTTGGTGAAGGCATAGTCGGAAGGTAGAATAATGGGTGTTGTTCGCTTCGCTTCAAGTTGCTGTATTGCAGCCGTCCTCCGAGCCTGTCGAAGACTTGCTCATCTTTAAACGGTGCGAAGCTCCGTATTGTACAATTCTCAATCAATTGCTCTCCAAACGCTTCTTGCTGTGTCTTGATAATCCAAAAGGTTTCGGCAGCTTCTAGTTCGGGCTTTAACAGTGGTACTGCTCTTCTGCCCGGATTCCTTGGATTTAAGCAGAAGTGAGGTATACAGGCCGTTATGCGAAGAACCCCCCGGAAGCTGTTAAACTTGCTTAAGTCAAATAAGTCGGGGTTCATGCTTTGGGAAGTGTGGTGTACTGGGATATTTCCTTCTTCTACGTGAATCTCCTCATTTCCTTTCGATTTTTTCTAAGGCCAAGCAGATACAGCTAAGCTTTGTGATTTACCTACATCCCCTTCCCCCGTGTTTTTCTGAAGGTTCGCAACGACTCCTCTATTCTCAATGCCCCCCTAACTCCTAACTCCTGGGGAAACCTGTGGCTAAGCTGAACCACGCCGGCCCATTGCACCAAAGCGTATTCTGAGCTAGGTGTTGCGCCAGTATTCCTCGCGTGAGCAGGTCAGCCGGATTTGATTCACCTGGATAGAGGTTGAATTTCTGCGACTCTATTTGAAACGAATGGCCTCCACCTACTTGCTACACATCTGATCCAATAGAGGGTCACCGCGGAGTCTGACCTAAACGATATGTCTCCATTTGGCGATAGTTTCCTTCTCAGGTTACTCATGCGGCGAGCGCCTTTAAGGGATGCTAGTTGCTCCAATATTGGCAACGATACATCTTTGATTATGGCCACTCGTGACTTCGCGATAACAAGTCTGACGTCCAAATTTCTATTGTTATATTGGGCCCTGGCGTAAATAGCAGCTCTGTAGGCTACCTTGCTGGCATCTGCAAAGACATGGAAGGTCGTGCCTTCATAAAAGGGCACCGCCTGGATAATGCGAAGTTGTCCTAGTAAAGAGATTTCCGGACCAGCCTTCCCATTCTTGCTGAATTACTTCGGGTAGCGGGTCATCCCGCTCTTGAGAGCGTTTCCAAATTCTTTGGAACAGCATTTCGGCTTTGAATGCAAATGGCGGAATAAGCTCAAAAGGGATAATAAATTCGCGACGTGGCTAGAAGTGTTGGACTTCTAGACGATTTTGCTGACAGAATGAGCAAGATCAACCTGAACACTTCAAAGTGCAAAGTGTCGGTTTCTGGGTTCCAGAGCACACCCAACATTTTCCTCGCGTTCGTTGGTTTGAACTGGGTGCCAGGGTGCATTGGCGTTTCCTTCTCCTACTCGACGTAACTCGCGGATGTTAGTTGTCTATTTCCGAAGCTGCATTCCCGCTTCACTTATTATCGTAGCCGCTGCATCACACGCAACCTAAGTTTCCTCGGCGGTCTGTGCTCCTGCCACACAGTTGTCTGCATAGAATTGGTCTCCCCATTTGCTTGCCGTCTCTGGAAACCAGCCCTTCACACTTTCAAAATGATGCCGCAGGGTAGCCGCCAAGAGGAAGGGTCTTGAGGTTACAACAAATGCACTCGATTCATTCGCCATACTTCAATAGGTAGCAGGTCATCTCCACAAGCAGACGGATGACCTGCCACCAAAAGAACCGTAGAGCGTTCCTGTCTTGTCCAGCCAACATGATCTGAAGGAACACCTTTTTAATATCTTTCGTAATTGCAATCTGGTATGCACAAAACTTAAGCAGAAGGTACAGTATGTCTGGATTCCACTTTGGCTCTTTGTGAAGTGTGTTGCTTAGTGACAACTGTGCGGGACCGCTCGACAAGGCATCGAAGACCATTCCCACTTTAGTAGTTCCCTTTTCGCCTCCAATAACATCCTTGTGTGGCATATAGTACCATGAACCTTCCATATGCTCCTCTCCCACTTTCTCGGCAAAGTTATTATCAAGGTACTCACGCATGACTTTATCGTATTGAATCAACTGTTTCCTGTTTTAGAGCGCAGCTCTTAGGCGCCCGTTTCCGGCTTGAGCGGCGTCGGCGTCGCCGTCGCCGTCGGCGTAACCGCGCGGTGCATTATGGGTAAATTTCCCCGCTAAATCTAGAGGAAAAATTTCCCCGCTAAATTTAGCGGAAAAATTTCCCCGCTAATTTTAGCGGAAAAATTTCTCCGCTAAATCTAGCGGAAAAATTTCCCCGCTAAATCTAGCAGAATAATTTCCCCGCTAAATCTAGCGGAGCAATTTCCCCGCTCAATCTAGCAGAATATTTTCCCCGCTAAATCTAGCAGAAAAATTTCCCCGCTAAATCTAGCAGAAAAGTTTCCCCGGTAAATCCAGCGGAAAAATTTCCCCGCTAAATCTAGCGGAAAAATTTCTCCAGGTCAGGTTACCCCCCGAGGTCACGTGACCCCCGTGGTCACATGAATCCCACGTGACCTTGGCGAGGGGGTCATGTGACCCCTCCAAGGTCACGTGACCACCCTTTCCTCCCGATAACACGTGAACCTCAGTACCCTTCCCTCCTCCTCCTCAAGAGCTGCGCTCTAATTCGGCGTTACAGGGAGTTGTAAACGGCTTTCATTTTTTTTTCTTTTTTTTGCCGTTTTGTTTGTGTTTGAAAGACCAAACGTCCCAGCTTTTCTTTTGCAACATTTTTTTAACATTTCTTTAAATTTTTATTTATGGTGCACATTGTACTTTTTTTTACTCTTTACTTTTTAAGGAGGCGCTTGGTCAGTCCTTCCAGCCGTCGCCGCGCTATCTCCTTATTGGTGCCCAAGTCGTTGATGTTCTCTTTCCAAGAAAAGCAGATTTCATAATAGTTATCAAGTTTATTAATTGTGGAAAGAAACCATTGAAGGAATTCGTCCGTGCTTACGTCGGGTTGCTCTCCTTCCAGGACGCCAATATTTTCGATTTCCCAGAACGGCCGTAGCTGCTGAGAAAGCTGGTCGTTGTGTGGTCAAGTCATTACCTGCATAACAGTTGCTTGGGGCTAGCCCACTTCCGATAAGTGTCGTACTGGCCCTTGCAGTGTCCAATCAAATATTGCTTCTACTGCTGTCAAATTCAGTAAAGTCGCTTGATGGACCCAGTGACAGCCTTCTAGTTATTATCCGCTTCAATCAGTATATCAATGTCAATGCCTCTCTTGAACCCTGAGCATGAAAGATGAGCGAGTTGCAGCGTGCACGTTTGAGCTGTCCTGCAAAGGCTTACAGGAACGCATAATGTCAAAGGGCAGGAACTCCCAGAGCCTCGATTCCTAACCTTATCCGATCGTATTAGCTCTGCATCCATATCTCTACCTTGCGGAGCTTACTCGCATTACCAAGGGGCAGTATCGCAGAAGAGTGTGATGCTCAAAGGCTGTTTTCCTAAAACCTCGTTGACAAGCCTGGTCGTCACAAACGTCCGCCGGCTCCCTCCGTCCATTAAGGACCGGAATAGGCGCCGCTTATTCCGGTGCTTAAAAAAAGAAGGACGGTTTCGACGTTGTTAGACACCGCACTTGTTACTGACACATCTGAACGGCCTGACTGTGATGCTGATAAAGACTGTCCTTCGTGAGTTTGAGGTCTGGATCACAGAGGCAAATCATATATCTCCCTTGGCAGTTGGCGCCGCGGAGAAGTCTGACGTTGCGACCATCTCTTGCTCAATGATATCTTTTGCAGCATCTGAAATATCGGCCGTCTCTCTTCAGTTTTTCTTTTTTCTCACTGATGTAACGCACCTTGCATTGGTCGAACGAGTGCTCACGTGGGTCACAAAAAAAGCATTCGGCATCCTAAGCATATGTCCATGCAGCTAAAGCTTCTGCCAATGTAGTGATGTATGCTTTGCGACCTGGTTTTATGAGTCCTCCTTTGGGCCTTTGATAAATTGGCTCGATTACGCTTTTTTCCAGCACGCGCTCTCGGCTCTCTACCTCGAGCTTCAGAAAATTCAGAAAAGGTTGCAGACTACCTATCCTATCCGCGATGTCGGTGGCTCTTTGCTGGCAGTAGCCGAGGACAAAGTTTTCAAGAAGTCGCTTCTTCACGGCAGCATGTAGCAGCACACTCCGCTTTTCTGCCTTTACGCCAAGTGCTTCCAAGCTGCGGACATTTATCGTGATATCATCATACAGCCGTCTCAGAGCCGTGACGTCGCTCGACGTAATGACTTTTTTTTTAATTCAAGAGTCGCGTTATGTGGTTGTCGATTATCGAATAAAAATCAAATCAAGTTTATATTCCAGAAACTCTGGTGTGAAAGCCCATACAAAAAGCTGTTAAGAAACAACTTGACTAGGTATGAGATCTTGCATTGGCAACAGCAACAAATGGATAACACATTAAAATTATACAATGCTAGAAAAGTACAAACGAAGGGCTCTCTTACTCTTTGTATTTATATTTATCTTGTTATTGATACACTTGTTTAACAGAAGCGGTATATCATAATGTAAAGACTGAAAGTTATAATTTGTACGAAACCGCGAGGGAGGACCCATGAAACCGTGTGACTTGTGCTAACCATAGAGTTATTATAATGTACGCTAGAGGTTCAAGTGGCGCTAGTGTGCTGACGCAAATTGAAGCAGACAGCAACCAGTCGAAAATTGACTTCCGGTAATGCATTTCTATGTGAAAAAGTGAGTGCATTTTCTCTCTACGCTCCATCATAAGAGCAAATATCCCGAATAATTCGTACGTACTAGGTAGCTTGGAACATTTCTCAGTCAAGCCGACGAAATAATTGGTCAGTTACGGTGTTTTTCTTTCAACTTCATCGCATTAAAAACGGTGCTAAAACAGCTTCGTACGTGTATTTATGTGCACTGTCGGACACTGTGAGCGCGAACGCGACGTCGGAGCTTTTCAGCGTGGGGGATATACGTACCAAACGAACGAAGAACATCTGGAAATTAAGAAAGACGGCAAGAACTACGCAGTAACACCGGATCAGTAACTACACGTGCATATACGATCAAAATTAATTGAAGGCCACGTAATCTATTCCTATTTTAAATAAGTAAGTACCGTTTTATTCTTTCTGCTCTGAGCGAAGTTGCTTGTTCTACGTTCAAAATATCACTCGCACGCTTGAAATCTTTCAGAACTAGTGCCCGATAAAAGCTGCCCGGTAGAGAAAATAATACGAAGAGACAACTTATATAGCCCACGGACTTTATTCTCTACGTTTTGAATGTTTTTATCCGCTCATGCACGACGGGGTCATTTTTATGTAGTGACAGGACTGGCATATTATCAATATATAAGCGTCACCGGATTGCTGGCGAGCCTTGAATACACTCTACATTCCTTTCGATTGCAATTTTGCTTCGAATCGTCGCTTGTTTCTACACACCTGCTGCGGAACACACGTTTGGGACTGAAATGTAGCAGAGTTAAACATCGGTCAGTGATGAAGAAAAATGCTCTAACTAAAGCAATTACACTTTTACAGTGTTAATCAAGGTACATACTATTCGGTACGACCCAAATAACTAAAGTGTTCTGTGTTATTTTCCGGCGAAGAGACAAAATGCACGCGCGCTTTCCCATAGGAATACACAGGAAGACTGGAAAAGTAGACTGGTTGCTGTCTGCTTCAATTTGCGTCACGGAAGTCGCATAGACACTAGCGCCAGTTGAACCTCTAGCGTACATTATAATAACTCTATGGTGCTAACAACACATTCATGCTTCTAAGATGTGAAATTGCATACAAAAATTGTACAAGAGCTGGGGAGGAGAAACGAACTGTATAAAGCCAACGGTACGCGTACATGGATCCTATATGCTGTATGTGAAATCGGGAAAATAATGGTTCTGTGTGGTCATAATAAGAAACTTCTCCAATATAACGTAAAATTTTCTTTGGGGCATTAATACGTTATTAAGGTTTGTTTTGGTCGTAGTGGCCCATACAAGATGGCAATAGTTTAAGCGGGACTGGAATAAGGCACTATAAATATTTAGCTTAATGTTGGGTGGCCAAATATTGCGGCAGCGAACCATAATTTCAACCGCTCGTGAAAGTTTTACAAGTATATAATTTCTATGGTTATCCCACGTCATGTGCTCTGAAAAAATTACACCCAAGGTTTTAGGCTGGTTTACAAGTTAAATTGGGGAAGTACCAAGATTGATAGTATTATTTATAGAAACAGGTTTATTTGTTGACCTAAATAAAATTGGTTTGGTTTTTGTTGTGTTTACCTTGACCCCATTTTTTTCAGACCACATAAAAAACTTAAAAGCAAGTTGAGTCTGGCCGAACGTGGGTCTGGCCGAACCTGGGTCTGGCCGAACCTGGGTCTGGCCAAACCTGGGTCTGGCCGAACCTGGGTCTGGCCGAACCTGGGTCTGGCCGAACCTGTTCTTCCGAAAATCTCCAGCAATGTTAGAGTTGTTCTCCGCAATAGAAAATCCCCGTATGCTGTCTTCCGACTTTCCGAAAAGATAGCTCGTCAATTATCAAAATTTATCAGTTGAAGAAAGGTAGGGATTGTTGTGTAGAGACCCTTCAAATTGATTCCAGAAAGGCTTTCAGTTATGAAGGGCACCTTCAAACTTTCGGATCTCTAATTTCTTAAGTTTGATTGCTATCGTTCTTCACCTTAGATGGCCTTGGTCCCGATCCTGTAACTGTTCCACATCATTCGATGCGATGTTACGTGTGCGCAGGTCATCCAGCTTGAGCGTGGCTCTTGTTCGTAATCGGGAGATCGACCCTTGATAAGCCTCTACGCTTTCCATCTCTCCTTCAAAGGGATCAATGTCAATCCCGTCTTCGATCACACTGTCAACTGCCTTTAATGCTGGTTCCTTCAGTTCGAGGATATTCAAGCTCTCTGTGAGCTCCCCCGCGGTATCCTCCGAGGAATCCAGTAAAACTTGCAACTCGTTGGTGGCTCTGGTCACCGCTGACCGGATGACGGCTCGTTTTCTCCGCGGTCAATCCATTCTTTGAAAGCGAGTGGTTATCCGTGTTCTGTGTCTGTCAGATATGGATCTGTCACTTTTTTTTTTGTCTGGCGTCTTCTATATTCCGGGTTTCGGCACCAGATGTCTGGGATCTGAAGACAGTACGACCCAATCGACTTGATGGTAGCGGTTTTATCAGAATGAAAACATCGCGGTTTCTTCCCGCGCGTGACACTGTTCCCACTTCGTCGTCCCGTGTCCATTCTCCAACATACCCTTTTGCATTCTGATTTGAAAGCGCCGGAGCCAACTAGTAAGACAAGGCATGTTCTTCGGCGCCCCATAAGATGGCGCTGTGCATTTCGCATATGGTCTATTTCCGACACAAACCACTGAACTGATGAATGAGGAGTTACGCGCTGTCATCCCCAAACTAGGTGGCCGTGCCCTCAGAGTTCTTCGTGCGCTCGAAGCGCTCCAAGGAACCTGGCTCACTTACGTAGCGTTGATCACGAGCTTGCGGAATCGTTTCAATGAGCAACAATTGCAGCAGGCATTTTATGCCGAAAAGACTGCTCTCACTAAGCGTTCGGCACATGTGTGATGCCGCCATAACTTCAGTTCACAGGAGGCAGACGGCAGTGCACGAGAGGACTCGTGCCATCTCGTGCTGTACACGCGCAGAGCTCCAGCGAGGTTGTCGCTCGTGCAGAAAGACTAAAGTTCCCTCGATGCATTGCGGTAGCAGTGGCATAGTCTAACTGGCTGGAGAGATCGGTTCGCGGCGCCAACAAACAAGCGGGTGTTTTGCAGAGCTTGCTGCAATTAAAGTCACTGGATGCTGGGAAAGTAACGCCAAGCTCCCCGTGTGGTCACCATCTTGGTCCGTGAAATGAGCAATTTCTCTTTGACCACTTCGTTCTTGGTGAGCCGATCTAAATTCGCTGGTGACGGGTAGCTTTGTGAAGACGTTTCTTGTATACCGAGTATACCGAGAGTTTGCTATCCACACACCGGCGAAACAAGCGCACATATTTGTACCACCACCACATGCTGGGCCGGTGCTTGGAGGCACTGAAAAATAAGTTTACTGTCTCGAAATACGCAGGATGAACAATACAATAGTAAGAGATCCATGGAGATATGCATGATTAATAAGTTGATCGCATACGAAGTGCCAAAGACTCTTAAATTGGTGGGGAACGCTTCCAGTACGATGATGCTCCATGGTGATCTTGGCACGACTGGTTTAAAACGATCCCCTGGAGGCTTCGAAGATTTAAATGGACCAAGATGGCGATTTCCATGGCAACCTAGACCAATAGACCGATCAGCTAGTTTGAGTACGCCACCGCTGCCGATATGCATCGTGGGAGCTGTAGTCTTTCTGCACGCGCAACAACCCTGCTGGAGGTCTGCGCGAGCAGAGCACGAG
Organism: Ixodes scapularis; assembly: GCF_016920785.2. Lineage (NCBI taxonomy): Eukaryota > Metazoa > Arthropoda > Arachnida > Ixodida > Ixodidae > Ixodes > Ixodes scapularis. The sequence goes on along the minus strand of NW_024609835.1, from coordinate 181,827,210 downwards.
GCGGCATGAGCTATCTCGTGAACTGACGTCTGCTTCCTACGAACTACAATTATGGCGGCGTCACGCATGCGTGGAACGCTTGGTGAGATCGGTCTATTAGCCAATCGCCTTGCGAGGTTTGGGTCGTGTGTATGTTAGTATCCGTTTGTGCCCGGCTAGTAGGTAGGGAAGGCAATGGCGCTACTTTCCCAGGATCCAGTGACTTTAGCTGCAAGCGTAGATCGTTTGACTCGCATATTCTTCCCGGACGCTAGGTCCGATACATTGATTTGTGTCGGCACAGTCGCGTTTCTGGGTGCCATAAGCAACCTTGAAGTCCAGAAAGCTTGTAGGGCTCAGAAGGCCAGACATAATATGAGCCGATTTTGAACACGCTATGGAGTTTAGCGTTGCTCAATGTGCTACCCACGACCCGCTTGGTGCTACCAACCGCATGCAACCAGCAGTACCTCCCGGAGTCACACTACAGCCATCGACAATTCACCAGCACATGCGCTCCCAGCCTGCATCTGTTCGTTCACGGAGTAATACCTCTGGGTCGTGGTACTGATTTGGCCGTCATGGCCATTTTGCGTCTCAATGCTCAGCTTTTCCTACCGCTTCAGGAAACGGCAATCCCGGTCCCGGGGACCGGGTCGGATGTAACTCTTCAAAGATCCCTTGTATCACTTACAGTCTAGTTAACGTGAGTTTCCCACCACCGTATACTGGTGGAAAACGTGAGAATTGTGGGCGCGCTTTTTGACGTTGGAGCAGCCGTGAGTGCCCTTAACATGTCCTTCCTTTCCTCTGATATTGAAGTGCTTCCTGATTACCCAGTTCTATTTACTGCTCATGGAGAAAGCTTACCCACCGGAGAAAAAGTGAAACTACATGGTCGCACATCAGTTGAAGTCTTTGTTTTACATTATTACAAACTGTGTGTGTTCTATCAATATTGGGTACAGCTATTGTGGTAAAGTCGGCTTATTTTCCTGGAAACCTTCTACTTTCTGTTAAGAAACTCTGCCCTCAAGTCAAGACGCGTGCCGCGAGTATGCGACACTTCGACGCTTTTGGGGCTATATTTTGGCCTCATGAACATCTTATGAACTTTTCCATGTGCTTCCACTCTTTACGAGTAACATCATGCCTCTTTGGGAATCGTCTGCATCTTACCATACTATAGTCGGTTACAAGTTAAGAAGGTAGTAGAAGCTCCTCGCCATAAGCGTGATGCGCCCGTTTCAGACGCCTCCGCAGTCGAGAAAATAGTTCGCTGAAAACGCCCCTTCTGCTTCAATGGATAGATATTGGCTACAGACAGACCTTGTAGCGGTCGGCAGCTTGCGCCCCCTAGTCGAGGCAAATTATGTATTTTAGGCTTCTACATTACTCGCTCCGGAAGATTAAAGCAAAAAGAAGGCTTCAGTGCAACGAAATGTTTCACTGAAGTGGTTGTTGGTTTTAGCTTGATAACTTTCCTACAGGAATTAGGTACAATCCGTGCATTTGCCGCGTTTGTTAAAAAAAAACTGCGTTTCCGCTTTTTAATGCCCCTGCGATTCGCGTTTTGAAAAATCCGAAGCCGTCGTTTCTTTTCCGTTATGAATCCCAACGTGGAGACAGCGGAATGCGATTCCTCCGATTCTTCTTCGTCAAGAGAGACTGGTGCAGCCTCGCCGCCTACGCCAAGGCGCCTCTACAAGAAGAATAAGAGCGGCGATGTCCTCAACCGAGTTGCACGGCAGCTGATAATGAACGCGTAGGTTCCAGTGCGACACGAACCGCCCGCCAAGCCCGGCCAGTCCGGCCTCACTGTGCAGGAGTCCTGCATCAAAGTCAGCAAACTGCTTGGCGTTGGTGTACGCACCATCCTCGAGATTAGGAAGCAGGCGGAAGAAACCGAGGGACAAGTTGTGACACCTACTCGGAAGCGTCCAGCAAGTGAAGGCAAGAGGCGGCGCAAAGTCAGGTAAGGCGACTTCACGTTTTGCGCGCTGAGATCGTGCGTCCACCGTTCCTTTTGACAAAACAAGGTCCCCACGGTCAAGAAGACAACGGCCGAATTCTGCACGAGCACTGAACTTCCCTCGTTAAAAGCTTGGACTGTGCGTCGCCTTATCCACGACATCGGATTCGAGCATGACAAGAGGGAAGGAAACTCGCGGCTGATTGAACGAGAGGACATCGTCGTCTGGCAGCAGAAGTACCTGCATGCGATCGCACATCGCCGACAAGATGTTTGGAAGATCTTCTACTTGGACGAGACGTGGGTGATGGCAGGGCGCACTGTCTCGAGGGTGTGGGTAGACACGACCGCGGCCTAATCTTACTACGCCTTCATGCGTGGTCTCTCGACTGGCCTCAAGCAGCCATCAGGGAAGGGCCAGCATCTTATTGTCACCCACATCGGCAGCGATGAAGGCTTCGTCGACGGCTGCCTGGACGTGTTTCGTGGACAAAAGACCGGCGATTACCACGAGGAAATGGATGGTGCCCGCTTCGAGAAGTGGTCCGAAGGTTTCCTCGACAAACTGCCGACAGGAAGCGTTATCCACATCGACAACGCTTCTTACCATTTACGGCGGTTGGAAGCAGTGCCGACGAGGACTTCCCGCAAAGACAAGATCCAACAGTGGCTGACGTATAAAAACATTCCATGGGACCCCAAGTTGCTGAAGAAGCAGCTGCTCGACATTGTGGCCTTGGTGAAGCCACAGCACCTAACGTATCGTGTGGACACTGTTGTCGAGACGGCCGGCTGCACTGTGGGCAGGCTCCCACCAAATCACTGTGAGTTCAACCCCACTGAACTGATATGGGCCCAGATCAAGTGATAGTGGAAAAATATTTGACTCCAACCAAAAATTAAACTCAGACTCAACGTTTCAAAACCAGTTCGGTTTTTTCTTCAGGGGCGATTGATCTCGTGCGTGGGAGCAGCCTCGTCTTTTTTGGTGGTACGAATATCTTCTAATCGCGCTTCCGCCTTGCCATCCAGTCTTTTTTCTAATCACGTGTTCTAGTCCACTCACATAAACAGATGGTAAGGTACTCATAGATCTGTAGATATTTCCTGGTGTATTTTGGATGTGCCATGATTCAAGATGTTGTCTTTTTCGGAGATTGGTTTCAACATCAAGAACGGACGCGTTCGAGAAGACTATCGGATGGTCAAAGGTGTCACAGTACACCGCAGGAGCACTGCGTTCTCGGTCGAATTTGCGTACATCGTTTTTGTGCTGGCATAACCTTTCCATTGGCCAGCAGAAGAACAATGTACGCAAATTCGACCGAGAACGCAGTGCTCCTGCGGAGCACTGTGACACCTTTGACCATCCGATAGACTTCGCGAACGCGTCCGTTCTTGATTTGAAACCAATCTCCGAAAAAGACATCACCTTGAATCATGGCACATCCAAAATACACCAGGAAATATAATCAGATCTATGAGTACCTTACCATCTGTTTATGTGAGAGGACTACGACACATGATTAGAAAAAGACTGGATGGCAAGGCGGAAGCGCGATTAGAAGATATTTTTACCACCAAAGAAGACGAGGCTGTTTCCACGCACGAGATCAATCACCCCTGAAGAAGAAACCAAACTGGTTTTAAAACGTTGGGTCCGAGATTAATTTTTGGTTGGAGTCAAATTTTTTTCCAATAGAAACACTGTCTACGACGTGCCGTGCGGGGAAGCCAACACATAGCTTAGATCCGCATTGGAGCGGCTTGATTTATTGGCTTTCAAAATATTACGACATCAGTGTTTACTTTTTTCTAAGGGATTAATCCAGTTCAAAGTACTCTCCGAGGTGTGAGACTGCTGAAAAAAAAACAAAAAGACATGCGGGCAATTTTTTTTTCATTGCTTATTGCGTTACCAAGAAAATCCGTACCCTCAAAACGACCAGTATAAAAGGCGGAAACGCAGAGCACATGTGTAGTGATCGGGTTAGTGTGCTGTTGTATTGATGTTTGGTATGTGGCGTGTATGCGTGCGCGCTCAACGTATATGTTCAGCCGATGCTAGTGGTTACATACAGCTATGCACGGGCCGGGATTTCTAGGCCCGGTCCCATCCGGCCCGGTAGAGGCCCGGCCCGGGCCCGGCCGAAGCCCGACAGAATATTTAGTTTCTAGGCTCGGCCCGACCCGGCCCGGAAGAGAAATTGCCCGGGCCCGACCCCGGCCCGAAATAATTTTTAGACAGAAGCTTGAGCCCGGCCCGAGCCCGCCAAACCTTTTTTTTAAATATACGCCTGAGCCCGGCCCGAGCCCGACAGATTATATACATGAGCCCGAAAAAGTTTGCAGGCTTTAACTTAAAACTTTTAAAGCATAAAGCGAGCATATTTGATTTTTTTTTTAAAGCTTGGACCGAGCTTTTTGACACGATAAAATAGATAAAATCATAAATGATGTCGATTAAAAAAAATGTGCAATCTTTTATTTACTGTATGCATTTCTTGAGGAGATATTGGACTTTTCATTGTTCAATTAATTTTACAAAGGTCTTTTCTAGCTACATGGTTTTGTGAAAAAATAATCACAATCACGTTAGTGCATCTTCAAAAGGCTGTATAAGCATAAAATTATACATGGTTAGCTTATTCTTGGTGGCATAGTAAGGCCTCCTGCACAAAGTGCAAAGTTAAGCTTACGTTTTTTTCCTGCTTTTTTTTTTAGTTTGAAAAGCAGAGGAAAAGGCACTCATGTTGTACGCTGCGACTGGAGTGCCCTCGTTTTCTTTGACCGCACTTTCCCACTATACTGGTGGAATCATATACGTTCTCTTTTATCCACGTGAAAACTTTCCGAATGTAAAACTCTTTTTTTTTTTTTACGGTGCCGTAGTGATTTTGCATTTCGTTTGTATTTTTCACTGAACATTAAACCTTAAATTGTTATCAACAATTTAGAATTTGCAGCACACGACTGCCCAGCCACGTCCCGGGCCGCCGCGGCCCGAAAAATGTTTTGTTTTCCCGGGCCGTCACAGCCGGTAAAATGCGTGCTACTCGGCCCGAGCCTGGCCTGCGGGCCGGGCCGGGCCGGGCTCGGGTCTCCGGGCTGGCCCGGGCCCATGCACTGCTCTATATTGGTATGCGTAATGTATATACCTACGTGTATAATATGGGTTCCCAGAGGTCCCGATGCGCAATTGACTCCGTAAGTGTGACGTCATGGGTCCAAACAAACCCTTGCTAGGGTCGTTGTTATGGACAAACACATGTGGCTACGAAAACCCGGCCGTTCAAAAATCAGGAGTAGGATTTAAACTTCCAAAAATCACAGATATAGAAAGCTCGAATGTGATATATGTTGTATACTGGCAAAGACGGTATGCCAGTAGGTGGCGATGGCGCGAGCTCGGCGCGTACCACGCTGCCATAGCTCGCGCAGTGCTCGCGATCGGCTCGGACTGATTATTAAAAATGGAGCCTTTCATCTGGAACGACCTGGTCTCGGCTCTCTCGTTTGCGATCTAACAATATATGTTTCGACAAAAGTGTGCCTGCAATCGCTTGTTTCTGAAATATTTACAACTGCAACTTCCGGTCCTCAAGAAGCCTGCAGCAGACGACGAATGCAAGAAGCATGCCGTCTGCCACAGGCCGGCAGGCCAAGCCGGCGCCGTCGTTTGAATCGTGTGAATAAGGACGATATTCTGATATTGCGTTTGTTCTAAATATAATGATTTTCAGTAACTTCAAAGAATTCATAGTGGGGTGCGATACAAAATATGGTTTATCGAAAGTCCGGGCGTCGATCGAGATGATCGTCTGCTAAGATCGCATTGCACCCGTGAGAAAAGCACTCCAGGCGATCGGCCGAGATCCCCAATTTGGTTTTTTGGGCTCGCGCTATGTGACGGTGCGTCGTACCTGGTTGTAACGGTTCCCAGACATTTCATCGAACGCCGTTTCGTCGAACGCCGTTTCATCGAAAAAATTGACGTTTCATCGAACGCCGTTTCATCGAACGCCGTTTCATCGAATCGCTGGCGGCCGTTTCGTCGAATGTCTTTTATATAAAAAGTGTGAAAGCTGCTCTTTTATGCAAGGATCGAGTGCATTTTCGTGTCATTCACCCATTTCATCATCAGGTTTTTTAATGTCCAAACGTGTAGCTGTTACAATTTATTAGATGCAAGCAGACTTGTACCGTACGCATTCCAAGTAATCAAATTACTTGTAATCGATTACTTTTTGGAGTAATTTTGTAATCAGTTGATTACTTTTATTAGGCAGTAATCACAAGAGTAATCTGATTGCTTTTTGAAATAATAAAATTACTTGTAATTGTTACAATTTGTCCACGGGACCTCCCCTTCCCCCCCCCCCCCCCCCCCCCCGGGCAACGCCTTTTTTTATAAAATGACAAAAATAAATTTTGCTTTTTTTTTTTGTACGGAACAAAGAAAGATTTTCGCGGAGCTGTAGGAAACGAGGTCAATCTCTTTCTATGTACATTTTCTGTAAAATGTCCGTTTTTTTTTTTGTTTTTTTTTGAGCTGGGACTGGGAGTGGGACGCCCCAGGGAAGCCATAGTGCGTGACAAAGGCCACTCAGGGCGAAGTTTGAGGAAGCAGAACGCAGCTTTGTAAGTCCTTCGTTCAAACTAGCCCCCCACGCACACACACACAGAGAAATAAAAAAATATATAAAAAAAATCCTGCTTAGGGTACCTACTGGCCCGTAGGAGAACCAGAACCGAAGAATGCCTAAAGCGGCTGCAAAATATAACAAAGGCAGTTCAAATATTTCCCCATTTTCCCTACGTCGTCTTTGTGACAAGCAATGTTTCGAGTTGAGAAGTGGTCGGGGCGATCTCTTCCGCTAATGGATACTACACATGATCCGTTTCAAATCCTAGAGCTGCTGCTCTTTTGTATAACCTGCGAGCTCATCAAGATGTGAATAATAAAATGAGCGACGCAAACTTTGAGCGACAACCATTGCTCAAGCTTAACAAGATCTATAGTCAGTTACAGGTTAAGAAGGTAGCGGCAAATGCCCCTCAAAGGGAATCGGATATCCCTCCGCCACCTTCGCATCCAATAGCGTCCCACCGTTTCCGTGACGTCGCGGCCAACGCGCAAGGAGGGTCTTGCCTTTCTGTACATATTTGTTTTATCTTTCGACTTAGACTTAGCATTGTGGAAGCCACGAGAGGGAGATTAGAGTTCTCCCCCACCGACGGAAACAAATGCGACCTTCGGGGATTAGCTTCCCCCCCGATGGATACAAAGGCTGCTTTCAGGGGCTCGGTTCCCTCTCCGATGAATACAAAGGTCGCTTTCTTAAAAAGTGGGATCGGAGACAAGTGGGAATCCATTGAAGCGGAACAAGAAGCGTTTCCAGTGAACTCTTCTTTCGACTGCGGAGAGATTTGAAACGGGCGCATCACACTTGTGGGAGGAGCTTCTCCTACCTTCTTGACTTGTAACCGACTTTAGAACACCCTCCGCTCGCCCCCCCCCCCCCCCCCCCCCACACACACACACACAACGGCGAACGCCCAAATCATTAAACGTCTCTAAACGAATTCTATGCTTGTGTCCGCATTGTGAAGGTGCAACGACCACGAAGAGGGAGCCAGTTTTTCTCCTTCAGTACTCGTGCAAATGTGAAATATAGGTTGGAAATAGTTCATTGTTATGAGCGCTAAAGATGTGTCTTCATACAAAAAAGTAATCGGAAAAGTAACGATTACTTCTTTAAGTAATGTCCAATTACTTTTGCCGTCGAGTAATCAAGTAATCTAATCGAATACTTTTTAGCCAAGAGTAATAGTAATTGTAATCGATTACTTTTTCTTAGTAACGTGTACAAGACTGGATGCAAGTAACCCATGAGGATATTTGTACCGATTTTTATGTTTGTTTCGCACATTGTACTTATCTGTCCAGCCCCTCTGTATTACCCGATGGGCCTCGAGGCTATTGTAACAAATAAATAAAAAGTCACACTCCCGGTAAGAGCGCCCTCCAACTCATGGAGGCCAGAAGGCAACTTAGGTTTTGCGCAGGCGCAATAACTTTAGCCATGTGAGCCTCCTAGCCTCTCATGTCTTTCTATTGATACTTTTTTACTGCCCGAAGCTTGCATTAGCTAAAGCTGAGGTGCTATCTATGAAACTACAACGAAACGTATTTTTAGTTCTAATACCCAATGAAGTCAAAAGTAAGTACGTCACTTCAAATTTTATTTGAAAACTTTCGGGGGTTCATGTGTTCGTGCGACAGCCATTCACCGTTTCAAAGGATGAGCAATAGCTCTCGAAAAGTCACCCACAGCCATGCTCCGTCGGTTCTCGTAAAAAAAGGCGGGCCTTCTCATTTCTTGCCGCTATGGCTTTCCTGGCGAGGAGGCTCTTGGGAACTCAGCATCGCCTCCAGCTTGTCTTCCGTCAGTTGATGTTCTGCGGCGATCCAACTCAAAAACTTCCAGAACCCGGGATGGGCACCTCCGACCAGCTTCAGGAAGCGGGAATGCCACCCTGGCGTTCGATAAGACGGCATTCGATAAAACGGCGTTCGATGAAACGGCTTCGATGAAACGGCTTCGATGAAACGGCGTTCGATGAAACGGCGTTCGATGGAATGGCATTCGATAAAACGGCTTCGATGAAACGGCGTTCGACGAAACGGCGTTCGATGAAATGTCCGGTCCCAGGTTGTAACCATCGCTGCAATGGTTACTGAGAAATCGCGATAGACATGGAATTCTATAATAACCTGACAACCTCAATAATAATAATAATATTAATAATAATAATAAACGAATTACCTTGACGGCGTACGATTTGTTTCTCATACTGGCCTGCAGTACGCCGGTAATGCACTTTAGGTCGTCGTTATAAAATATCTGCATGACGTGGCTTAATTTTACGGCATTTTCACCCCTCTGAACTAAGCTGGGTTCTTCACAGAAAGAAAAAAAAAAACGCACATTGCTTAGGCTTCTACTTCCACGGCAATGCACTTGTTTTTGTCGCTCGTTTACTCACGCAATTCAATGAAGACGCCCGCTGCAACAGAGGCCAGCAAATCTATCGTGTCGTGTGCTACCAAAGCAAAGTGGAGTGTAATACTTCAAAAATGGCTTTCATTGTTGCAATACGACACTCAGACGAAAAGAACATCTTCATAATTAGAGATCAAGAAGCTAGGTTGCTTACAAAAAATTATTTATTTACTTGTAAGCAATACTCTAGCCTCATATGGAGTCTCCATGCATTAGTCCATAGCAACGTCCCTAACAACGGTTTGTTTGGACCCAGACGCCATGTTGTGATGTCATCACTTACGGGGTCAATGGTGGCGTAAGCCAATAAAAATGTATTTGTAGAACATAAATTTTGCGGTACCTAGAACCACCTAGCCTAGGTACTTGCGAATAGTCTGCTTGACCCTGCCATCTGGTGGCAAGCGATTTAGCCTTCTCTCACGCCTTGGAATAATTTCTGGTTAGCGTAAGACCTGCTTCGCATTTGCTCTTTTGAGAGAGGCCTCTGGCTTCGCGAATAGTTTACCGCTTTTCCGTGATGTACAGTTTTGTTACTCGAGAAATGGCAAAGGCAAGACGTAGGCTATGTTCCAAAATTTACTCGATCCGACTCCAGAGTAAAGGTTTTGTACCGTGGCGTTTCAAAACTTACTCGAGCTTACTCGATGACGTCAGAACTCGCGTGTCAGAGCGGGTTGTTTACTCCGGAGTAATTACTCGCGCTACCCTCTTCAATGGGGGGTTAACGTCGGATGAAATCGAGTAAATACGTCACGTGATCTGCTCGTCGTCTGCTTTCTGCGCTAACAGCCGTCAAAGCTCGTTTGCGTTGTTGCGTTCGGTGACGGATTGCAAGAATGGCTGAGAACATGACACCGTCGTTTTTGTGCGCTTATTGCGACATTTCCTTCGCAACTCATGAATTAGCTGTGCAACACATTCACAGCGTACATCTTGCGCGAAGAGGGATGCACATATTTCTGAGTAGCAATTAACGTAAGCGTCACTCGGACTTCTCTGCATCCCCGCTCTCAGCGTTGGAGTGAACTCGCTGTTCATGCTTTGGAGATTGAAGGCGTTCGACACTGACCAGATTATTTAGTTATAAAAAGAGACGACCAACCAAGCCCCAAAAATACAGGGACCCGACGTTTTGAGGCCTACTCGGGCTCTTTTTCAGGGGTGACTACAGCAGGGTCGTTAAGCTTAGGAGCAGTGCTTTGGGTCATCTTCTTCGTCTAGGGTGGTGTTTTTCTTTCTGCATCGGTGATGTGACGAAGCCCGTTTACGTATGCGGATGGTAAAGCGCTGAGGGATCCGTTAATGTTTCCTGGCGTGCTTTGAATGGGCCAGGATTGTAAGAAAGTCTCTGCCGGGGATTAGGTTCAATGTCGATGAAGAGGTGTACGTGTCCTCGGTGATGCATAACTTTACTAGAAAAGAAAAAATGTCGCTGACGAGGCTGTCACGCGGCAACAGACAACGCCGTGGACATGCATTATTGTTTTCTAGACTGAGAAAGTTGCACTGTCAGTTTTCTCCGGGTGGAATCGAGCACCGGAATTAACGCACCTTTCTCCCGAGGTGTATTTGAAGTTTTAAGGGGCACGGAATTTTGGTGCACTTGAAGACAATGATTACGTAATGGTACAGAACTCGGACGAAGAGCTGAATTAGAAAATATAATTTTGTATTAAATGTATACACAGCCCATGTGGAAGCTGAGCAAGACGGGCCGCCTCCGAAACAGCCAGCTGAGGAGGTGTATGTTTATGGCGCTGAGGACTTATAAATATTGGAATGGTGTATACCTGTTCTTATTATCTTACGTTCAAAGGCTGAAAAGGGTCGAACACAGTAGATGGTGATGATGAAACGATGATGAAGTAGATGATAAACATGGTTAAAAAGCGCGCAAAGAGACAAGGACAAACGAGGAGTGGAACACAGACAGGCGTGTCTGTGTTCTGTGTTCCTTCCTCGTTTGTCCTTGTCTCTTTGTGCGCGATTTCTAATCATGTTCAACGTTTACCGATTCGCCCAGTTTACTGCTTTACCATAGGGATGAAAGTCTTTTTTTTTTTTAAGAGTATGCATAATAGCGCTTGTGAGCAGTGAAGGCTTTGAAAATGTTATGTAAATGATCAGTCAACATGCCCCCCCCCCCCCTCCCACCCTTAAAAATGACGTTCAGTTTTAAAGTTCTCTCTGCGCTATATTTTTTTTTTTTTGGTTTTCAGCGTCAAAATTAAGGTAATTAAGTTGCATATTTCACTGAGTACCGCTACACTGTGTGGAAGATGATTTTAAATTTCCGTAAATCGTAATCGATGCAAATTATGATGCGGGGAACGCATATGTATAAGGCACCTGGAGTATAATTACAGCGATCGCGCTAACTAGTAAAAGCAAATGTTTGATGTTTAACTGAAATGAGTTTTGATCTTAATATGCAGTTCAACAGGAAGCTGACCAAGTGGAGCCGGTGGAGCCACCTCCAAAAACATTGACGCCGAGAAAGGAGGTGTACTATAGTCAGTTACAGGTTAATTAAGAAGGTAGCGGCAAATGCCCCTCAAAGGGAATCAGATATCCCTCCGCCACCTCCGCATCCAATAGCGTCCCACCGTTTCCGTGACGTCGCGGACAACGCGCGAGGAGGGTCTTGCCTTTCTGTACATATTTGCTTTATCTTTCGACTTTGACTTAGCATTGCGGAAGCCACGAGAGGGAGATTAGAGTTCTCCCCCACCGACGGAAACAAATACGACCTTCGGGGATTAGCTTCCCCCCCGATGGATACAAACGCTGCTTTCAGGGGCTCGGTTCCCTCTCCGATGAATACAAAGGTCGCTTTCTTAAAAAGTGGGATCGGAGACAAGTGGGAACCCATTGAAGCGGAACAAGGAGCGTTTCCAGTGAACTCTTCTTTCGACTGCGGAGAGATTTGAAACGGGCGCATTACGCTTGTGGGAGGAGCTTCTCCTACCTTCTTGACTTGTAACCGACTATTAGCCCCGAGAAGTTCGCGTGGCGCACCCTCACGGCAAACCGGGATGACGTCACGGCGAGGAGAGAATTTTTCCCCGGCTCGCCCCGCTCGCCCTGTGGAGGCTGTGACGACGCCAGCTGTCAGCGCGCTCGTTTCTATTTAATTTTTTTACATGTTTTTCGTAGGAAGTGTAAATTTTTTTTTTTTTTATGTGCCTTTAATGAGGTATGGCCTGTAGCTACAGGCGAAACTTCAACCAACCTTTTAAGCATGGTTCACAGGGCAGGCAACGCATGAATCGCAGCTGGTATATGAAAATAAAGAAATATGGCCACAATTGCAGGAGCATCACTAGAGATTTACATCTCGCACAATAAATGCTGCTGAATGTCCGAATGAATTGGCAGGTTATGTATACTATTTTGTGTTTTGTATCTGTTTTTAAACAAAATCGCCGAAGCAGAAAAGCTGCATGCTGCTCGGGCAACATGCTAAGTACAGTGTCGGCCATAGGGAGAGAATCACAAGTGAGACAACCCAAGTGAAGGGGCAAAGTAAAAAAAAACAAGGAACAGTTATTATATACATTGCTCGCATTTGACCTTTGCTGGATTCGGATAGTATTTCAATGGACTACACGGGTGATATCTGTGGACTTGTTTATATCAAACCTCAAGTAATGTGTAACAAACGTAAGCGAAGGTGTCTAGCTCGTTATTAGTCCGTTAAGCTCTAAAATTGAGATTTTACTTAAATCGAATTGTCCTGAAGCTAAAACACCAGAAACTTTTCTTACGCAGGCTGTCGCCCTTCACGGGTTCCACATTTTGTGCTACTAGTACTATAACTACCACTGGACAGACGTTCGAATGCTTGCTTTTACTCTTGTTTTCCTCTGTTGTCAGAGAGTCCAGCAGTAGGGAGTTTGGAGGCTGAGGAAGCTTTTGGAGACCTGCAGCAGTGTCTCTTTTAATTGGAAATGACAATTCAGACTAAAAGGTGCATTTTCCGAATACCCAAGGCTGGAATAAAAATGTCAGGAAAAAGTATAAACATTCCAAATTACGGCAGTATTGCTGTGCATGTTTTGGGCAGTTCAATACATATCATACAGGCAATTGCGGGCAATTCGGCCGTTTTTGCTGCTACCATACAAACTAATTTCTAGTAATTGTGCATCTTCTAAGAAATATGCCTGCATACGTGTATAAACTATATAATTAATTTACGAAGAAGCAACATTTATGTAAAACAACCCTGTTCCATGAGCACTTCAAAGATAATCAGAAACAGGGCCTTTAAAACATCTGCGAACCAGCGTATGCAGAGCAACAGCGCAAAGTCGGAGTCCGAAGATAATTTGCCGACCACCCAAAGGCCCATGATATAAAAGCCACTTCAAATGCCTTGAAAGCGGGATGTAATATCGTCCTAAATCATGAACATGCAAGGGACAGAATTCAAGCGTCTGAAACACTTGCGCCACCGCTCCACCGATCCTTCGCAAAAATTGCCTTGTGTCGTGTGGACGGGCGGGGAGGTTCATCGGCGGAATTGCCTCCGCCGATAGCTTTGGGGACTTGTAACCAAATTTTAAAGGTAAAGGGGCAAGCAGGCTTATAAAATATACGGAAGCACGTCAATATCGGCCTAGCTCAACGTCTTGTACACCGGGTATACGAAGTCCAGCTTCTCGAAGAGCTTGCGGCACGCAACGCCAAACCAGGAAACCAGTGCTGGGAAGCGAGCCGATGCGAGATCGCGGAGCGGAGTCATCGCCCTGACGTCACGGTACGCCTCAACCAATCAGGGCGCGGCGACCGCAGCGACGCTTGTGTTCGCTCTCGGGGCTAATAGGAATGAACACCACCAGCCGTACTAGCCTTAATCGAACGCTGTGCCAAGATGGAAAAAAAAAAGTGATCCTGTCTCCAGGACGTTCTGGAAAGGGTAAAACGATACATTTCCAGGTATTTTGTATTATCGCTGTGAAATGAAGAAAATGCATGCTCGTGCCACAACTCTGTAGTGGCAATCTCCTCTTTTTTTTTTGTGTGTGTGTGGCACGGATTTTTATTTTAGTTATGTTTTTAACGAAGAGAAGGAAAATATGTCTTTGCTTCCTGGGACAAGACACCTACAGCGCGTAACGTTTCACACGAGCATGCCCGAAGATGAGAGATGCTTACAAAAGTCAAAATGTTTGCCACTTATAGGGAACTCGCCGGTTTGGTGGGCTTGCTTTTAATATAAAAAAGCACGATATCAATTTTGACTACTTTTTCGGGGAGCGTTCATTTCGACAATCCGGTCTCCCGAGCCGTATGTGGCTCTTCGCGAGTATAGGTGCGGCTCGCGGCGCCATCCTAACCCCCCCCCCCCCCCCCCCGGCCCCCCAATAAAAAAAAAAAGAAGAAAGAAAATAGAAATGGAACGCGGTTTAAATCGCAAGAATTACGGTTTGCTAGCCTTGTGCTACTGGTTCCTTACATACAGTTGGACTGCTTTTGACTCGGATAGATTGAAAGTAGTTCGAGTTTCGTTTCTTGCTCAAAACAAAAGTTTGTCCGCCCCCCCCCCCCCCCCCCCTACTTCCCCCCTCCCTGCGGCTGTTGGAAATTTCGTGGTTTTGTTTGCGGCTCTTAGGCCGGGTCAGCTTGGCCACCCCTGCTATATACACTAAATATTTGTGGTGATTTATTTCAGGGTGGCCGAGACCCTCACTGAAATGTGGTACCCAGTCACTGAGGACCAGTGTTACAATAAATGGAAAAATTTGAAAAAAAGAACTACGTATAAAGGTGTTAAGGACCACAACGCCGAGAGCGGCAACGGCAGGTACGCATTTCAAGTCTCCATTTCTATATTTCTTGAAAAAGATTTTGATGAAATCTTTCAGCTCTGTATTAATCTCGCAGAAAGGATTGGCCATTCCTTGAGGATATGGACGAAATCTTAGGGCGAAAGCCGGAGGTGGTCCCCCTGGCTGTTGCAAGCACCTCGGCTGGTCTGAGCGTCAGGGAAACCGGAGAGGAGCCGAAGGCGGACTGCAGCCGAGGATGCAAGAGGAAGTCCAAACTCTCGAAGGCACAAGAATTGCTGTCCAAAAAAATGGGCTTAGAAGAAAGGAAAGTCAAGGCCCTCGAGGATTTTACTTGTTTCTTTAAAGATTTTCTAGAACTCAAGAAAGCAGAGAAAGCCAGAGAGAAAGAAGAGCCATGATGTTTGAAACTGCGTAATCTTGAATTTAACTGACGCAAGCAAAGAGCTGTAAAGATGAGTTCACCTACAACGTTATTTCCGTTGTGTGAGTGCACAATGATTAACATGTTCGAGTTACCACGGGATTACAAAGAAATGTGAAACTTCCAACTAGTTTTTAATTATTTATTAACAGTAAATTGATGAATATGCAAAGAATAAAAAAAAAAGGTTGGTCTCCTATTCTTGTGAATAAACATGAACTATGTACATATACTGGGGCTTCACAGGCTGTGCATGATAAAGTCTCTCCTTGCCTTGCCCCTGGCCTTGTCCCGACTCGCAGAGGGTGCATCGTTTTCGTCCGAGAAGGACCCACCAGACTCGCCGGAGTCGCTGTCCGTTCCGTCACCTGCGGGTCCGTCGTCCTCAGTGTCTAGGGGACTGTCGTAGATGTCCCGCCTCTCCATACACGCGTTGTGCATGACGCAGGCTGCCACAATCGTCGTGACGATGCGTTCTGGGCGGCGGGCTTCAATGTGCTTAAGACGTCGGAAACGCCGTTTGAGAATCCCAAAAGCCCGCTCTATAGCCTCTCGCGATGTTGCGTGCTTTGTGTTTTACTTTCTGTGCTGCTCAGTCAGTCGGCCGTTGTTCCTGTAGGGGACAAAATGACTGCCGCAGCGGGTACGCGCCATCTCCCGAGCAGGTGGCTGTCGAAGGGGAACTTGTCCGCGGTCAAGATCGTCGGTAGCTCCGACCGCCTGTAGATGCGTGCGTCGTGCACGGACCCGGGATCTCCTGCGCTGCAGTGAAGGAACCTGGCCTCGTGGTCGCAGATATATAGCTTGAAGGAGCACCGATGGCAACCCATATCGGTTGATGTACGACTGGGCAACCTTGTCCTGAAGCCCCTTGCAAACGATTTGACTTCCGTCGATTGCTCCCAGGACTCCAGGGAAGCCTGCTTGCGCCTCGAAGCCGGATATAATATGCAGTGCCTTTTTCTCCGTCGGCCACGACACGAAGATCGGGCTGTGAGTCAAAACAGCCAGACCAACTCGGTGCACTACCGTGCACACCGTGGACTTGGAGAGTCCAAAGCGGTCTCGAACAGACCTGTAGAATAAAAAAACAACCAGCATCTAAATGATATATAACAATGAACCACCTTGAACTCGTTCTCATATACAGTATTTTGTCATTTGAAATTTAAAGTGATGAGACCCCTAAACTGGCGCCGAACAGCTAGACATTTCAGAAATTTTTGTAGTCAACCAGACATTTCGGAAATTTTTGTGTCAACCAGACATTTCAGAAATTTTTGTAGTCAACCAGACATTTCAGAAATTTTTGTAGTCAACCAGACATTTCGGAAATTTTTGTGTCAACCAGACATTTCAGAAATTTTAAGTACGAAAATCCTGCTCAGACGACTTGCTCTCCGCATAGCTATGCGGAGAGCAAGTCGTCTGCTTCTTGCGTAGGAGTTGCGGCGACGTCAGAACGATGCCGAGCTCTGATTGGCTTTGACATGAAAGTATATAGTGGGTAGATCTCAACGCTAGATGCCTTGGGGTCAACCCACTATTTTTTCGATCAGCCAAGAAGCGCTAGGCGTTCCGACATCATTGCAACCCCTCTGCCAGAAGCATGCGAACTTGCACTCCGCATAGACAAAAACGAATTGGGGATATCCATTTATTTGTTCAAGATTGAGAAATAACCCGTTCCTACCAAGTCACCTGAAGTACTCCAGGTTGGCAAGACTCCACACGAGTATCAGAGTCTGCTTGGTAACGTCTATGGCCGGCCGTCAGCGAGGAACTTGCAGCTGAGGGGCGAGCAACGTCACTTGGCGCTCAACAGATGTCCTTCGGAGCCGAAAGTGACTTTTGAAGTCCTCGGAAGACTGTCGGGGGGCAATAGCTTCCGCATACTTTAACATCTTGGCCACTTTGCGACTGAAATTATAAAAAAAAAAAAAATATTATGTAGGATCTCTTTTAAAGTACAAGTGCATTCGTTTCACGTGTCTAATCTGCTTCAATATATACACAATTTATCGTTGGTCTGCATCTCCGACAATAATCAACCAGCTACTCATAGCACACGTGCAATTTGTAATATTTTTTTTTCCCCGGTGACCAGCGATTCATAGAATGCAAGCCTGGTAACACAAAAACAATTCATTCGAAACAAACAAGTTGGTTGTGTATGTGTATATAGAAAAAACAAAACATCACTCAAGGAACGGATTCTCCCCAAAGTCTTCCTTTAGACGTAAAGCGTAGCTAGTGTGGAGGTTCCATAGTACATTATATTAAAGCTAAAGAAATAAATAAAGCCCACACGCAAAACATAATTTACTAAACATTTTAGTGAAAAACCTGAAACTTCGGCAATGACAGAGGACGACAAGGAAGAGAAGGAGAACGTCTTAAACAAAAAAAAAACATGTTAAATATACGCTAGCTCACTTTCGCCCTTGCGTTCTGCTCATTAATATTTTACTAAAATATGCATGACGGCCAAATGTTCTTTTATGTGGCCTTTCTTTACTTTACGTCCCACGTAGCTTATTGAATAATATGGAAGTGAATGCATAATTCACTCTCAACAGAGTGAATAGTTTCGCTTTTATTTTAATAACTAATATAAGCTCCAAGTCGGCGTTGCAAGGTTGCCAATGAAGCACGCCATGCATACTTTTTCGATTAACGCGCTAGATGCCGCTTAAAAGTTTGTCATGAAATGTTTCCTTACCTCTTCTTCGTTTTAAAACTCTCAAGGACTTCCCACTCCCCCGCCGCGTCGTCACTATCAAAGAAAAACTTTGCAGCGGTTAATATCATCGTCTTTTCGAGTGCTTCCTCCACAATCAAAACAAATCGTCTGCTATTTTCCACAATCGAGCCTGCTATGCTTTCGTTTTTCCGTAGCCCAAGACGAAGCCCATCCGCGTTGTATCCTGGTGATAACCCCGGCCGTTCCAAAATTGAGTCGCGAATCGTTTACTCGCGATGTCACGTGGTATTACCCCCTGACGTAGGAGACAGGTTACTCAAGTAAGGTTTGGAACATACCCCTAAAGTGCGCTAAGTAATTCGGTATCTGTTGTCTCCTTTTAACATCACAGTGCTGACGATGTGAAGACTGAGTAACTGCTTTCGAAACGCGTTTTTTTTTTTTTTTTACCTGCGGGGGGAGGGGGGGGGGGGTGCTGGCTTTGGAAATAAATACAGTTAGCAGAAAGCTCGTGTTACGCTTTTATCTGCTGCTCCTCTCGCTCCGTATAATAGACGTATCGTCCTGGTTCAAGGGACCATGAAACGATTTTGAAATCGAATTTCATCCACCGCACGTCGTAAAAGGTTTAAAAAGAAAAAAGAAAAGAAAAAAAAGAAAAGGCAGCGGTGCTTCCGCGGAACCGCAGCACGTCAGCCAAATCCGCGTGTCCTATGCGGAGGGCAAGTTCGTCTTCTTCTTGCGCAGGGGGTAGCGGTGACGTCAGACCGCCGAGCCCGGATTGGCTGATGGCGACCCCCTATCTGAGCGTCGTCTGCTCCTTTGCAACGTCGTCTGCTTGCAACGTCGTCTGCGTCTGTCTTACCTTTCCTGCGACTTTCGAAAGTGCAGAGGCCAGAGGCCAGGTTCACAAAACGATCTTACGCCAAAAATATGCATAAGACAAAACTTGAGAACAAATTCGTATTCACGAAACGAAAGTTTCGTAAGTTTTGCCCAGGTTACGACGAAATCCTACGAAAGCTCCGGAGCTGTCTTACGCACTTCTTACAATCAAATCAGCATGGCCGACAGCGTCGCGGTCACGACGACCAAGGGACATTTATTTTTCTACGTGCGCTTCTCACGCGTCCCGACTTCAAGCAGCAAGAAAAAAGTAAAAAGCGCTTGAAACAGACCACAACGAACAAGAACGCTGGATCCACAAACACCCGGGAAAAGCTCCAACGGCCACGATTCCACCGACAACGACCAAGCGAGCTCGGCAGTTAGGCCTAGGAGGCACTCCGCGACTCGGCGACCGTCTGCCCACGACCGGCTGGCGTGCTGAATGGAATATGCCCGAGCGACCCTTGTGAACCCTTCCCGTCTTATACTTTGATCGCTGACCTCAATTTTAGGTTCAGAGGTCAATCTCTTCCTCTTGTTATCTCCTTGTTTCCCGAGGCAACGGTGACTCTCGCCGGTAAAAAAGCGGTGAATTTCCGGCAGACGCAGGAAAGGTAAAGCAGCGATCGCTTTGACTAGCAGACGCAAAGCAGACGACGTTAACTGCGCTAACCCGCCGACGCCGTTAAAGAGTGAGGAGTCTCGCCGCACACGAATGGAGAGAAAAAGTTTTTGGGAGGGAACTTGCGGACACTAACACGCTCACTCTCGGTTCTAAGCAAACAAACTTCGGCGCCCCGGGACACCTCGCCAGTGAGTCCTTTGACTTCCCTCCTTGATGCGCGTCTGCTAGTTGTTAGACAAAAACAACGTACCGCTCGAGTTATTTCGTCTGCCCTCTCTTAAAGGCGAAGTCAAGTTCGCTCCGAAAGTCGCAGGAAAGGTGAGACAGACGCAGACGACGTTGCGAGCAGACGACGTTGCAAAGGAGCAGACGACGCTGAGATAGGGGGTCGCGATCAGCCAATCAGGGCTCGGCCTTCTGACGTCGCCGCTACTTCCTTTCTCATGCGCAGAAGACAAAAATGAGCCCACTTGCGGGGCGTATTGGGTTAGAGCCTATCTCACCAGCACCGCGATCATAAACAATAAATAGCCGGCGAATGTTTCCTAAAAGTTCTGTTAAATGATATTCAGATCCACATTTTGTAGCGTAATTAGAGATGTGACAGAAATTGCCGAGTTTGACAATGCTCAGCGCCAAGCGCCATCTATCGTATGGTAAACCAAGCAAGAGAAAGACCCTACTGCGCTTGTGCAGTCAATCCCCGAGCGTCGTCTGCTGAACGGGTTTGCTCCTGGTCGTGCTTTCTCCTTAGAGCAGACTTTCGTTTTCTGGCTGCTCGAGTAGTGTTTACGTTGTTTGTGATCGATCGCTCGATGGCTATGCCGAAAGGCTGCAGTGTACCGAAGTGCCCGAATTACAGTTTCTGCAGTCCGGTGGTTAAAACGAAACAGTTGCAGTTTCACCGCTTGCCACTCGATGAACCACGTTGTCACAGAATTTGACTATTTTTCTCTATTGTGGAGTTTTCGCGAGTGAGCGCATCCGGTTGTAGGTCGCCCCTTGCCCCGCGGGTTGAACGGGAGAGCTGGGGCCATCGGCTTGTACTGTTTCGCGGACCCCGCTATTTAGAAACCGCGGTATATTCCCGCGGTCCCCTCTCGAGGAGGGTAATGCGGAATGTTTCGTCCCCAACTCGGGCGGTTTCTCCTTTTTTGTTGTTGTTGTTTTGACAATGAAAGGAAATGGTAAAGTGAGGACCTCTGGTTGGTTTCGAGCATACATGGGTAAATTACTTTGAAAATGTAATTTAATTACTATTACAATTGCTTGGCTTCAAAAGTAGTTCAACTACAATTACAATTACTACTACGTGAAAAGTAATTAATTACAATTACAAATTAAATCTAAAAAATTAATGCAATTACTCTACAATTACTTGTTTCTGAGCGCGACCCGACTTGGGTCATATATTTTTAAACGAGTTGTATAGAATGCAACGTATTTGTTCATTCCTTGCCCCAATGTTTGAGGAGGCTTAAGCATCGCAGCGTAAATGCCACGTATTGTACTTTGCTTTTTTTGTGAAATTCATGATAGAGCTTGACAGTTTGGGTCAATGAAGCACTACGTTCTCATATTTTTAATAAATAACAATAAATTAGTTCATATGCTAGAAAGCGCCAGATCGATCGCCGAAGAAAAAATTTGGTTGACAGACTTTTGTTAGCTCGGCAAATAAAAATGCGACAATTAGTCATATACGAATATTTTACAAATGTTATTATAAAACTAAAATCCACACACGCTAATATGACCTCATTCACATACAAACATCATGGTATTGTAATTTATTTACATTGAGTTGAAACTACAATGGCTCACAAATATATAAGAACCGAATCGGGACTCCCGAATCATTGGTGACAATATTCACAGGTGCGAGGTCAGTCTCCAAAATGCTTATGCAAATAATATCCGAAGTAAAACCAACAAGTCATAAACTTGGAAATAATATAAAGACACAAATATGCGACAGCAATAAAAAAAGACGTAAAAAAAATAAGGAAAAAAATGCATAAGTAATTAAAATTTTTAAGCTCAACTGAAAGCTGAAGCTCAATTTTATTTTCTCTTCATATTTTGGCATGTTTACGCTAGGGTTTTCTGCTCGCACGGCAGACGGCGCAACACGGTGCCGTTGAGGTAGGCTCCAAAGAGGATTGCCTCTCAGCCCGCAGTGTAAGCAAGAAAACAACAAACTATGCAACGCTATTTATCTTGTGCGTGTGTGTGAGTGCGTGTCTTTGTGCGAGTGTTTCATCGAGAGCTATACCGCTTGTGCGAGCGCTGACGCTTTCACGGGAGGTTCCATCGGCTCCGCGGAGCTTTGCAGAAGTAAATGTAATTGTACCTTAAATTTTGCAATTACTGACTAGAAAGTAATTAAATTACAATTACAATTCCTTTTAGCCTAAAGTAATTAACTACAAATTATCAAGAAAAGTAATTAAATTACAGTAATTCAATTACTGTAATTGAATTACTATTCAAGTATGGTTTCGAGCCGAGTCAAGTCAGTGTATTGCGAGACTGGACCGGCGGGTGGACGCGACGCGAAAGTTGGGAGCGACAGCGGGTGCGGCGGAAGGCGGAACGCGGGAAGAGCTCGGAGCGGCTCCGCAGGCCCCCAAGTGTGTGTGCTCGTGGATGAGTGTGGTTTCAAGGAGCACCGCACGGAGCATCCAAGCGCACACAAACTTCCCCGTTTCCACCAGCGTCGCAATGGGCCCGCGTCACCCACGCCCGCAACATATCTAATTGAATTTCGCTCAGCTGCGATGTATGCATGGCTATCGCGGCGATGAGAGGCGCCGATTCAGAAAATACGTCGGTGACTTCAGCGCTACCAGCGCAGTAAAACATACCGGCACACCCCCGAATCGCCGCCGCTAACGCTCCCATTCTCCTACTGTCCTACTGCCGAGAGAAGTTCCGGTTCCTGTGCCAGAGTACGTCACGACCGTCAAAATTATGGCAGCTTGTTTTCCGGTCAGTTGGAAAGAAAGAAAAAGTCGATATTTCATTAATTTTTTGTGTAGAAGTTAATAAACCGAAACGAAAACGGATGCCTGTTCGGCATTGTGTGAACATTGAAGGTTTAATGTAAAAGTTATCTGGAAAAAGTAAAAAGGGTAATTTCATGGTCCCTTTAAGCCTTATTGAACTCGATTTGCTCGATTCGGGGCCGCCATACAGGGATGCGGGCGACAGAGGCACTTTGCTACCCTGCTTTCGGGACGAAAGTTTTTCCCTCTCTAAAGGGACATAGGTTGTAAGAGCGTTCATCCCTTTATAAAATACTATAGGACTTTATGGAGGACTACTTATTTCTAAGAGTGTGGAGCACGGCAGGTTGTAACCTTGCGTTCCGCGGTCACATAAAGCCCATGACAAACACAACAGGCGCGGCGTAGTCGTCGTTTTGCTGTATGACAAGTGGGACATCTTAGTTGCGACATAATGTCTTGAACATTTTTGGCCTGAAATTTTAGACTTAGCAAGATTAAACACAGGTGTAAAACTAAACGTTTTCGTTGTTTAGTTCCTCAGCTGGTGTTATCGAAGTGCGTGAGAGAATATTGGCGTTTTTGTAATATTTCCCATCTCTATGAAAGATATCCAACTGATACCCTTAAAGTAGTAAAGCCGAACGAGCAAGATTGGGCGTAAGGACTCGCTTTGACTGAAGCCAAAGTAACTCTGAATTGTCTGTAACGGCTGTGAAAGGATGACCATAATGTAAGGCCGAAAGTGCTGAATAGCCCAGATGTGAGCTAGGCACTTTAGCTCCGATGAATAGTAGCGTTGTACGACATCTGTGATGCGCCGACTGGCGTAAGCGATCACTCGTTAACATTTATGGCGGGGTTTTTGGAGTAGTGCAGCTCCAAGGACAGTTCCACTGGTGTCGGTGGGAAGAAAAGATGGGGATTCCGTGTTAAAATGGGCTGATATAGAAGCCCGAAAAAAACTTTTTTTTAGGTAATTGAAGGCATGTTCTTCGTTTATTGTCCCTCGCTAAGGGTTGTTTTTGCGGAGTTAGAGTGTGAGGGGTGTCGCATGTCTCGCGATCTGTGGTGTAAACCGGCGAAAAGAGAATGCAAAGTGAAAATACGATGCAAACACCCCTTGACGATGAAGAATAAACGAGGAACATGCCTTAAACGAGCTCATGGAACGGCTTCTTCGGGCACTATTCTTAGCCCATTTTAACATGGAATTCCCACCTTTTTTTTCACACCGACGCCAGTAGAACTGGCCTTAGAGCTATACAATTGCAACAATGGCGGGCATAAGGAAACGAATCCGCTTTATAAAAGCGAATTGCATTTGCGTGCGATACGGGATACTATCTGACAAAAATCATTACACATATGGAGATCTGCTAAAAATACAGCGAGAAAAGCATCTGTTTAGACTTTAGAACTTGATATCAAAGCATCATCGGGCCCTCCGTTGTCTGATTTTCAAGTTAACGTACACAGTAACTAAAGAGATTATTTTGACTCAAACATGAGTGGTCGGTGTCCCCAAATTTCGTTTTTCAGGCTCGCAATATGGGTGTTGTGTGTCTCGTACCTGCGTCGTAATCATCCAACGTGGAAAAACCCTACTGGTTCCGAGTTTTAAGTAAGACCACAAGCGTGCATGACAGAAAGAACACTTCTCCGTGCCTCTAAAAGATTCGAGTTGCTCTTACCTCAAGTGTAAATGCTAAGGAGGCCAGAATGACCTTGCCTGGTCAGTCTCGCCCTGGCTCAATAACGGACATTCTAAGTCCTCGTGGACACCAGCATCAGGGGCGAATGCCTATTGACAGCGAGATGTTTCCGTGGTTATGATTCTTGATACATTACTAGTAGATGTAGGTGTCTCTGCGGTTATGCTACATGAAGCACTTTCTCATATGGTCGATCGCTCCATCATTCTAAAATGCACGTGACATACAAAATTATTAAATCAACGTTTAGAGCACCCGAACGTACCCGCCAGAAGTTCCCTCAGATGAGCCACTGCTTTTTCCCTCGCTGTGTCTGTCTCTCCGAGCTCCTCTTCCGCAATTCGTCGCAGGTCCGGGGGCAACGTGCTATTTGGCGCACTTGCTGTTTCTTTAGCAATGCATTCCTTGTCTGGCGCAAACATCTTCACGCATCCGATCGCGGAAGCCGCTTGGATTCACTTTGGCATCTCGTGCGTGTCAATTCAGCGATTGTTTACGAAGGAAAGAAGAGATAACGCGATTCTACGACGCAGTGACGGCGCCGCTTGGCGTAGAAGGTCGACCGGTTTGGAGCGCGAGGGCGCGACTGTTCTCAGACACGAACATACACCGTTGCAGACAACTTGCTTTTGGAAGGACGCTGATTGCTAAAGCTTGTGCACGCTATGTTTGCAAGTTCTTCCGGAAGAGGTCTCTCCGGCCGCGTTAACGAAACTCCCGTCTAGCGGCCGCGCAAGCCAAGGTCAGCGAGCGTGTTTGGTGTCTTTAGTTGAACGTCGCTGTGTCAAGAAATACAAGATATTGCAGAAGGGTTTGGATTTGGGCTAGTTGGTGGAACATGTTTAGGGGTTAAAAGCGCTAAAAACGACGGACGAGTAGGAGAGACACACACCACAGAGCGCTACTTGCAACTGGTTTATTATTGGAAAATTACACGTACCGCGAAACCAACAAAACACACATCCGATTCAGTTCCAACCGTAGCTAATCACAATTCTTACTCTTACACCATGCATGATCGTAAAAACGATAACTCTGATTCAAACAGGGTTATCGATGGGGCACTTACACACGTACCCTCGTCACACTCGGAAATAAAAAACGCTTCCGCTATCTCCCTTCTCTTTCTATTTTTGTTTCGTGCTAAGATGACGGTGTTGTCTAAATAGGGTAAACACTCACACCTACTGCAATGTACTGCGAGATTGCCAGAGGGGGCTGACCTCAATGACAGGGCATGTTCCCTCAGTCTTTCGTTCACGCATCGCCCCGACTGCCCCACGTATACCCTCCCACAAGACAGAGGAATTCTGTACACTACCCCCACTCTGCATCCTACGTATCTTGTTGCGTGCTTTTTCTGACAAATATCCAACCCTGTGTCGCCCCGTTCCAACCCCCCACATAGCTTACTTAATTTCTGTGGAGCTGAAAGAAGAACCGAAATGCCATGCTTTTCCCCTACCTTTTTGATGTTATGGCTAACGTTATGTATATACGGTATCACCACTGGTCTTTTTTCTGGCTTGCCCCTCTCTTCCCTCTTCCCTCCTCCACGAAACTTTTTTAGCAAGCCCTCTACCACCCCCTTAATAATCTCACAGGGAAAGCCTCCCTCCTCTAGCCTCCTCACTTGTAACCCGAAGCTTTCGGCTACGCTGTGCTGACAGGACTTCGTTAAGGCCGCGTTCAGGCAGGTTGTGGCGATCCCCCTCTTGATAATCTTGGAGTGGTTCGAGTCATAGGGCAAAACACCTTTTTCGCCCTAGGACAGTAAGTCCAACATACATGCGACGGGAGAAGGGCCAACTTCAGATCCAAAAACTGCAAACCACCCTCCACCGGGTTCTCACTTGTGAAATTCAAGCTCGAGGCGCTAGTTCTGAAAATCTCCAACATGTCTGACACAAACACCGCCCTTTCTGACTCCCCTTTTTTCCGGAACAGAACAAGGTAGTCGTCCACAAATCTGAATACATGGACGACTCCTGCCTCCAATCTATTCTTAATGTCCCTATCACACTTTGCTAAGTACAAATCACTTAACACTGGAGCCACACTCGCACCAATACACACACCCTGCTTCTGCACGAGCTGTACGTCTTTAAAAACAATATATGTGGATTCCAAATAAAAGCCCAGCAACTCTAGAAAACCTTCCGCGGCAACCCCACATTGATTTTGGAACTTGACCTCTCCAAACACCTCAATGGCTTCACGAATAGCTACAAAAAGACCGTCATGTGGTATAGAATAAAACAGGTTTTCAACGTCAAATGATACCGCATCACAGGCACCAGGGTTAGAATGTGTCAGAAACTCTACCACACTTTCTGAATTGTTCACCATAAAAGGATCGTTCAAGTGAAGCTGGGAAAGGTGACGCTGAAGGTACGATGACATCTGCATCTGCCACGACCCCTTCTGAGCCACAACAGCCCTAAACGGCATGTCCACTTTATGAGTCTTTACCATGAAAAAAACCTTTAGGTTAAGATCCTTAGCCCGTACGATCGACGCTTTTAAACTGTCCAGACTCAAGTTCTGGCACAGCTCAACAGCCCTCTTTTTTACCCTCGCGAGGGAAACCTTTGCTTCCTTAAAATTCTTCTCTATTGACTGCTTGCCCTTACTTAAAAAATCCTTGTCAGTAACAAGGACAAACCCGCCCTCCTTGTCTGCTACCAGTAGCTTGAGATGTTCGTTCACACAAAAAGACACAACCTTGCCAACTCTAGGCCCACTGGAGGACACGCCCCCTCTTTGTCGGGGAAGGGTATCGACTCCATCTAAAATGCATCTATCTCTCTTAGCTTGATCCACTCTGTCTCCCACATCTCGCACCAGTGTCAAGAGTTCCCGAGGCTTGACGTTTGCCTTACCGGCAAACTTGGGTCCTTTCTCTAAGATCCTTACGATCTCCTCCGGAGCCTTAGCGTCACCAAGCAGCACCACCTCACACACGCCCCTCTTCATCTTGACGGGCCTCGGTAGTGACGCCAGTACCCATTGCCATAAAAACATCTCAAGCTACTGGTAGCAGACAAGGAGGGCGGGTTTGTCCTTGTTACTGACAAGGATTTTTTAAGTAAGGGCAAGCAGTCAATAGAGAAGAATTTTAAGGAAGCAAAGGTTTCCCTCGCGAGGGTAAAAAAGAGGGCTGTTGAGCTGTGCCAGAACTTGAGTCTGGACAGTTTAAAAGCGTCGATCGTACGGGCTAAGGATCTTAACCTAAAGGTTTTTTCATGGTAAAGACTCATAAAGTGGACATGCCGTTTAGGGCTGTTGTGACTCAGAAGGGGTCGTGGCAGATGCAGATGTCATCGTACCTTCAGCGTCACCTTTCCCAGCTTCACTTGAACGATCCTTTTATGGTGAACAATTCAGAAAGTGTGGTAGAGTTTCTGACACATTCTAACCCTGATGCCTGTGATGCGGTGTCATTTGACGTTGAAAACCTGTTTTATTCTATACCACATGACGGTCTTTTTGTAGCTATTCGTGAAGCCATTGAGGTGTTTGGAGAGGTCATGTTCCAAAATCAATGTGGGGTTGCCACGGAAGGTTTTCTAGAGTTGCTGGGCTTTTATTTGGAATCCACATATATTGTTTTTAAAGACGTACATCTCGTGCAGAAGCAAGGTGTGTGTATTGGTGCGAGTGTGGCTCCAGTGTTAAGTGATTTGTACTTAGCAAAGTGTGATAGGGACATTAAGAATAGATTGGAGGCAGGAGTCGTCCATGTATTCAGATTTGTGGACGACTACCTTGTTCTGTTCCGGAAAAAAGGGGAGTCAGAAAGGGCGGTGTTTGTGTCAGACATGTTGGAGATTTTCAGAACTAGCGCCTCGGGCTTGAATTTCACAAGTAAGAGCCCGGTGGAGGGTGGTTTGCAGTTTTTGGATCTGAAGTTGGCCCTTCTCCCGTCGCATGTATGTTGGACTTACTGTCCTAGGGCGAAAAAAGGTGTTTTGCCCTATGACTCGAACCACTCCAAGATTATCAAGAGGGGGATCGCCACAACCTGCCTGAACGCGGCCTTAAAGGGGCAGTCAAGTGGTTTTTGAGTTTGTGTTTTGATAATGACAGCTGAATTTAGACGCCTTAAGTATCCCTAAAAACCAAAAAGTATAGTCATACGGTGATTATTTCTTTAATAAAAACGTAATTGAAGGCCGCCAAACCTCGGATCCATCCGAAAACGAAACCACTCTCATTGGTCGTCGCACGCTTATCAAAAGGATCTCGGGCCAATGGCGTTGGACGACGTTCCGTCGTGCAGTGATCCCGAGGTAGCCGCATCGGCCGAACCTCTTTGTCATTCGAGCTTCGATCATGGCGGAGTTCTCTACGCTCGAGGACCTGACGCCGTTAGAGGTTGAAGTTCTTCGGCGGACAGCCGACCTGGGGATGATTTCCTATGACGCCACTCCGACGTGCGATGTGGACGATAGCAGCGCTTCGGAGTCATGTTCGGGTTCCGAGGACGACGAAACGCAGACCTTTTCGGGCGTTCTTCGATTTGCGGTTGGGGCAAGTCGTAACCAAACCAACGTTTGACATCGCAGCGTTACCTCTGGTACGTGATGTCAAACGATGTCGCCACGTTGACTTTCGCCTCGGGAGAACGGGGGGAAGGCTGGTTCAGACATGTGCCACGAGCGCGTACCTACGACTGCGTCCGTTGCAACCGCAGCGACCGGAACGACCCAAACGACCGCACTGCGCCGCGCGTACACACACCTGTAACCAGTATACAACAAGCGCAGCGGGTCGTCAGCACGGCGACCGCTTCTGTACGCCGCCGTCAGCTGTGTCAGCGGCCCCTCTAAAAAAGGGGACGCACTGCTACTCAATGCCGTAACAGAATATAGACAGACAGTTTCCTAGTCTAAAGCTTTATTCTTTTTTCTCGATAGGCTTGCAGGGTACAGCGAATGAAAGAAATAAAATAAAAAGATGCAGCGCCGTCTTGGACGATCACGACTCTAATACACGACATTGCAGTAGTACAAATATCGCCACACGCCTTTTCTACGATTATAAAAGACAATGTAATCTTAGCAGCGATATAGCAACGTAGAAATATGATTTCGTGATCAGGTAGACGTTGCGAGCGTTCAGGATTGCTAACACTAGTCACTTTTCTCCGGTGATGAAAACGCGTGAAAATTCGTATCCTTTATACGGTACGCGCCAGTAATACCTTGAACTTGAGCACACGCATGAAATGCGCCAAATCAGAAATCCGGGCGATGTTCGAGGACACAAATGCTTAGAAAGCATCACTGTAGTCGAAGTAAACAAACACGACGGCACGGGCGTTTCTGCCGTCTTGAGAGTGCCGCCACGACATCGCCGCACGAGTAGGTGGATGTTCCCTTCTAGTACGTGCTGGGTTATCATCGCGAAACACTACGAAAATTCACAGTCAAGGATAGCGCTTTTACGCGGAACGATGAGCTTTCACCAGGCCGTCCATTCCGACGATCACCACCGACGCCACGTTTGCGGATAGAAGGAGCCGGCCGGCCCGCGGCCGGCACGACCGGCCTGCAGCGCGCGGAGATACGTGCGCTTCCGCGCATCCCTGGGGAACGGGAAATTCACCCCCCGCGGAGGAAGGCAAATAGAAAACGTAGTCCCTTGTTTGTGAAACGATAATTGCGCTATCGCGTATTCTAAACTAGAAATATTTTACGACTTGCGAAATTATCATGCACAACATATTTAAATGAACTGAAAATTGTTTTTTTAGCGAAACTTTAAAAAGACCGCCAAAATTTTCAAACATACGATAATTTCATTGGTCCTCGCAAGTACAGAAAAGAGTCCGCACGTATTTTATTCCTGCGTGATTAATAGGCCTTTCTGCCTTCTAAAACTGAAGATACTCATTCACTGACACTTCCTTAACACCATCGCACCAAAAAGTAGCTTCTCCAAAAACCGCTTGAGTGTCCCTTTAACGAAGTCCTGTCAGCACAGCGTAGCCGAAAGCTTCGGGTTACAAGTGAAAAGGCTAGAGGAGGGAGGCTTTCCCTGTGAGATTATTAAGGGGGTGGTAGAGGGCTTGCTAAAAAAGTTTCGTGGAGGAGGGAAGAGGGAAGAGAGGGGCAAGCCAGAAAAAAGACCAGTGGTGATACCGTATATACATAACGTTAGCCATAACATCAAAACGGTAGGCGAAAAGCATGGCGTTTCGGTTCTCCTTTCAGCTCCACAGAAATTAAGCAAGCTATGTGGGAGGGTGGAACGGGGTGACACACGGTTGGATATTTGTCAGAAAAAGCACGCAACAAAATACGTAGGATGCAGAGTGGGGTTAATGTACAGAATTCCTCTGTCTTGTGGGAGGGTATACGTGGGGCAGTCGGGGCGATGCGTGAACGAAAGACTGAGGGAACATGCCCTGTCATTGAGGTCAGCCCCCTCTGGAAATCTCGCAGTACATTGCAGTAGGTGTGAGTGGTTACCCTATTTAGACAACACCGTCATCTTGGCACGAAACATAAATAGAAAGACAAGGGAGATAACGGAAGCGTTTTTTATTTCCGAGTGTGACGAGGGTACGTGTGTAAGTGCCCCATCGACAACCCTGTTTGAATCAGAGTTATCGTTTTTACGATCATGCATGGTGTAAGAGATAAGAATTGTGATTAGCGACGGTTGGAACTGAATCGGATGTGTGTCTTGTTGGTTTCGCGGTACGTGTAATTTTCCAATAATAAACCAGTTGCAAGTAGCGCTCTGTGGTGTGCGTCTCTCCTACTCGTCCGTCGTTTTTAGCGCTTTTAACACCTAAACAAGAAATAAAAGGATCGACCTCGTCAAGGCTACAGCCAACGCTACAGTACGGAACACAGTTGTTTTCTTGTTTCTAGCTTTTCTAGGACCGGGTTGTTTTCTAGATTTTAAGAGAAAACCTGAATGAAATAGAACATTTGTCCAACGCCCTCAAAAATACGCTGTCAAAAAAAAAAAAAAAAGATTTTGTGGGCACATGCTTAAATTACAAGCTGTAGCACAATACTTTTTTATACCATACGTCGGAGCGCCACCGAATCTAGAAGAGTCGATTACTCCAATCAAAACGCGACGAGAGCACAACGTTATCAAATTCATCATTTTTCTGTGGGTCTGTGTTATTGCTTTTTAATTCAACCCAACGCAGAAAGCGCGCCTCGACTTTGCGGTTCTAGTATACGTGTATATGTCTGCGTGTCTTCCAGCTTTTGACCGCGCTCTAATCTAAAGTGAAACGACGTACAGGGCTTTGTATTATCGACAGCTAAAGCCAGCTTTCGTGAACCAAACGTTTGGGTAACACTACGTATTCAGCGTTACTGTACGCAGAATGAGATGGCCCTGTACGAGTTCTAAAATCAAAATATTCGAAGAAACTAAGGCAACGCAGTTGATCAATAACCCTGACAGCGCTTTACTGGGCATAAAGTCAGGGGTACGGTATCGCGCGGGTGGCAAGGCAATATCACGACACTTGAATGGGGTTGCAGATTGCGCTAAAGTCTCACGAGAAATAAAATTAAATTGGAGGGCTCGTAGTCATACTTTCAAGTCCTATTGCTATGAACAAAGATAGTGAAAGTAGGCAGGCGAGCGGATGAATTAACTCCATAATGAACCAACTCGCTTCGAGCTGTATTTTTTTTTTGCTTATTTATAACAATAGGCTGCAGACCATTTGTAGGCCCTAGCAGGCTAGAACCACATAGAGTGACACTGCAAACATTGTTACAACCATTAACGTCCATATCGTATGGCACTAAACCACAATATTAAGTAGCACAGTCACAGAAGCGATCAATAAATAGCCGGCGCTATAATCACTGCGGAACCAAAATTAGGATAAAATATAACACCAAAAAATGACTCGCGACAATTTTAAAACACTGACAAAAAGCAAAGAGGTGTTCGCTATAAACAATGACATTGAAAGATTTCTGAGGACACATTTATAAATGTAAAGAACAGGCATTGGCGCATTAATCAACTGTAGCGCCTTCGACCACCTCAATTGGTAAAATGTTCCAATCGTCTACTGTTCTTGGAAAAAGTGAATATTTAGATACTTTGAACGACGATTGAAAAGCTTGGATGGGGCGCGTAATGTTTGTTTGCGTGGAGTGTTTGAACGCAGTGAGCATGTGCGTGGATCGGCCGATACCAGTCTGCCTTTTCACAAAACAAAACAAAACCTTTAGTCTAGATAGCTTACGTGAGGAACACGACGGCTCAATATTCTACAATGATGATGCGTGTCTTTGTGCGTTATTTCATATTTTTCCCAGTCTCCATTGTTATATTTGTGGGAGATGAGTGTCTTAAGTAGCAGCATATTACGAAGTTGATGATATATTTTAATTGCAGTTTTACAATTATTGCAGCCCAGAGTTTCTCCCCAGCCAATTATAGTTCCGTAATTGAAATTTTAGCGTTTCTATAAATAGTCAGTTTCATGTACAAAACTGCTGGATTTAATATAGGGGGAACTTCGAAAGCAATTTTCTCGGCTTTTCCTCTCTTGTCAAGTGTCATGGCATTGCGGGGGTCCTGACAATGTTCTCCTGGACCACTATGCTACACGGCGGGACCAAGTTCAAGGGACCGGGACAACGCCGTCTGCTGCGATTGATCAGCGCCGCGTCGCTCATCAATCGCAGAATCGCGGGTTCCGTCCCGATCCCTTGGTCGTGCTTGTCCCGGTCCCTTGATCTCGGAGGTAATGCAAACATTAGAATGCAGATCTGTTTCGCGCTGGCGCTGGCTCCCTAGTCACCCCAGAAGTGGCACTGCGCTACCATATCGGCAACCTGTTTTCGCTGCTTCTCGCCCTCTTCCGCCGGCCGGGCTCTCCATGGCGAATCGATAGGCTTTTAAGAATAAAGAAGGCTATGTTTTGGAATGTTTGCAAATTCCTATATAAAGTCGGAAGGAAAGATGTTTAATGAGAAATTACCCGAACGACCCGTAAGATATAACCTTATCAAGATTATGTGTTTCGTCATATCGCTATCTTGAGGTAAGGTAATTTAAAACTGATTGCAGATTTAAAACCAGCATTTGGAAATACATGTACATATTATATTCCTGTGATATGCTAAGAAATAAGTATTTTTTTAAAAAACTCAAACTCATTGACAAATATGTTAAGTGTATACGTTTTATTTAAATCTCTGCATTTGTACTTTGAAAATGAAGTGATGGTGACAACAAAAATAAAAAGCAATATAAAAAAAAGCACCTTTAGACAACACCGGAGTTCACAAGCAATGCTTTTTGTATAATTTGTGAAGCGCCATGATAAAATGGCACATAGCAAAAGCGTTCAAAATACTAAAATATTCTGACAAAACTAAATGTCGCAAAAGATACATCTGCTTAGTGGGTTCGCGAATGCACCAGATTTCACGTACGTGCTAGATTAAGATAGGTTCAAAAATATGCTCAATATATTACTGTTATGTGTACCCTTCTGTCCATACTACAAGTAATCAAGTTACTTGTAATTAATAACATTTTAGAGTAATTTTCTTGATCGCTTGATTAGTTTTTGTTTGTGCAGGGAAAGTGTGGTACATACGACCTTTTTGTAAGGAAATAGATATACTAATACCCCGCTACTATTGTGATAACGTGGCCTCGAATCTGCGATGCCATGTCACGTGGTCTGCAGAGACCTGATAGCAGCTACTATATAAATGCGTGTTTCCCTTGAATAAAGATTATTCATTGTTTGGCTTCAAATCTACGAGTCACTACATTGGCGACGAAGATGGGATTACGAAGGCCGTAGTGGAGCGGCGAACCGGACTGGCAGCTACGCAAGGTCGGGAACTGTCAAGGATCAAGCTTGGGAACGCCGACAATGGTGCAGTCAAGGATCGTCGCAGTGAGGAAAACTTGCAAACGATAAGTGCATCGGACTACTCCTATTGAATCCGACATGTGAAGGCTAGGAAAAATAGATGAGATCGACGAGAAAAAGCAAAACTTTGACTCCTACCTTGAAAGATTCCAGAATTTCGTAACTGCAAACGACATTAATGAAATTAAGAAATTACCAGTATTTCTGACGGTTATTGGAGGTGGCGCTTATGAAGTGCTCAAGAACTTGGTTGTTTCGGCAGTGCCAGGGGAAAAGACGTTCCTTGAAGTTACGACCCTGCTGCAAAATTACTACAGTCCGAAGGGCTCGGTGATCGCCGAGCGATGCAAGTTTAATCGAAGAGTACAGCAAGACCAAGGAGGCGTGGGAGATTTCCTACTGGAGTTGAAGCACATCGCCGGCAAGTGTAACTTCGGTCAGTTTTTACAGGAAGCTCTACATGACAGGCTAATTGCGGGGCTCCGAAGCGAAGACAGCCAGCGCGCGTTGTTTGCGGTGGAAACTCTCACATTTGAAGGGGCGTGCAAAATTGCCATGGACAGGGAATTTGCCGCGACACAGACCGCCTTGTGGAACGCCGAAAACAAAAACTTGTCGTTGAACGCCGTCGGAATGCGTAAGAAGACCAAAGAGCAAAACTACGGCAACAGGGACACCAGCAAAGGTGAAGAAATATGCAGCCGATGTGGGAAAAGGCACCCGTCAAGCGACTGCTGGTTCAAGAATTACAAGTGCAGGAAGTGTCCTGGCGTGGGACATTTACAGAAAATGTGTGGCAAAACTATGAAAGCAGTAAGAAACACGAACTTCGTTGAGTCATCCAATAATGACCGGGAACTTCATGTGTACTATTGCAGTAAGGTGTCAGATTCCCTAGATTTGGCTTACAATGTAACAATGAAGATAGAAGGAAGCGATGTAACCATGCAGGTAGATACTAGAGCAGCGGTAACAGTCATTCCTGAAAGTGTGTGCGCGGCAAAGTTTGGTCAGGTGCCTTGCGAGCCCTGCTACGCAGTTTTAAAAACGTACTAC
Source organism: Ixodes scapularis (assembly GCF_016920785.2). Taxonomy (NCBI): domain Eukaryota; kingdom Metazoa; phylum Arthropoda; class Arachnida; order Ixodida; family Ixodidae; genus Ixodes; species Ixodes scapularis. Next base: position 181,792,088 of record NW_024609835.1, on the reverse strand, counting down.
ACGGGGGACCGGTTGCCCGTAAAAGGGAAGTGTCATCTCTCTGTAGTCTACCGGGATCAAGCCATGATTCTGCCAGGAATCGTGGTTAAAGATCAAGGAAAGAAACTACCACTTTTACTGGGGCGGAACTAGTGGGAAAGGCTTCAGCTAGATTGGAAAGTGCTGAATTGTGTCACGGCGGAAGATCAGGTGGAAGGAGTGCGTAAGAAGTTTCCGGGCGTGTTTTCAGCATATCATGGTGTTATCAATCACTACGAAGCAAGAATCTTTTTAAAAGATAGCAGCACGCCCGTTTTTTTTTAAAGCGCGTTCTGTACCGTTCGCTGTGCGAAGTGCTGTCGAAACGCAATTAAACCAGCTAGAAAAAAACGGCGTTGTTCAGAGGGTGTCGCAAAGCGACTGGGCTACGCCGTTGGTGATTGTTCACTAAAAGGACAGTGATGGTTTGACACACTCACATGGAACACTCACATGGGGCTTTACGAGTTCAAGAGGCTTCCGTTTGGTTTGGCTAGTGCCCCAGCCATTTTCCTATCTTTCATGGATGAATTACTCAAGGGCATACCAAACATCGGGTGTTACATAGACGACGTCATGATTGCAAGGGTGGACATCGACGATTGGTAACGGAAGCTGGGGTTAGCTTTAAAGCGATTGAGTGACGCTAACGTAATGCTAAAAGAAGAAAACTGCAAATTCTTCAAAGACACAATGACGTATCTAGGTCACAAAGTTTGTGGTCACGGGATTTACCCCACAGAGTTTAAAGTAAAGGCAGCAAAGGAAGCCCCCGCACCCACTTGTGTCACTGACAGAAGGCCTATCTAGGGATGTTAAATTTTAGTCTAAATTCCTAAAAAAAAAACGCGTCCAGTGTGGCAGAACCACTGTATAACCTCTTAAAGAAGGGTCAAAAGTGGTCCTGGACACCAGAGTGGAGTAAAGCGTTTCTGGCGAAAAACATCTGATCGTGAGCAGCAGTGCATTGGCATACTACGATGTGCGTAAACCGATAGGCCTCATGTGCGACGCGTCAGCCTACGGGTTAGGGGCAGTCATTTTTCATGTGACACCTGAGGGTGATGAACGACCTGTCGCATTCGCATCGCGAACGCTTACGAGCGCTGAAAAGAACTACGCTCAGTGCGAACGGGAAGCGTTAGCTCTCACTTTTGGGCTGAAAAAGTTCCACCGATTTTTGTATGGACGCGATTTTGTCCTCTACACAGATCACCAGCCATGACAAACCCATCCCACCACTGGCGGCGGCCAGAATGAAGAGGTGGGCGTTAATTCTGGCAGCGTGTCGTTATAAGCTGAAATACCGTAAGGGGCGAAATGTGGAAGTGGCTGATGCGCTGTCAAGGCTTCTAAGAGCTGTCTCTGGGGCCGAGGAGTCGACCGAGTGTTTTTCAGTGTTTTCCTATACATCCCTTACAGCCGCAGACGTAGCAAAAGCAACGAAATGAGATCTAACATTGACTAGAGTGGTGGAGTTCACGCTAAATGGGTGACCAGGCCAGGTTTCTGACCCTGAGCTACAGTCTTATTTGGTCCGTCGAAATGAGCTTTCCTTAGAACAGGGCTGTTTAACCTGGGAAACGGGAGTCGGTTGTGCCAAAAAGGCTACAGAAATCTGTCTTAGCACAGCTCAACTAGGGTCACCCAGGCACCAGCCGGATGAAAATGCTGGCAAGGAGCTACGTTTGGAGACCGGGCATGGATAAAAACGTAGAAGAGTATGTACAACAGTGGCGCTATTTGCCAGGCAGCACGACCCGCGTTACAACCTGTAGCGCTGCATCCTTGGACATACCCAGCGGGGTGTTGGCAAAGAGTTCATGCCGATTTCGTATCAAAGGAATCGAACTCTTTCATGGTACTCGTGGACTCGTTCTCGAAATGAGTTGAGGTGTGGGCAATGGGTATTCCCACAGCGGCCAAGACAATAGAAAAGCTAAGGAGCGCATTTGCTGCGTACGGGTTGTCAAAGGGACTTGTAAGCGATAACGGGCCGCAATTTGTTTCACAAGAGTTTGCTCAGTTCCTGGTTTTTAACAAGGTTAAACACACCAGGACGCCACGATACCACCCGGCCTCGAATGGAGCTGCCGAACGGCTGGTGCAGACAACCAAGAAGGCGCTTCTAAAACAAGTGTTAGAAGAGAAACTAACAGGAGTGACGATTTCGCTCCAAGAAGGCCTCGATAGCTACTTGAAGTTACCAAAACACACCTAACAGCGTCACGAGAAAATCACCGGCTGAGTTGTTTTTGAAGTGGCAGCCGCGTGTAAAACTAACCCTACTAAAACCTAACTTTGTTGCTGACATGCGAGACAAACAGGTCATGGTAAAAGAACGAGATTTTTCACAAAGTCAGACCGCTTTTTTGCGGTTGATGACTTGGTTTTTGTCAAAATGGTGAGGGGCGAAGAAGTGTCTTGGAATGGCGGAGTTGTTGTGCAAAATGTTAGCTCAGTGACGTACTTAGTAAGGGTTGGTGATCAGGTCAGGTTTACGCATGTTGACCACATTCGCGCTCGTCCTTATGGTATCTCGAACCCTGAAACTGTAGTGCCTGACTGTGCAGGACCGGCCGAGAACAATGCAATGGAGACTTCTCAGGTGCCACTGATGGTGGCAGTTCCACCCCAAGACAAGCCAAGTGACAATGAGATCAACACCCCAACCGGTACCCCGCCGACTGCAGAAGTCGCGTCGCACTCGCCAACGCCGAGCATCCAGCCAGACGCACCAACGGACAGTGTTGTGCGAAGGAGCGAACGTTCACGGCGGCCACCCGAGCGTTTTGTGTCCGAAAATTTCCGGAAGTGATGAGTTGGGAATTGTAGAGGAGGAATGTAATAACGTGGCCTCGAATCTGCGATGTCATGTCACGTGGTCTGCAGAGACCTGATAACAGCTACTATATAAATGCGTGTGTCTCTTGAATAAAAATTATTCATCGTTTTGGCTTCCAATCTGCGAGTCACTACAAATATCTTGTGCGTTTTCACATATTTAGTTTCCGGGCTTCTGTCCTGCCGCCAACTAGTTATGTCTAATCTAATAGTGCGCTACCAGCTGACTAACGTAAGCTCACAATGTTATATGAATACGTGTATTTCTGAACCTCTTGTGGTTAGACGCACTATGGAGAACATAATCAAGACGAGGGTTGCCCAACATCCATAAGACTGCAAAAGACAAACCATATCCTCCATCTCCAAGTTGTGACGTCTTTTTCACTTGATAAGCATCAATTTTCTGTAATCTCCGTTTTGATGATTTTATCTAAGCCTGATGAATAACAACAGAGCAAGACTCGATAAACCAAATGAGGGTGGCGATGTGGGTTAGTTGGTTCATACTGACGAAAAGGCAAACAGCGCACAGTAAACGGGGACTAAAGGAAGTGCAAACAGGACAAGCGCTTTTTGGATTTGATATTTGAATTCATTGCTAAATATGTTTGCTGGTCTTATCACCCACGCTCAAAGAAGGGTCTTCTTCCGTATGATTCATCGCACTCTAAGCTGGTCAAGAGAAGCATTGCCTCGTCTTGCCTACAAGCTGCACCCGAGAAGTGATGTCATCATGTCGTTAACGATAGTTTTTCCCGGCAGGTTGAGAGACTGACCGTGGCTGGTTTCTCAACTTCGGTTTTATTGAGCGTTGCGGAGGGTTTGTTAAAGAAACTCAAGGGGGAACCCCGTCCCCGGCGGGAAATGCCAATAAGAGACCGCTGTAATACCGTACCCCCATAAAATTTCACACAATTTGAAGAAAATTGCCTTGAGGTACGATGTGCCATTGGTGTTTTCCGCTCCGTGTAAGCTGGCGCAACTATGCGCGAGAGTTGCCGATAAGGACAAAGGCCCGTTGCTCGGTGAAGCATGAGAATCAATATGTTGTTTGCAAGGTGGGAGTTGTTTACACGATTCCACTAACGTGTGGGAAAGCCTACGTCGGTCAGACGGGCAGATGTGTTAATCACAGACTGCGGGAGCATGATTTTTCGTTGGTGCTCAGTAGGGGGGCATTTGCCATTGCATTGTCATGGGTGTGGCTGCAAACCTATCTTCAGTAATACTGGTATCATTGGCAATGGAAGGGACAGAGTGAATAGACAAATTTTAGAGGCGCATGCAATTATCAAAGCAGGCGCGAACTGCGTAAGCCAAACGTCACTGGGCCTGAGTAGTAAAGAGATTGTTTTTTTGGACACGTGGTGAATGTATCATGTGACGTAGGCGGAGTTGCTGTGTTCTTTGTTTTATTTTCATCTAATTAAATTTCATTAGAGGGCAGCGCTTGTCCTGTTTGCACTTCCTTTAGTCCCCGTTTACTGTGCGCTGTTTGCCTTTTCGTCGATAAACCAGTTCGACCCTTATTCATCTCGCAAACAGTTTCAAACGTTAGTGCCATAAAAGAATCGTCGTCTACGTGACCTGTCACCGGAGGACCGAAATATTGGGACGCACAGTAAAATGGAGCTAAAAATTTGTGTACAACGGAAATCGAGAGCTAATTTAGCCAAACTTAGTCTGTAAGTTTCCCTGCAATCTTTTTTAAAGTAATATTTAAAAACCAAAAAACATATTTTACTTATTTATATATTTACCCTAAAAACCCTTTCGTGCATTACATAGGGGGGGGGGCAATCATAGACAAAGGTAGTGCACTTTGTGACAAAAAAGATGACGTTGGCGGAACGTATAATAACAGAAAAAACAAAAATGCTTAGTGAAAATTAGGTAAGCAAAAACTACATACATCATTATACATTGGTTAGGGCGTTGGTAAACATCTGGGCTGAGGTGAGCGACACAATATCGCTGGGTAGGCTGTTCCAATCGGAGACAGCAAGGAGGAGGGGAGAGTTTTTGAATAGGTTGGTACGAGCGAAAATGGGGCGTACTTTGAAGGGGTGATCTACGTGGGATGCGATATGATGAGGAGGCTGGATGTATGAATCTCTGAAAGCAGAGGAACCATGGTATAGCTTGTGGAAGAGGAACATGCGGGAAATATATCTACGACAATGGAGTGGCGAAAGGTTGAGGGAATGTTTAATGTTAGTCACACTTGAGTATCGGGAGTAATCCTTACCTATGAACCTGGCGGCTTTATTTTGAAGTGACTCAATATCATTGGTTAGATACATATGATGAGGGTGCTAAATAATGGACGCATACTCCGACTGCGATCTTACGAGAAATGCGCAAGACGTTTAGTTGATTTATTAGCCTGGAACAATGAACGCTAAAGAAATCCTAGAGCTTTAGACGCTTTGCTGATAATATGCTCAGTATGAAGATTCCATGATAGGTTAGCTGAAAGGTGGACGCCGAGATATTTTATTGATGTGACATTTTCAATCTGGTTCTCTCTAATTGCATACGCGTGTCGATCAACATTTATTTTGGTGGTGAAAGTTACAGACTTTGTTTTTGTAATGTTGATTTGCATCAACCAAGTGATGCACCATTGTCTGATTATTTCAAGGTCGCGCTGGAGTACGCACACATCTAAAGGAGTGGATATGGGGCGATAAATGGCGCAATCATCCGCGAAAAGGCTATGGTAAACTGCATGTTAGAGGGAAGGTCAATTATATAGAGAAGGAACAATACCGGACCAAGAACCGAACCTTGTGGGACGCCAGACTTTACCGGTGTGGGAGAGGAGACATGTTTATTAATCACGACAGATTGAGACCGATTTGATAAAAAGCTCGCTATCCATTCAATAACTAATTCGGTTATATTAAAAGTACCCAATTTGTATATCAATCTGTTGTAGGGGACCCGGTCAAAAGATCAATAAACACAGCATCAACGGGACGTGAGGAATAAACAGAAACATGATGGTCATGAATTAATTTGAACAGCTGGGTTTTACAAGAATGCTCGCGTTGGAATTATGCTGCTTCAGAAAGATGAGGTTGCTACTGGGTAGATGAGTCATAACCTGGGATGAAAGTATATGTTCCGTGAGTTTGCATGCCACGCAGGTTACCGAAAAAGCCTGTAGTTGTTGAAAGTATTCTTATCACCGCACTTGAAAATGGGGATGACGTGGGCAAGTTTCCAGTCGTCAGGTATTTCGCCAGAGCGGAGGGATTGTTGAAACAGCCTACCCAGCAGAACCCCATGTGCGTGTTTGGTTAATTTGAAGAGTTTGGTTGATATTCCATCAGGGCCCGGGCTGGAGTTAGCGTTCAAACGATTAATGGCACATTGGACCTCGTGACTGGTGATACAAATGTCCTGCATAATTCATTCAGCATGAGATGGAAAAGCGACTGGCTGAGGGAAGTCATCCTCCTCAGTGAAAACACTGCTAAAAATGGTGTTAAACCCAGCGGCCAATTGGCGTGGGCCCAAGAAAGACCCGTCACCACAAGAAACGCTTCGCAATACTTGTTAAGGTTTAGGATTAATTACTTTCAAACATTTTTTTTTTGCGTGAGTTCGAGGCATGTTCGAGACATCCTGGTCATAAAATATTTGTTTGGCGGTTTTTTATTTCTTGTTTACATATGATTGAGTGACTATGATAAACGTTCCAGACGTGTTCCGAGTCTAAGTGAAAGGCACGCCTGTACGGACGTTTTTTTTTTGTTTTTTTTTTTAATAGTTATTTTAATAGTAGTTGTAAGCCAGGGCTTGTGCAAGCTTTGAGCGATTTTTAAAGTCGGAACACATGTGTATTGAACCTCCAATAGTTTTTTTTCCCGAAAGAAGACCCAATTTTCATTCACAGACAGTTCATCAAATTCACTACGAAATGTACTGGAAAATTCGTGTAGCACACGAATTTTCCAGTACATGAAAATGTACTGGATGTACTCAACTAAAGTTTTCTAATCAACTCCCTTGTAGTCAAATATTTCTTTCCTTATTGAGTCCCGCTTATTAACAACCAGAGAGGAGTCACAAGGTATAGCATGATGATCGCTAATTTGGTCGATTACTTGTACACTAGCGTGTTCTGGGTGAGTTGTAAAGACTAAGTCTAACACAGCATCTCCACGAGTAGGAGAGGTAATTATTTGCTTCATATTAAATAATTGACCATATCAAGTAATTTACGGTAGTCACGTTTCCGTGCACATTCATCAGGTACAACACGGCGCCCCAGTCAATGCCAGGATAGTTGAAATCTCCGGCCAATATGACAGGACAGTTAGGGAATCTACATTGGATCTCGTCTATAACTTCTGTGAGGCCCTCAACAATAGTCGGCCGGAGAAATCGGAGGACGGTATCATACGCCAACCACGCATGTCCGAAATTCCAGCTTGATGGTGACCCACAAAATTTCAAGCGTTGTTAAAGGGCGATTCCACTCCATTTTTACAATTTTTGGGTTATGACCTGCTTAGTCGAAGTCGGGGACCCTCAATCACGATATATAATTTGTTTTTCGGTAGTGTGTATAGCTTTGTAGATATTGCGAATCCAAGTATCGTTCCGGCGGCACGGCGAAACCGAAACTACCGGCTGAAGCAGCTTGGCAACACTAATATTAGTGGCGCGTCGTCGGCTTGACCTATAGTTCTCGTCCCGCGCTCCTGAGACGACGCACCAAGTCCGACAGTGTCGGCTCAGTCGCACGTGGAGTTTCAAAACAGAAGGTAATTTGCACACTCTTTTTTACCGCTTCACTTTGTTGATGTGCATCAAATGTAGTAATTTTTAGCGTATAAATTTGGCGGCCAAAAAGCGAATCTGATTGCTATAAATATGACGCGGTCAGTGCCGGCGCAGCTGACTGTATTTGTTTCTTGCTCGCGGACCGAGAGAAAAAGAAATAATGGGAGATAGATGGACAAATGTATCTACAAACGGTCTCAGTTGATAAAGCTAAGGTGCCTTTATGTGCACGCCAGTTAGATAAGCCGCAACCTACTGCGTCCGGCCGATCGTGCTGGAGCAGCCGGCGGACGGTACGCGAACAGCGACGGCACCGCATCGTTCTTCAAAGACGCGTGTTTTGTGGAGAAACCCGCAACAGTCAGCAGCCGCAGATCCCGTGTGTAGCTGTCTGGCGTAAAGTGCTGGGAGCAGAGCTTCGCGTTGGAGCTCGGAGTCGACGGTCTTCCGAAGTCTATCCGGCGAACGGCACCGACCCACACCTTGTACCTCTTCCGGTCTCTTGGGAACTTGTGGAACCGCAGCTCCGGGTTCCGCACCGGATTGTTGGTGCCACCCACAGCACTACAACTCGTGCTCGACATTGCCCAACGCGAGTCCGGCGAGTCTCTCCGGCTCCGCGACACGCGCGTGAGCGAGCAGCACCGCTTCGCTCTCTTCCGCGTTGTCGCGGAAGCAATGCTGTAGTTAAATGAACTGCCTGGACGCTAATAAAAACAGGAGAACACAGGATAACGTGGTAAGCACCTCTTGCCGTCAGCAGAATCACAGAATTCCACGGGAAGCGAAGCGTCCGCGGCGTCCATACGAGAGCGTAGGACTAAACCTACGTCATTGCCCAGTGTTGCTTCACTAGCTCACCCGGTGCCAGCGTTGCTCACCCCCTTTCGGGCCGCTAACCGAGCCGTGAGACCATTTTTAATATTGGTTTTATTCGGTAATGTGGGTTAGGTTTGACTTGATATTTTGGGTATGACCGCATTTTGACTCCCTAAAGCGATATCGGTCATTTCGATAGGGTCGACTTTTTGAGTGGAGTTGCTCTTTAAAGGATGAGACGCTGTTTCTAATAGCTACTATTACTCCGCCTCCCCTGGCACCGGTTCGATCCTTGCGATGAACAGTGAACAAAGTAGAAGAAGACAACTATGAGTCTGCAATATTCGAAGAAAGCCAGGTTTCGGTTCCTAATAGGCAGACTTGTACACGTTACTGAAAAAAAGTAACTGATTACAATTACAATTACTACAGTCAAAAAAGTAACCGATTACCGTTACTGATTACTGCCTCCCAGAAGTAATTGAACAATTACTGCAAAGTAATTGATTACTTTTCAAGTTACTTTCACGTTACTTCTTATTGCGATGACAGAAATACACAAATACACAGTAAAATATTGCGTACACAATTTTGTTTGGTTATTGTTCCTTTTTTGTTTTCAGACCCGGACCTTGTCGTGTAGCTGACGCGTCGACCTAAGGAACAAAGCCCACTAAAAAGTCAATAGCGAGTTCCCGCTTCCCGTCGACTTTATCAGCAATCTGCAACGAGATCCGGAACTCCCCAGCCAAGGCTGGTGGCGCGCTTGTAGAAGAGCGTGGCGCAAAAGAAAAAAAGATTTGCCGACTAATCCTAGTTTTATTTTTTTCAGATGTTAAAAAAATGTCAATAATTTTTGCTCCATGGCTGAGTGACTATGTTGATTTTTGTGAGAAAAAAAAATTGTGGAATGAAAAATGTAATTGGTAATTGTGTAATTGATTTTGTAATTGATTACAGAAAAAAAGTAATTGAATTACTCCGAGCGTTACAGCTTGACAAATGTAATTGAAGCGTTACAAAATTACACTTAACTGTAATTGATTACAAGTAATCAATTACTTGTAACGCGTTACGTACAAGTCTGCTAATAGGACATCAACAGAGCATGCATCAATTCAAGTAAGCAGTACATCCTGGTTTGGAAGCAGACTTCGAAAGCTGACTGTAAGAAATAACAAGTACAAGCGTAAAAAACGTAGCCATTTCTGGCACAGTTCGTACAATATACCGCGGAGCACACACTGCTGCCCATCGCAAAAAAAAAAAAAATTGCAATATTGAAGCTGCAAAAAATAATAATCTCGACCGCTGGCGCTCGAAACGTCGCTTCGTGGCTGCCCGAGTCGCTCGTCCGCCACGCGGCAGGTGGCGTAAAGAAAGGATGGAGAAATGAATGTTGAATAGATGCATGGATGACTGTTAATGGCTGTGCCCTTTGTAACGGGCGGTAGCTTGCGCTATCTAGCGTATATCTTAAACGACAAACAAACGATCCCTTCCGCCCTTCTAAGCCAACATTCACCTCCTAACTATCACCAGGCAATGTGGGATATCACCAGGATGATATTTGGGGGATGGTGCAAAATAACTAAAAACATCACCCCCGCCTCTTCTCCCCGGCGTGAGATTCGCCAGTTTTCCTCTTGTCAAACCATGTCGTCGTTACCCCAACACCAAACTCACTGGGAGACAGGGTCGAGACTTGGGGCCGGAGCCACGCGGGAAGGAGTCCCAATATTCCTTTGTCCCTCCTGTTCTCTGCTGTGCTAGTTAGTTGTGCATCATTCGATTTTCACTAGCAAATTTTCACCACTATTCAAATCGCCTCTTCGATCGTGGCCACCAAATTCCAGGGTCCCTGCCAAGCTCCTTACCGGTTCAGAGTGGGCAGGGCGAAGCCCCATAGACTTCAAAACCAATTGCTCTAGTATATCACTCTCATTAAGGCAGGCTGCATATAAGGTGTCTGCTGAAATTTAGCCCTTACGTCCTTGCCCTCAAAACTCCCGTTGTCACCTCAAACAGTAACGAAATTTCCAGTGAATTGTCAAATACATTTTTACTGTAACAGGATACCTTACTGGGCTGGTTAGTTGAACGACATATTAAAAAGACAGCGCAAAAAGGACGGGACACAAAGTATAAGACGGACACAGGACATAACGCTGACTAACAATCAAAGGGTTACTATAGTAACCCTTTGGTTGCCACTGTGCGCGCGTAGGTGTTCTATAGAACTCCCACGCACGCATAGTGGCACGCGCAAGCACCAGTTCTACTTTCTCGTTCGACAAAGATAAATACTAATAATAAAAAAAAATTTGAAAAAGATTGTGAGAAAAAAAAGTCTATCTTCTATTTTGTGTCCTTCCTCTACTTTGTGTCCCGTCCTTTTTGCACTGTTGTTCAATATGTGAAACATTTTTCTTCCTCATGTCCTGTGTTTGTGGCCTGTACAATAGAGCTTATTTTTCCTGCCTTCCTCCCTCTCACATTTTCCTTTCTGCCTCTTTCGCTCCCATTTCCACTGAACTAGTCTGCTCAGCCCCATCAATTGGCGAAGAGATCGAACTGTAGGGGGCGCCTGCGCTCACCAAAACAAATACCGCCTGCGTGGAAAACAACTCCGGAGTTCCAGTGTGCTGCCGTTGGCTGCCGTGTTGCTTCCGCGTTCCCTGCAGGTTTGTTGGAATAGGTACGCTCTTGTTGGCGCACCGCAGTGCTGAGCGCATGCTTTAAAGCCGGGAATCAATTTTCACTGCTTTCCTGCCAAAAAAAAAAAAAAAAAAAACTCAAATCGCAGTGAATAAGTAAGAGTGGGCTGTGCACGACGTGGTGTGGTCGTCACTTCTCGAACGATGTCTTTCAAGCAAACTACGCTAATGGAGCAGGCATGTACGCGCGTAAATCACGCTTGCATCGGCATCCGTTCAAACCGTATATTGTATTTCACAGGTAGTAGATATTCTGCCGGCAGCCGGCACAACAAACCGAGCAAAAAAAAAAAATATAGCGGGAGTTGTTTTTATTGGGTTTCGTGTAAAAGGAATAGTCAAAACGAGGAACTCCTCGTTGTGTGAGTAGCTGAGTGGAAAGGTGTCAGGTTCACGTGCCGTGGGTGCCAGGTTCAAATCAGGGTAGGCGAACGTTTTTTTTTGTTTTTTTTTCGTGAAACATTTGGCGATCTATATTTATTTCTTTTTTAGAATAATCATTGCCGTCCGAAACTCCCGGCAATTTTTTTCTCCCGAGTGGTTGTGCCGGCTGCCGGCAAAATATCCCTACCCTATTTCATGACAGGGCACAAAAGGATGTTCTTGATTCGGAACGCCGTTTCGTCGGAGTATCTTCCGAATGGATCACACGACCGGGTCGTGAGGCTTCAGAAGCTGCCGAGAGGCACTGATATTATTTGATCACTCTTTTATTTAAAGCTAGCTTTTACACTGGAACATATTAGGTAGCAGTATTAGTTCGATATTGCGATATTTACGCAATTGCGTGAATCATTTTGTGATTCCTATAATTTTGATTTAGCAATAAAAATGTGTGTATGACTAAGGCCTCGTCGTGCAGAACTCATTGATATTTTATCGTGAACCGTGCACCCTTGAATGACCGATAAATTAAACTGGAAAAGACAACTTGTAACATTTAATGCCAATATGCGGCCTAGTTAGCCACATTCTAGATTATAATGTTCACCAGTGTGTTCTGTATTATGCTGCGGTTGGTTACATGATCACATTTCAGTACGTCCTCGCCTTCAACGGGGCACCTGTTGCTCTCGCCAATGTGGCTGATGATGGTTGCAACGGACAGGGACACTGAAAAGCAATGCGTGTGTTTCGTGAGTACGGCTTCTCCAACCTAGGAAGCGCTCAAACATCGCCACACAGCGTCAGTTACGCACGACCTGGCGCGCGCAGCCCGAGCGACGCGGCCGTTCGAGAGCGGCTACACGTGGGTTGGTTTTTGCTTCCAACGAGAATGCGGCGACATTTAAAGCAAGATGAGACAAGCAGGGACTGTTCTACCCATACGCAGATGCTTTTCGAGCGAATAAATATTATCCACATACCTTTCACGAGCCTCAAGTACTCGTCCTCCATGGCTGAACGAATACTCGCGGCGGGATTGTTATTCCCGCAGAATAGTTCCGACGGCGTCCGCTATCCAGCGCCACCGTACGATCTCCTCCCCAGTAGTGTGTAAGTATTAAAATGGAAACTTTCGAATTCGGTTTCTTTATTTTGTGTTTAAAATTTTTTATGTAGAAATACTTTATTACCTTCCGCGCCATGAATATGGTTATGAATATGCAGATAGGTATGGTGACTTAGCCCTTCATAGGGGTTTTTCATTGTTGCCAGTAAACAGTGCCGCCCTTTGTTCTGCTCGGAAAAGCAGATTGCAGAATTTTGTTCACGCGCGATGCCATATAAAATGAAAAATTGTTTGTTTAACAGTACAACTTTTCGTCATTATGAAGAATCCCTTTTTAATAATCCTTAATATAAATGCGCAATAAAATATTTTTCAGGGCAGGAACAACGATTATTTTGTCAACGGTGAATCGTAGAGCATGTAAAGCAAATGAGGGATAAAAACTCGGATATTCTCACCTGAACATAAGTTGGTCTCAAGCTCAACAGTTTTGAAACCCATATAGAACTTTAACCTCATTCGTTTAGTGGGAGATGCCGTTAGGCTTCTTCGCTAGTTGGCAAAATGTATATACCAAGCAAAACTATAAATATCACGATGTTCCTTGAAGATTTGATGTTGCAATTTCGACACACGCATGCAGCTCCACACCTACTTTTTTAATCTAAAAGCTCCTTTTTGTGTGTCCCAAAGTATAAAAGGCCAGTAAACTTTTTTCCGTGCACTTTAGGGCCTAAATTGAACCATGGTTAAAAGCGCTAAAAAAGACGTACACAAGAAAGAAGACAAACACGGGCGCTACTCACAACTGTATTGGGAAAGGAAGATGGAAGTACATATATATATATATATATATATATCTGATACACTTATCGTCACCCAGGCTACTCATGCGCGAGATACAAGAGCATAAAACCGTTTACATGTATTTATCGAAAAAACGAATCTCAGCGTTATACAATGCTATTGACGTGTCGCTGACGCACTGGGGTCCCCTCTTCTTGATAAAATATGCCTCTTGCAGTTCGCGTGCCCTTTGAATTCTGCTTCTACCGAGAATCTTGGTATCACCGAAGCGTGGCTCGCATTTGCAGACCCTACAGTGCGCGGGCAAATGTGCCCCGTCATTTGTCTTTAAATTTTGCGCGTGCTCTCTTAAACGGTCATTCGTGCATCTTTCCGTTTGTCCAACGTAAGATTTTCCACACGTTAGGGGGATTTCATACACGACCCCCGTGACGCATTCGATGTACGGCCTGGCGTGCTTCGTGCCACATCCTCGATCGTTCTTGATTTCTTTAGTAATTCGAGGGCAAAGTTGTCCGAGTTTCTTTGGCGCTGAAAACACGAGATGTACTCCGTACCTGTTCGCAACCTTCTTGAGGTTGTGCGCCATTTTGTGTACATATGGTACAACCTCTGGCCTCATATTGCTCAGTGCCGACTGCGTCACTTTACTGCTTGTGTGGCCTTTTACTTTCTGTAGGGTGACCTCTGCCACACTCGTCAAGACCGTTTGAGGGAAGCCCGCTGACAATAGTCTAGTCAATTGGTAGTGGAAGCTGGCCTGCATGCGGTGAGCACACGACTTCTTGATAACTGACTCTAGGCAGAGCGTTGCAATTCCTCTCTTTACCACCTTAGAATGCGCAGAGTCATATGGCAGGAGCGCTTTTTGGTTTCGTGGTGAATACATCCAACACACGTGTCCTTCCTGCAACTTCAAGCTCAGGTCTAAAAACTGTAGGTGATCCTGGTTAGGGAGTTCATGTGTAAAATGTAGGCCCTTGCCATGTCGTCTAAAAGCATCTAAAACCGAGTCCACCCCATGTTGGTACATCAAAGAAGTTTGCTTTCTAAAAACAATTAAAAAGTCGTCTACGTATCTAAAAACTTTAAAAACATTAAAATCATTGAGTACTTGCTCAAGCGTCTGATCTATTGTTGCTAAAAATATATTACAAAGTACGGGTGCCACACATGATCCGATGCAGATACCCTTTTTCTGCAAATAAAGTTGATCGTTAAAAGCAATAAACGTGCTGTTAAGATACGCTTCAAGCATGATTAAAAAATTGTCAACCGTTACTCCCGCTGTGTTCTGGAAGGGGATAACACCATTCTTATCAATGCACGCCCTAACTGCCTCAAAAAGTTCACGGTGAGGGACTGAATAGAACAAATCCTCAATATCAACAGAGAAGGCGTACCCTACGTTCTGGTTGCCCTCAAAGAAGCTAACAAGTTCATCTGATTTTTTGGTAAGAAAAGGGTCCGTCACCTGCAGGCTGTTCAAAACTTTTAACAGATAGTGACTTGCATTTATCTGCCACGTACCTATTTCACTAACAATGGCTCGGAACGGAATATCCGTTTTATGCGTTTTGGCTGCAAAGAACACGCTTAATGCGTCGCCTTTGCATTTGGAAATATCTTTCGCCAACTTGGCGAGTTCTAAGCTTTTACACAATTTTAAAAAAACACTTTTTGCTTTTGACGCTTTCATTTTTGCTGGAGTAAAATTCCCGTGTTTGTCTTCTTTCTTGTGTACGTCTTTTTTAGCGCTTTTAACCATGGTTCAATTCAGTCAACACCAACTACCCCAACAACAAGTTCTTTTACTTTAGGGCCTGCATGTATTCATTCTTATACCGAATATACCCTTTTGAACTATACTAGTAAAATAAACAAAGGTTGATTTCGTCATACAGCCAGCAACCTTTAGATAAGGTCCACAGATCATTTGACCTTTCCGGTAGGAGATATCCGCGAATTCCCGCCCTAGTGCATTCTACATTCTAGCCCTAGAGAGCACATAAAACTTAAGTAATGTACAAGAACCAAATATTGTAATTTTATATCAAGCTTTATTCATAAACAAATACATGATGCTCCATCTTTTGCAAAAAGAGCATACTTAATACTATCGTGTATAAGAGGTTGCTTCGATAGATGCCGCTGCCAACCCCCCCCCCCCCCCCCCTTCCCGTCTTTTGTGACTGTTTTCCTTGAATGTTCTAAAACATTCCGTGTTGCGCTGTCTTTTTGTGGTTCATTGTGTGGGTCTGAAACCTCCGACGGTTTTTCAGACTGACGAAGATGCCAACTATCAATGCTCTTCTTTTGAAACGTAAAAACAAAGAAAAATAAATTGAAATTATTTTGTGAAAGTTTGGTGAAATAGTGGGGAATATACGGACATCTGTAAAGTTCTTTATATAGGCTTCTCGCCAGTTTCGATTAGTACGCCTCGTCCAACCCTTCAAGTCAAGATCAAAATGTTGCTTGTTCAGTTAATACATAGGAAAAGTTATCAGATAATCCGACGGCAAAATTTTCTCACCTTAGAATTACCGAAAATATTCTCAATTGATAAGCTCAGGCCCTAGCGACAGCTTAATTTGGGAAAGTACAGTTTTGGTTCCTTTCATAAAAATATATATTAAAAAAAAAAAAACATATTCGCATTTATTGCACCTTAACGCACCGAAACAAAAAAAAAATATAGGCGAAATACTGACTAGAGTTTACGAACGAAATCCTTGCTCGTGAAAGATCACGGACAATAATTTCATCACAACTGTGCATTTCGTATTTGTTTTAAGTAAAATGACATAAAATAGACAAAACATGTCGATAGCGGAGAACTTTTTTTTTTTTTTTTCATACTAAAATGGACTCACTTTACTTCTGACTGAGCTGGAAATTTGGCCTGTCGCGTTCGCGGGCGTACTGCTTACATCTTACAGAATAGCTAATCATCTCTAGAGCGCAGTGATCTCAACTTCCTCGTTGTCCTCCAACATGGCCAACTGGGTTTTCCCGTGGTAGCCGTAACGATTGTTTTCCACGTACGAAGGCTCCTCTTTATCTACGCGTTTCCAGAAGCCCTCAAAATCCAGCGGAGGTCCATGACCTCCGTACTCCTCGGGCAAAATGCTGGCGGGCACCTCTTCGTGAAGAGCATCGAAGTTGATTCCGTGAAAATGAATCTGAAACGCAAAAATAACAAATTTTACTCTAATTCAGGTGTGATAAAACTTACACAAGAGTTTTCTTTTATTTACGCACCTTTCGATATTTTAAATAAGTTTACAAGAAATGTAAGGGCATTCATTATCGAAGGTTAAAGAAAGTAAAATATCAATACAATGTTTTCAGTAATTTCTTGCCGTCATGGGCGTACCAACCGGGGGGAAAGGGGGCAAGGAATGTGTTCCCCCCCCCCCCCCCCCCCCCCCCCGGAAACAGCTGCCCCCAAGGCAAACACTGGCCGGCTGCGCCCAAGGGATACCAAGGGCACCACCCCCCCGGCCCTGGGGGGGGGGGGGGGGGGGGGGGGGGGGGGGGGGTTTCTTGTTTGTTCTTTCACTCAAAAGCAGGTTGGTACACCACTGCTTGCCGTGGTCTGTGATAAACGTCATTCAGTGCGCCGCAGTCTAAGTCGTGGTTTTACTTGTGCTAGTTGTTGCGAACGCGAACGCGAACGTCAAGGTTCTAATAGTTTTGTGCGCACACGACAAACTAACTGTTTCTAGATCAAGACTAGTCACTCGAGAAAAAAATAAAGGAAGATCCTTTAGGGAATGCCTTCGAAAACACAAGACAAGCCTCCTTCGGAAATCACTGACACTGACCCTTTCACTTTTCTTTTTTTCTTGGTTCGTCTATTTTTTGTTGCCTCTTTTTCTATTCGTTAAAGGGACGATGAAGGCAATTTAACTTTTTTTTAAAAAAGAAAGTGTTTTCGGAAGCATTGGGGTCCTGGCATGCTTGTCCATGCATGCAGAAATCTGAATGTTTGTTTCGGTTTCCACAAATAAATTTGCGAAACCGAAACAAACATTCAGATTTCTTCCCTTTTTCGCCTCTGGAAAGAGAAGTGACGTCAGGGAGCACTGTCGGCATCGGTAGGATTTAGTGCACACTCAGTGTGGTTTCAGTGGTTCGCTCTAGTGCACGGCGGTCTGTGAAGAAAACCTGAAAGAAATGGACGACAACGCCGCGCTCGCAAACGAGTTTGAGCTCCCGTTCAGCGACCTCACGCCGACTGAACGGGAGATGCTGGTAAGGACGCAGAACTCTGGATTGACGACCGATGCAGCAATGCGCAGCATTGCTGCATCGGTCGGCAGTTTATGCAAAGTAACGTCGCAAAGTAACCGGGGAGCAGTATCGCGGGCGCGTAGATGCGCTCCGATAAGAAACCGAAATCTAGAAACGCGTCCAAATGCAGTGTTTTTACAGAACGCCGTAGAACGCTGCCCCGACGTTATATCCTGTTAAAATTAGTTGATTTAGGGGTTTTCGATGGTGCTCAGCAGGTTTCTAATTGAAACCATATGTTTATTTTCAGTAATTAAAAAGTTAATTAACGAATTTTAATTAATTAGCCCACTTATCGTAAAGATTAGCCACCCACATACTGTCCGCCTGGCCGTATAACCAACCTGCACAAACCGCATTAGTGTAGCTTTCAAGTTTTTTTTTTAAACAAATGTGTAAGAATAAAAAAAAACTATATATATATATATATATATATATATATATCATACATCGTGATATTTTATTAATTTAACGCCAAGAATTGCCGTACGATGGATCTGCGATAGATTTGAACTTGTATTCAAGAAAAGACTCACCCTGTCAACAAGTTTCTTTTTCATGAATGGTCGGACAAGTGCGAAGAGTAGGTCGAAAGCGTACGACTGCCTCACGACGTGAATACCTTTCATTCGCGCCGGCAGGCAGTCCTGCAAAAAAGGAATGCGGTTATAATTGTGGAGACATCTATAATTAAAACATTCTAAATCAGAAATAACCTTTCATTTACAATACCGGAAAGCATTCTAAACATTGCATAATGTATATATTTTTGTAACCTATGGTGGTATATTATATAGGATGGAAGGGGGCATACGTAAGTTACGATTCAGCGTCCAGGTTGCCTGAAAACATTTTCACCTTACACACGTTTCCGTCTTAGTCATGATCTTCCAATGCCCCTTGGGTTACCAAGTAAAAGGATATTCGTACAACACATCATGAACAGGTTCTCAAGATTTCATGTTCCCAAGCTCGATTTTCTTATTTCCTGCTGACTTTTTATTCCGTATTTACGCGAGTAATAGACTCACTTTTTATGAACAAAGCCTGTGGGTCTGCTAATCATCGCAATCGAAAGAGTTGTCAATAATTTAGAGTGTAAAAGTAACGTTTTCTCGCTAAAACGCTATTTGCCCAGGCCACAATTTTACGAAAAGTTCTGTCCTGGTATTCATTAATTGCAACTTTATATTTTATTTTTTTAGGCAGAAAGCGATAGTCGGTATGCGTGTGTTCTGAAGAACAGAAGATCCAAGACAATTTTTTCATAAGTTGTGCGCGTATCGCGCGAGTAGGTATGGTACTGGGGGTTGAGAAGATTTTGCTTGTGTGAAATACTGCACAAATTAACCATTTCTGTAGGAGGAGCCTATTAGATTGCCAGACAAAGTAGATTTACAAATGACTTCTTAAAATTAAAATGAGACATTAAATTCTTGGGGAATATTACTGACACATAAAAGCACCCTGATTCATGAAAATATAAAAAAAAAATATAATTCATTACTTGCGTTTTTAATTTTTCTAAACGCAGATAAATGTAAACCAACGTCGTGTGAAAATAAACAAAAGAAAAACAACGTTTTTGAACGATCTAACGAGACTTTATGCAAGCATCAATTAAGGCTGCCTTTGTTTAAAGAAAAAAAAGTTAAGTATGAAGACAGCGGTATCTACACGAAAGAATTCACATTCCTCACTTGCAAGAACTCCACGGCCCGCCTCATGAGCCCGACCCGGCAGGAGAACACCTTGTCCGCGGTGAACTCGTTGTAGTCCACAATTAGGGAGATGCCGGCCGTCTGGGAAGAAGGGTCTGCTGCCATGTACTCGGCGCATATCATGAACGTCTGTTGAAGCTCGTGGTATGGCAGGGTGTTCGGCATCCATCGACCTAGAACCAGCGCGCGTAAAGACGATTGAACAAATATTCATTGCCATTCATACAAATGGTTTGAGGGCGACAGTCATTAGGTACTTTTAGGGAACCGTTTTCGCACATCCGATACGATACGATTGGTCCTCCGGTACGAACTGCGCGTATGCAACTCTTCTGCGACAGCGCATGCGCAGTTTGTACCGGAGGCCCCCCGTGCCGTGTCGGATGTGAAAAAACTGTTCCCTAAAACTTTCTATTATGTGCCTACCGTAATATCCCGAAGAGTCCCTTCACTCGAAACATAACGGACGCTTATTTTGGCATCATTTACAATTTCTCTAAACACATCAAAAGATAGCACACGTCTAGTAATTGCAGGACTTTGTTCAGTGGTGACCTCGACAGAAATGCTTTTACTTAGCCACGCCGGAAGATAAGCGATCATTGCTCACTGGGAAGAACAGTCATCTGTGGTTCATCGCTTCTCCCTGCGATCACTAGTTCTGCATGGTCACAACATCTAAAACCAGCATTTTTGAAGTTTCTCTTTCATCGAGCACCGAAAGCTAGCCCACTCCTTATATTCACCCGATTTCCTTTCGACTGTAGCTGGGATATCTCTCGGGAGATTACGGTAAGTGGCACCTTTGTCACCGCCGTTCTGGTAGAAAGAGTGGGAGGAAGTGGATAGGGCAGAGAAGAGGACCAGGGCGTGTAGATCATGTTTGCGTAACGCGGTCAACACGAAGCCTCTATTACAATGAACTGGGACAATTTAACTGTAGTCTATTTCAACCTCCACCCTGACAACTAAACCAACACCGGCTCAACGCGCCCAAGGCTGGCTTCTGGTCAAAATGTCCATCGAGATAAAGTGTCAATTGAGTCAAAATTTTAAACAGGTCACGTGAGACGCGTGTAAAAATGTCAATCGAAATGAAATGTCCAATCGGGTCTAAATTTATACCAGGTCAAAACGTTCAACAGGGTCAAAATGTCCACCGAGTAAAGACGTCCATCGGGTCGAAATGTCCGCCGAGTCAAAAGGTCCATCGGGCCTTCTATTTTATTCGCAAGTTTTGGAAACCCGACAAAATATATTCCTAAACAGGGTAAACTTGGAACCCAGAAAACCAAAGTGACTGAGAGCTCCGTAATCACAAAGTGTGCGATAAATAAAGTGGTATTTGTGAATTTATCTTCGCACCAACACGTTTCTTGCCACCCTTTTCTCTGTGTTTGACCTGTTTACCCGGTGACGAAGTGTCCTATAAGGAGTTCCCCTATGTGAACGATAGCCCTGCTACGTGTTGCCCTCGTACGAATTGCCCTTTAATGAACGCCCCACCTCCTTCCCTACGCCAAATTTGTAGGAGGTTCGGTTCTATGTTTGTTGTTCTGTGTCGTGTCAGGGGACCTTGTGGTGCGGTAAAGTGAAGCGTTGCTTCAGGCAGCTGTGTTCCATTTGTTCCGGAGCTCTCATTTTAAAGTGTTTGCTACATTCGTCACCTTGTGCAGCTCGGTCACTTTTAGCAAAAGCTAGAGAATTAATTTTAAAAACTTTAATATTAGTAGAGAGACGAGAAAATTGCTACCCATTATTTGGAGCCAGAAAAGTATTCTAGAGTTCTATTTTAATATTTTCTTCACTTATTCTTGAAATTATCTTATCTAAACTGAAATCGTTTACAGTAAGTCTTTAGCCGTTTTAGTTCTATCAAGCCATAGGTACTACCAGAACACAGACCGTTGGGAGCTGATACAACCCTGTTTTTATGAGCACTAACTTAATTGAAACTTGCCACAAGGAAATTTCAGCAGTTCGATATAAGAGCCGAGGTTTTCAGAAGAAAGCGCGATATCTTACTGTTGAACTAAAGGCCAACAGAGAAAGTGCACAATGGGAATAAGAGGTTTTACGCCAATTCTATATTTGGCGAATTACACAACGAATTTTCGAGATCTAGACCTGTATTCTGCGTATTCATTAACTTGGGATGAATGATTCATAGGAACAAACTTTCGTGAGTGTTTTCAAATGGCAAAATTTGTGAAACTGAAGTCAGCGAAGACGCCCTATTTCGTCATTAACATTTTTTTTTATCGCTAACAGCTTTTAGAACTTTTAGCATTTTTCTCTTAACATTCAACATCTTGTTCAAATTACTAGGCATGTTCTGGAGAAGCTTGAGCCGGCCGTAACGTTTCTTATATTTTTCGAATAGAAAAAAAGTTGTTCTCTCCTAAACATATTGCACTGAAAAATATGGTATGTCACAAAATTAAGAAGTCACTCAAATTTGCGCAACCAGTCAGAGTATGACAGTTTGTGCGAGAACTTGCGGGTATATGTATACCACATGTGTGTACAAGTCGATATCAGCACCAATGTTAAAATATTAGTCAATGATGTGTATTGTCTAACGGGTTAAAATGACCATACGGCTTAAATGTCCATCAAGTCAAAATTTCCATCCAGGTCAGAACATCCATTGAGGCGAAATGTGCACAAAGTCAAAATGACCAATTTTGAACATTTTTTACTTTTTCACTCGATGAACATTTCGTCTCGATTGACATTTTGACCTGGAATCCAGGAGGCTCTTCACGAGGCCTTCTAACTGCTTCGACCCGAGGTCCGTTGCGCTAGCTCATTTAGCTTCCCTTGGAGGCGCACAGCCTTCTGGGGTTAAATGTGCGTCTATTTCGCTCGTAAAGTTTTCGTTGCTTCCTCCAACTAGACCGTCTAGATAGCCTTGTATTCCAACCATTCGAGGACACGTATACTTGGCAAAGACGATAAAGTATTAGACCCACTTTTGTCGCTGGTTTTGTGCGTGTACAGTTTTCTTTTTTTTCTTTGCAGCAATTACTCCTGAAATAAAACGGTGCGGGTTTTTTTTTTCTTTTATAAGCTAATTAGTGTAGCTACTTTCGCACTGGAAAAAAAGGTTACGCCTAATTATGCAGAAACGAGGTATATTACCTAAAACCAGTTAATGACTTTTTTCTGCAATGAACTAAAACCATTGTGTTTGACTATACACATTTTGTTAAAAAAATGATGACTTTCTTTACGATCTGCTATCATGCGCCGCCGTTAGCTTCCTCATGCCAGCATCGTCACGCAGAGGCACTTCAAGTAATGTGGTATTCTGTGATTGTAAAATGTATGAAATAAAAGTGTGCGTAAAAACAAATGTGCAATTGTAAAGAGCAGACAACGTACTTAGCAACTTTAATATTATCAGCCGATAGGAAAAATAGATAACTCATGCCTCTCGTTAGTCAAGTTAGGTATCGGCATCTCTCCAGCATTGTTCTCCTGTGCCACCTACCATAGCTCAAAATGGGGCTATGGTAGCTGGTATACGGGGCACTCACCCATTGTTGCCACTAACGTGAGTCGTCCGTGAGCGTCTTTATCAGGGAGCACCATGAACAGACTCCTAGCGGGGTCTTTGATAATCGATGGCACGAAGTTCTCGTAGATGGAAGGGCAGGCTGATCGGTTCTTGTAGTAGTTCCTCAGGGTCTTCAGTGCGGCCTCTACGTTGTACTTGCGCACGCGGATGAAGCGGACGAGGAAGTCAGGGTCTTTCCTCGCATTTAGTTCGGGCTCATCTGTAAGACAAACGACCTTCATTAGCTTGTAATTCACGGCAACCAAGATTAAACAGAACAGATCTGCCTAACACTTTTCATATTTCCACTCTATATAGTTACACTTATTATTATAAAGAGTGCTTAATTTTAATTGTAACAAATTTAGAAAAACAAAGGAATAAAAATGCAGTTTTTATTATGTAGTATGAAGCTCGGCGGACAGCAGACGTGAGGATAATTGTCGTGGTAAATTGTCTCATGACCTAAAATTCGTTATTTAACTATTTTACTATTGATCTTATGGTTTATGTTACAATTGCAGTATTGACGGCAAATATTATTAGAGGCCACCAGTTCAATGAAAACAATCTATAAAAAGGCGTTTTCGAGATATTAATTATTAAATTTCCAACTTTTTTTTCTAGCCCGATTTTAACATCGCATGAAAAAAGAGAGATAAAGTGGCTTTAATCATGTCGCCACTATCTCGGTAGCGTGTCCTTGGTGAGTGCGCTGACACCGCTAAAGACGTGACCGAAACAACTACGTCACTCTTCCTAGGGTATTATGGTTAGAACTTGCGCGCAATTTTCGTTAATTTGCATATTAAAACGTATGAACTAATCAATTGTCATAAAGAACAATTACATATTTGCAGGTTCTTAATTGGTCTGGCTTTTCATATTACTTGAGTCACTACTGCAATTGCAACATGACCTCTAAAACTAATAAATAAAAAGCTAGTTAAAAAACTTTAGTTAATAATTTGGGGTTTGCGAACATCTTACTTACGAGCTCAAATTCACCATCGATTATCCAAATTATTCGGTCCGACTTCCCGTTTGCTAGTGTTCGACTTTTCATAATTCGACACATCGAATATCTACAAAAAAATCAAGTTTATTGAGGAATTTACTAAAAAACCATGTCACGAGAAAGACGAGACAGGCCAAGCGCTAACTTACAACTGAACGTTTGTTCAAGCACTTATTATTTGTACACAAATTCAGGTTCCCGACATAAGAAGGCAAACTTTTTCTCAGTTAAGTGCATTGACGGTGCACTCACGCAGCTCTCCTCGCCCTTTACTCGAATGCAGTAGGTCTCCAATAATTCTCTCTTAGGTTTGTATTTTAGTTTTCCAACTATTTTTGTTTTGTCAAGATTAGGCGCACACGGACACACGAACACCTATTACAGGAAATTGCTGGATTACCCGATCGGGAATTCGAATTTATAACAGATAAAGCATGCTCGCGTGCCCTGTCATTGATGCACTTCCCGTTAGCCCTTTATACGCTTTTCCGGAAGTCATAGGTATAGGCTCCTTGCACTGACGTCACATCGCATACTTTTGAACACCAAGTAAAAGGAGGAGAGGGAAGCTGCTTTTGTTAGAATTTTGAGTGACAGGTTAATCTTCTATAATCTTCTGGGGGGAGAATAGCGACGCCTGTACAAATCCGGGAGGCACAAAGGAGGATCCTGATAACAGGGGAGCTCCTTCTTCCCCTTTTCTCTGGAGGGCATCGGAAATGACGTCATGTGCAAGGAGCCTATAGGCTCCTTGCACTGACGTCACATCGCATACTTTTGAACACCAACTAAGAGGAGGAGAGGGAAGCTGCCTTTGTAAGAATTTTGAGTGACGGGTTAATCTTCTATAATCTTCTGGGAGGAGAATAGCGACGCCTGTCCAAATCCGGGTGGCACAAAGGAGGATCCTGATAAGAGGGGAGCTCCTTCTTCTCCTCTTCTCTGGAGGGCAACGGAAATGACGTCCTGTGCAAGCCACGTATTGAGTAGACAACTGGCTTTCTCTTGAATTAGTTTAATTTTCATGCCCGCGTCCTGTTTCTTCAACATAAAGCCGGTTGAACACCAACTTCTTGTCCTAAGCTGTTAATTGGTACAGAAAGAAATCGAATTTGAGGGGGGGGGGGGGGGAGGAGTAAACCACAAAAAAAACACACTCGTACTAAAAAAAAAAAAAAAGATAACAAAACACGGAATTTTATTATAAACCTATTATTCGTTGTTACATTCCTAATAGGACAATTTACTACCAAAACACAAAAAAAAAAAACTGCGATAACTGAACCGGCCTTTTTCACAAACCCGTCACTCCCGCGGCGCCGAATGAGGGTTGAATTTAGCGATGCAAAATTGAGCGATTCAAACGATTCACCCGTGTTCGCCCGCTCATCCAGTGCACCGCGTACCCACAGGGGGATGCCTGAAGACATTTGCAAATTGTGTCTCTCGTGCAAGAGTGGTCATGCAGAATATTTTTTATGCTAGCCTTCTTGTTACGCGTGCGATACTGGAGAATCAACGCGAAACGCTTTTGTCTCATCTTTGCGTTTTTTTTAAATTTAATCTTGGGAAGAGAACAAATAACACTTTGGTGTTCGTATTCGATTCGACGTTCGACCTTTTTGTTCAATATTCAGCACTATTTGGTTCAATTTTGATTCGTGTTGAAATTAAAGGTCAATTAAAAAAGATTGTTATATCCTATTTTAATCATAAATTACGGTTGTCCTGAAGTAGAGTATTGTATGAAGATATTTATACATACTAGGCCAATTTTTGGGTTTGTAAAAAGGAAATACCTTTTTTTATTATATTAAGAATATTTGATGAATTATGCTGTGGCCTTTTCCATGTGACCACGGCACGCATTCGCGAGGGCACGGAACATTTGAAAGGGGGAAACGGGGTGCGGGGAAGCAAAGCAGCCGTGACATCGCCAATTTGTTGATCATGGTGCTAGAAAACGTCATGTTGAAAGGAAAATACAACAATATTAATTGTCTCGATAACTATGTACATCGGTGTACTTCACTGTACTGCATTCATACGCAGGTATAGCCTCCCAATTTTTTAAATAATATTGCCCGAGCGCTGATTGACCAATAGATCACCGCGGGTGGTTCCCGTTTCGAACCATTCCCAATAAAACCTTCCCGTTTGTACCTTCCCGTTTCGACCCGGCTCAGAACGACCGTTCGTTTCATCCTTTCTTATTTCGCCCTATCCCGAAACAATCTTCCCGCTGCGGCCATCATTCGTTATAAATTGGGTCGGTTTGTTTGTATTGTTTGTTAGCAATTGATTAGGTTCAAGTGTCCAGTGTCTGTTCTCCTTGCTCACACCACTTGTCCCTCTCCCGAAACAACCTCGGAGACATGGCACCGTACGATAAACGTTGCGTCAGGAAGGGCTCACCCGAATATTTACAGCTTCATCGACCTGATCAAACGGGATGAGGCCTTGGCAAGGATATCGCTGCAGCAGCTTGCAAATGGTGGTGTCGTGCGGGTTAGGTGACCGCCGCGAACTGTCACAGTTGGAGTGTAGCCTTTCTGATGGCGCGATTTTCCTGCTCAACTTCCTCAACCAAGGCGATAGCATTTTCCGGTTTATGACTTTTGCCTGTGTAAGCGACGGTTTTGTGGTTGAACTCGTAAGAAAATGAAGTCGCAATCATATTCCCGCCAGCCTGTCTGATTTATCACTTTTTTAAACTGTCCCGTTCACTATAAGGAAGTTTTAGAATAACGTACGCAAGCACTTTGGGTAAGCTAAAAATAGCGTCGCGACATAAAAACCTAGGCAACGCTACTTTTTACTTACTCAAAGTGCTTGCCTGCGTTATTCTAATTAGGAAGTTTTTGTAGGCCGCGTTGCCCCTTTCGCTAAGCCCTCTGCAACGAGGAAGCCGCTACTGCGCCTGCGCGCCGATGGCCTTGAGTGTAGAGTTCTGTGCTCAGAGCTTTCGCGTGACGGCGAAAACGGTATACGAAAGCTCTATGTTATTTTACAGAGCGCAAAACCGTTAGCGTGAACAAACGATTGTTGGTTTTAGCTGTTTGACTAAACAAAAAAATCAAGACTACCATCAATATTATTAGTGTGTTTGAAAGTGCTCATCTGGGCCACTAACGTAAGCGGTGAAATTTGGTACCTTCTAATACCATTTTGAAGTAAAATTTGAAAAATCGCCAACACCGTGTTCGTGGTAATGTTGTCGCGCAGTGTACATAGTCCATTTCGTAGGTACATATCTTGGGGACCATCTTGAAAGAAATTTTAAGTGGGTCAAGTAGAAATATATTTCGTTGAAGCTTGCCTGAAAGTATTGCATATTTTAAGAACACGTTTACAAGCAAGAATATTTCACAACATAACTGAATAGCTCGCCTACATCTTTGCATTAATTGAATTAACATGATTTCGGGGCATATTTTTAAGCTGAAAAACTACGCAAATTAGGACTAGAACAATGGACACTTTTCGCGAAGAGGTTGAGATGTGCGGGGCTTCATACCAACGGGTTAAAACGGGGCGAATTCAAACGTAAAAGATGTCTTGGCTACGGGTTCAAATATGAAGGGCATTTCGGGAACGGGTTGAAACGGGACAGGTTCAAGCGGGAAGGTCGTTTCGGGAATGGGTCGAAACGGGACGGGTTCAAACGGGAAGGTCGTTTCGAGGATGGGTCGAAACGGGACGGGTTCAAACGGGAAGGTCGTTTCGGGGATGGGTCGAAACGGGACGGGTTCAAGCGGAAAGGTCGTTTCGGGAATGTGTCGAAAGGGGACGGGTTCAAACGGGAAGGTTGTTTCGGGGATGGGTCGAAACGGGACGGGTTCAAACGGGAAGGTCGTTTCGGGAATCGGTCGAAACGGGACGGGTTCAAACGGGAAGGTTGTTTCGGGAATGTGTCGAAACGGGACGGGTTCAAACGGGAAGGTTGTTTCGGGGATGGGTCGAAACGGGACGGGTTCAAACGGGAAGGTTGTTTCGGGGATGGGTCGAAATGGGACGGGTTCAAACGGGAAGGTCGTTTCGGGGATGGGTCGAAACGGGACGGGTTCAAGCGGAAAGGTCGTTTCGGGAATGTGTCGAAACGGGACGGGTTCAAACGGGAAGGTTGTTTCGGGGATGGGTCGAAACGGGACGGGTTCAAACGGAAAGGTCGTTTCGGGAATCGGTCGAAACAGGACGGGTTCAAACGGGAAGGTCGTTTCGGGAATCGGTCAAAACGGGACGGGTTCAAACGGGAAGGTCGTTTCGAGGATGGGTCGAAACGGGACGGGTTCAAACGGGAAGGTCGTTTCGGGGATGGGTCGAAACGGGACGGGTTCAAACGGGAAGGTCGTTTCGGGGATGGGTCGAAACGGGACGGGTTCAAACGGGAAGGTTGTTTCGGGGATGGGTCGAAACGGGACGGGTTCAAACGGGAAGGTTGTTTCGGGGATGGGTCGAAACGGGACGGGTTCAAACGGGAAGGTCGTTTCGGGAATGTGTCGAAACGGGACGGGTTCAAACGGGAAGGTTGTTTCGGGGATGGGTCGAAACGGGACGGGTTCAAACGGGAAGGTTGTTTCGGGGATGGGTCGAAACGGGACGGGTTCAAACGGGAAGGTCGTTTCGGGGATGGGTTGAAACGGGACGGGTTCAAGCGGAAAGGTCGTTTCGGGAATGTGTCGAAACGGGACGGGTTCAAACGGGAAGGTTGTTTCGGGGATGGGTCGAAACGGGACGGGTTCAAACGGGAAGGTCGTTTCGGGAATCGGTCGAAACGGGACGGGTTCAAACGGGAAGGTCGTTTCGGGAATCGGTCAAAACGGGACGGGTTCAAACGGGAAGGTCGTTTCGAGGATGGGTCGAAACGGGACGGGTTCAAACGGGAAGGTCGTTTCGGGGATGGGTCGAAACGGGACGGGTTCAAACGGGAAGGTCGTTTCGGGGATGGGTCAAAACGGGACGGGTTCAAGCGGAAAGGTCGTTTCGGGAATGTGTCGAAACGGGACGGGTTCAAACGGGAAGGTCGTTTCGAGGATGGGTCGAAACGGGACGGGTTCAAGCGGAAAGGTCGTTTCGGGAATGTGTCGAAACGGGACGGGTTCAAACGGGAAGGTCGTTTCGGGGATGGCTCAAAACGGGACGGGTTCAAACGGAAATGGGTTGTTTCGTGCTACACCCAGATCACCGCCTTATTGCGGATAAAAAGCGGTGAAATCAACAAGAATAATTACGTGTGCAGGAGGCACAAGGCAACGCGAACGTCGTCACTTTCATGCTTCAGCATAGCCTCCTGTATACTGACAATGCCTGCCCAATCGTCAATTGCCAACTATCACCACAAGATTCCGCCGCTTTCCTACACAACACAAAAAGGATCAACAACGTGACCGATGTGATTAATGGCCCTGTCAGACTGACTAATTTAGTGTCACTTGAACCGAGTGCACTTGGCCCTTAGTGTCACTCGTGCGGTGCCACGTGGTAACTTTTAGTGTCACTCACCGAAAAACGCCCTCGACATCGCGTGTGTCCCGTGAACTCCCTACACTCGATCCAGGAGACCAAGTGTGCACCGCAGTAAAGCTACATAAAATCCATTAATTGTTTTAGGGAAGTACTGTTAGAAATGCACGTGTTTTATGCCAACAAAAAGTAATATATTACGGAAAATCAGACGGCTAATCTAGCCCCCAGTCTTTTCGACGTACATGTTGCACTTGACTGGGCAACAGCTCTCGGTGCACATACTCTTCTTTTTCAAAGACGAGCCGAAGAGGTACCACTTGCGCACCTAACTGCCACCTCAGGTTGTAGTATCGAGTCGGCCGCAGCACCGCGAACCCACAGTCACCCATTGTCCGAACTGGAGACCTTTGCTGTGATCAGATTGTGCGAAGACTTCTTGGTAGACCTCCGTAGCCCAGAGGTCTTCATATGATATCTGCTTCGTACTTCTCTCGGCTCGTGTTGGCTCAATATACTCATCATATCCTCCGCGGCCTATTGTGTCCTAGCCGAAGGACCTAGACGCGGCGGCGCGTACCCGGGCATTATATAGTTAACACTAAGTTTGCTGACACAACGTGCTTTTATAAAAAAATGAGTCAAGGAAAACGAATACAGAATACAAAGAGAATGATTAGGAAAAGAAGAAGAGTGAAAGTGTATACATATCCCCCTCCAGTTGTGACACTGTATCAAAACAGTATAATACACGCGCATTTTGCAACTTTTTGTGAAACTTAATTCGATTTTCACTCGTTTTGACATTGTTATTTTTATACTCTATTATCCCATAAGCTGACATCGCAGTGGAAGCTACGCGCATGTTAGACACATCCAGCATCGACTGTCCGCCACGTGACAAGGCTCTTTGCGGGTGTACCTTATACCCCATTCACACGATGATAAAGGTACCTTTAGCTAAGGGACCTTTATTCTCTGCGGCGAATCAATTCACGATCCTTCGCGTGTGGCGTGTGCTCGCAACCCAAGTACGAGGGCTGTTTCGCCGATCGGAAAGGGACCTGTGTTAAAGGCACCTTTACGCTACCCGTGGGGAATGGGGTATTAAAGTAAGGCGGCGTGCCGGAAACATTTTTGGTTATGATTGCGATATTCATTATGGCCTACACTGAACTGTCAACTCGTTAGTCGAACGATTAAAAAAAAAAGGCGAGAACGATACTCTACTGAAATTGGAAATGTCACCCAGGAATATGCTGAGGGGTTTTACCACACGCTTGTTTGCTGTTTCTTTATTCTCTAGAAAATGATATATGAGAATAACCGAAGTAAGGCAACAAATAGCGCTCGTCCCTTTATTTATTTGCTTCAAATATACTGCTGCAGACGTCGGCATGCAAAGCGTGATGCACACTTCAAACATGCCCCTTTATGTTGGAGTAATCCAGAAAGTGGTTTGTGGAGGGCTATCCATATGTAAACCTCACTATACAAATAAAGTGATAAAGAAACTGCCCTCACATCTTTCCGCTTATAGCACTACATTTCAAATAGAAAAATTTAAAAACAAACCAGATATTAACTTCTCGCTGAAAGTCATATGCATTTGAAAGTGCCTTCTGAAAAGAGAGTGCCAACAAGCGCCAGGAGAAAACCTTTTGGCATCGGTCAACACGCTAAAGGTGAGACGAAAAGGGGCTTATTCTAAAGAAAGGAAACATAGCCCATGACCAATAGCAACTCTCAGATAAAAAAAAAAAACCCTTTCGCGAAATATCTATAATTGCGTACAACGAGCAGGTAATAACGCAAGTATAGGGGACCTACAAGACATTACGTAAGCGGGATCGACTAGGAAGAGAGCATCTTTAAGCGCTTATTCCGGCATCTAAAAAACTACGTGATTGTCGCCGCATTTAGCGTCTATCGTTAGGGAGGCTTCGTATATTATTTTGCCTACTCTACGCTCCCCGCTACGATGACCCCGTTAGCGCGCATGCGCGCCGCTGGCATTGACTACAGAGTTACAGATCTCCTAGTGGGTTGCCGAGGGCGTTGCGGGACGGAAGAAAGGATCTACGAAAATTTCCGATTGTGTACAAAAGGTTCCCAGTAGTAGCGACCCGCGGAACACTGGGCTGTTTTAGTAGAGCATAGAGTCATAGCCTTGCGCAAAAATAAAAGAATTGCCATTCCGCGCTCAGCATGCGCCACCGGCACAGCCAGCTTTGCGCGTCGCATATACATAGACTACTTGGGAAAGTTTGCGTGCGACACACAAAGCGTGTTACGTGCCTTGCGTGTTTGCGCAGCCTGTTTGTTTGTTTAAAATGCGATGCAACAGTTAGCTTGCGTTTGCCCATCGTAATACTGAAAGTGCCGTCACGAGGTGCTCTGTAGCGCTCCGCAGTACGTTTGCGTTATGCGTACGCTGGGGATATTATGATATTCTAAAACTTTCTACTACCGCGAAAAGTCTCAAGCATTGGCTGCTAATATGTTTGGCAAGAATAAATGTTGTGGCCCCATAAACTGTTTCCTCCCACACCCTCCTGCTGCCCTCTAATAACAAAACCTATATTTAGACTAAAACTTACTATGATCCCGTCGCCGTGTCCCTTCTTTTGTTATCAGTCCTCCCCCGCCGTAAATGACACACGAAACGATGGAACTGCGCTTAGCAACACGCAATAGACGTGTCATATTTTGGCGCCAGTGAAAGAAACAGTATACACAGCCGAAATCTAAATGACAAGGTGATTCTACAACGCCGTCGGATTGTGCAGAGAATGCTGCGAAGATCTCAACGTGGCGTAAGCGTCACCCGTACTACCAGCGCAGTACCACCCGTGCCTCCTCCGCGCCCAAGAGAGCTGACAAAGTGCTCAACAAAATACAAAAAAAAAAAAAAAAAAAAGGCCGGAGGTTTTGGGGTAAAAACGGGAAGCGCGCGACACTTTCGTGTCGATGGCCTACGCGCGCCGTGAAACGGAGAAGGGTTTTGGGCGGAGCCTTCTGTCATGAAAAGAAGAAAATACAGCAACAACGAGCGCAAAACACAAAAACATTGCTTGATAGTGAGCGTCATCTAGGGCAAAGTTGCCACACTAAAACATTTCATTGTTAGTTTTATGAAATACTGCTATGCAAGATTTTTTTTTTTTTGAAGGGGAGATATGATTTGACATGTATGATGTGCAGTGCAACCTCCACGGTATAGGCCAGCTTGATATTGACAAGGCTGTCGCAGTTATTAAGAAGAAAAGTATATTTTGAGCCTCCCTAATGCATTGCAGTGGAAAAGGGCGGTTTCACCTTTTTATTCTTTTTTTTATTTCGGCTCATAAGTATTATATTTCAAAACTAAGCGAGCCATATCGTTGAGAACATTTATGAGACTCCGTAAAAAAAAAAGTTAAACCCCAGAACTGTTTTTGAGACAGTTGGTCATGAATTAGTACATCTTGGTCATGAATTAGTACATCTCATAGGAATCTGATGAGGTCGAGTCCCACTTAAAGGGATGCTGAACCAATCATTCCAATGTCCATAATAAGTGGCGTACGATCTTTGTGTGCGCGAGCACACCGCAACGAAAGTGAAGTTATAGTCCCCCATTCATGCTTAATATGACAGTGAAATGTGTGGTCTCCGGAGAAAAGAAGAGTAAAGGCTGGCTTTTCATCTCCATAGTCGGGTCTGGTGTAAAAGGTAGGCGATTGATTGGCCTCACAAGCTCGTAGCTTTCGCTTGTAGGGATGAAAAACCTATCTTTATTCACATTTTGCCCGGATGCCACACGCCATCTTAATCGTAAATGGAGGACTATCATGTCAATCTCGTTACGTCTGCTAGCGCACACCGGCGGCTGCTGGCTCGTGGAAAGACCGTGCGCCCCGTATCATGGACACAGAAATGTTTGGTTCATTATTCCTAGAATTGGGTTGTGTGTATGTTTATACAGCCTAAAACTTGGTCTGCCTCAACGGGCGACGAGTCTCCCAGATGTAGATGAGAATTCATTATTCCTTTAAGCCTCTGTCGTGCTTTTGCATCAGAGGTGCTGTTTTGGGCTTTTGGCGCGGTACATGTGGGTTTCACTTAGGCGATTTGCCGTTTTTCGTTTTACAACAATTTTTACAGCGTCTTACGCAGACTCGCAAACGAAAGTGCCAGGCCTGCTATTTCCCGAGACCCCAAGACACACCCGGAACCACACAAATTGACTGAAGCTCATTTTGAGGAAAGACCGTGCTCCAAGCTTTACCTCCTGCTACTCAAGAGTTTGCAGTTGGCACATTTTTGCGTCAGGCATTAAGAAAGGCCTGTATAGGAAGGCATTCCTTAACGTCCGTTTGAGTGAAGCCTCAGCGTCCAACTGAGGCTTCACTCAAACCCGCTGACCTGCGCAGCTCTCTCGCGCACTTCGAGGTAGTGACGGCTGCGTGATGACAGATATAGTACGTCATTATGTAACGTGAGCACCGAGCCATCTAACATTTCCCCACTCCTTAGAGGACATCGTAGCGGTTGCAACCACAGAGGAACCTGACCGTTGCAATTCCTCTGTGACTTCTCGTCTTTGCCTTGTTCTTAGCCTCGGCAATAAAGAAGAAAAATAAATCAGCGTTCGCTGTTTCGACATTGTGAAAGTTTACTAGCTTGCTCGTGTGGCCCGTAATTTGTGTTTGGTCATACCTTCCGTCCACTGCATTTATTCATTTTTGCAAAACACTTACGATGCTACTCACCTGCTATGAAAATTGTGTTCCGAAAGTATTGAAGTCACTTATACATTGCGGCAGTGCGCAAAAGATAAGCATCGTCTTCATTGTATGGGGAGATAGCGCCCCCTACGCTGATTATGTGAAGCAGGCGCAACGACGCCAAAGCATGGGAAAGCCATAAGTTGGTCAGGTATTGTTAATACAGAGGATGCTGCGGCTTGTTGGTGTGACCGACGCTGACGCTGCAATCCGATAGAACCAATCAAACAGCGCTAAAAGCGCATAGTCACGGTCCCTGGCGTTTTTTGCATGTTTGCGATTCCCAAATAAAGCGGTCGTGCATATTGAGTGCCCCACAACCCTGCGCTTTTTCCTATGCGCGATTGGTTTAGTCGGCTATGCCTAGAGTTCCTGTATAGACGCTTTGCAGCAGCTGTGCATTGGCGCCGCCATAACTGACTTTCAGTTTTTGTTCCCCCTTATTACGTTTACTTCACTTCATTTTTACCATAGCAGGCCAGGTTATTGACACCTTAGAGTTTATTCTGTCTTGCTCCCCAGCATTGGCCTTTGTGGAGGCTCGTCCACACCAATTTCAGTTGCTCGGTATCTCGGTAAAACAAGAGAAGGTCAGCAATGGCAGCTGTATTCTGGCGCGTGTGTAAAGCGTCTATAGGCTCCCTACGGGAGCCAGAATTGCGCGTTCACCCCCGGTGCGCCGCCGGCATTCCTGCACTGCATGCGGAGTCAGCTCCTCGCGTGACTGAATTCGGCGAATAGCGGCGCCGCGCGTTCGAGGCGCGCGGCGCGCTCAAAAGCAGGGGAACGTAGAGTAACTGTATAGGCATGTATAGGCAAGCGGAGCATATACAGTTACTCTAGGGGAACGTACGCCGGGGCGCGTGTAAAGTCTACTTCCCTGCACGGCACTTAATCCGGCTCCTCACGTGATCGGATCTCGGCGAATAGCAGCGCTGCGGCACGTGGAAAACAGACGCGCAACTCCGGCTCCCGTAGGGAACCTATACAGGAACTCTAGGTATGCCTAACGCGCTATAAGACCACGAACGGACGATCGGCATGACGACGCACTTTTCACGTTGTTTAATTGGCCCCCTTCAAATCGTGGCATGGACTGCATTCGTGCTCAGTATGAAAAGGAGTACCGCATTCACTCGAGTAATAGCCGCACTATTTATGACCAATACCCTTGCGTCTACACTCCAACATAACATACATGCATCCAATCATTGCGTTGCGCATAAATAATATAGTGAATAACCTGATCGAGAACTCAATTCTACATACAAATGCAATCTTCACGGATGGTATCTTTGCGCGAAGACGTTATCTCTTTCCTGTAAACAGCTGGAATGATGCGGTCGATCGCAGTGACTGGCAATCTGCGTGCTCCGCGAAAAAGCGAACCCTCAGGTTTTCTTTATAAACAGTGCGGCTATTACTCGAGTAAATACGGTATATCATATACGACGCTCACGTAGGCGTGTGCGAATAAAGCCAAAGGTTGCTTTATTTGAGTCTTTAAAACGATATGCCAACGAACTTCACCAAATCCACAATGGAGAGAATGACCGCCGTTCTCGGTATCTGTAGACTGAGTAGCTCGCACTTGGCTGTCGGTATTTACAATTCAACCGTACTCCACACGTCACACTATAGCCAGCCTCCGATCATTTATTCAGCCCGTCTGAATGTTAATGTGTGTACGCTCGGCGTCAGGAAACAACGTGCGCCAAGCAACCTAATTAACGAGAAGAGAGGAGGGGTGCCGCGTGAGACGGCGCCAACGACGCTCGGTTGGCTTCGCCGAGCGAAAGCCATTGCCTTTCTGGTGATGCCGCTGCAAGCTATATAGTCACCCTGCAACCCTCACTTAGTTTTTTACTCACGTTGCACGCTTAGACGTCATGCAGCTTATAAAAAATATTCGAGTTTTCCACATCACCGTTTTCGTTGAAATCACTACACTCTCCACGTTTCTGAACAACGGTACCAATATACATATTCAACGACAGCTTAAAGGGGCCCTGCAATGACTTTTTGACTGGTTTTTAATTTGCACTGAACCTGAGCGTACCGAACGTAGTAACTTAATCCAACTTTTCTTTTCTCAAATTTCGCTTTATTTTAAAAGTTATAGGCAAATTAGAATTACAAAAAGAAGCAAAAAATAACCTCCTTCATGACGTCGTAGGTCCTGGCTTGAGTGGCCGTGAACTAGAGGAGGAGTAGTGAGCTCATCGAGCTATGGTGAGCGCACACGGCTGCCGCACTCCGTGTCGACGGCTCGAGAGGGCGCCACTAAAGCACGTGTTGGATAGGCTGTATGAAGCGGGTGGCCAGGGCAGCTCGCATTGCATTTGCAGCGCGACTAAACACTAATTCGGCATAACATTTCGTTGGCCACAAGCGACAGTAAACACGGGGTAAAGATCAGTTTAAAACGGGAGCCACTTCGCGCTGACGCACCACCAAATGGCCAAATCGCCAGCAGGGCCCGCGCCGAAGGCCTTCGGAACGCTCGGAACCGGTCGGATTCTTGAGCCGGTATACGACCACAGCGCCGCCGCGTACATCCGGGGCTTTTCTACACTCCTCGTTTGGCGGAGCCTCATCCCACTAGC
Source organism: Ixodes scapularis (assembly GCF_016920785.2). NCBI lineage: Eukaryota > Metazoa > Arthropoda > Arachnida > Ixodida > Ixodidae > Ixodes > Ixodes scapularis. Next base: position 181,755,192 of record NW_024609835.1, on the reverse strand, counting down.
CTTTTCTAGTATGCGCCGTTTTTTTCCGCCGCTTGGTAGCGGGTATGTCGACGGGTCATTTCTCGTTTCCATACTTTCTAAACTGCATTTGTTTCTTTTCTGATCTAAAATAGTGAACAAAAACTACTTTCATACATAATTGAAACGGTTTGCGACACTTATATTTTGTATCTTGACTAAAAAAAAGCTCTTAGCGGCTTTGACCAGTGGCAAGCCCAGGACCAAAGACGTCACATTTTGAGCGCTTTCGGTACCGCGGGTCGCCCTCGTCGGTGGAGGAGGTTTCCGCGTCGTCCGGTTAAAATATGACGCACTGATATTTAGTTACTCTCTCCGTGCCCGCTGGCTTGCCTTAACCCCGAGAGACGTGGAAACCGCAAAAAAGGTAGACGCTTAAATATGATTGCAGGGCCCCTTTAAGGGACGCAGAGCGTGATGAGTCCCCAGAACCTTTTCGTATAAGTTAACGACATTGCTGCGTCAGCGGATAAGAGTGCCGAGGAACAAATCACAAAGCAAGAAAGGTGATTTTAATAGACAAAACACCCTGCGAATATTAAGATGTAAGTTGCCATAGTAGTACTGAGAAGTAGAAAACGGAGACTCTGTGATATAGGCCATCACAATTAAAGTGCTCGATGGAGTGGACTGCTACACTCTAAGAAATGCCTGCACGTCTACTCACTCGTAAAACACTCAAAAAGCCAATCTCTGCGATCTACGATATCAGCTTAGCGAATGATCAGGCGGAATATCCGTTTAGACCGAAAAATGAAGTCAGCGCTATGGCATTACGCAATGCAAAGCGTCATGCTTGCGTTGCATAACGCCACAGCACAGAGTTAATTTTGAGGTCTCCGCCTCATCATTCGCTGAGCTGATTTCGTAGATCGCAGAGATTAGCTCGTCGAGTGTTTTACGGGTAAGTAGACGCGCAGACATTTTTAAGCATGTAGCACCGTCGAGGTGACGATTGATTGATTGACGGCTTTTTGATTGACGATTGTCGGCTTTTGAGATAAACATCTCCGAGCCTCGCCGCAAATGGCGGTTCGTCGCCGGCAACCCCTATGAATTAATGAACGTTCCCGCGTGAACTAAAGAAAGTGCATGTTGAATGCGCCATGACCCAAAAATGACGACGCGTCACAAATGACCAATCGGAACGTGGGTCGCAAAATCGAAGAGTAGAGGTACTTCACTATAAAAAAAGCCTGTGCGTCTGCTTCCCCGCACAACACTCGGAGAGCCAATCACCGCAACTTACGGAGGCAGCTCAGTGAATGACGATGCCGAAACAAATGTTTAGACCAAAAAAACGCAGTCTGAGTTGTGACATTAAGCAATGGAAAACGTCACGCTTGCATTGCTTAGTGTCACAACTCAGACTGCGTGTTTTGTTCTAAACATATGTTTCGGCATCGTCATTCGCTGAGCTGCCTCTGTAAGTTGCAATGATTGGCTCTCCGAGTGTTGTGCGGGAAAGCAGACGCAGTGTTGGATAGAAGTCAAAATATCCGGCACTTTTGTCCTTCCAACAAAGGATCCGTTTTGCTCTAACGGAACTGAGACAACAGAATGTATTGATTGCAGGCATTAATCACGTACCCGGGTCATTTAGGTCAATGTACTACAAAATTCAGCATGGTGGTCAAGGGCAGCCACTCGCCAAACTGTCTCCAGATGACGTTCGACTGAATTCCACTAAGCGTATACCTGCGCATGGCAGCAACCTTTCTCGGAAAAAAAAGAAATGACAATTTATAGAGTTTGATAACGAAACTCGGTCGAGGAAGGAGCACAATTCCAGTCGAGCCTCCGAAAGGGCGTATAGACGCCGAGGTGCTTGGGGGCGTGATAAACGTTCCCCTTTTATTGAACAGTCGTCTGGTCGCAATGATTACAACGATGAGCGCCATGACAATACACTCTTGGCGCTGCCTGACTAGACCAGTCAAATTCCTGTGTCGACTGACATTAATGTGAAATGAAGTATACCTCCACCAACGTGATCACACGCGAATGGCGCCAGCTCTGCAATTAGGCCCGAGCCCAACGCCAATCGTCGTTCGGCCGGTAGACTGGACACGACGCCCAGCTGAACCCGACGCCGTATTCATATGCAATTTTACAGCGAAGCTGTAAATGATTTTTTCGTGTCCCTCGACAGAATATCTACGCGCACGACTTATCACCGCTCTTGCATGCCTTATCATTTATAATGTCATTTTGACACTAATTGCAATGAGGAAACCACAAGGCAAGTGTAAAAACCACGTGATTGATTATGAGGCGTGAGCGAACGATGATAAGCACGTAGTGCTCCCCGCATGCGTCTCACGGCAAAGATTGCGGTTGCACAAGCTGCTGCGGCAACGGTAGAATACGAAGTGTGGAGTGACGTCTTTAGGTCCGCTAACAGTGCGAAGCACGTAGCACTCTCCGCATACGTTTCGCGGTAAAGATTGGGATTGCATAGGTTGCTGCGGCAACGGCAGCCGTACGAAGTCTTTACTATACAAAAATGTTTTGGTACAGTGCATTTACCTTTCTTTCGTCAATCATTTGGTATAGATCCTTTTGTTGTTTAAAAACATAAACTGCCGCTTGCGTGCCAAGCGACTTCCGGTGGCACCGTCTTTGCAAGCCTGTTAACTTTGAGCCTTAGTTATGTTAACCAGTACTATAAAGCATAAATGGAAAACGCACAACAAAGTTGGAGATTAAACGAGGGTCTTCGGCTTTACAATATTATATCTGCAGGGACGCAATTTGGTTTACAAGAATACTCAAATTATTTTAACATATCTCCCACTTTTTGGTGTTTTTTTTGCGTTTATTTCGTCAATTGACAGTTAAAAGTTTCTTTTACATTTCAAGCAGTGGTGTTTAGGTGGTCTCTGTTCATTGTTTTCATAAAACGGAAGTTCTTTGGCACGTCAAAGACAGGAGCACCACCTGGCGATGTTTGCCATAAAAAGGGTCTATAGTGCAGTGGGCAATTGTTGCAGGTGATACGACAGTTTCCCTGTCCAACAACTTTTACAATGTGGATTGGTGCCTTTTGTTTGTCATCACTTGATCACATTTTGATCTCGTTGAAATGCAATAGTGGTCTGATCATTTTAGGTGGTGTTGGCCAACTCCGTAACTTTCTGGAGTTCGTCGTCATGTTGTGCATTTACGGCGCCTCCGGTTTAAATCTAGTGTGGCGACTACGCCGTGGTTTTACAATGTTTTGTGCACGTGTTTCCTCTTACTATTTCTGTCACGATAGTATACGGTCGACGCTCTTGTTTAGTTAAAAGAACTATGCGTTCATTACGTTACCGTTTGTGCATCATCGTTGGCGTCCCACATGGTCATGCACAGAACCAGGCTCCTTTTGCTAATTTTGAAATTCTGCGGCAGAAACCTCGAAGCAGATGCACGTGCGCTAATTGCAAAGTTTGAAAACGAAAAAACAAATATGTTAGCCTTTTTAATGGTGATTTTTAAAACTATAATTGCAACATCCCTAAAAAAATATAATTCTTTTTTTTTAATTTCAGTTAGTTCTTAAGGAGGATAGTGTAGTTATATAGGGTATACATTCACCCGCAGTCCGTGAGCAGTGTCTTCTGGGTATGTAGCCATCGTTGCGTCTATGACACCAGGCAGGCACGGCCACACGGACCGGGCTACGCAGCGAGTCTTCTCTAGTGCAGGTGATGCCGCAATTTGCAGAGCGCGAGTGCGGTGTCGTGCGCGATGGTCGGCTGCCGCACCAAGACGCAGTCTAAAAGGGAGGAAATAAAATTACAGATTCCCGTTTCTCTCAAGAAAGGCACCCCCTAGTGCGAAAAAACTCGTCCGCTCTTCGTGAGATGGTCAGTGAGCAGGAAACACCGATCTCGACAAGTACCGAATATGTTGAATAACCTTTTTCTCAGGTAAGTTTCGGCGCAGACTGATTTTCTCCTACATTATTTGTTAAAATGCCGCAGCAGCGGGCTAGGCCTAGCCGCAGCCGAAGGGTTATTAATCGACATTGCTTCTCCTCGAAGCATCCCTAAGATTTCCCTTTCCGTTAGCAGCCAGCTAACGGATACGAAAGCTTCGGAATTGCTACGAGCGAAACGAATATGTGCTCATGAACTCACAAAAGCGACCTGGGGCTATAAAAACCTAAAACAAAATGCTTACAATGCGTGCTTAGTACTTGTCAAGACCTTTTTCGTTGGCGCACACGAGCCGTTCACGTGCTCACGAACCGAGAGCGGCGAAGCGGTTCACTTTTAGCACTCGTGTGTTCCTATATTCCCAGAATTTTCAAAAAACCAGAGATCCGAAATGTCGCTCTATTTTTTTTCTTTTTTTTTCCCCAATGCGTCTTGTTGTGGCGGCCGGCCATCACGTGTGACACCGTACTCGCGCTGCAAAGTGTGGCATCACTCCAAGCAGAGAAAGATTCGCTGAGTAACCCCACCCGTGCGGTCGTCGCTGTCTGTCACAGGCGCAAAGATGGCGATGTACACCAAATGCACTGCTCGCGGTTCATGCGTGAATTCTCCATAAACGCAACAAAATAATAATATAATGCAAAAGAAAAAAAACCTGATCGGAAAACGTATCGTGGTCCGTCATCGCCATATTTTTTGTATATATTTTGCTCGCTAATTCTGATCGTGACGCCTATCGTACCATCAAATATTCAATGAATTCCGGGACCAATAAGTTCACAAAACAATATTATGCTTCCAATAATCATCACTTATCTTAAAAATATTTTATATATTCATAAAGAATATGCAGATGCATAAAAACTGGTTTCAATTAAAACAATTGAAAACGAAAAATATATATTTCTTTTTTTGTGACCTACATACATGTTTTTTTGTTCGACCCCCAGCAGCGATTTGGGTAATATCCAATAGAGAATCTATAAAACTGGCAGAGCTCTTAATTTTCAGATGGTATATCTTCAATCCTGGACGCAGATCTGTAAGATCATTGCTCTACTCTCACCTAGAAGGAGATAGAGAAGTTGCCAACTAAGTTGGCAGCTCCCACCTCCAGTTCTCTCACCTTCGAGGAGCTGAATGAGTTCAGCCAAGGCCTCCGTCCGTCTCGAGTCCGTCTCCCCCAGTTCCTCTTCAGCAATCCGGCGAAGCTGGGGCGAAAGAGTTCCATTTTTCCCCCCACAAACTCTGTTTCCAAGATGCGACCCGCTCATCGTTGACGCTTTCACGTTCGTGAGCCGCGGCGCCGACTGGATCGACTTCGGCGGCGGCCGACTGGTAAAACCGGGGGAGAGGAGGAATGTTTATGAAGAAAGGCTGAACAGCGACACACCAGTAGTCCGTGAGTCTAGCTCAAAACATCACGGCCGCAATCCGAACAACTGCACGGTAAACCGGTTTCCAGCAGCCATGAACAACAATCCCGACAAAGACGTCCGGCAAAGAAGCCCTTGGGGGACCGATTCCACGGACCGCTGGTTTCTGCAGCGGCATTGGGCGAGGGCGACACTTTCCACGTGTTTTCCTCGACGATCGTTTGCGATGCGAGGTGGACATGCGTTTCACCCTGACATTGTTTCCAAGGTTGGTTGGAAACGAGCTCATCTTGATCGGTACCGTGCTTTGCGTGTAAGCCACGCTGCGTTTCAAGGTTTTAAGACACACTGGGAAATCCTCAAGTACAAAGAATCGCCGTCTTTAATGTTAGTTTCACACTTCCCCCTTTCACTTCGGCTCAAGTTAAATAAAACTGAGAACATAATATTATAAAAAAATGAAAGTAGGCCAGCTACCCGTATTCCGCGAAATATTTTATGCAGGCAGCTAAAATATAAAACACGCGGTGATCGAAAAACACGGCTTCAAATTCCGGCGGTGACAGATTTTGTTTGTCGGGTATTTTCTAGTTTATTTATTTTGTTAATTTAGTCATCTGCATGTTTGGAGTAGATTATCTAAAAAATCTCGAAGGGGCTATTTGAAGGCCTCGTACGAAATTTCAAGTCAGGACAGCTTTGCTTCATACCTGCGATGGCCGTGAGATAGGATGCAAAAAAATTGTTCATGAGAGTAAGCTTTTATTTTTGGACGTCATGCCATCCGATACTCACACTTGGGGAGAAAGCAAACAATATTTTTGTTGTCCAAGAAAAAAAAAGTTATATGAAAGACGCAAGCTATACTGCAAGCGCACGAAGCATAGATTTCGTGCTGTTACAACTTACTACGTATACCCTCTTTCACGGTAGCTCGGCTTTCAACGAAGCGTTACAAACATATTTATTTATGCGTTGAATAAAAAAAAAAATTCCAAGAAATATCCGTGCATGTTAGACTAGTAATTTGAAACTAACTAGTAATTAACTAGTAATTAACTAGTAATAACTGGTAATTTTATCCAAACGTACACGTCGCAAACGCAGAAGGCGTTGGCTATGTTCTCTGAGCAGCACAACTTGTATATACTACTTCGCGGAGTGTGTAAATTACGCTGAGTACTTCTTTAGCACAACCGGTATATGGATGGACGTGCGTTTAGTTGCACTCTGCTTTATTTGTGGCGGGGTTTCTAGGTTCTTTTTCGACATACTTTTTTTATGACTGTCCCTTGAAAACCTACATTCGCTACAGAACGGCGCGAAATAGAAATTAGTCCAATTGATATTGTCTATTTGGACGACCGGCATAGGATCTCTGTGAAACGAGCCATTCTAGATAATCATTTACAAAAGTTAATGAAGGAATTTAATGTCACAAATTTGCTTCTTAAACATTACAACGCGTGTTCTGAAGTTAGCCGTAGTCAATCGCGTTATCTCAAAAAAATATTTCATCAACTTAATTTTTTTTATGCCGATTTACGCAGGTAATTTGATTCAAAGTTTCGAGCGGGGACCGATCTCTATCAGCTAAAAATGCATGCATACAGCACGTGCGGGTTTTTATATTCATCGAGGTAAACAGCGTGAATCAAGTCAAATACCCTAGGAAACAAAAATAAAGACGCGAAAATAAACAATAACTTACAAGTGCACGTTACTCAGGTTAGATTTTCGTAAAATAAATAAAATCAAAATGAAATTTGACACGGGTGTCTTAGATTTTTTACCCTCGTGGATACGCTACCTCATTGACGTCACACTTCAGAGATGAGTGCGATGACTCAGGGGTGGGGTGCGACGAATGAATTTCTGATTTTACTCTCTAGATTTACCCGTGCAACTGTTTGAACCGCTCTTTAGCGCTCGTTCAGTTTTCTCAAAAGCATTTCCCACGAAAGACGTTATTTTATTATTATGAGATCTCGAGGCTTTCAAAGATCAATTATTATTAGTACGTGTATTATAAGTGGCACATTTTCGTCACAAATTCAGTATAATGTATTTTATTATTTTTCATTTTCTCGGAAATAAATACAGTGTGCTATAGATCGGAGCGGTGCCATCAACCGCAATGGAACCGTCCAGGGGCCCTAATCTGGACCCTTGGCGAAAAGGTCGGCGAGATATCTGGCGGCCATGATTGGACAACGCCGCACTTGACCTTGGCGCCAGCCAATCATAGCCGCCGGTATTTTCGCCGTCTTTCTCGCCAAGTGTCCAGATTAGGGCCAAAGGACACGCTTCATAAATTTTATTCGGGCGACTTCGATAATTCTTGTCACTTGAATAAATTACCATGTACTATATACTTCATGGTAATTTGTGCGTATGGTAATGGTTATTGTGTGCACGTTCTGTAGTCACTAAAAGATTAGAAAACGCAGTGCGTGACCTAATATCTCCACGCTTCTTGCTTCGTGGCTTTTTCATCCATGTTCTCATTGGCAAATACTGCATTCTTAATGGCTGTAGAGAGATAATGCCACGTTGAGGGTCGTCTAATCCCGAGTTTCTGAATTAAGATGACAGTGGCAATACTGGTTGATGCAAAAAACATTGGGGCGAATCAAACTGAAAAGTATGCGGTGCATTCAAGACGTCATTGTAATCCGACGTCTTGAACGCACAAGCCCTGTGCATTAAAAACGTCCCAAGCGCTGTGTCGACGCTCGTCTCAAACTTGGGTTCGATCTGTCTGTCGGAAGGCACCGCAGTAGATGCACCCAATACATATTATACATCTTTTTCACAAGGGCGCAGCCATTTTGAATGTTTTCACTTCTGGTGTGCGGTAAAACATCGTTTTGATCTCTCCACGTGGCTTTAACGTGTGCACGCAAACTGCGTGATTGTCCCACATTCTTGTTTTTACACACCTATATTTTCTCTTATATTCCAGGTTGAAATGTTTTAATATTTTTTCGTCCCGCACACCAGATACAGAACCCACGTGACTAAGACCGATAGGAAACAAAAAACGTCCATAGGAAGTTTGAACGAAAGCAATGTTACCACACGCCCTACAGAAGGATACCTGCTCCTCTATCTCGCCAAAACTAAAACTTTCAGTCACTACATTATAATGTGCCATGATTATTGAAGAAGTATATCACAAACAACATAAACACGTTAAATAAGAAGACCTCCGCCTGTCCTGTGTGTAGCTTCGCGTAGTGAGATTTTGAATTACATGTTTTTGTTGTGATCTTTTTTTCTTTTTTTTTTGTGTGGCATGTGATTTTGAGTGTCAAAGCGGCTGCCAATGTAAAGGAATCCCAGAACCAGTCAAGCTGTTTTCTAACAGCTTTTTGTCTGGCGACCCTTCCAGTTTTCTGGAAAAATATACATTTGATTTGATTTGATTTGATTCACTGAAGAAGTATTCACTGACGGCCATAGTTGTATGTGCGACTGCTGAGAGCGTGCTGATTGCGAGCTTCCACGGTTCCTTTGCAACGTGCATTCTACACCATCAGGATTGCCGGTCTTAGTAGCCTATGAATGTGGGCTCGTTGTGAGCGTGCGCTCTAGACAGCACCCTCAAATATGGCGCCCTGTGAGTACTCCTTATAGCTGTGTGCGCGACTACTGAGCGTGTGCTGACGGCGAGACTTGTGACTAATCTGACTTGAGACTTGTTGTTTTGTCCGTTTTTTTTTTATTTTGCCGTGTCTCCGGTATACGACGGAAGTTTTTCAGCAGCTCGCCTGTACTTTTACCTTTTCTTTGCTGAAGGTACAGTGTTCTAGAGGGTGTAGTGGCAAGAGCGGCGCCCGCTTACAATGAAGCGCGTGAAGACGGTCGACGTAGATACCGCGAGTGGCGCTGGAGTTCTGTGCCCTAGGAGAATTAATGGCACGTGTGCGATGAACGAAGAAGACGACGAGGGTGACGAGGTACGCTTCTCCGAAATGTAGCACCGTAGAACCTCTTTCGCAGCTATTAAAGGGGCCATGAAACGAATTTTGGGATGGGATGAATGATTTGAAATTGCGACTTTACTAATCGCATATCGTTTAGTTGGCCAAAAGAAAGAGGCTAGAAAGTCAAAAGCCAGCTTTTCGGTACGAACATTTGAAAATATAGAGGACTATTTTGTACCTTCTTGCCTTCGAAAGCTCTCCGCCTTTTCACTATGATACATCCGCGGTTCCAAAAGCGCGTCACCGGCGCCAAACTGACGTCAGCAGAGCCCAGCTCACGCATTGGACACGAGAACTGCGTAACTCGGACGTATGCGCTCGTCAACAATCAATCCGTCGACGAATATTTCGATTCGCGTTCGTGGCCAATGAGTGCCCTCACGGAACTTATTATCACTGGGGAATGACAAGTTCTATGGTGTGCATAAAAAGCACGGTGGAAGCTAGGAGTCATCGCACCGGTGCCGAAGGAATGTCACGACCACGTGATTTCACAATTCGCATTTGAGTTGAGGATTAAAGCTAAGGATGAAGAAGTAGGAAAATCGTTTCATGACCCCTTTAAGCCTGCAGCCCAACTGATAGCGTTGCTGAACGATGTGTCAATACTGGGGGGGGGGGGGGGGGGGGGGAGTCGATATTAATTAAATAATCTCCCTCAAAACACGGGAATATTTTAAGTAGAGGATAGCACACACTCTAGAGGCATTAGTCCATAGGCAGAAGTACAGTTTACTATACTTCGTTTGGCACATTGATACTTTAGACCCATGTTGTTGTAAAAAAAACTATCTCCAAACTCCGGTCTAAAAACATGCTTTTCGTGCAAGGCTGGTCAAATTATGAGGCGCTGGAGAAATGCAGCCTTCTGCGTTATGTCCTTATTTCGAACTCTTTTTGTTCGCCTTCCGCCCATTGAAAAGCATGCGGGAAGGGCCTTAGAACGCACCTGGTATCGCTGCGCCGCAGCGTTCTTCCGCATCAAAAAGTTCGTCTGCTTTCCTCGCCGTCACCATGGCAACGAACGCCGAATGAATAGAAGCACGCACGGTACCGCCGCGTGAAGCTAGCAACAGCTGACGCCATTTTACGAACGCCGTCTGCTAGCCAAAGCCGAACGCGGTGTGTCAGATCAACCGCCTCCGCCGGTGCGCCGCTAGCAAAGACGACGAAGCTGAGGCACGCCGACGGCGATCGAGCAAGCAACAACACCACGGGACGACTGCAACGGCGGCATTTATTCGGATCAAAGGCCGGCTTCGCCGGTGCGCCGCTAGCAAAGACGACGAAGCTGAGGCACGCCGACAGCGAATGGGCGAGCAACAGCACCGCGAGACGTCTGCAACGGCGGCATTTATTTTGATCACAGGCGCGAAATAAGTAAGAACAATTTTTATTTGAATCATAACACCCTATATCCAAGTTGGGGACCACATACCTTTGCTGGGTCTTTCCTGTGAACCTTTTACAGAGACACGGGGTGCCGCATTAAAAACACAGCTCCGTTTGCAAAATATGGGGGCCCTGAAAAGGACCGTTTAGACCGCTACCAGAACCTATAACTGACGTAACGAGCACTTGACGAGCGGTTGGCGCATAAGTCGTCTTTATGCATGCAGGCGGATGACGGGCTCAGCGCAGCGGATCTCTCGAAGTCACCGGGGCCCTCAGAATCCTCGCCCTGTCTGCGTCGGGGCTCTAGATTTTGGCGGCCGTGGCGACGAACGACTGGAATCTATGAGTGTTTCCGCGCGCCTTGTCTCTCCTCCGAAACATGAACTCTGCAAGGTGACCAGTGAAGTGGTGGCTCTCGCGCCGTCCAGATGGAAGAGAGTTTTTGACGTGGGCCCAGGTGCAATCCACCGTATTGGTGTGCGCACCAGTGTTCGCGTCGACAAAGTTAAGCTTATGGTTGACGGTGAGGTGCGTGAAGTGAGCGTCATCTGCAAGCTTGCGATAGCCAGCCCAACAATCAGTGATTATTCTTGTTTCAGGGCGGACCCACTCGGCTACTAGCCCTTGCAGGGTTTTAGCGTCACGGGTCTCCACGGGAACAAGAAAGCAGCACCCGCTGCAACGCGCCACACCGCCGAAAACCCACTGGCCAGGCCTTAAATACCCGCGATGGTACTTCTGCCGACCGAACATACTCTCGTCTGGTTCTACAGTCACGCCGTCGCCACCAATCATGTCTGAATGCTTAAAGACGGCATTTACCACAACCTCCCGACAAAGGCTCGCCCAATCAGTTATTGTCTTACTTGCGATATCAGCCTCCCGCTGAATGACGGCGCACGGTAGGTTCTGGCATCTGGAGGATGATTTTCATGAGTTGGAGAAGCGTCAGGTGCGTGCGATCCTTCAAAAAGGGAACCGCTCCGTATCGAGACCTCGCTCCGGCACTGAACTTTGGCCGACTTCCTCTTGGGCACCTCACAAATTATCCACACACCGCACCCCCCCCCCCCCCCGTGTAGCCATCCGCAGATCTAGCGCGGACTTGCAGCTTGTCATCGCAGCTTCGCACTCTGGACACACACGAAAACCCAGGAGCCAGGAGCAGGCCAACGCGCTAAAGCAAATTAATTGCTTCAAGAGGGTCTTTCATGGCGCCAAGAAGACGGCACAAGTTGAACGCCATGGCACTGCGATGCTCGCCTCTGGAAGAACAAAGCGCCGAGGGGGAACTGCGCGCTTCTTTGCATTTATTATATTTATTTCATCCGCCTTTTTATACCTCGTGACACAATTCTAACAAACTCATTGGTTGATCGGTCGAACCACACCATCGCGTAAAAAAAAAAAAAAAACAAAAAAAAAAAAACGCCAAACGTATGTTTACGGACGGCATCGTCACAGAGGAGGGAGCAGTCGAACCCAACAACAAAATGAAGTAACAAAGTGAATAAAAAAAAATAATAAGAAGGGAGCCGTTGGAGTTTCGGACGGCGTCTTCTTTGATGAGAGGAGCTGCTCTGGCTGCTCGGAATATTCCTTTTTTATTATTTTTCTTACTCTACTGGGGCCACGACCCTTATTTGAAGCTGATTTGTTAAAATAATAACAAACAACGCGTTGGAACGGAGGAGGTAGAGAGTCCGGAGACACGGAAAAATAAAAAAACGGACAACTTGTTGTTGTTTTGTCCGTTTTTTTATTTTTCCGTGTCTCCGGTTTACGATGGAAGTTCTTCACCAGCTCGCCTGTGCTTTTACCCTTTCTGAGGTAGAGAGTCTTGGCGTCAGAATTTGACGTGGTAGAAAAGAAAAGAAAATAACGAATGCACAATACATACCGTATGCCAAGACCGTTATACTCCGCACTTGGCAAGGCCTTATGACGCAGCCGACGACCGTTAGGCTATTTATTTTGTTTCTTTTGATTTTTTATCGTGACGACTACTCCACTGTGCCTCGGAGTCTCCGGCGGAGATCCGGCAGTTTTTAATAATTATTATTGTCGTTTGAAGGGCCCTCTTTCTATGCTGCTTCGTTCCTGACGCCATAGAAATATTCTTTATGTTTAGATTAGAGGCGCGAAAAATCCACACTGACTGGGGCCTGAGTAACAACTCTGCATTACTCAGGCTCTAGTCCGTGTGGATTTTTCCCGCCTACAATCTAAAAAGAAAGAATGGCATAAACACACATCAGACACGCACGCACTCAAAGTTGGTCCAGAAGTCCAGTGTCCCCGACGTGTTTTTGTATGGCTTTCAAAACGATACACTGATACCGCCAAGTGTTCCCCGCCCAGGAATTTGGTGACATTAAATAGTCTACTTTTTGTATCCCTTACTCCCTCCCTGTCTTGCGGCGCATTTTCTCAAAAGTAGTCTATGGTCCAGCAGTCGCAGCGTTGTTCTCGTGTCTTCTCGTTGCGTGTTGTATTTCACGCATGCACACATAAGATGCTAATAATGAAGCTAAATAATCGTACTTATCAATTATTGGACTAATTTTATTGGACTAATTGTATCTACAAACCAATCCGACCATGAACTAAACTTTTTTTATTGTAGTTTATACGTGGTGCAAAGTAATCCCGCCCCCTAATTTTTATGGCGTCAGAAACGAAGCAGCATACGAAGAGTGCCCTTCAAACGACAATAATAATAATTATTAAAAACTGCCGGATCTCCGCTGGAGACTCCGAGGCACAGTGGAGTAGTCGTCACGATAAAAAATCAAAAGAAACAAAATAAATAGCCTAACGGTCGTCGGCTGCGTCATAAGGCCTCGCCAAGTGCGGAGTATAACGGTCTTGGCATACGGTATGTATTGTGCATTCGTTATTTTCTTTTCTTTTCTACCACGTCAAATTCTGACGCCAAGACTCTCTACCTCCTCCGTTCCAACGCGTTGTTTGTTATTAATTTAACAAATCAGCTTCAAATAAGGGTCGTGGCACCCTGTAGAGTAAGAAAAACAACAAAAAGGAATATTCCGAGCAGCCAGAGCAGCACGGCTGCTCTGGCCGCTCTGGCCAGAGCAGCTCCTCTCATCAAAGAAGACGCCGTCCGAAACTCCAACGGCTCCCTTCTTATTTTTTTTTTTATTCACTTCGTTACTTCATTTTGTTGTTGGGTTCGACTGCTCCCTTCTCTGTGACGATGCCGTCCGTCGACATACGTTTGGCGTTTGTTTTTTTGTTTTTGTTTTGTCACGCGATGGTGTGGTCCGACCGATCAACCAATGAGTTTGTTAGAATTGTGTCACGAGGTATAAAAAGGCGGATGAAATAAATATAATAAATGCAAAGAAGCGCGCAGTTCCCCCTCGGCGCTTTGTTCTTCCAGAGGCGAGCATCGCAGTGCCATGGCGTTCAACTTGTGCCGTCTTCTTGGCGCCATGAAAGACCCTCTTGAAGCAATTAATTTGCTTTAGCGCGTTGGCCTGCTCCTGGCTCCTGGGTTTTCGTGTGTGTCCAGAGTGCGAAGCTGCGATGACAAGCTGCAAGTCCGCGCTAGATCTGCGGATGGCTACACGGGGGGGGGGGGGGGGGGGGGGGGGTGCGGTGTGTGGATGATTCGTGAGGTGCCCAAGAGGAAGTCGGCCAAAGTTTAGTGCCGGGGCGAAGTCTCGATACGGAGCGGTTCCCTTTTCGAAGGATCGCACGCACCTGACGCTTCTCCAACTCATGAAAATCATCCTCCGGATGCCAGAACCTACCGTGCGCCGTCATTCAGCGGGAGGCTGATATCACAAGTAAGACACTAACTGATTGGGCGAGCCTTTGTCGGGAGGTTGTGGTAAATGCCGTCTTTAAGCATTCAGACATGATTGGTGGCGACGGCGTGACTGTAGAACCAGACGAGAGTATGTTCGGTCGGCACAAGTACCATCGCGGGTATTTAAGGCCTGGCCAGTGGGTTTTCGGCGGTGTGGCGCGTTGCAGCGGGTGCTGCTTTCTTGTTCCCGTGGAGACCCGTGACGCTAAAACCCTGCAAGGGCTAACAGCCGAGTGGCTCCGCCCTGAAACAAGAATAATCACTGATTGTTGGGCTGGCTATCGCAAGCTTGCAGATGACGCTCGCTTCACGCACCTCACCGTCAACCATAAGCTTAACTTTGTCGACGCGAACACTGGTGCGCATACCAATACGGTGGATTGCACCTGGGCCCACGTCAAAAACTCTCTTCCATCTGGACGGCGCGAGAGCCACCATTTCACTGGTCACCTTGCGAAGTTCATGTTTTGGAGGAGAGACAAGGCGCGCGGAAACACTCATAGATTCCAGTTGTTCGTCGCCGCGGCCGCCAAAATCTAGAGCCCCGACGCAGACAGGGCGAAGATTCTGACGGCCCCGGTGACTTCGAGAGATCCGCTGCGCTGAGCCCGTCACCCGCCTGCATGCATAAAGACGACTTATGCGCCAACCGCTCGTCAAGTGCTCGTTACGTCAGTTATAGGTTCTGGCAGTGGTCTAAACGGTCCTTTTCAGGGCCCCCATATTTTGCAAACGGAGCTGTGTTTTTAATGCGGCACCCCGTGTCTCTGTAAAAGGTTCACAGGAAAGACCCAGCAAAGGTATGTGGTCCCCAACTTGGATATAGGGTGTTATGATTCAAATAAAAATTGTTCTTGCTTATTTCGCGCCTGTGATCAAAATAAATGCCGCCGTTGCAGACGTCTCGCGGTGCTGTTGCTCGCCCATTCGCTGTCGGCGTGCCTCAGCTTCGTCGTCTTTGCTAGCGGCGCACCGGCGAAGCCGTCCTTTGATCCGAATAAATGCCGCCGTTGCAGTCGTCCCGTGGTGTTGTTGCTTGCTCGATCGCCGTCGGCGTGCCTCAGCTTCGTCGTCTTTGCTAGCGGCGCACCGGCGGAGGCGGTTGATCTGACACACCGCGTTCGGCTTTGGCTAGCAGACGGCGTTCGTAAAATGGCGTCAGCTGTTGCTAGCTTCACGCGGCGGTACCGTGCGTGCTTCTATTCATTCGGCGTTCGTTGCCATGGTGACGGCGAGGAAAGCAGACGAACTTTTTGATGCGGAAGAACGCTGCGGCGCAGCGATACCAGGTGCGTTCTAAGGCCCTTCCTGCATGCTTTTCAATGGGCGGAAGGCGAACAAAAAGAGTTCGAAATAAGGACATAACGCAGAAGGCTGCATTTCTCCAGCGCCTCATAATTTGACGAGCCTTGCACGAAAAGCATGTTTTTTGGGCCATCCCGCGTCCTGTTTTTTTTATCCGGAACATGGGTCTAAAGTATCAAACTGCCCTTCGTTTCACCTTATGTTGTACCGCAGTGAAGGTTAGAAGCGCGAGCTCATAGCGTTGGCAGCTGCTCTTAGTTCACGAGCGCGTGTGCCGCCGAGATGTGCCCCAGAGCAAAGAGCTCGCGCTTGTAGCCTTTCCTGCGGTACACCATAAGGTAAAACAGAGTATACAGAACAACATTAGCAGTTGTTTCGCACCGCCAAAAGCTCCAGTCAAACCACAGTAGTAAGCGCCGAACAGCGCTGATGATGGGGCTGACGGGGGCGCGCTCCTAGGGCACAGAACAGCAGCGCCATGGTGTCGTCTACGCGCAAAATCTTCACAAAGCAGCCGCCGCTCTTGCCACTACAACCCCCTCTAGAACACTGTACTGACGGCGAGCTTGCACAGTTCTTTTGCGACATGCCTTCCACACCATAAAGAATGCCGGTCTTCGCAGCCTATTATTGTGAGCTTGTTCTGCGCATGCGCTCTAAACGCCGCCCTCAAATATGGCGTCCAGAGAATAACCCCTACATAGTTCATTGACGAACGGCGCGAGCATTGCTTCATTCACGTTGAGACGTTTATGGCGGCGTCGACAGGCACAATGGTATGGAATACAAACGAGAAAGTGTGTAAAGCATCTTCACAAAATAAGCTGAAGACTTTATCATTTAAAAAAAAAAAAGTGTTCTTCGTCGTGCTTGTTCATTACGTCTATCTCCTATGGGACGGTGCGCAGTAGTATAAAGGACTTTAATACTGACCGGTTTTTTCTTTTCCACATCCTCTTTTTTCCTCTTCCGAAACTGAAAGAAAATAAAAGCAGACACTGATCAGCAGCTGGCCTAACGAAGCCCACGACGGAGCAGCAAAAAAACGTCACATGAGGCGCCCTCGGGCGCGATACGTATGCCGGATTTTCCGGGCTACAAATCCCTAAAAGTCGAAATTAAACGCCGAGTGGAACATCTAATCTGTGTATTTTTTTCTCGGCTGTATATCTAATCTGTGCGGACAAGTGATCACTTTGTGTTTTTTTATGTATGTGTGTTATTTCCTGCCCCTCCTACAATAATGCCCTCGAGGCGATGTAGGTACTCTGTAAATAAATAAATAATACAGGGATTCGTTTTTTTTGCTTGTTTTTTTTTTTCAGTATCGTTTATTTGGTGAGACGCGAAGGTTTTTCTGAAAGACAAACGACGTATAATTTTATTTCTGCAAGACACAATTTTTATTTTTCTGCGTTAATAAAGCAGTAATTTTTTTTTAAGATGGGCTCTACAACGGGTGCGGGCTACAGGGCAGAAAATACGTTAGACCGTTGGTGACGAGGTTCAACCTTGCTCGTAGAGGAGGACATGGTAGCACTAGGCGGAGTCATTCGCTGCTCCAGAGGGAAGTGGTGATCGACTCCTTCCATTAGGCGGTGAAAACTTGCTGTGAGTGTAACTCCATCCAGTCCTCCGGATTCGAGCTCTCGTGTACAATAAAACAGTGCGCGAGAGCCGCGGAAAAGGCGGGACGTGTTTCCGGATGACGGATGTATCTCCGTCGTTGAGAGAAAAGGCGGACAAACAAAATGGCTTCTGGCAACTTATCGTGTGTGTTTTGCGCGTTTTTTGTTGCAGGAAAGTGCTTACGGTTATGCAAATCGCGCGTCTCAGTTTCGTTTCTACTTCAAGCACTTTTCTGGAAGAGCCTTTAAACATGCATTTCTGTTGCTTTAAAAATTCTAGTAGCTACCGAAACGTTCTGATGGCACCGACGTTTGACCGCGGCGGTGGAACTAGCTCGATTTTTATCATCAGTCAATCATCATCGCGTTTGAGGTGAGTAGAGCAACCCAGTCGCTCAACATAACTTAAGTCAGCGGTTGGACACATACCTAAAGCACGATCGTGATCAATTGCTATTTGTATAACTCACATCCAGTTCATATTGCATCTAACATATATACATATGTATACATATAAACCGCCGATTGCAGTTTGCTTATCATAAAACGGGAACGGGGACAAAACGACGTATGGCTAAGCCAGCGGCGTAGTGAGTGTAGCTGTTAAATATAAGACGCGGCAATTGGTCGGAGATACTACCTGCGTCAATTTGCTGGCCACTCTGACAGCTCACGTGGCTGTTTCTCTTCTAGCGACGCGCTCCCAGTATAGACGCGACGGCCGACGCTTGCTTAGGCGATAACATAAAACAAACGTTGTATTTATACTTTTTTTCCTTTTTGTGTTTACGCTAAGCTTGCAATTATAAAAAAAAAAAATGTTATAAAAAGCATGGTCAAGTTTTGACTATAGACTTGAAGTGCTTTCAATACTCCGAATATAAGCATCGGCTTCTGGTTTGGAGTATACCGTCTTATCACGGATGATAACAGCAATGCAGATGTGGTCACACGCTAGACAGAGTGGCGCAATAAATAAAAAAATAAAGTCGATTATAAAAAAAAAAAAGCGGTCAAGCGGATTGTATGGTGGTGCGGCGGTAGTCTCGAGAGGGAATTAATGAATGTTTATTTATACAGTGATGTCTGTTTGGGAGAGATGCCCGTGAATAATCCACTTGAACAAAAACATTGCCTTGTTGCACTGTAACTAAAGAAATTCAAAGATGCGCAAATTAGACATATGTCGAACATGAGGTAGGGTGATTCATTGATACATCAACTATCATTGTAAAAGGACATGTTTTTTAATTTACGTATATATATATATTGTGCTGTATAACGTACACTCTTGTTTTGTTCTCAGATATTTGCAAAGAACCGCAGTCTTTGATAATATCAAATGTTTTTGAAAACCAACTAAGAAAATATAGTATCAAATAGCCTAATTATTTGCACCCGAGATTTGTGCGCATTTCATTTTGAAGAAATAATTCATATCTTTATTCCTACATTATTGTTTCTTGGGGGTGCATTTCTAGAAACTCTGACTAACAGTGTTTCGTCCCTGTGTAAATTCGTGTCAATGCTCTGAAGTATCGGCTCAGTATTGACCGAGACAAGGACACTTTATTCCCTGCAGCATCATCGCTTTCATCGAGAGAAGAGCATTTTATTACCTGCAGCACCATCGCAGTGGCCACATCAGTTTCGGCCACCGCGTGCGTGTCATATCAAACACTTGAGCGAATTTCACCTATGGTCGTCACGGCAGTGCAACTATGGTCCCTAAAAGTACCGACAACTAGCCTCCCGTTCGCGGGCCTCTCTGCACGCAGCGATGTGTCAGCGCTGTGGACGAAATGCGCAGGGGGACGCGCCGCGCGCAATCTGCGTGTTTAGAGAGGCTAGATTTAAGAGGTGATTCAATTAAAATCACACAGGGTTTTTGCAATTTAATCGCGGACATCTTCGGAACATGCATCGCGTAGTCACGTGGCGACGAGGAAAGCGGAAAGAAAAACAGAGGCGCTTGCAGATGATGAACACTTTGGATTAGCCGCATATCGTATTGCAAGTTGCAACATCAACCACTTTTTCCCAATCGAGTAGTTGGAAACACTCTCAGATCTGGGCACACCAGGCGTGCTGTTGGCGCGGTTTTCCCCGCGTGGGACATCCTGCTGGCGATGCTGTAGAAGCGGGCTCACGTTTCGCAGTTGGCTTTCTTTTATGTCTATAGCTTCCATTGCCGTAGCATGTGCTATTCTCGGTTAGATACAAAACGCATCATTAACGGCCTTGAAGGAAACAGAAAATGATGGCCGACGAAGTCCACGAGTGCATGGAAATGAAGGGTGTCATCTACCGGGACAGAAACATATTTTCTCGTTTGAAGTTTCAGAAAATAGCATTTGAACAAGCTAACGGGTAGTTATAAAACTTTGGCATATCTGGAAAAGAATGTTTATTGTTGCCATAAAATAAAAAAGTTACTAGTTTCTGTTTTTGTTTTTTTTTTTTGCTAAAAAAGGGGGGCTCTAACGCTACATGTAATGCATAAGTGGGTATGCGGCGGAAAAAGCATAGAAAAAGACTCAATGCCAAGCAGTGGCGTAGCCAGAAAATATTTTCGGCAGGTGTTTCAAAGTGCTGGTGCAATCACACAGAATAAAATGTAGAGGTTAGCATACGCGACCGGACATGGGGAGGACAAGAGTTCAAATCCTGGCTCCGCCGTTATTTCGGCGTTCGGCGGGTTCCTGAAAACTTTAATTTTATGATTCATTGAATTTTAGTACGGTTCATTCGTCTCCATATGTTCGTTTCTATATATATATTGTGAGACAGAGACAGGTCGGTCAGATGACGGTTTTTTTATCAGAGTCTGATAGCTATGGAACGTTTCAAAAAAGGGGCCAGTAATCAGCTGATGATGCCGATCGGGCCACACACAGCCAAAAGTGACGACGACGATGTCCGTGGGCAGTGCTACGCACAAGCGCCCTCACAATATATGTAGGAACCTCTGGCAGTCGTCGATGGTTACATTCAAGCAAACTTTTATTTACATACATCTACAAGCTGCAAGCGATGCGATCTGACGTGTCGTTCCCAACCGTTCCAAACACGAGCCTCGTCCCGCGCCCAGGCCACGCGCTCCCCCGGCCGCCAGCTCCTTGCCAGTGGCCACGCGCTCCTTTTTAAGACGTCTCTGGCCGATTTCCTCCTCGTCTTCGATGTCCTCGTGCCAGTGATATGGCTTATTTCGAACCACTCAAACGCTCCAACAATATATATATATACAGGGTGTTTTTTTTTATTCTTACACATTTGTTAAAAAAAACAGTGAAAGCTACACTAATGCGATTTGTGCAGGTGGCTTATACGGCCAGGCGGACATTACGTGACTGGCTAATCTTTGCGATAAGTCGGTTCATTAATTAAAATTCGTAAATTAACTTTTTATTTAGTGAAAATAGACACATGATTTCAATTAGAAACTTGTAGAGCATCATAGAAAACCACTAAATCAACTATTTGTGGAAGCATATAACGCCGGGGCGGCACTTTACGGCGTTTTGTAAAAACGCTTCATTTGGACGCGTTTCTAGATTTCGGTTTCTTATCGGAGCGCATCACCGCGCCCGCAGTCCAGCTCCCCCGTAGCTGAGACGCGCAACACACGTGCGCCCTACTTCCCTCCATTCTACAACGGGAGGCGAGGGGTGGCTTCGCGCCGCGACCACCGGGGAGCGGGACCGCGGGCGCAAAGATGCGCTCCGATAAGAAACCGAAATCTAGAAACGCGTCCAAATGAAGCGTTTTTACAGAACACCGTAAAATGCTGCCTTGGTGTGATATCCTTCCATAAATAGTTGATTTAGTTGTTTTCGATGATTCTTTACAAGTTTCTAATTGAAACCATATATCTATTTTCACTAATTAAAAAGTTAATTAACGAATTTTAATTAATTAGCCGACTTATCGCAAAAATTAGCCACCCACATAATGTCCGCCTGGCCATATAATCCACCTGCACAAACCGCATTAGTGTAGCTTTCACGGTTGTTTTTAAACAAATGCGTAAGATAAAAAAAACACCCTCTATATGTATATATATATATATATATATACAGGGTGTTTTTTTTATTCTTACGCATTTGTTTACATATATATATATATACTTTACTGCACCAACGTTTCAAGCGGGGACCGCTTTTCTTCAGCGTCCCCGCTTGAAACGTTGGTGCAGTAAAGGCCTTTCCTGGAACTCCTCAACTTTCGTTACATATATATATATATATAATAAGGCACAATTTTGGGGGATGTTCTGACACCTCAACACCCCCCTGGGTACGCGCCTAATGCCAAAGTTGTGCACGTTCTTTCAGAACCGAAAGATGCATTGCAACAGCGAATGACCAAGTTTTATTATTCGCAACACACTTTGACAGTGGTGGTATGATATACCCTCTAAACCAGACTTGTACACGTTACTGAAAAAAAGTAACTGATTACAATTACAATTACTACAGTCAAAAAAGTAACCGATTACCGTTACTGATTACTGCCTCCCAGAAGTAATTGAACAATTACTGCAAAGTAATTGATTACTTTTCAAGTTACTTTCACGTTACTTCTTATTGCGATGACAGAAATACACAAATACACAGTAAAATATTGCGTACACAATTTTGTTTGGTTATTGTTTTCTTTTTTGTTTTCAGACCCGGAGCTTGTCGTGTAGCTGACGCGTCGACCTAAGGAACAAAGCCCACTAAAAAGTCAATAGCGAGTTCCCGCTTCCCGTCGACTTTATCAGCAATCTGCAATGAGATCCGGAACTCCCCAGCCAAGGCTGGTGGCGCGCTTGTAGAAGAGCGTGGCGTAAAAGAAAAAAGGATTTGCCGACTAATCCTAGTTTTATTTTTTTTAGATGTTAAAAAAATGTCAATCATTTTTGCTCCATGGCTGAGTGACTATGCTGATTTTTGTGAGAAAAAAGAATTGTGGGATGAAAAATGTAATTGGTAATTGTGTAATTGATTTTGTAATTGATTACAGAAAAAAGGTAATTGAATTACTCCGAGCGTTACAGCTTGACAAATGTAATTGAAGCGTTACAAAATTACACTTAACTGTAATTGATTACAAGTAATCAATTACTTGTAACGCGTTACGTACAAGTCTGCTCTAAACCCTTGAAAACAATTCAGTGCGCTTATATATAGTTTCTCAACATTTGTCTGTCTCAATGGGTTTCATGGAAAAATGAAAATGAAATCTTCGTGGACTTTTCTGGTTTGTTAGCAAGGATATATTTACTATTTTTAGGCTGTGAGACACAAGCAATGACAGTTATGACACGCACACTGAACTCATTATTTTTCGTTTGCTCTCTATGCCAAATCAATGAACAGCTCGAGGTGAACAAATCAAGGGCGGCTAAAGCTTCTGAAGTTAAGGAGGAGTAGTTATTCATTTACGAACAAAACTCTGGTTTGCTTTTTGTGTCATATTTTGTTCAGATTTTTTTTAGCGGTTTGTTTACCGCCGGGTTCATGAAATTGCATACTACGAAAGCGTAATTACCATCTCTCATTTTTTCTGCATTTTACGTCCTTACAATTAAGACATGCTTATAGCTTCCATCTGCACGAAATCCTTAATTCTTCATCTTCGTATTTAATAGTCTTCAAAACTTCATTCGTTTTGAGTAAAAAATTGGGCAACTGCTAGCCAACAAAGCAAGCGAAAATGCTATAGTGATTAAAAGTTGCGGCTGCCAACATTTGCAGATATAAACTTTCTTTTTCACATATGAAAACAAAACAAAAAAAAAATGTAGTCACGTATGCGTCCCGACGCTCTTCACAAAATCAGTCTTTAAAGGGGTGGAGAGACGGAAAATTAATGTGTTTCTCAGCCCTTTTTGTTCCTCCTGCTGAAAGGTTATATACTATGTGAGTCTTACACCAGCTTGCCTGCACTCTCGGTTCTGTTTAAATGCGTCGTCCCTTCTAGCCTCTAGTGCATAGCGCGGAGCTGCTGAAGGCTGCACCGAGAAAATGTCGGCCAGCACGTACGGTCAACGCGTTTGGGCGGCGCGCCTCAGGAGTCGGCTGCTTACAGCGCCACCACACGCTTTCATTTCGTAATAGTCGTCGGCGTAGGCGAGGGACGGGGTTCTAGCTAATATTTCTAGGGACCATAGCGCAACTATCGGACTGCTGTTTGAGCAAAGATACCAGTGGCTATTGAGACAGTCTGTTGTCCGTATCCTTAAGTAGTTACCTACCTTGAATGAAGCGAAACAAGGTCTTGCGACTGAAATAATTAAAGAGTACTGCCTTTATTAGTTGAGGAGACGGAAACAAGGTATATCTTAGGTAGATGCAATATGCCTACCATTTTAAAAAAAAGTTTTCTGGGATGGAGGAGGGGGTATAAATATATTGTCAATCGCTTGCCGTGCGCCAGCCAAAACCAGCAGACCTGGGAGCAAGGAACATTTATGATAAAATGTACGATATATAATTGAGTTGAGCCAGGTAAAGAAATAAAAAATAAAGTGCCTCACTCTGGCCTTCCGTTAGATTTCCGAACCTTTACTATTACAGAACTATTACTGAAAATAAACAAACATGTCAAAAACCATTAGAACACGTTTACGTAAAAGCGAGTTTGCAATATATATATATATATATATATATATATATATATATATAACGTATTTTTTGTTTACAATGTGCAAAGAAACAAAAGGGACAGCAGTAGCAATGACACGCAATGCGGTTAGAATGGTGGCATCATGTACACGTGAAGACAGAAGTGCGACGAGGTGAATTCTCATAGCCGTCGTGGTTTGCGTTGTGGATGCCACTGACATCTTTAAAAGGTTAGAACAGCGCAAACGACGAAGGACGAGATGCAGAAGGACACATACGCAGCGCTGTTAGTGAACTAGGAATAGACACGGCGAAGTTTGAGGCTTGGGCTAGTTGGTGCTCCTGCTTTTCGTCGCTCGTCGTTGGCGCTGTTTTTAACGTTTTGAAGATTTCACACGAACTAGCCCAAGCTTCAAACTTAGCCATGCCAGTGACGACCTCCACGAGTGCTCGGTGATCCGTAAAATTGATAAAAAGCCCCTAAAAAAAAATGCCGTATTTACTCGAGTAATAGCCGCATTGTTTATGAAGAAAACCTAAGAGTTCACTTTTCCGTGGAGCACGCGGATTGCCAATCACCGCGATCGACAGCATGATTCTTGCGGTTTACAGGACAGAGAGAACGTCTTCGCGCGAAGATTCGATATGTGAAGATTGAATTTGTATGGATACTCGTGTTCTCGATCTTTTAAACTCACTATATTATTCCTGCGCAACGCGATGATTGGCTATATATGTGCTTTGCAGGGAAGTAGACGAAAGGGCCTTGTAAGTCATGGACTTTGCGCTCAGAATTTCAAAAATAAATCTCTTTTTTTTTGCGTGAATTTTTTTTTTTGCTTTGCGTGTTTTAATTAGGTTGTTTAAAAAAAAAAAACATTTTTTAACGGCTCGTCGAGCGCGGTGATAGTTTCTAGACAATCGAATCTTACGCGTAGCAACTTTATAGAGCCAAAGTGGGATTTCGTGTAACGCGAGGAACGTTTGGACACAACTGTATGACGCAGACGGCACCAAGATTCTCCCTTCGTCGCGCAATTCTTGGCGTGACGCCAGGACCCATAAACTCGTCAAACCCAAAGTTGAGGCCGAAGTTGACAGAGCACTTCGATTGGCCGGTCACGACGATGACTTCGCGCTTTTTCGCCGACGTCCAATTGGCGCGTTCCGCGAAACTTTCGGCTCCAAATCTGTGTTTGACGAGTTTAGAACCCCAGGGCTGCCCTCTTCGTTCTCTTCGCGCTGCACGGCCGACGGGAATTCTCGACTTTCCTCTCCTCGCGCCAAGAAAAACAAAAAGTTTTTTTTTTTTTTGCACGCGCAGCGTCGACAGCCTTTGAACGCAAAATCTCTGCAAACTGTCGACTCTAAAACTGTCGCTCTAAAAAAAAAAAAAATGGTGAAACTTAGTATATGATATATCCAAGAGAGCGGGCCCTAGAATAAAAGTAAAAAATAACGGTATTTTGAAAGTCGACCGGTGTGCGTGAACGTACTGCATTTGTTTCATCCCTCAAGTTGCAATTTCAGAGTAAGCCAAAACTTTGCTTTACCTTAGAGCCTGACGACAACTGACGTGCAGGCAGACTTGTACATGTGTGGGAGCCGGGGTGAAAGACGAGGCAGAGGGCACGTGACAGGCGGCCGGCGGAGAAGACACGTGCTGGCACGAGACAGTGCGTGCGGAGCGAGGCTGGTTGCTGGACAAGGAACGTCGAAGCCAGGCTGCCTAGCCTGGCCCATAACGAACCCCGGAGCGGTCCACCAGCGAGGTCTGGAGCAAGACCGGTGGAAACGGCGAGCCCGGGCCATATGACCTGGGCTACGACGATCCCGGGGTGGTTCCGCAGCGAGACTCGGGCATTGCCCGGGACAGACAGCCTACGCAGCGCTGGCGTGGGAAAGGCGATCCGCAGGCCTGGACACGGACCCCGACTGTGAGCTCTGATCGACGGGCGACAACAAGGGTCGGCGGGCCCGGACTACCGGCTCTCGACGACGGGCAACCGAGAGGTACAGTAAACCCATTCGCTGCCTTCTCGTTGCTGTATGTCACTCCCTGGGTGACGGGCGAAGCGCATACCGATCGGGCGGGAGTATTAGAATAGAGGGACCTCCCCCATAAAGAACCCCCGCATTAAAATGGCGCATCCAACGTGGGGCCCGTTCGGTATGCCTCTGCTTCTAGTCGTCCCCAGGGAGTCCCATGGATTCGTTAAGCGGGTTGTTCACTAACGCTAACGATGCCCGTTGAGACAAAGTATGTTGGAATTTTGGTGACTTGTCTCACAGCAGAGCTCAGCAGGTGTCTCCTCGAATCGAGTACTTAAAGGTGTCGAAGGACGAGGTTGCGGACGCGCTTTCTCGGGTACCCCAGAATAGTGGTTGGCAGAAGGTGAGGCAACCGGGGGAACACGATAAGCGCGGGTAAGATGTAAGAACGTCGTCTTCGGAGGCAGACGAGAGGCACGGCAGGTTCACTGGAAGGCAGGGTAGCGACTGGCAGGAGGGAAAACAGCCAGGAGTTATTGCATATATAGGATTTAGGCTTGGAGTGATGCGGTGAGCCAGTAAGCGCTTGTCGAGGCCCAGGGTGCGGATGGGGTTTTGTCAGTGGGTGTCGGAAAGATTGCGGGAATTGCAGTCGACACCGGGAACACTGGCGGTCGAGATTGTCAGCGGGTGTTGGGTAAACTGGCGTAAATTGCAGTTGACACCAGAAACGCTGGCAGGCGAGTTAAGGAGCAGTATGATTTGTAACCGCTGGGCCAAGACTGCTAGTTGTTTCGCGTCACTTCAACAACCGACGAAGGGCAGAGGGACGACTCTCCCTTGAGGGGGGTCGTTCCGAGAACGCTACGAAATGTTTTATAGGATACTTTTTCGGCTTCACTCTGGCCGGTCGTGACAGTGACAGCAAGACTTTTGATAAGTTATGTCGCGTCACGACCTGGCCGGGGATGAGGCAGTAGACATTCGAGTGGCTTGTGGCTGTCTAGCTTGCCTTGAGTCATGAACGGTTAAAGCGGGCTTGCTCGCTAAGCTGCCGCCCCCTCCGAGGACCGAGCAGTCCCTAGAGCTCGTATACACGTGGACGGAATGGGACGCTGACGCTTACATCGAGTAGCACATGGTATATGTAGCCGTTGCGGAATTGCGGGTATGGTATTTGGTCATCCCGCCACAGGCTTTGGATCCCTTCGCTTGCGCAAAAGATGGACTAGGTTTACGCCATCGTTACCTGTTCTGAAGGAAACTCACGCTTTGAGCAACGCAGCTAGTGGTTTTGCCGCATCGCTTGCTCCGAGGTGAGAAGGGCACCCGAGGTATAAAGACGCGAGCGTCGTGTCTTACTTCTAGGCTTACTCGGCGAGATACAAGCGAGGAGGCTTGCCCGGTTCACATCGCTGACTTGAAAGGATACTACCGTCGTCGCGATGGGGAAGACGTATAGCATGAGGTTGCGGTAGGACACAAGAAATTCCTGTTCTTGGCGACCCAGGAGCGAGCTCTGGAATGCAGACTTGCTGAGTTAGCCGCATGGTACATGAACCCGTCGGCAAGCTATGTGGCGGTAGAGGCTATGGCCACTGCCACAATCTGCGGCAGAGTATTTGTTCGCTGTGTGTTGTTTTAACAGTTTGTTCTGCACAGAATAGCTTCCTGGAAAGATGGCCATAGACGGCGTAACCCAGGAAGCCCACCGGGAGGGAAGACGAGTCCATTCGTTTTCCCAAGTGCTCAGGGTGGCTGACAGTTGTTCGGCCTGACGAACGGTTCAGGCGGGCAGTTCTAAGCCCGCTGTGACCTCTAAGCGGAACGGAGCAAGTCCGTCTGCGTCGGCCGGACCAGCTTAGAGCAAGCCCCCTGCTGCATCGCGGTGAGTGGGACAGCGAGCGACAGACAGGTCGGCATTGTCTGCCGGCTTCGCTAGCCACCACCACCTACGCCGCTTTCGGACGCTGCAACGTGGCCACTCCGGCAACAGCAACAGCGGCCGCCCATGAAGCCCAGCGGCTCCCTAAGGTCCATGAAGTCCCCCGAAGTCCGGGCCTTGAGGGGGGGAGAGTGTGGGAGCCGGGGGTGAAAGACGAGGCAGAGGGCACGTGACAGGCGGTCGGCGGAGAAGACACGTGCTGGCACGAGACAGTGCGTGCGGAGCGAGGCTGGTTGCTGGACAAGGAACGTCGAAGCCAGGCTGCCTAGCCTGGCCCATAACGAACCCCGGAGCGGTCCACCAGCGAGGTCTGGAGCAAGACCGGTGGAAACGGCGAGCCCGGGCCATATGACCTGGGCTACGACGATCCCGGGGTGGTTCCGCAGCGAGACTCGGGCATTGCCCGGGACAGACAGCCTACGCAGCGCTGGCGTGGGAAAGGCGATCCGCAGGCCTGGACACGGACCCCGACTGTGAGCTCTGATCGACGGGCGACAACAAGGGTCGGCGGGCCCGGACTACCGGCTCTCGACGACGGGCAACCGAGAGGTACAGTAAACCCATTCGCTGCCTTCTCGTTGCTGTATGTCACTCCCTGGGTGACGGGCGAAGCGCATACCGATCGGGCGGGAGTATTAGAATAGAGGGACCTCCCCCATAAAGAACCCCCGCACATGTTACTGAAAAATAGTAAAGAATCACATTAGAATTACTCAGGGCAAAATTGTAATTTATTACAATTACAATTACCCTCCCATAAAAGCAACTGACCGTTACCCCTCAAAAGTAATCCGTTACTTTCGTGTCGTTACTTTACACATTATTGTCCTCAAGTAAGAAACAAAAGGAAGGCGGTTATTGAAGTGTTTATTGTTGCAAGCTGTTCCATTTAATGACCCTGAGTATTTTGAGGAACAGCTGGCTATCGAAACTCTCGCCAGAAATTTTGGGTTATTTCTTGCTCAATATGTCGACTGCTACGCTGAACACCCACTGAACTGAGGCACTGGATGGGACTGCCACATTGTTCCTCACGAATGCGCTATGCTCTGCATTGAGTTTCTTTAGCGAAGCAATTGAAGTACTATTTACCTCGAAGATAGAACAAAGCTTCGTCGCTGCAGCCCTTGCTTGATATAAGAGAGTTTTAGTAGGTCGTTCCGATTCCTCCGATGCCCCCGATAAAGATATGATGCATGCGCAAAGGCGGCGGCGAGGTATCGGGTATCATTATCGGATCATCGTACCGATCTACTAAAATTCTCCCTTGTCTAAATCGCAAAGCTGTGGAAGTCATCATACATCTACCCAAAACTAGAATAAGAACTGATTTATGTCCATTTTATATACCTCCATATATAGCCACACAATAGCAAAACATAGTTGTAACAGTAAGGTCATAATTAAATAAATAAATAAGGTTTGGCTCGATATTCTTCTTCCTTTGGTTCTGAAGAGGTCGAGCCTCGGTTGAGACGTTGGTGAATAAAAACAAAGTTTCCATTATATAAATATAAGTACTAAAAAAAAGGACACCCATAAAAAACAATTAGTGAGAGCGTCGGTTAAAACAAGGAGATGTAAACGCACGTTTGCCGCGTGCGCCTTTCTTGGTGCCGTTCAAAAACGCATGGAGCACGAACCGACTGCAGTTTACTGCGGTGTTCTCCAGATAGACGTCCGCTGATGCCACGGGCAGCGAAGGGCAGAGTACTAAGCAAGCCGCGCTATGGCCTCACTCACGAGTTTCACTCTCTCCTCAAGCCCAGAATATCAAGTCTACGCCAGCCACCATTATGTATTATTTGTAAGAATATCTGCTTGAGATAAGATGCGTCTTGCTGGGGCAAAACAGGAAAACGAAGAAAGGAAAACTATTGCCATTTTCCAAGTGCTCGCAAAAAGCTGACCCATAAAAAGGGTGACTGAGATGCAGATAACCTGGCTGGAATTCACGAATAGAAAGGGCCAACTCTAGAAGTTGGAATATGAAAAAGTAAGTAGTTTTTAAAAAGGGTCAAAGAATGAGAAAAATTCAGAAAAAAAATGCATCCTGTTTTCTACGAGAAGATGATAAGTGTGCAGCAACGAACGAGGATGCTTGCGGCAATAGCACCTTTACATATTATCACATCTCTTTTAGTGAATTTTAGGGCAGACGGAGCGTTGTCTCGTGTTGTGACATTATGAAAATGGTCATAGTCACTATAACCGAGAAGGACATTGTTAATTATTTTCTTTGCACTTACCGCCTCGAGCTTCTCGAAGAGGCACACATTCACTTGGTGTCCTCCTCTCGCCGTCTTCGATCGCAAAGTAAAAACAAAGGGACTAAAAAAAGCGGATATAACTTACACTCCTCCAACCCCCCCCCCCCCTTTTTTTTTTTTGTAAAAAAATGTTTATTTGAATTTTTTGACATTGTTGTTAGGGTCTAAAAAAATAGATTCAGGGGCTTAGTGTTGCAGAAAAAGGGCTTTGCGGAACTGAAGAGTGCAGAGCTTCCCTTTGCGCTGGTCAATTCGCGTGACAGTGTCACTGAGCTCGACTTTACCAAAATAAAAAAAAAAAAAAAACTTTTTCTAGGAAGGGGGGGGGGGGGGGGGTTGGCCCTGAAAAAAAAATGTAACGGATTGCAAGGAATCCGTTACGTAAAAAAAATGTAACGGAGTTACTTTAAAACTAGTCGACAATATGTAAAAATTTTGTTACTAAATTACTGATAAATGTACGGGATTACAAGTAATTTCATTACCTGTAACGGATTACGTACAAGTCTGCTTGCAGGGTGCTGCGGGGTGCCACTTGAAGGATATCCGGACGACCAAGAATGGTCAAAGCGGTGTTGCAGCAATAGCTGTCACAAATTGTGTTCTGCAAAAAGCGCTTCTCCTCCAGGGAAATGACCTCGACACAAACAGATAGTGTCAGATAAGGACGTTCTTTTTTTTATTTTTGCTAGAAAACAAGAGATAAAACAAAATCAACAAGAGGTGTTGCCGGGGACAACTTGGCGTATGGTAAGCACATTTCACGCGAAATTTAGCCCTATGTGTAGTCGCCTACGGTTTGTTTGTTATAAAAAAAAAATCATAAACAGCATGATTATTGTGACACACCGCATTAAGAAGATGAATCGGAGTGTAGGTTGTTATTGTTGCTTATTATGAACCAAAGGGCTCTTGCAATCAACTATTTTCTTTTGTTCCCGGATGTCACCCTGTTGTAATATACGACGTAAACGAATGCAAATAACTTGGGGGTATATTTTTTAGTTCGGAAGCATTTCAACATATTTATGAGGTTCCTTTTGTTTTGACCTGGCACGGATGAAAATGGAGTCCGGAGCATGTCACCCAAGAGCCGTCTTTAAATATATGATATTCAGTGAAAACTACCTTTCAATCAAGTGTTTTTTTGTCTTTCTATAAAGCGGCATTTTCGATATGTGTTCTCGTAAAAATGCTGACGGACTCAAATGTGCTGCACTCGGGAATAACTTTCTTTGAGTTATGCAGTCAACGTTTACGGACACACGTTCTTGACCTCTGTTTAAAGTTTTACATGCCCACTCCTCCTCTCTACAAAAATGCGCTGTTATCGGCCTTCTACGATTGACCGAAGGCTGACTATGACGTCAGCAAAGGATTTTAAATCGACCGAAATAAGAGCAATGTAAGAACTTCAACTTGGACGGTGTTGGCAGCGTTGGTTTCAGGGCGCAATGATTTCAAGCTTTCACAATGCTCGTTACAAACAGCATCGAACGTGTTGCTTACAAGGTAATGACGTCACGAGAGGGAACCATAGGAGGGCGCCACCAAAACAACTCGCCGCCAATAGGGACTATGCACTGGCGGCCATACCTGTGTGCACGTACGCTGGGCGCGTGCTGACGGCGAGCTTTCGCAGTTCTGCAACGTGCATTCCGCACCATCATGATTGCCGGTCTTAGCAGCTTTTTTAAAATGAGCTCCTTCTGCTCTAAACATCGCCCTCCAATAGACCATTCCATTTAGCGCTCTCTGGGCGGCACCATTTTATTCGACCGCAGCGCCCTCTCCACACATCCGGGAATTTCAGCGGGTTCGGCGGGGTAAAACGAGAGAGAGGGCACGCGCCCGACTCCGCTAGCCGACGACAAACCGGGAGGTTGCCGTTCTCCATCTTTGGGCTGCATCGGCGGGCTCTACCGAACATCGAACTCTCGCTCGTGGCTGCCGTTGTGAAGTGGTTCGCGTTCTTAGAATAGTTGTGGCTACTCCAAAATCAGCCTATAGCTCTTTGTTGTTCTATTTTGCTAAATGATCAACTACACTGTAAGAAGTGCTGTGATTTTTACATTCCGGTGAACGTAAAAATCGCAAAAATTTGATCGTCGTCCGGAAACACAGTCCTATTCCTGTAAGTGAGGCGCGGAGGCGAAAGGATAAGCGGAAAACAGAGGAGGAGGGGCAGCGCCGCAGGTCGCCACGGTCGCCACCGGAGCAAGGCGGTCACGTGGGAGAGTCACGCGGCCATCGGTTCGTCGGGCCTGGACCGCCTGGGCGGGCCCGAGGAGCTAAGGTCGAGGTTGTCTCCCATTGCCTTGGCGCCGAACTTTTGTTTTCAGCTTTGTTTTACTCGGAGTGCTGCCATCTCAGCCTCAAGTGGCAAGTTGTCGACTGTCAGCGCGCAGGTAAGTACGTTGGAGCTCAAAACTCGTGCGATGTTTTGTTAGAGCTGCCAGTGAAGTTAGGGTGCACAACGGTCGCATTCAAGGCGAGCGGAACACGGAGGAACACTTTTCATGCTCGCTCCTGTACTCGTTGGCGTGCGTCGTCGGGAGAGCGAACTGCCGTGGTTTCTGTTCTCGACCTCGTGAACGCTGTTCTTGCGCGTACCGCGGTGCTCCTGATTTTTGTGGCAGTGGTGATGCGACAGAAAACTGCAGTTTTGATTTTGAGCAACGTATA
Organism: Ixodes scapularis; assembly: GCF_016920785.2. Classification (NCBI taxonomy): domain Eukaryota; kingdom Metazoa; phylum Arthropoda; class Arachnida; order Ixodida; family Ixodidae; genus Ixodes; species Ixodes scapularis. The sequence continues at coordinate 181,722,220 of NW_024609835.1, read as the reverse complement.
CCGCAAAGCTTGTGCTTGTTAGTCGGAAAGCAAACCGATTTCCGCAAAACGCGTGATCACATTTTGTGTCTGCCTGCGGCATGAAGAAAGTATAGCGCGCCCCAAAGGTTTGCTCGCGTGTTTTGAAATCTGCGATGTGTGGAACGTGCGATCAGAGGGGTGCGTGATATTGCTTATTGAAGCGAGGGAGAGGGCGTCTCTCTCCCTCGCTTCAATAAGCAATATCACGCACCCCTCTGAACTCTTTAATCGTACGCTGGTACTAGAAATATGTTACGCTGTGATTGGCTACGGTTTCGCGCACTGTGTAACCGATTTTTTCATGAGCGGCGAAAGAGTGCGTTTACCTTGTGCAGCCTTCCATTTTTTTATGTCCTGATTAGCCGATGCATGTGACATCTTATAGGGGCCTGCCGTCATGTTCGCGTGCACAAGGTGCGCTTTTCAGTCAGACACTCTTGTTGGTTATGCCCGCCACTTTGGAGACACGAGCACTTGTGGCAGGACTATACCCTGCATTCATTCATTTTGTTGTTCTGAATTCGTGACTAATGCTTCGCTGAGGTGCCACATTCTTCGGAAGCGCCGAGGTGTGTCTGATGGTAGGAGTCCCCATCAAGAATTGTAAATCAGTTTTATTCTCACTTGCAGAGTGGAGGATTGCCGGCAGAGTTTTCATAGCAGGCTTATGCTTATGAAACATCTTTATTTGCATTTGAGGGAACTGTGCTTTGATAATTAATGTTATGTCACATTTGGCAGACGTAATCATATGCATATAAGGAGTGATGTACTTATCAGAAAACCGTTCAGAACTCTCAAATTTTGTTGGCAAGTTACTCCTGATTTTAATATCAATTTGTTAAAGGCTGCTTATTGAGGCATTTTCCCATTTTTGTTTAATTGTGTTTCTTCAATAATAGTTTATCAAAGGCTGCTTATTCAGACAATCTCCCACTTATTGTTCATTTGTGTGTTCCAAGTTCATAAATATAAAGTTTATCAGTCCATATATACATAGACAAATATGCGCGAGTGTGTCTGAAGAAGTCTTTTTTTCATCTTAAATACATCCAGGAGATGACATCTGGGCTCCAGAAGAATATATGCTGCTCCTTGATGGGCACGTTGTGGCAACTGCACCAGAGTTTGAGGTCGCCTTCTGCATGCTGTTTGCCAGCTACTTTTCATTCCACACTTGCTACGCCCAAGAAGTCTCATCTACGCTCGAGTTCATCCAGAGGTACATTTAATTTCTTATGTATACATATTTGTGTAATTTGGCTTGCAAACCTTGCTGTGTGTTTAGCACATTGAGCTGCTATTAGGGTTGGCATATGAATACCACTGATCTCAGCAAAACAAGGCACCTTGCAAAGTTCGATTGGATGCCCTTATTGAGGCATGTGTAGTCTAAAGTTTACACCTTCGTGGTATCGGCTTATCAAAAGGCTGCTGACTTGCCGCTTCCGACAAGAACATTGAAAAATGCTGAACCAAATGCTTCACTAACTTTGCCGTTTTATCAGCCCATCAGTTCAGATTTCGAGCTGATGCTCTACTGACCAAACAGTTGTATGGCTTACTGACAACATCAAAAATGTTGTAGACACAGGAAACTATTTTGGTTATTTGTTTAATATTGCAGCAAAGGTTTTGATTTATTCACAGTATTCTAAAAATTAAACTTGGTGTAATATGATTGCTGGTCCCAAGCACACACATAATTAAAAGCTATTTATTTAATAAACAAGATGAGGTTTATGTTTGTGACTTTTTTTATTTTGGAGAGAATAAAACAGGTGTACCTCAGAATTCAATTATCGCCCCGTTTTACACACTGTCAAATGTTCCTTAATGCTGATAACACTGCTGTACATAGTACTGCCTAGCGAATTAATTTCCTAACCAAAAAACTTAACGCTTACATTAGTAACATTCTTTGCAATGGTGTTACCCTAATTGTTAAAAAATAAATGCTGCCAATACACCATTTATGATTTAATTTAAATGTCACGCATCCCATATATATCCTTGCAATTACTTTTGTCACTGATTCAATTTGTGCCATTAATCACTATATCTTTTAGGCTGTTCTCGTCTCTAACTTAAAACTTGCGACCAGTATCTTGCATCTGAAATGAAAAACAGCTTACGGCCTATGAAAAGTCATACTATTTTAATACATTATCTCAATTTTTCTTTATTAAGTTTTTAATCATAGTCATTTCACATACTGGGTTATATCATGGGGTAATACTTATCCCACCCGTTTAACTTTGTTAAAACACATTCAGGATCTCTCCATTTGTGTACAGACTTGTATCTCTTTCCCAAGAATACCGCGTTGCTTCTTCGCGTATATTGTATACTTCCTGTCGCTCAATTATTTATATAAAAAAGCAAAGTATTAACATTCTATGCAGAAATATAACAGTATGTAAAGCCCTTCATGTCTGCAGTCAGCTGGTGGATGCAGATAAAGGTGAATCAGATTTGGTGGGTTGCGGGTCGGATGCAGATTCCATGTACTGCGAATGTGGATCAGATGCAGGTCGAAAGTGGCTTGCATACCCGCAGTTAAAAATACAAATTTCAAGCTTCCTTGAACATATCCCCTGGTTTGGAATACTCCCATGCTCTCTTAGAGGCCACAATCTTTGTGGTGGCATGAAGTGTAAAGCTCATTGTTTAGATGTTGCATAAATTTTCATAGAATTACTAGATTTTAGACTAGATATTGTATCAAAGAAAATAAAACAAACAATTTACAAAGTATGATTGCGGATACTGAAATCGGCATCCACGCAGGGCGCCAATATATACAATCCCGCAAGCTTCCTTAAATATGGTAGAGGGATTCTAAGAGCAAAGTAGTTTATTATTTATTAGAAGAGGTCGAAATCTCACTTATGTTGAATTTGTTTGTCGACTTGTTTTATTTTCCAACGCTTTAGCATTCAGGGAACTTTTCGGCATCAATCCTGACCGTGGTAGCAAGGCCAAAAAAGGAAGAACGCAAGTGAACAAACGAGTGCTCAACCTGTTTCAACGAATAACGGAGTCTCAGTGGAACATATAGGTAAGTTTATTATGCTCTGTGACGAGTTCGCGGTTACGGCAGAGCAGTAACAATAAAATACAGCACACAGACGAGAACAAGAAGGAAGCACACAAACATGGCGCTACTTACAACTGAAGCTTTAACGAACAGAACGTAAGGGCGCAAGTCAGATGGTGTGCACTAAAAATTTTGTTGAATCCAGAGACTGAGGTATACGAAAGACGATTACACAAGAAGAGAAGGAGGGAGTCTCAATATTGTGTTAAAGATTAACATTAAGTACACTCCCGCAATTTGAGACTGTCTCCTTCTCTTCTTATGTCATCGTCTTTTGTATAGCTCTGTCTCTGGTTTCACAAAAATGTTGAAACTTTAATCTTGTTAGCAACCGACGTCAATACAACAAGCTTTGAAAAAAATGAAGAAAACTGAAAGGCTCAAAACATACAGGTCACTCATCAAGAACACCACTGTTGTGCGTTTCTCTCCCTTGGTCAAGGGACTGCAGTTCTTTATCAGACAACGCCAGTGACTGCGTGCTGACAAATTGCGGCCCTTACCGTTCTATCTCGTGAGCCTCCAAAATTTTTTGAATTGTTTTGTCTTTATATTCGCGTCAAGCACTGCACTACCCTCGAAAATAAATATTATCGCAGCAGCTGTCCCGGCAATGTACATCCACAATCAAACTTGTCTAGATCAAACTTTAAGCCTACTCTTGGCACATTTTTATGTTGTTACACGTTTTCGTGCTCAACCTTCCACTACTTTTAAGTCAGACGTCTTCTTTCTGTGCAATTGCAGATGTCGCATATCTTTATTTCAGATATACATGTCACAGGGATATCAGCCATTAGTTCTTTTCTGGATCAGAATTCCTTAGACGGCTCTAGACAAGTTTGATTTCGGGTACACCAAGCTGACCCCTTCAATCTACATATACATCGTAACGGTGCTCTTGCTATTTGTAGTTCAGACAACGAGCTCTCTGTCCTACATATCGCCCACGCGATAATGGGATAGAACACCACCCGTTCTACGCATTCAACAAAGTGGTTTTATGTTTTTTCGTGCAGTTACATTTCCTTCTAGGATTTGAATTTAGCCTCCCGCACCATACCAAGCAACTTGTTCTTACTTTTTTTCAGAAATAGTAAAAGTAGTGATCGAATAGAGGGTCGAATAAAGAAAAACAAGAATGTCGTGATAATACCCTATCTGTGCAAGATTTCCCATAATCTAAAAAGGGTGGGTTATGTTGATGTGATGCTGTCGGCTCCTGAAAAGCTGGCTGTAAATATGCTGATACATCATCTTCATGCTTGTTTCCCTTCATGAATAAATGTTATCCTCCTTTTCTGTACTGATTTGAGTAATTATCGACATACTATGCTAACCGAACTATCTCTTGCACGCACAGGGCACCACAGCTGTGTTCGTCACTGCTCAGAAAGTCATCTGGCAGTCAGCTTTCATGGCGCTTCTACAGCGTGTGTATCACACCTGTGATGTTCCTGCTCTTGAAAAACTATAACTGGAAAATCTCCCTGTGCACATGTGCTAAGAAGAAAACAAGACTTCAGAGCTGGACGCTAGGCAGCTCGAGGACTCGGGTAAGAGTACGGACTCCTGAGGCTCTGAACAGATACAGATCGAATGCGGGTTCGCCGAATCAGGAAGCCTAGGGATATATGTTGACAAGGGCATCAAGATTCGAAGGTTGCACAGTGTTCAATAAAGCTGTCGACTAACGTTTTATTACGCAATCTGTTATAGAGCTCGTTTTTATGAGATACGCGACACACTGGATAGTTACGCCGACCCCGACACTGTTCAAGGTCTTGTAAAGCACATATAAGATGTAGACGACAACATTAATGTCTTCAACGTTGCCGTTCAGGACAACATCGTCTTAGGTGGTGACTTGGATGTCGAAGACAGCCGAGTGTGGCATTGTTGGAATATGCACAAAGATTTAAGAAAGCTTTATCATGGTGATAAGGACTGGGAGGCACATAATCTGTTCAGCTTAGGGAGGCACATTATCTGTGTGGTTGCTCATCCAAGCTAAACTCTACTGTGCTCTTCCGGGGTAAACTTCGCTCTACCACACATATTGTGTGCCTTTATAGCTAAACATTCTGTGCCTGCCGGTCTTTACCACAGCATGAACAATCTTTATTTCGAATGCATGTGACTTTTAAAGGTTTACCAGTGGCTTTACCTGGCGGCCACCAGGATCACTACAACGATTCGGACACGGCCGAGTTAGAGGGCGTCTCTTCCTACGACAAGATGAAAAGAACAAGGTGCATCGTTATTGTTACAGGAGTAGTAGTTTTGGCAGCCGAATATACCAGTCAGATACCTGTGAAAAGTACAGAAATGTTTACAGTCCCAGTCAAATATACTGTTTAAGTGACTAAAAATAACAGATCATTTTACAGAGCCAATCACTTTATTTTAACAAAGTGCTGTAAATTTAACATCATTCAAAACAAAAGCCGTAATACGCGAAATACAGCGCACTGTCAGATTTACAGGAACAGTTTGGCAGCCGAGTATGCCAGTCAAAAACCTGTAAAAACAACAGTGTATTTTTTACAGTGTAGCACATCTTTTTTCTGTTACTTAAATAGCAGTTGAGTCAGCCGGCAGTACTACCCTCAACTACTGCGTGCATTGGGGCAGGAGAGCACGTTTTATTTATTATTTCAGACTTCCACTCATGGTCGCTAAAGGCCTACACCAGTACGAACTTTTGTATAGTAAAAAAGGTACAACAGCCGGATTTACTTTTCGCCAAAGAGACCGGACAATCCGACACTGTTTTCCCTATTTTTGTTTTTTATTTGCACGCAGTTAACAGCGCAATTGGACTCTGTGAGTTTTTTTATCTAGCATAATATTACACGATAACTGGCATACCAAAATCTGCGCATCTGCGCTTGAAAGCTCCAAAATGACGCGATTTTAAACAGTTTGCACGCCAGCCGGACGCTAGCTACAGCCCACTCGGCAGAGCGGACGACATGCGGGGTGAGAGGGGGAGTGCATTTTTTTCTCTATTACCCTCTCTGTTATGACCCTAATGGAACGGTCTATATGGCGTCAAGTATATGACCGTGCTGCCCACTTGGCCAGCTACGCGCGCGGCGTAACTGGCCAAGCAAAAAAAAAAAAAAAGCCTGGAAAAAAAAGGTACGAAAAAAAAATACTACAGGAACACTACAACGCAATTTCGGCTCCTATTTTATGGTCTATATGTGTTCAAAGTAGCAGTATCACATCGGACACACCAATACTTCGTTAAGAAAGACACGAAAAAAAAATTAAAACGAATCCAACGATTAGCAAAGGGCACATAGTGAATGTCGCTAACGCCTCGTTTGTAATGCCCGTCTAGGAACCTTGAGAGGTAGTGACGGTTATTGTCTCGCCTCCGGCCACGACGAGAGAAGAGGGGAAGGAGGAACTCCCCTCTTCCCGAGAATGCCTTTTGTGTGACCAAGAAGTCGCTATTGTAATCCTACAAGATTATAGAAGATTAACCTGTCACTCAATATTCGAACAAAAGCAGCCGCTTTGGTGGCTGGAACGACTAGGCCATCCTCTCGACGTCATGCCTCGCGGTAGCTTTGCTCGTCCCGAGACGAACTACGCCACGATTGCGTTGGATATCACGTGCTCTAAACTGGGCCTTCTCCGAGCGCCTGCCAGAGTGCGTCATTTATAACAAAGAAAAAAAAAAAAACTACAGCCACCAGGCTCAAAATACTAACGTGCGATTGTCATTTACGGATATTGTGGATCATATTCAACCTATTTTTGAACTTGACGGATATATTTCAAATTTCGTTGAAGTATCCCCTTAGGTTTGGACGCCCGTTGTGCTATCACTGCGGTGAAGCCGGCCACATTTACCGTCGATGCCCCTACCGACAACTGGGGCTGCGCGGGTTCCGCCCAAACGACCCACGCCCGAGGTACGACGAACGGCCTCGCAACATCGAGTAGTACCTCCGAAGTTCGTCACATTAAACGTTTTTTTTTTTCTTCCTGTTAATTTAATGCTCTTTTTGTCACCACCACCCGTGACATTTTGGTCACGGCTGGCCAAGTAGCTGGTCCCGCGCGCGTATAGCTGGACAAGTGGGCAGCGTGGCCGTGGCCTAACGGTTATCGTGCTTGCCTCCCACGCGAAGAGCCAGGGTTCGATTTCTGGGCGCCTCTTATTTATTCTTACAATTTACTGTTCAGGTAAAATCGATAACTATGTTGCATGTTCGAGGTTAGAATGTTCTATGCGCGAACCGTCTACGCCAATTGTTCGAGAAGCCCACGCCTGTATACAAAAGGGGCTCCGCGTGGCTAGCCGCAGTCAGTCTCGCCACAGTGCTGTATCCTGCTGTTTCGCCGATATCGGCGCCTGCGACGGTCTGCTGTTTTCTTCTTTTTCCTTTTTCTTTTAGGCGCAAGTTCGCCCTATCAAACGTTTAGTTTCTTCAGTTATCATCGCCTCATCAATTGTCATTCGTGACAATATGCCCCTACTAAAAAAAAGATCGTGCGCCCTAAGAAAAAGGTGGCGCAGTTGTTTATGATTGTTGTCATGGCGTGTTTTCAAGTCAATACCTCCTCGATAAGCAGATTCAAAAATACGGTTTGCCCCATGATATCCTGGCGCTCTCGATGAGCGTATACAAAAACGCTGATACAGTTGCGGTGAAAGTCCTCTCGTGGACGCTATTTTCTCTTTCTGCGATATTACCATATGCACATCCGCTTGCGAGCAGGCAGAAGAGGTGACGCCACTGCAACTTTGGCTAACATGCGTCTGCATGCAAGCTGTTCTGGGAACTACCGATCTTACTAAACATCTTCCTATGTTGAAAGTAAACATCTTCGACAGAAATCTTTCTGGTTTGGGGAACAATTCGAAAAAAAGAAAACTCAAACCAAAAGTTTCAAAACAAAGAGTTCCCAACGTTTCGGGGTTCGGCTCGACTTGACCCCTGAAGAAGGAGTCAAGTCGACCCCGAAACGTTGGGAACTCTTTGTTTCTAAGCCTTTGAGTTTCCTTTTTTCCGAACCTCCTATGTTAGACAAAACACGAAGAAGGTTGAGGCTTCTATGCGGAGAGCAATTTCGCCTACTTCTCGCCAGTCTTGTACACGTTACTAAAAAAAAGTAATCGATTACAATTACTATTACTCTTGGCTAAAAAGTATTCGATTAGATTACTTGATTACTCGACGGCAAAAGTAATTCGACATTACTTAAAGAAGTAATCGTTACTTTTCCGATTACTTCATTGTGTGAAGACATATCTTTAGCGCTCATAACAATGAACTACTTCCAACCAATTTTTAGCATTTTCACAAGTATTGAAAAAGAAAAACTGGCTCCCTCTTCGTGGTCGTTGCACCTTCACAGTGCGGACACAAGCATAGAATTCGTTTGAAGGCGTTTAATGATTTGGGCGTTCGCCAGTGTGTTTGTGTGTGTGTGGGGGGGGAGGGGGGGGGGGGGGGGGAGCGGAGCGGAGCGGAGCGGAGGGGGTTCTAGATCTTGTTAAGCTTGAGCGAGGGTTGCAGTTCACAGTTTGCGCCGCTCATTTATTATTCACATGTGGATGAGCTCCCATGTTATACAAAAGAGCAGGAGCTCCATGATTTGAAACGGATCATGTGTATTATCCATTAGCGGAAGAGATCGCCCCGACCACTTCTCAACTCGAAACATTGCTTGCCACAAAGACCACGTGGGGGAAATGTGGAAATATTTCAACTGCCTTTGTTATATTTTGCATCTGCTTTAGGCATTATTCGGTTCTGGTTCTCCTACGGTCTGCGAGTAGATACTCTAAGCAGGATCTTTTTATTTTTTTTTTATTTCTGTGTGTGTGCGCGTGAGGGGGCTAGTTTGAACGGAGGACTCACAAAGCTACATTCTGCTTCCTGAAACTTCGCCCTGAATGGCCTTTGTCACGCACTGTGGCTTCACTGGGGCTTCCCACTCCCGGTCCCAGATCGAAAAAAAAAATTCAGAGAAACTGTACATAGAAAGAGATTGAACTCGTTTCCTACGCTCCGCAAAAATCTTTCTTTTTTTCCTTCGAAAAAAAAAAAAAAAAGCCAATTTTATATTTGTCATTTCATAAAAAAAAAAGGCGTGTGCCCGGGGGGGTGGGGGGGGGAGGGGGGGGGGGTCCCGTGGACAAATTGTAACGGTTACAAGTAATTTTATTACTTCAAAAAGTAATCAGATTACTCTTGTGATTACTGCCTAATAAAAGTAATCAACTGATTACAAAATTACTCCAAAAAGTAATCGATTACAAGTAATTTGATTACTTGTAATGCGTACGGTACAAGTCTGCTTCTCGCGCAGGGGTTGCAGTAACCTCAGAACGCTGAGCTCTGATGGGCTCCGTTTGGAAAGCCCCTCCTTCCCGACGCGTTCGGTGGGAGGAGAGAATTGTGACGTAAAATTAGGATTCCGTGCTTTCGGAGTTTATTAATGCGAAAGCATTAACTGTCTCATGGAGCGAGCTGACGTCATCAGCTGGAAGCGCGAAAACGGCAGATAGTTCCCGCGCCTTTTCGGTTCCATTGGCTGGCGCGCGTCGACGGGGCTCCCATTGGCCGCTGCTCCATGGCCTCCGAGATCTCGAAGCGCGCGCGCGCTGGTAAGTAGAAGACGACAAAGGGAGCGGACGAGCAGACGACAAAAGGAGCGGACGAGCGGCTTCCATGCTTTCGCATTCATAACTCATAAGAAATGCTTAGGTGTACCTCGAGCTTTTTGTTTTTCGCCATGTTAGGAAGATTGTTTTTAAATTTATTTTTTGCCCAAAATTCGGAGTTTATCGTAGTCTATTCTCTTCGATCCCCAATTCTCCGAAAGTCGGCGCATAATTTTGGTGCATTTTTTATTTAAAAAAAATATCCGGGGGTAAATGTGTGCTAGTTTCAAAAGAACGACTTTGTATAAATTAATATTTCCTCATTTGGATTTGTCGTTGACTCCCTTGCATTGGCAATACTAATTTGTCCCACGACAAAAGTTGCAAGCAAGTGTTTCTTCGGTGAACGTCGAACCCTTAGAATCAATAAACTCCTGGAGGTAGTTGCTAGGAACTTGAAGCTGTTCGAAGGTGCACCTACAGGGTCGAACAATCCGTACAGCTCCGTGGTCATTAAAAGTATATTCCTTATGGATTTCACCGCTTTAACGTTGCGCTTCGCATTTCATTTTCAGTCGGTGCTAAACCCTTGGGAAACGTCGCACGTTTTTTTTGTTTTGTTTTTTTCTAAGAAAAATGTTAGCGTCCTACAAGAGCAACGCGTCTTGCCAACGGATTTGCAACGCCATCGCGGTCGTGCACGGCGCTTATCTCATAAATTATGGGCTTACAGTTCCTATCTCGATATCGGCTTGCGATAGAATCGCACGTGTGGAGGGACTTAACTAAAATAGGCTAAAGCTGCCTGGAAAGAATACATCCTTTAAAGCGAGCTGACGGTTGGACTTGATCTCAGGGTCGAAGGGGAGGGAAGTTGACCACCTTCAGAGCTTTTTTTTTTTTTTTTGTCTTTTTGGTTTATAGTTTTTGACAGCTTAGGAAACACACGCTTATTAATCTGTAAGCTTTTCGCTTCTGGATTCGCTCATCGACGTTCTTGTCTGAGAATGAAACAATCTCATTCGCTGCGAGCAATAATAAGATGAACCGAACTCGCCACTCTTTGCTATTTTAATAAATATTAATAATAATGATAGTATTGATGAAAATACACATAGACACATACCTCTTAAGCTTTCAGTGGCTATAGAATAAGCCAATACACAAATCTATGTTTTGTTGTAAAACATAAAGTATGCCATACAAATGCTTTTGACAATGAAATGCAGGAAAGTCACGTTTTAATTTTCAATCTTAAAATAAGGGTCAATTACCCATAGATAAACATCAAGTCGCTGTCTTTATTTTTATTTACAAGAGTGGGGGAACAAAATATAAACGAGCTTTAAACTTTTTTTTTATGAGGTAATATGATAAAAATATATGACGCTAGAGGATAACGTGGAAATGTTACGACCGCCATATACAGCTGAATTTGGCGTGACGTAGATCCCCTTCAATACGCCGAAACAGCTGACGCAAAGAGTGATGTAGTCAAACCGCGCCATCGCTCCTCAATCCCATTGGCTGGCGTAAGCGATCATATGACCCTAGCAGCGATGACCAAAGGCTTTCTCGTCCCACGTCACAATATCAATCTTGCTGCATAAGCGACTGCACCAAATTTGCTGACCAGAAAGCGTGTTCTATTTCGCATGGCAATCAGGGACTGAAGCCGTAACCGCAACCCAAACTGAAAACCGCTTAGAATCGAATTTTTTTCGGCAACCGAAACCAAAACGAAACCAATATTTCAATTCAATTTTAACCGTAACTATAACAGTGATGGAGAGCATTAGGGAACCGTTTTGCACATCCGATACGGTACGACGGGCCCTCCATAGGCACTGCGCATATGCGAGACGTCTGTGGCAGCGCATGCGCAGATCGTACCGGAGGGCCCATCGTACCGTCTCGGTGTGTGCAAAAACGGTTCTCTAAAACTCTCTAATGTCTTAACCGGTGACCGGTAAATTATATCACTTAAACATCTTTTTTTCCTCCTTTACACTACCGCGGAACAATAGCGATGATCCTGAAATGCCGTCCGCATTTGCAGACAGCATACCGTCTGTAGTTTGCTTACTTGCTTCGCGAAAGCAGCCGGGAAAAGGAGCGGGGAAACGAAAACGAAAGCGTCGGCGCGCGGAGCTGGCGGCGGGTCTGTGACGGCGGGAAGGCAGGGACGGCGCCGTTCTGGACGGAGGCAACTGCGTCACGCTCCCTTTGCTACACTGCACAGTGTGGTACCATAGCCTCCTATATACTGAGAAACCCTGGCAGAACGTCACGAGCAGCGGCCGCTGAAATGGAAGAGGTGAAGCGGCAGACAACGGATAAGAAAAAAGCCACGTGACTGGCGCCGCGCTGCGGCGAAATGCCGAAACACACTTCTCCCGAGCGAACAAGTGTGTTTCGGGTCCTCGCCGCTACAAAAGTTGTGTGCTGACGTCAGGCACGTAGCCAGCGGGTGGGGGGGGGGGGGGGGGGGGGGGCATGGAGACTGCCCCCCCCCCCCCCCCGAAATCTTTTATTTTGCTGGGGCCTCCTCTCCCCTCTCCCCCTCATACAGAATTTTGTCATGGGCGCCCCCCCCCCCCCCCCCTTCCCCCCGAATCCTGGCTACGTGCCTTGCTGACGTTCAGGTTCCCCGAGAAATGGTTCTTTGATGCTCTCTGCTACCAGATCCTCGCGCTTCAAATATGCGACCGGGCAGTGTATGGCTCCGTCGTCGAACAGCCATGGGCGTTGTGAGAATCGAGGAGGCTATGGTTTTACGGAACGGCGTTCCTGGAACGCGTTCCTTTTAGGAGGAACAAAGGAACGCCTCTGTTACATTTTTCATCGGTGGAGCTGACACTGGAACACGTATATATTGTACTAAAACGAAAAAAAGAACGGCATTCATTGTTTTTTCGTCCAATGGGGTAATTTGTATTTTATTTTTAAGAGGGAAATACTAAAAGTATAAAAACAATATTTTTACGAAGAGCACGATCTCGGTAACTTTTTGGATACTTATCTTTTGGTTTATTTTGTGTGGTGCTCGCTTGGTAACAATCGGGTGCAGGAGAGCTAGTGGACATATATTGTTATTTCAGTGTCTGAGACTGCGGTACAAAAAGGAAAACTTATCGTCAAATGGAAAGGCACAGAAAGAGGCACGTTTCAAACTAAGATACTTTCATTGCTTCCACGCATTTTCATACACCAATAAATCTAGGCAGACCACAGCCGTCACTGAACTTCCACAAAGAGACCTACAGTTACAACAAAATAACATGTTACCTCATCGAACGCACGCTTGTAGTCAGAATATTTGTCGCTTAAAAAATACAAAACATTAAACCTTATTTATTCTCCCCTCGTCCCCGCCTTGAAACTGAACAGCGAATTCAACATTAACGAAGAAGGACTTGTACTTTTCACGATTGAATTTCCAAAAGCCCTACCATCTTCTTCACTTGCTCGTATTGCGGACAGCAACATCGAGAACGTATTAACTGCTGTTAAGTTTGAACAAGAGACTCTGTTAGATTAAAACATGTGACGTTGTTTAAAACGCTCGTGTAATGTGGCTAACTGTACATTAGGCTCGTGTGAATCGCCCACAACAAAATATGGTTAAAAGCTAAGATTTTTAAAGGTGAATATATCAACAAATGAAACCCTGCTTTCGCTTGTCTTCTTCTGGTGCCCTTCTATCACTGCATTTCAATTCGTATGTTGCCATTTGATGGGATAGATACAAAGAAGAAAACTTTGTTTGATCTAACTAAATATGGTAATGAACAAAATACAAATGTAATGTATATGTAGCAATACGTTACACTTTCGTAATTGTAACGGAAACGAGTTTTTTTTTTCATATGAAACTTGTAACGGGAACGCGTCCCAAAAATCAGAAAAAACGAAAAACGAACTTTTGTTTTTTGTTTTTTTTTGAGGAACGTGTACAACATTGTTGCTACGCTCCAGTTCCACTTACCCTGGCAAACGCTGGATCGTAAATGGCTGGCATGCACATCAGAGCGCCGGAGCGAGGACGTGACAACGAAATCAGGAACTCGCGTGTTGCGCCGTCACTTATTTCGCTTCGATGCTCTAATTGGCTTTCCTATAACCATAGATGTAGACGTTTGCCGAGCTAAGTCTCACGGTGACAGCTCTGCTGTGGGCAAAGGGCTCTGTGGCCGTGACGAATTTAGCGAAGCAAGAGAAACTGTTCTTCACGGTGTGAGTTTTGCGAGCCAATACATGCCGTTTACGTCGTTCTGATGTCAACAACGGAGAGCTAACAAAATGGACATCCAGACGTCGGTTGGCGCCAAGGTACGTCTCTGTCGTGTATGCGACCGGCGAGTGTAAGCTTAGCCGCTCTAGGATGTTTATTTATTTTATTTATTTATTTCCAATACTACTAATCCCATTCGGGATTGTTGTAGGGTGGTACATCATACTGAAATATATATATTTTAATACACATTTCAAGATAATGGTAGGCAAGCCTATGTCGACAGGTGCGCTTCCAAGTTCCTAAGAAACTGCTCTACACTAGTGGAATGCACAATGTTTCGCGGCAAGTGATTCCATTCGTTGATAGCGCGGGGGAAGAAGGAATATTTGAAGCAATTATTGTGGGTTGGAAGTTCTTCGTAAAGCTTACCATGGTTATATCTTGTTAGCCGTTTACTAGTAGGAGTTAGATAATTTTCCGTGGGGATGTTGAAGTTGCTGTTAGCTAATTCATATAAAAATTTAAGCCTTGCAATTTTCGCCCTTTTTTCTAGTGACAACAGTTCCCATTGCTTATAAACTCGGAGGGGGAATCATGCCAACTATATTTGTTAGATATAAACCTTGCAGCCATTCTTTGTATTCTTTCTAACTTACTAACACCAGAGGCCGTGTATGGGAACCAGACGACGTTGGCGTACTCAAGCATAGGGCGGACTAGCGTCTTGTAGGCTAATAATTTCGTCTCAGTCGATCCACTTTTTAAGGTTCTTTTTAGAAAATTAAGTTTGTTTAGCGCTTTTTGAGTTACAGAATCTATGTGTAAGTCCCAACGGAGGTCATGGCTTATATGTAGGCCGAGGTACTTGTACTGTGTGACTTCCTCCAGGGGTTTATTGTTGATGTGGTAGGAAAACGATTTAGGTTGCTTTTTGTTAGTTATGGTCATAGATACAGTTTTATCTAAATTTAACAACATCTGCCAGTCATGACACCATTGTACAATATGTTGAAGTGCATTGTTAAGGTTGATTTGATCCTGTTCATTGTTGATTTGTGAGTACAGTATACAATCGTCAGCAAAAAGACGGATTTTTACATTAACGTTTTGAACTATGTCATTTATGTAAATATGAAACAGGAAAGGTGCCAGTACCGATCCCTGTGGAACACCAGATGAAACTTTTCCCTTTGACGATGAATGAGCGTGAATTGTCACAAGCTGATAGCGATCAGAAAGGTAGTTTCTTATCCAATTAAGTATTTTGCCTGCTCCCAGAATAGTTTCTAGCTTGAATAGTAGTTTTGTGTGGGATACTCTGTCGAATGCTTTCGATAGATCTATGAATATAACGTCAACCTGACCCCTGTTGTTAATCACGGTAGAAAAATCATGAATGCTTTCGGTCAGCTGAGTAACAGTCGATAACTGACGCCTGAAGCCGTGCTGGAATGGGGTTATTATATTATTGTTCTCGACGAAGGTTGAAATGTGTTTAGTATAGTGTGCTCGAGTATTTTGGAGCAAGTTGAAGTGAGAGGTATAGGCCTGTAATTAGTAAACTTCTTTTTGTTTCCAGATTTATATATGGGGATTACTTTAGCCAATTTCCAGTCCTCAGGAATTTCCCCTGTGTTGAGGGAGTGTCTAAAGATGAGTACGAGATACTTTGCTATCCATTCCGCGTACCTTTTTAAAAATTCATTGGGTAGATTGTCAGGGCCAGCACACTTTTTACTATTGAGGTTAAGTAAGAGCTGCAAGACACCTTGTTCGGTAACTACTACATCGTCCAATGTGGGCAGAGCTGAACAAGGGACAAAAGAAGGTGTATTATCATTATCCATAGTAAATACAGAAAGAAAGTACTCGTTGAACATCTTCGCTAGATTGGTTTTATCATTTGACAGTGATTCTAGGTGTGACTTAGTTTTAGGGTTAACGTGACTCCAGAATTTACGAGGTGACGACTTAATAAACGACTGAAGTGTCACATTGAAAAATGAATGCTTAGCTGATCTAACTTTGAGGCCAAGTTCTGTATTCAGCTGTGCCAACTTATCTTTATTAAGAGGTGTTTTAGTTTTCTTTGCACATTTGCGCAGCCTGTTTATTTTACGTTTCACGTGAATAATTTCCCGCGTTATCCAAGGGTTTTTTCTGTCAATTCTTTTCGTCTTAGTTGGGATAAAGTTTGAAATGCAGAACTGAATGGCTACTTTAAATTCGTTCCAAAGGGTATCGGTAGTGGTAAGAGCGTTGGAGAAGAGTAATTGGAAGGTATCAAAATGCATATCAAAGTAATCGAGTACGCCAACGTCGTCTGCATTGCTATAGTCCAGTACTGTAGAAACTTGCGGCGCAGCAGAAGCTACAGAGTTCATTTTAAAAGAGCACAAAACCATTTCGTGGTCAGATATACCATCTAAGACGTCGATATTGTACTCGTGGCTCAGAAAATGATCACTAACAAAAACCAAATCAAGCACTGTTTGTGTCGAGCCTTGAATACGAGTGTTTTCGGTAACAATTTGAGTTAGGTTATAATGAAAACATAGTTCTGAAAGAATATCAACACCATGGGATAATTTCTGGGGTTTAGAAAAGGACCAATCAACTAGAGGTAAATTAAAGTCACCTGCTATTATGATCTTACTGCTCGTGTTAAGATTCTTACGCATATAATCATACATATTACTAAAGAACTCTGGGGCTGTGTTTGGGGGTCTGTAGGCCACAGCAATGAAGCAGCAACTGTTCTCATAGCTGATTTTACACCATAAGCACTCAATTCCCTGGGAATCGGGCAGCAATGTACATGAAATCCCGTTTCGAGCAAGAATCGCAACTCCGCCGCCAGGTGATCCCCTATCTTTGCGCAAAATTGTGTAGTTGGGAGGCGTGATTTCGCTATCTTGTATACTGTCTGACAGCCACGTTTCGGTGATTACAACAATATCAGGTTCGGTATTCAGAATAGCTGTTTCAAGTTTATCAGTTTTATTCACGATACTCCTCGCGTTAAAGTTGAGTAGGCGAAATTCGTAATCATTATTGATACGGCTAGGCTTTAGTCATGGACTTGAAGCCGTTGCAACATCAGCTATCAAACTCTTGTCGTTTTTGACGTCGTCCCAAGTATACACTTTTCCGTTTATTTTAACTTTGTCGTACATCAAAGTGACCTTTTCACCGGCAAGCTTATTCGATTTCGAGCTTTCGAGCAGTTTTTTTCTGATTCCCTGAACTCGTTTCGAGTAGTCCTCGCTGATTGATAATGGTTCATTCTTTAACCTATTACAGTTACGTAGAATTTTCATCTTGTCTCTGAAGTCAAGTAGTTTGAGAATCACTGGACGAGTTTTACCTTCAGTTGGTTTTCCCAGGCGATGTATGCGTTCAATTCCATTGGTTTTTACGGACAGTTTGTCCTCAAGGACCTCCTTTGTTACTCGCTCTTCGAGTTTGCTGCTGTCTTCGTTCGGCAGCTCAGAAAGACCGAAAATAATTAGATTATTTCTTCTACTGCGATTTTCTAAGTCATCAATCTTATACACGAGTGATGCAACAGTAGATTCGAGTTGTTTTGTCCCGTCTTGGTTTTGGTTCACAGCTGACCTCAGACCTTCAAGGCTTTTAATTTGCAACTCTATGGTCTCTAGTATGGATTTTGTTTCCGCTTGGCTCAATTTGATTTCCCTGACGTCAGCGGAGATAATATCTAGTTTTTGCAATATTGTTTCTAGAGTAGGCCCGGGATTTACTTCAACATCACCACACAACAAAAGTAGGTTTTTCGGCAACATTCCAAATTCACACAGCACACTCAAACAGCTCCGTGGGCACGGTAGCAGGAAGAGACAAATATTGTTACTGCGGAGGCAACAAGGATATTGTTTCCCTACCTGTGCAATGAACACGAAGTGGATTAGAAGCGTCATCTTGACGATGCCACCGTGCCCACGAAGAAGTGCAGGTTCCGGCCAGTCTTTTATAGTGCCGAGCGGCGCTAGAGTAGCTGCTGTCACTGTCGATATGGGCCGTGGAAAATCCAAATGTCCGTTGAAGTTCCACAGGAAAAAGTTGTCCAGATCCGTCACACTTCGCTCCGCGTTATCGGCTGGAACGGCGAAGCCGCCGCAATGATCAGCCGCTTGATAGTGCTCGGAGACGCCCATATCCTGGTGCAGCGGCAGAAGCAGCATCTGTGCAATGAACACGTAGTGGTTTAGAAGCGTCATCTTGACGATGCCACCGTGCCCACCCAACTCTTCCATAGTATGTGCCCTTTCAATTCCCGAAATATTTTATTGAAAGAAAATACTCGTTAATGTTGAAAGCCCGGTTATTTTAGGCACCAACTTGAGTGAACGACGCTTTAGCGTGCAAACCTCGTCCACAATGTTTCATAGAATAACGGTGTTCATTTGAATGAATGCGGTTGCCCGGTCGGTCAGGTGACAACAGTTCATTTCAATCAACCCAGTTTCAACGGTTGATTTCCATTTCTTAAGATGGAATTATTTTTTCGTGGTATTATGTCCTGCGAATGAACGTTATTGTAAACTTTTTTAATGAAAACATCGCAACGTTAAACGTAAAAAAAAAAAATATTTATTTTAGGCATGGCACATTAGGCACATTTCGTGCACTTTAGGTAAGACGATTCTTTAGGGACGTAATGTAACGGCGATAAAAGAAACGGCTTAACTGAATTGGTCGTGTCGGGAAGACATGAGCATTGAGAGGCTGAACTGGCAGAGCCCCAGATTCTGCGCGTGATCATACAGCCCCAATTTCCATTATTAAACACTCCCAAGGCGCCTTCGTGATGTGATGTGCGACCTGAAATGGCAAAGACAAGTCGGCTTATTTTGAAAGAAGGGAAGAGAAGTGAGTCCGAGTCGGAAAAAATATCTTAGGAAAGCTGAAGAAAGATATAGATATTTCTTTGTATTTATGCGCAATGCAGATAATACTTTATCAATAAGTTTCATTTCCTGATTATTGTCCAAAGGACAACATAGCCAGAAAATATTTAAAAAAGCGACATGTCTCTACAGCGTGGAGACATGTCACCTCTCTGAATGTTTGACAAGCATCAGACTGTCTGTATATGCACGCAGACACACACGAATGTTTATGACTCCGATTACTTCCGCCTCGTTGAGCCCCAGTAAAATATCAGGAACTACTTGAAACCGCATATTGAAGAACTGTTGTCAAACGTTAAAAGAAAAAAAAATTAGTCGTAGATAGAATGTTTTCATTATTTTCTCATTAAGCTAAACGTCGAACCGAAAGAGACCGGTTTTTAGGGGCGGTTAATCGGTAAACGAAATGGTAAAAACTGAAACGAAACCGATTTGGAGAAAAAACGGTAATGGTAACCTTAACCCAATGTTATCTATCTATCTATCTATCTATCTATCTATCTATCTATCTATCTATCTATCTATCTATCTATATATATCTATCTATCTATCTATCTATCTATCTATCTATCTATCTATCTATCTATCTAT
The DNA here is from genome assembly GCF_016920785.2 of Ixodes scapularis. Lineage (NCBI taxonomy): Eukaryota > Metazoa > Arthropoda > Arachnida > Ixodida > Ixodidae > Ixodes > Ixodes scapularis. The sequence continues at coordinate 181,702,706 of NW_024609835.1, read as the reverse complement.
CTATCTATCTATCTATCTATCTATTTATCTATTTATATATATACCTATATATATATATTTATATCTATCTATCTATCTATATATCGATCTATATATCTATCTATCGATCTATCTATCTTTCTCTTTCTCTCTCTCTCTTTTTTTCTCTCTCTCTTTCTATATATATATATATATATATATATAATGTTATAGTAAAACCCGTTTATAACGAACAGCACGAAATGCTACGATCAGTTCGATATAGCAAGTAGTTCGATGTAGCAAAAACATTTACAACGAACTTCCAAGATGAGGTCGTTGGAAAGGGAGAGCCTTCTCTTTCTTTCTCATCTCTTCACTCCCGCCTTGTAACAACGAGCTGGAAAGATTTCTTTTTTCTGGGGGGGGGGGGGGGGGGGGGGGGGGGGGGGGGAGGGGACGTGCGTGCAGAGGTTGTTCTTGTTGCTTATCTCTAAATTCGGATCGCTTCTCTTCGCAGGCAAATGCTTTCCGATGAAAAGCCGTTTTTTTTTCTGTACGTACGGCAAGAGTGCATTTTTTTTAGCTTTGTCATCTCCTGAATCGCCTGTGTTCGCTCAATTTTGTTCGCAACTTGAGCTTGTAGAATTTCCTTTATTTCCTGTTTTTTTTTTTTTTTGGGGGGGGGGGGGAGGGGGGGGGTTGTGGAAAGGGACAAGCTAGAAGACGATTGTTTCCGCATTTCCGGAAGCCTTACCGGGAGAGGGGGGGGGGGGGGGGGGAGTTCGATATAGGCAATATGTCGTTTGTTATAAAACATACTTTTTACATGGATTTGTATTCGAATGTTCCGTGAGTTCGATATCGACAATAATTCTCTGTACGTAGGTTTGTTCTAAACGGGTTTCACTATATATATATATGGGTGATCTCAAATCGTGCAGGCAAAAAGGGTCGAACTTTAATTTCGCTGAAAAAATGTATGTTATGGCGTCGTCTTTAAAAACGCAGTAGCCACAAACCGCGAGTTCGTCGGATGTTTGTTCTCGACTTAACGAAATTTAAGAGAGGCCGCGGCGGAAAGCAGTGTTTTTCAAATCCGTCGTGGGTGGGATGTTTCGCTCGGGGCAGCGGACATTTCATCGAACGCCGTTTCATCGAACGCCGTTTCATCGAATAATTGGACATTTCATCGAACTCCATTTCATCGAACGCCGTTTCATCGAATCGCGAAGGGCCGTTTCATCGAATTTCTCTGTATCGAGTTTTGGGGCATAATAGTGCTTAATGGATGTTTTGCCTTACATTTGTTAAGACTAAGGTAGTCACTTGTGAAACTGTCTTTAGGGTGGAGCCAAATTACTAGAAATGAAAACCATTGGTATAAAAACAAATGGGTATGCGACTAACTGAAAAGTTTTACTCTTGTACCTGTCAGAAAACACGACACTGGAGGTAAAGGACCGACACTTAAAACACTTTTGAATGTCTGTGTCGTTTTTTTTTTTACCGGCTGTCCGGGGGTTTCGGTAATGTGCCATTCACACCAGCTCATTTTCACACTTACATATAGTTGAAGGTTTATTCACGAAAAGCATTTAACTGCCAGGGCAGCACGCTTATAGTAAAACGATACTCTGCCAGGAGAGCACACGAAATAAAATATAATGATACTCTGATTGTAGTAAAATAGATAAATGGGCTAGTTGGTACATCATTGAATGGAAAGCGCCGAATGAACAAGGACGAAGAAGGGGACAGAGACGAAGCGCACTCACAACTGAAGGTTTATTATCAGGGTGTTGGCTCAAAAAGAAAAACTCTTTATCAGTTAAGTGCAGTGACGGCGCACTAATACACAGACTAACCCCTTGCTCTCTTATGCGGAATGCCTCGTGTATTTCTCACGCTGTTTTGTTTTCGTATCTTAGCCTTCAGTTGTGAGTGCGCTTCGTCTCTGTCCCCTTCTTCGTCCTTGTTCATTCGGCGCTTTCCATTCAATACTCTGATTATCAGCTTTATGCTCAGATTGAACTTCTCTGCTTTTTTTTTTTAATTTTCAAACTCTACAGAGTCAAAAGCTGCACAAAGTGTCAGCCAACATGGTTTCGGGCTACACCTGGACTGGAACCACTTCACCTTCACTGTCAACTTTATTATCGACACTTTTGCCGATGAATCATCTTCAGGACGCTTTCTTAGGAAGGCCAACCCGCACCAGACAATAGTAAAGACCTGGGTGTACTCTGTCACCCAAGAAGACAGAACCCTTTCGGATCCTCACATAACCCAAGGTAACAGGTACACGCTGTCAAACAATAAAACACTACCCGCTTCCCAGAAAGCACATTGTGATTTCTGTTTTTTTTTTGTCTCATTTTTAATTGTTTTTTGTGACATGAAGATGGGTCATTGTTTCATGGAGGCTTTCTTCTCGAAGCAGGGCATGTTCACAATGGAACTTATATCGTCACTGTATACTGTGATTTAATAAAAAGGAGAATTAGATGACGCTGTGTATAAAATCAAAATAAATTGCAAAAATATTGCAGATTGTAACAGCGTTCGATGAAAAGGCGTTCGATGAAACGGCTTCGATGAAACGGCGTTCGATGAAACGGCTTTCGATGAAACGGCGTTCGACGAAATGTCCGGACCCAGTTTCGCTCGATCTCCAGCCGTGGATTTTTACTCCACATTATATTATAATTTTTCAAGCACTTTGTGAACATACTTAAAAAGCTCTAGGGTGATTTCAGATAAGATCGACCAAAGGATGGCTAGTCGACATTTTCAAATCAACTGATGTTTTTATATGTTATTGTCTAGTGTCTGGTATGAACGAATCCAAACTTAGTTTTGACTAGAAAAAATACTTGGGGACAGGAAAAATCGTAAGGCATGAGGTGGTGGACAGTTGCATTAACGCGCACTGATGGAGGGGGCCCGTTTGAGAGTGAATAACTAAAGCGATAACATTAGGAGAACTCTAATACGTTTTAGGCGCAAACTATGGGTATAGCTTGCTTGTAATATAAAGTAATCATATTTATTTAAAATTTATTTATTTTTCTAAAAATTGACAAACATGCCTGCTCGAACGACAAATGGCAAACTTTGGAGGTCTGTATCTCATGAGTAATTTAATCATTATGATATAATTTGCAGATATTATTCTAATAATATATAGCTAATATTTAAAAAATAACTAAGGTATCTGTGTGATACAATAGTTAGGATATATTTAGTCAAACATGGAAAAAAAATCAAACAAAGAAAAATTCCGATGCAAATTAAAAAAAAAACACCACCCTCGATTTTTTTTAAATTTAGGTAACCTGTTATACTCTATTTCGGCATTCATTTCCATTAAAAACATGTTGCATCATTTTATTGAGAAAGAAGATACAACTCCCCAAAGTAGGGTCCTTTTTTTTTCTGAGTTCCAGTTTCATGAAACCAACACACATCTTTTATACATTTTTATTCAGATGAGGCCAATGATAACTAAAGAAATCGTTCACACACTTAAGGAGAAACTACTGTGTACAAAGAGGTATCATATTACGGACTAGTGATCCGAGAAAAGATCATGCAGCCATCGGCCACTAGGAACTTTGTTTACTTTATTCTCCTGCGACACTATATGCTATTCCCTCTTCCGCTCTACCTTCATCTCTCTCTCTCTCTCTCATATATATCCCTGATATATATCCAGAACAAAAACATGTTCAAGCATTCCCTTTCTGCGTGGTAGTGTTCTGTGGCTAGCAAAAATCATTTCCTCGCTAAGCTCACGATTATGGCAAAATAGTTGCCGGAAACCGCAGACGACACTCGTCGCTAGTTCTGGCAAAACGGCCGATACAATCTTTTTTTCGCATTTCCCCGCTCGCTGTCAAGGACAAGGGGGTTCGCTTCAACCAGCAAAACATGGCCGCCGACGCCTGTTTACTGAGCAGTCATGCCTGTCGCCATCTCACTCGCTGACGTCACGGGCGATAATATCAGGCACAAAGGGGCACACCAACCGGCAGCATTATCCCCAAATACTCGAGCCTCGCGTAAATACATAGAGTGTAGGCGCTGTCGCCATGTTATCGTAGTAAGACCGCCCCCCCCCCCTCCCCCAACGGGGGACTGCAGTACGCGACGGCGTACTAACACAATGGCGACGATATCGACATCGCGGGCTCCGAATTTTCCCATAGTTCTACTCCACGGGCATTTCTCGAAACGCTTGATATTGTGTACGCCCGCCTGGAAGGATTTCAGGCGCGTAGTTAAGATAAGGCGGTTCTCCGCGGCAAAAGAAAGCAATTTCACAAAAGCTTAAAAGCGGCGGCGACGCGTGTGCGGTGAACGCTTGTAGTTTTGGTGTAGACAGGGTGTGTGCGTTCTCGTTGTTGACACCAGCCGGCGATAAGGCACTGCAGGCGGTAGCTCAGTACAGCAAGGGCTAATCCGAGTGACCATCAACGTAACCCCACCGCAAACCCCTCGCGAACCGGTCGTCGACATGGCTCAGGCTGTGTCATGAACCACGTGGTAGAAGCTCGGGTGCTTTCATATCAGCGCGTGGAGGCACGACAGTGCGATTCCGGAAAGTCTTTTTCGAAGGCCGCTGACCACAATTTTTTGTCTGGAGACTTTCCCTCTTTCTTCCTTTGACGTGGATCAAGCTTTGCCGACAGCCTCAGTTGTGACCTCTCTTTTCAAATGTACGTTTGCAGTGAGTGAGCTCCTCAGCCTCGGACTTGTCACTTGTGCACCCAGTAGTTCTTTCACTTGGCAATTATATGCCATCAGTTGGGGTTTAATTTCTATTATTTATGTATACATTATGAAGACGTCCTGGAGCTGCGAACGAGTGTTTTGTGCAGATTACTTTAGCAAACACAAAAAGACTATACCAAAGCAGCGGAATTTTCGAAGTGTTGGCGAGTTGGACCTAAACTCGTTGAAGCAAATTCTTCCGCCTGACTGTTCCACCAAAGTGAGTGCGACGGACTACCTGTGCTACCATTGCTTCATGCACATCACTAAGGAGATCTCGATGCGAAGCTCAGAGCAGTGCCCTGACATATTTGTGCCAGCTGAAGAAGCAATTGAAGATCTAAATTGCAGCATACTACCTACAGATGTGTCGCCGCTGAGACAACCAAGCGTCGTAAGAAGTCGGGACAGGCCTGCCTATGTCAAGAAAAAGCAGACAGAACTGGAGCAGGTTGCTGTCAAGAATATACGCTCAAGGCTACGTATTGCGTACGACAGGGACGCACCATCGGGGTCGTCCGAACCAACATGCTCCACATGAACTGAGTGGGTGGACAACTTTCGGCAGGCCTTTGAAACCGCCACCTCTCTCCGGGAACGTTGTCAACTGCTTACGCTCCTGCCGTCAACACTCACGAAGAATGAGGTTCAAAAGATGATTCCACAGGCCTCAATGTACCTCATCAGTAAATCCCGAAAACTCAAGGAAAAGCATGGCGTGTGGTATGAGCCGGATCCTTACACGAGGTGCAAGGTGAGCCCTGAGAACCTGTCTGCTGCCCTAGAGTACTTCACGAAAGACGAGCTACAATGTTCGCGCCAAAGTCCCAACCAGAAGGACGTCATCTCTGTCATGCTCAACCGTAGAGAAAACGTTCGTGCCAAAGCGCTTCATGACACGCTCAATACGAGAGGCCTTCCGTATATACAAAGACAAGCATCCCGATTCCGGCGTTGGGCTGACGAAATTTTATTCGTTGCGCCCTAGATGGGTCCAATGTATTCCACACCAGGAAGTGTGCGTTTGTGTGCGCTGCGCCAATTATTATCTTTGTATTGCCGCTCTAGAGAACGTTACAGGCTCAACATTCAACACTGGTGAAATGTACTCGGCATTTCTGTGCGACCCAGCAACAGAACTGTGCCTTCAAGGAGACTGTGATCACTGCCCAAAAGGCCAGTTTCTTACACTTCAGGAACTTAATATCCCGGAGGATGAAGAGATTGTGCTTGCAACATGAGAGTCCGGCGACCTTGTGTAAAAAAACTTTGGAACCTGAGACTTTCCTAAAAGTCATCCAAGTGACGGTTGGAAGTTCGGTACTTCACAACCATATCCGGCAAACGCAAGGTAAAGCGATCTACGATGAAAAACAGTGCATGCAACGCGGGAGCATTGTCTTTCATTTTGACTTTGCTGAAAACTGGACCATCGTGCTTCCTGACGAAGTGCAAGCATATCACGGGAAAAAAAAAACAAGTTTCGATATTTACATGTGTAGTGACGACAAGAAAATCTAAAAACAGCTTTGCCATCATCAGTGAGGACCTGTGTCACGACGCCGCTCACGCTTGCTTGGCTCTAGAAAAAGTGAAGGAGTGGGTTGAAGACAACGTTGCGGTATACTCGTACGTGACGTACGTAAGTGACGGCGCTGCCAGTCATTTCAAGAATCGCTACCAGCTTCACCAATTTGCAAAGGACGATTGCCCACAAGCCCAGTGGTTATTTTCTGCATCTGGACATGGGAAAAATGCATGTGACGGAGTTGGCGGACTCGTGAAGCACCAGGCCACGCTGAACAACCTGAGAGAACGTTCAGTAAGCGCAATTCAGACGGCCAGGACAATGGTGAGCGTTCTATCAAAGAAACTGAAAGGCGTGCATCTTGTATATCTGGACGAAAATGAGGTTGTTCGGTATTGTGAACAAAAAAAACAAGAGTGGCTGACGGTGCGCGCCTTCCCTGGCATTCAGTCTTGGCACGCGTGGCGGCTCAGCAAGTCATCAACAGAAGGGATCTGTGACGTATATGTAGCACGGACAGTCGGATCTGCTTGGAAGCAACTTTATTAAATGGGTACAGCGAGGAAAACCTTAGCGTAAAGTGCCCAATTTGATTTACCGAGGACTGCTCATTTTGAATGCAGGGACATCTTATTTATCACATTTTTCTTCACGGGGTATTTAACCTACTGTTTCTGTTGGTGGTTACTAATAATTTTTATCTGATCACTATAAAAAAAATCCCAAAATGTTATCCTCGAGCAGGATAACATATATCGGCTTGCCACGATTCATTCATACACCGAGAGCATCGAAGCTGCTCCAGTTAGGCACTATGGCATCCGTCACCTGAAATTGTTTGTAATCGTAAATACACAGCCAACCTAAATATCTTACTATTATATCTTTGTTTTTGTGTGTGGAAGTAAAGTTATTTATTTTACTCTAGATGTAAAATATACCGGAAGGTACAACTTCACACTGCATCATCTTTTCGCAAATCATTAGTCTCTAATATGATACCACTTTGTACGCTTATGTAAAATGCTGTATATAGTTTCTCCTCCCTTTTACTGTGTGACCGATCGCTCTTTTTATCAATGACCTCATCTGAATAAATGTATATAAAAGATTTGTGCAAGTTTCATGAAACTGGAACTCAGAGTCACTTCTTGTATAGGACACTGCTAAGTGTAGGCTTTGAAAAAGGACCCTACTTTGGGGAGTTGTTTCTTCTTTCACAGTGCAATGATGCAACATGTTTTCAATAGAAATGAATTCCGAAATAGGGTATAACAGGGTACCAAAATTTAAAAAAAAATCGAAGGTGGTGTTTTTTTTTTTATTCGCATTGGAATTTTTCTTTGTTTGATTTTTTCCCCATGTTTGCCTAAATATATTGTAACTATTGTGTCACTCAGATACCTTATTTATTTTTTCAATAATAGCCATATATTAGTAAAATAATTTCTGCAAGTTATGTAATAATGATTAAATTATTTCATGAGATACAGATTTCCAAAGTTTGCCATTTGTCGTTCGAGCAGGCATGTTTGGCAATTTTTAGAAAACTAAATATATTTTTAATAAATATTATTACTTTATATTACAAGCAAGTTGTACCCATAGTTTGTTTGTAAAAAGTGTTAAAATTCTCCTAATTTTATTGTTTTAATTATTCGCTTTCAAACTTGCCCCCTCCATCAGTGCGCGTTATTGCAACTGTCCACCTCTCCCTGCCTTACGATTTTTCTGGTCTCCAAATTTTTTTTCTGGTCAAAACTAAGCGTGGATTCGTTTATACCAGACACTAGACAATGTCATATAAAAACATCAGTTGATTTAAAAATGTCGACCAGCCACCCTTTGGTCGATCTTATCTGAAATCACCCTCTAATGCCTTAAAATAATTTTAGGCGTTAAGCTTTTTTTCTATAAATTGTTGTCAAATTGTCAAATTTCGTCAATTGTTGACTAAATTTGACAATTAAATACTGGCGATCTACTCGGGTTACAGTCATATTTTGTATGTACACGAAGAGCCCAAAACACGCTCTTTATATATACTATAAAATTACTCGGCTGTATAAAGTATTCTTTCCGCGACATTTACGTTAATATCATGCGAAAACCAAAAAGCACCATTTTTGAAATTGATTTTCTCAAAAAACCCATTTCTTATTTGTTTATTTTTTGTTAAAATTTAGATATGATAGTTGTCTACACAAAAAGCAAGTCGATAACGTGTGTATTTTGTTTGTATGTTCTATATTTAACTATCAGTATCGTACAAAAACGTTTTTACGGCTCGATATGGACTTGCGAATTGCGCGTCTTCACAAACTTAGAAATATTTTTTTCCTTTTTTCTACGTTCCCACATAAAAATGAAATACAGTAGTTCCACCCTTTTATATTTATTGATTATTTAAATGTTATTATAGGCGGCAAGCTATATTGGAGGAGTTCAAAAGAGAAAACAACACCTCTTAACAGACCAGCAGGCGTCGTAAATTTTTAATGCGTAGAAATCAGCAGACGTCGTATTGATTCGGGGCCTTCATTGGCCTGCATGAACGTCCCGCCCCTTCGGAACCAGCAGATAACCACGACCTTTCGCGCTGGTTTTGTTAGATAGGGCGGCCCGTGACAGTAAAGTGGTCAGCGCACCCTGCGTCACGAGGAGTGAAATGGTACGAATGTGTCGTTGACGCGGCGAACAGTGAAGGCAACCCAGGAGGAGTCAGTCAGCCAGAGTATGGCACAAGGGAAAGCAAAGGAATTAAAGGATGAGGGCACCACGGCCTTACAATAAGCGACGGTCAACAACAGTTCTGCCGGCCAAAACAACGCCGCCTGCGCGCTAAAACCGGCGGCGCGGGACAAAAATCCCGCAGACGCACACACGAAGTGGGCCGTTTTCGTTAGGGATGTGGGGAAATTTTGAAGCCAGCCATCCGTGCACGCGTGAAACTATACCGCGTGTTTGCCCAAGCTTCGAGCGCCCTATCCCCTAAAAAGGCCGTGCTCTATCTCTCTCCGCGGAGATCCAATAGCACCGAAAGGTTATCTCTTTTGGTAACAGCCAAACCCGGAGACTGGTATTAAAAACGAGCGTGTTGATAAATATACTCGTGTTTCTTTTGCACGGAGACTGGTTGGGTCGAAGTCAGCCTCCTTGTCAACTATAAACGTTTGTGAAGAGTGGCCTTTTCCTGAGATGAAAAGTTAGCGCCGGCTGACGTGTTCTTTTTGAAAAAGGAAAGGGGAAAGAGAAAGTTTGAGTAACTGCAGTAACTACCTCGAAAGTTCCTCTCCCGATATGAAGCTCGAGGCATGTCACGTCTCGGTTACCTTCTCGCGCATCGCTGCTCGAATATATAAAACATCCATCACGATTTGAGATGAAATCACCCATATATATACAGGGTGTTTCAGAGAACTCACGCCAAATAGCTCCTGCGAAAACTACTCATCGCAACAGAAAAAGGCTTGTGTCGTTATGGTCCTGGACCAGGGGCCTATTTAGGAAAATTATTAAAGTCCGGGATAATTAGATTGATAATAATTCTTGCGTAATTAACTTTTTAATATTGTGTTTAAGGGCATGGTTTCAATTAGAAAATTGCCCAGCATCATCAAAAAACACTTAATCAACGAATTACCGAACGATAGAAGGCACGCGCATCATTTTACGGCTTCCTTCAATGTGCTCGATTGAGTGATTAGGAAGAGACAGGTGCTTTGAGAGCGGATATATATATATATATATATATATATCGGTGTTAGTCCCTCATAGCAATTTTGTTTTAGGGAGTATATGAAGGGGAAAATGCGATCGGTGCCCACTCCGCCCTTGCAACGTCGGCGGCCTTGGTGCCTTGCTGCGGACCTTGCCACGCGCCTTGCAACGCTTGATTCGTAAAGCGCGCACGCCGTTGCGGCCACCGCTGTGGCAGCACGGAGCTATCGGCCCATCATGTGTTCACCTTCCTATATATGGCGACTGCGCGTGTTTTTGCCGACTAACAACTATCGGACAAGCCACGACAAATGAGGAACTCACGGAGATGATGTTTTCTATCCACCGAAGCGAATAGAGTGTGCTGGCGCCAAGCTACGCCACAAGCGTGGTCATTTCCTCCCATATGTTATCGCATCTCCTCCTCTCGTGCGGGGAAAAAACTCCTCACTGTTTTGTGCTCTCAACGCAACGCTACAAGTCTCATGCGCGAAGGGACGCAATTTAACCGAGTTCGTCACTGTATACGATAGGTTTCGGGTATCAATGTCAAAGTCAAGATTGTTCTATCGACATATAGACAGCGGAAATTAGTCTGACTTGAAGTGGCGGTCTTTGTGTTTCCTCTAAATAGACAGTTTGGCCTGCGCAGTACGATTTCTAGTTCTTTACGTCCTTTAAGATGCCTCACACGTAGCAGTAGTACTCCACTGCACGCCGGTACGATTTTGATTCCCACTGGAATCGCCATGTGGTAGTGATGGAACACATGATAACCCCTTAAATCATACAAGCTTTTGATACTGTAATGTATCCCGGGCGAAGCTCAAGCCACGACACCGAGGAGCGTCCAGATGTGCTTTTAATGGCGCCTGGAATTGCAATGACCAAGCACCCGTCCCGTGCCCCAGGTCCGTGCTCTTGAAAAGCGCGGGATCAGCGCGTGTGCCTGGTAACGCCATCTCTTGGCCACCAGCTCATACATGACAGACACTTACATTATTTTTGCCTGCTCCGCGCTTTCGCTCGTAGGCCAAATAAGGAATCTGTAGCAATTTAATGAATACGAGATTGTAAAGAAATTACGGATTAAATTAGTAGTCTCAAAATTGTGCGAGTGCAGACGCGTTGATGAAGAATCAAAAGTAAGAATCTCACTCGGCGGCCACGTAGACAAGGTCAATTTTGCGTTCGGCCCATATGAGGGCACCAAACTTACTAAACGGTAAAAAATAAAAAAAAATAAAGTAAAGAGCACGGCCACGTGTACTGGTATGCTGTTAAACACATTGCTTTTTTTGTGTTCTTTTTTTTTTTTTTGCAGGTTCAATAAAAAGCGACTACGGAAGCCGAAAACTTTCTCTTCTTTTGCTGTAATTCCACTAGATTTTCAAAGCAGACCAGCATTTTCTTTTTGCGAAGCACAGAGCAAGGAAACCAAAGAGACAAATTGCATTTTCCTTATTATCTGTATTATCTACCAGGTTTGTAATTAGGGAGCGAGAATGTCTAAGCAAACTTTACAAACAAGAGTATAAATGAACCCGCTAAAAAAATCCATAAACAACAAAAACAAAACAATACTGGCTGCAAGAAATTACTTTCCTTCCGTAATTCTACAACAAAACGTGCAAATGGTCGTAATAACATTCTACGTATACTCGTCCTTATTAAAGGGATACTGAATCGAAACTTAAAATATCCAGGAAAAACCTAGAGATAAGTCAAATGGAATCGGATAAACCTGTAATTGATAATCGCATGGTCATATTTCAAGCGGATGGCTGTATTTTTCGTTCTAAATGCCTGGATTTCGGCGAGCGCTTCAAAATCAGCCGCCGAAGAGCGCAATGCATCTTGGGAGATCCGGCGCGGTCTTGACGTCATCATGCCTCGGAGGGCCAAGCGTACCGTAGTTATGAGTCTTGCCACTTGGTGGCGTCAGCGTGTTACAATCTCGCATAGTCGAAGCACCCGAGGGCTGTCGTAGCATATTGCGGAGCCGGCGGAGGGGCTTCAAGTGAATGGTCGCCGACCAACGCGACGAGAGCGGTAGGTAGATGACATTACTTATGACGAAGATGCCGCCACGCCGCTACATCACCAGGCCATGATGGCCGAGAGGCGATTCTGCCTAGAGTCGTATTTGTACGACCCATCTGTCTTGTCTTCATCGTCCGCAACTGGTAACAGAGCTTATTCACAAAACGATCTTACAGCAAAACCCAAGAAAAGTACTGTATTCACGAAGCAAAAATATCGCAAGTTTTTCTCACGCTACGATGAGATCCTACGACTACGCCTACGGCAGCTACAAAGCTTTACGCAATTTTTGTGATCAAATTTACATCGCCAGCCATATCGCACGCTTACGTCGTCGCGACGACCAACATGCATTTCTATGTGCTCTCTGTGCGCGTCCCAATGAGAGACAAGAAAAAAAAAACAGTAATTGAAACTGAACGCCACGGCGGAGACAAACGCAAGAACCACGGATACCTGAAAAAGCTACAACGACAAGGACCCACCGACCAAGCGACCACCGAAGACGCTAGGTTTAGCAAAACACTTCGATGATCCGGGGCAAGACCATCTGCGCACGACCGGCTGGCTTGATGAATGGAATACGCCCACGCGACCTTTGTGGACCCTCCTCGTATGAATAGTTTGATCCCTGACCTCTAATTCGGGGTAAGAAGGTCAGTCTTTCCCCCCGTCGTCCCTAGCTTGTTTTCAGATGCAGCGGTGACCAACGTTTAGTCGAAAAAGGAGACACTCCTATAAATTCTATCTCCTCGAAAAAGGAGACACTCCTATAAATTCTATCTCCTTTTTGTCTGTGTGTGTGTTATAGAGCTCAAATAAACGCCATATGAATTGCCTTCGCAACATGGGTACGTACACTTTTGTTTAGATGTCCATTTTATTTCGACATGATACGCCAACACATGTCGAGTTAGAGCAGTTTTTGGGAGCGACTCAATGCCGGTCCAATCTTTCTCTGCCGAGCGTCTCGTCAGCATCAAGTTCTGATTGTCTAGAGGCCCAGCGGTTCATAAAATCGGTTGTAAAAGACCATTCCCGAAGCGGCTACCAAGAACGCTGACACTCTTTTGCTCGAAACATATCTTCCTGGACGTTGGCTCTCTCCCGCATCCCCGAAAAGCGCCGCAGGGATTTGTTTACATGCGCACCGCTTTGCAGAGCCGTACGGGCCGTCTCCTTTTAGCAACGATGGTAGTTGTGTTGACTTCTTAGCGATCGAGTTCGTTATTAGTTGCGGTCGACGAAGGCAGCAATCTCGCAATCAAGAAAGGTGGGCATGCGGGCCCGTTTTGAACAGACATTTCGTAGCGTGAATATTACATCGCACGTAAACAATCTCCAAACCAGCCCAAAGAAGCGTTGCCGGAAAGACCACCCGATACTAAAACGAACGGTGGCCAACTCTGCTGTTGCTTTCTTCACCAAAGCGCCTCGATACTACGTTCAGACCTAAGTAATCCCTATGAGTGACCGCACTTCCCGTTGCGGCGTTGCTCTTACGGGCATGTTGTCGTCACGACATTCCAGCGAAGCTTCAGAGACATCCACGACGTGGTTTTCGGTTATCGTTTTATTCAGTTTAAAATTCGTTTTCTCGCGTTATCCTACGGAATATTGGTATTAATGAAGTCCTATTTTAACACTCTTTATGTTAAAGAGATGGGCTCTAGAATTTGGTTTCCGTACCCCTTTAAAGGGAAACTCCGCCGATTTTTTGGTAGCCTTCGATTTGGCTGGAAATTTGCAGACCCCATCAATAACCCTTTCTAAATGATAACCAAAATATTTTATAAAAATAAAATGTTTCCGTGAAGTTATTGAATTTTCAAGTTACGCCGGCCGCGAGGTTTCCGGGAGGCGACTTTCTACTGGCAACAATGAAAAATCCCTACTTTTCCCTACCCGCGTACGTCACGGATGTGGAGGCGGACGAGCGACTCCGCCAGCCGCGAAGTAACTTTCCGGGCGCCAGCGATCGAGATTTTTTTTTCGCAGCTTCAAGGTTGAAAGTTCTTTTGCAATGAGTAGCAATCTGTGCTCCGCGATAGATTGTAGGAACAGTGCCGAGAAAAAGCTTCTTTTTTACCCTTGTTTTCGTGGGAGAAGAAAAAAAAGCGTTCCCCGGCTGCAATGGAGGCCAGCTACGTCAAGGTGCTTTTGCGCGAGCTGTGTGCCGATACAACTAGTGTCACTGAGACATACTCACTGATGCTCGGAACACTTTATAGCCGCGTGCTGCGAGTTGAGTATCCTTCAGCAGCTGGAACAGCTTCAATAGCGGCAAGCGCAAACACAAGCCAGTTGTGACCACCGTGACCACTGCGACATCCGTCCGAAGAAGAGCGCTAATAATATGGAGAAAAACAACACACAACCTAGCACCATAGTCGACATTTTGCACAGTCACATTTGTTATTCACAATTGGCTCTGTTTTTTTTTTCATTTTTCATGAACATTATTTCTGTTTCGGACATCGAATCAAGCTCGAGCTACTCTCGGAGTTCCACTCACGCGGCCGATATGTTGAACACGAGAAGCAAAACGTGAGTTCAAGTCTGAATTTAGACATGACTTTCGACATATTACCATTCTTGTATGCTATTACAGAGGTTTATGGAGCGGGTGTTGAGCTCTATTAATATACGATAGAGCCTTTGCCTGTTTTGAAATGGTTGGGATGCAATATTCTCTGCAGAAGAAGTGGTGAAAACGTCTTTAATTTATTCTATTGCGAAGAAATATTATATAGGGCTGAAAAGTTTTTTTTTAAACCATGAAAATATTAATGTCGTTGAGGGGAGGCATGCAAATTTACAGCCGATGAAAACTGTGCTAAAACAAAACTTAATTAAAAAAAAAACTCATATAAAATAAACCCCCTTTCCATGTGCTCTGGATGGGTGTTTGAACTCGTTGCATTGTACTCTAAAAAAAAAGAAGCGGGTACACTTTTTTTTAGTCACTTTTATTTACTTGTTTTGAATTAAAACTTTTATGATGCCTTTCGGTACCTTACGCTCTTTTGTGTCTTCAAGCAAATATTCTTTATTTGAAGATGAACAATGTATTTCTGTATTTGATACGCATTCCATTGCACCTTAATGTTTGGCTTGGTGGTTGCAGAGTTCTTTTAATTGTCATTTTAACACGATCTTCATGAACAGTAACGTGCTCTCTGATCTACACGAATGCAGTTAATCCCATTCTATGCATTTCATATTTTACAAGAATCACAGTCTACATGTGTTGGGCCCCAGCCCAGCACGCACATGTTTGTCGCTTTGGAAGGCGAGCAATGTACGCGCAACACGTACGAACACTGAAAATGGCATCGACCAGAAGCGCTTTACAGAAATGGTCCCTAAATGTTTTGCTTAATTACTTAAGTACCAAGGAGCATATTAATGCCACAAGAGTAGTTACACGTGCTGGCGCCTGCCACAGTAACTTTTCAAAAGAAAATCTAGAACAAATGGCATGTTCCTTCAGGTTATACGAGCGTGTGGAGCATCTGTACCCCCATTCCGAGCATTTTTCGTGGTGCTTTGGCAATTTGTCAAAAAATGTATCGCGTGACTCTTCGACCTTTCTTCGTCAGCCATCTTCTAATAAAAAGAGAACGGATTAAGTAGCGATATCACGAAACTAACAAGCCGCGGCTTGAGCATACAGAGTTGCAAAAACGGTTTAATCAAAATTCCAATTGCTCCCTTTTTTTATTTATTCATACTTTAGTTACTTACTACAGAGGCCAAAGTCATACTTTGTGCCAACATAGATAATTATCAACTTTAAATAGCCCGAACGCTCGGGTTTTCTCGCTGTTAGACGCGAAAAAAACGGTCGCGAGTGTACCCGATTGTCGGCCGCGCGCCTCGCTGCACATCCGGGACGTCACGCTTGGGTGGCGGGAAAACTGGGGAAAAACTAGGGAAAACAATGTTTTGGTTTCGGCAGCAAACAATATATATATATATTGCCGCGCGCAAGGCTGAGAAAGCAACGCTCGGTCACGGTCCTCCAGAAAGTTCCCGTTTATTCATGTACCACACGTAACTTCTATCATTTATCCCTGCTTTTGTTTTCTAGAAAGTGCGTGTTCATTCTCACCCCGATCACGCGACGCTCGAACCGCTTTCGCCGAATCTTCGAGATAGCGGCGCACTCTAGATAAGAGGCCGCCCGCGACCTAGTCGAGTCAGTCTCGCCCTAGCGCTCGATTCTGCTGACACGCCGACTTCGACGCCCGCGACGCTCTGCTTTCTTCTGTTTCCTTCTTTATTTTCGGCACAAGTTCGCCACATTAAACGTTTATTTCTCCCTATTTATTTCCTGTTTTCTTTTGGTCACCAACCGTGACATTCTGGTGGAGGTGCGGGGTACCGCATGTTCGTGCAGCGCAGCCCTCCGAGTTCCCGCAGTACAAGTCCGAATCCAAGCTCCCGAGGACCCAACGAAGACCAGATCGAGACTCGATCAAGTCGCCGCACCCAAGGGCTAAACCCGGAATACGGACTTCTACCACCCAGGACCAGGCAGCCGACGATGGCCAACCAGTCGCAGACCCCCGCCGCTCCTGCCGTCGTCTACCTACCCGTCGCTCCTCGGACACCGGCTCCATTCCACGGCGAACTCCACGAAGACGTTGAAGATTGGATCGACCAATTCGAACGCGTCGCCCGCCACAATAGCTGGACCAACGAGCAACGGCTGCAAAACGTGTATTTCTCGCTCGAGGGGACTGCCAGAAGCTGGTACGAAAATCACGAGTCTTCATTGACATCCTGGGACATTTTCAAGAGCCAGCTGAAGGCGACATTTGTCAACCAGCATCGCCGAGAGAGAGCCGAAGACTTACTTCGTACCAGGACTCAAGGCCCCAACGAGAGCATTACCGGCTTCGTGGAGGATGTTCTCCGCCTAAGCGCCCGCGCCGATCCTCAGGCTACCGAGGAGAAGAAGCTGCACCACCTGATGAGGGGTGTGAAAAGCGAGATTTTCGGCGGTCTCATCCGGAATCCTCCAACAACAGTCGACGAGTTCATCACGGAGGCGACAAATATGGAACGGGCCTTGCTAGCCCGCGCCAGACACTACCAACGACACCCTGGCGTAACTACTCTAGCGACATCTGGATCCGACCTGGGCACCACCCTCCCCGGCATCCGTGACCTTATCCGTGAAGCCGTCCAGGAGGAGTTGAAGAAGTTGCTACCTGCTGCCACAAGCCTGGCTACGCCCTCAGTCGCCGAGATTGTCCGGGAAGAACTTCAGCAGGCGCTGCAGCCAGAAGTTCTCGCCCGCGCCGCTCCTGAACCACCGAAGCTGAGCTACGCCGCAGCTACCCGACGACCACCGCCCCCTGCTCACCCGTATACGGCGCCACCTCGACGTGAACCTCTAGCGCCGCAGTATCCCCGACGCCATGAAGATCGGGCGTACGTCCGCCCAGAACAAGCTGCTCCACGAAAGACCGACGTGTGGAGGACGGCCGATCGACGCCCGTTGTGCTACCACTGCGGGGAGGCCGACCATATCTACCGTCGTTGTCCCTACCGGCAAATGGGCCTGCGTGGGTTCCACCCGAACGACTTACGCCCGAGGTACGGCGAACGCCCTCACGACATCGAGGAGTACCTCCGACGTTCGCCCTCCCCAGTGTCGTCTCTCCGCCGTGAAGCCCGCTCCCCATCGCCACGACGTTCAGCCTCCCCAGCACCACGATCCCGCCGAGAGAGCCTGTCTCCCCTGCGTCGTCGGGAAAACTGAGTGCGGCAACGCCTGGAGGTGACGTTGCCGAAAAAGACGGAAGCAAACAGCCTCCAAGAACGCCGGAGCGCTCCCACTCTCTCGACGCCCCGCATTGCACCGACGCGCCTGCAACGGTGTCCAACAACCTAAACGTTGTTATCGATGGCCAAAACGCATCGGCACTCGTTGACACCGGGGCAGACTACTCAGTATTGAGTGGGAGGCTCTCTCGCCACCTTCGAAAAGTCACGACGCCGTGGGATGGGCCGCAGATACGACCCGCCGGAGGACACCTCATCACGCCTGTCGGAAGGTGCACCGCTCGCGTCGAAATTCACGGCGAGACGTGTCCTGTGAAATTCGTCATTCTACAAGACTGTTCCAGAGACGTCATTCTCGGCATGGACTTTTTGTGTGAATACGGCGCCGTCATCGACCTTGGAGAAAACAGATTGACGCTGCGGACACCTGTTCCGCCTTCAGAGAAACTCCAAACTGCGTCAGCCGCCGTCCGAGTCGCTGCCGACCACGTGAATCTGCCGCCGCGATCAAGTGTTGTCGTACCTGTCGTGACCGATGCAGCTACCCGTAGCGAAGTTCTTCTGGAAGGTAACCTCCAGTTGCTCCTGGGAAGAGGAATAGGCGTCGCACGAGGAGTAGCTGAACTTCAGGATGGCCGCACTGTGGTCCTCGTGACGAACTTCCGGAATGAAACGCAACACCTCACAAAAGGTGCAGCCGTTGGCCACGTCGAGGATCTCCGAAACTCCGCCGAAATCGCCGCCATTACTGATGAATCCTCGCCACCTCAGCAAGACGGTACGTCGCCAGCGCAACTCGACATCGACCCTAAGCTTCCGGACCCGAAACGACGGCAGCTGATTAACCTCCTCGCCGAATACCGTGACTGCTTTGCGACGTCGTCGAAGGTACGCCAAACAGCCGTTGCGAAGCACCGCATCATTACCGAGGACGACGCGCGCCCTGTGCATCGATCACCGTACAGAGTCTCCATTAAAGAAAGGGAGGTGATCCAGGAGCAAGTTCAAGAGATGCTGAACGACGACATAATCCAACCATCAAGCAGTCCGTGGGCCTCTCCAGTCGTGCTGGTTAAGAAGAAGGACGGAACGCTTCGGTTCTGCGTGGACTACCGGCAGCTGAACGCGGTGACGAAGAAAGACGTCTACCCACTCCCCCGAATCGACGACACGTTAGACCGGCTGCGCCACTTTCGATACTTCTCATCGATGGACCTGAAGAGCGGCTACTGGCAGATCGAAGTCGACGAACGGGACCGAGAGAAGACAGCTTTCGTCACGCCGGATGGGCTGTACGAGTTCAAGGTAATGCCCTTCGGACTATGTACGGCGCCAGCAACTTTCCAGCGTGTTATGGACACCGTACTGGCAGGACTGAAGTGGCAGAGCTGTCTGGTCTACCTCGATGACGTCGTGGTGTTTTCCAGCGACTTCGACGAGCACTTCCGACGACTCCGAGCTGTTCTTCAAGCCATACGGACCGCTGGACTCACCCTCAAGCCGTCAAAGTGTCGGTTCGCCTATGACGAACTGAAGTTTCTAGGTCACGTGGTTAGCAACGAAGGCGTACGCCCAGACCCTGAGAAGACTCGCGCCGTCGCGTCATTTCCAGTGCCGACCGACAAAAAGGCCGTGCGAAGATTCCTTAGACTTTGCGCCTACTATCGTCGCTTCGTTCGGGATTTCGCACGGATTTCCGCACCGCTCACAAACCTCACGAAGGACGCCGAGAGGTTCGAATGGGCCGAGAAATAACAGCGGGCATTCGACGAGCTGAAGCGACGACTCCAGACGCCTCCGGTTCTTGGACATTTCGATCAGGATGCGGACACCGAGATTCACACTGACGCAAGTAACGCAGGACTTGGCGCGGTACTAGTTCAAGTACAAGAAGGCACCGAACGAGTCATCGCCTACGCAAGTCGTACACTGTCCAAGGCAGAAAGAAATTACTCCACGACTGAGAAAGAATGCCTTGCGGTCGTCTGGGCAATCACGAAGTTTCGTCCGTACTTGTACGGAAGCCCGTTCCGCGTAGTCACGGACCACCACTCGCTCTGCTGGCTTGCGAACCTCAAGGACCCGTCAGGACGCCTCTCTCGGTGGAGCCTCCGGCTACAAGAGTTCAACATGACTGTGGTTTACAAGTCAGGACACAAGCACAGCGACGCTGACTGCCTGTCCAGGGCCCCTGTCGAAACACCTTCCGGCAGCAGCGACGACGATGATGACGAGTGCTTTCTAGGGGCAGTGCACACCGATGACATGGCACGACGTCAACGAGACGATCCGGAGCTGCGAGCCTTAATCGAGCACCTGGAAGGGCGCGGCGGTACCGTACCCCGTGTTTTCTCACGAGCCATGCCGACCTTCACCATTCGACAAGGTGTACTCTACAAAGAGAACTTCGGGAACAACAACTCGCCGTGGCTGCTGGTAATCCCGACCGACCTTCGAGGGGAGATCTTTCAAGCATGTCACGACGACCCGACGTCCGGACACCTTGGATACAGCCGGACACTGGCCCGTATTCGTGAAAAGTATTACTGGCCCAAGCTCCCCAAGACCGTCCACCTGTACACACGATCATGCCACGAGTGCCAGCGACGCAAGAAACCTCCGACGAGGCCGGCCGGACTCCTGCAGCCTATTTCTCCTCCAACTGCACCCTTCCAGCAGATCGGAATGGATCTACTTGGTCCTTTTCCGCCTTCGACGTCGGGGAACCGCTGGATCATCGTCGCCACAGATTATCTCACGCGGTACGCCGAAACGAAAGCTCTTCCTTCGGGGACTGCTGTGGAAGTTGCCAAGTTTTTCATTGAGTCCATCGTCCTCCGGCACGGAGCTCCAGAAGTTCTGATTACAGATCGCGGATCATCGTTCATGGCACAACTGACCCAAGAAATCTTCCGACTCAGTCACACCAGCCATCGTCGTACAACTGCGTACCACCCGCAGACCAACGGGCTGACGGAGCGACTTCAACAAGACAATCGCCGATATGATCTCTATGTACGTCGACGTAGAGCACAAGACGTGGGACGAGGTGCTGCCCTACGTCACGTTCGCCTATAATACGGCGGTTCAAGAGACCACTGGATTCACCCCTTTCCAGCTGGTACATGGTCGAAAGGTAACGACCATGCTGGACGCCATGCTGCCCCATGAGCCATCTGACAACGAGAGCGACGACGCCCAGGCGGTTGCTCAACGCGCCGAAGAAGTTCGCCAGCTCGCCCGACTCCTGATTCAAGACCAGCAACGCGTCGACGCCGGCCGCTACAACCTTCGTCGCAGGGACGTCCACTTCCAGCCCGGAGATAGGGTGTGGGTATGGACGCCCATCCGTCGCCGCGGCCTCAGTGAGAAACTGCTGAAACGGTACTTTGGACCATACAAGGTACTTCGTCGCCTCGGCGAGCTGAACTACGAGGTGATGCCCGACGGAACACGAACATCGTCACGCCGCCCACCACGACCTGAGGTCGTCCACGTCGTGCGCCTGAAGCCGTACTACGCTCGATAGGACTGTGGACCTTTTGTGCTCCAAAAGACTCTTTAGTTTATCGTTCTTTTTTATTTTGATTTGTTTTACACTGCATCGGGGCGATGCACTTTTAAAGGGGGGAGTAATGCCGCGCGCAAGGCTGAGAAAGCAACGCTCGGTCACGGTCCTCCAGAAAGTTCCCGTTTATTCATGTACCACACGTAACTTCTATCATTTATCCCTGCTTTTGTTTTCTAGAAAGTGCGTGTTCATTCTCACCCCGATCACGCGACGCTCGAACCGCTTTCGCCGAATCTTCGAGATAGCGGCGCACTCTAGATAAGAGGCCGCCCGCGACCTAGTCGAGTCAGTCTCGCCCTAGCGCTCGATTCTGCTGACACGCCGACTTCGACGCCCGCGACGCTCTGCTTTCTTCTGTTTCCTTCTTTATTTTCGGCACAAGTTCGCCACATTAAACGTTTATTTCTCCCTATTTATTTCCTGTTTTCTTTTGGTCACCAACCGTGACAATATATATATATATAAATATATATATATATATATATATATTTTTTTTTAATTAACTAGAGTGAATTTGGGAGAACGAGATAGCATTTCGGAATCAGGAAGTCATCCGCATTCAGATTATGCGTTTGGATTAGGTAGCTCGAAAAATCGGCGGAGTTCCCCTTTAACAGGCTGCCAGAGCATCAGCGGCCCTCTGCACTCTCTGAAGCGCTTGCACTCAGGATTGCTCTGCGATGCCCTCGAAGCACTCTTTCTTGATCATCGCGCTACTACCCTTATGGTCACTGACAAAGGCAAAGGGGCCTTAACCCCTTTTCCCACTAAGATATCCCGACCGTCGGCGCCTGATAACACTTAACGCACTCGCTAAAAGCAGATCAAGGATTCGTGTTTTGCGGGCATGGCAGATAAGCACGCACGCGGGTATTTTTAAGAGTGGACAAAAACTGCTATAGCTAGTTTTCGCAAAAAAAAAAAGTTTTAAATTCCAAGGCAAGTACAAATTAAAACCTAGCTTCAGCTGCGTAGACTTGAAGATTGATCTGTGCAAGGTTATGCTTACAAAGTGTATCTAAATCACCGGTAAAGCTTGATATTTGAAGTTACAACGTATTCGAGATGCGCGGTGGGCAAGCTTTTAAGCTGATTTTATGTAGTATTTACAGCTACAAATTGCGTTTACTAATGTCTATTTAAACTTATGTCTAATTATAATTATTTTAAATTTACTCTAATTTAAACTTTATAGGTCAAAACCTTTGTTGCGAAATTATTTGAACTAAATTTTTAACCAAATAATGTTTGTTAGACACACCAACTCAAGAAATTGCTAAACATATCACGAGCTTCACGTAGGCTGTATACAATCTGTCCCACTCGTGTGGAGTCAAGAGTCTTGATGGTGATGAAGACCTGATATAATGTCTTCGGAAGTAGTTTACTCAACTGTGCCTAATATTACAGGACACCAGCATATTTACTTACAAACTAATATAGTTGGTTTAGTTTTATTTATTTACCAACATGCAGATGTATGTTATTTACCCGAATAATTTTTACGAATAAAAACGTTCCTCAAACGGTTTCGTTGTATGGTTTGGTAATGGAAGTTTCATGAACTTCAACAAATTACTGGTATGACTGACGTTGCGTCCATTTATTCTTAAAGTCTTATCGCAGGGTAACGTGAAAGTAATGTAAGAGGTCAGAAAATCCGTGGACGTTCTAAAATTAACAGGGCTAAGGATCTCTTACACTTAAAGGCGCCACTTCGGTCAATTAAAAAAGTTTGTGTTAAGGGTTTATTGCATATTTCGAGGTTGAAAAAATAAATGGTTTTATGTAGTTTATTACAAAGAAAGTGAAATATTCCTAGCGCAATATTGTCCCGAATGACGAGGGGACAAGCGAGGAATAATTGAGGATACTGAAATGTCTGATGGGGCGAACTTGTGCCCAAAACAAAAAAGAAACAGACGATTGGCGTCGCGGGCGTTGAGGTCGGCGTATCAGCAGGATCGAACGCGGGGGCGAGACTGACGGCGGGTCGCCACGCGGAGCCCCTTATGTACACGCGTTGGCTTCTGGAACAATTCGGCGACTAGAACATTCGTACATGCCTCGAACAAGCAACAGAGTTCTCGAATTTACCAGAACACTTAACTGCAAGAATAAATAAAAGGCGCGTCGCTCCCAGGATTCGAACCGTGGCTCTTCACGTGGGAAGCAAGCATGATAACCGTTAAGCTACGGCCGCGCTGCCTATTTAGCCATCTGCGCGCGCGATAATATTCATATGAAGCTCACCATAAACCGACACCGAAACCTGCGGCGGGCAGAACTGCGCTTATGTCGTCACTTCTATGCTTCAGGCGCGTAGTACAAATTGTGACGTCACGTACCAGGCAGCCGGGCGTCGCTCGGCGCAAGAGCGAAACTATTGTCTGCTAATATAGGCAGTCCGCTACAACCGACACCGCCTATACTACCGCAGCCAGAGGTTGTGTTTTTGCAGAAAAAATGAAAGCTATGGCCAATTTGAAAAGCTATGGCAAATATTTGGTCTCTTTTTTTAGGTGACGTTGCAACGAGCAGACCGCTCCTTTTTTTCCTTTCACGGTAGCTTTCTCTCATTGAACATGTCGAGAAATATGCATATTTACTTGAAAACTGATGAAGATAATGTGCTTTCTTCCTGAAGCATGTGTTTTGAAAAGAAACGCTTGATATTTAAGGGCCTTTTTTATGAATTGGTTTTGTTTATTAAAATCAGGTGAAATTTTTCTGTAACGTTGCTTTTGTCACCAACTTCGTATATGGTTGTTTTAACAACTTAGTTTTCCGGAATTTCATGAATCGCCTTCAATTCGCGAGAAATGGGTCCCGCGAAAAATTTCGTACAAATGTGAACACATTGGAATCTATGTCAAGACTCCACCGCGTCGCGAAAATTAGAACCCGCGAATTATTACAAAATATCAGCTTTGAACTACGCGAACTATTGAGCCCGCAAAAAAGAAGTTTGCAGTATATTACATAATTAGTCATACGTGTTCAGTACATACATGACATAATCAGTCATGCCGCGCTATGGGATCAAAATGACGAATTACAAGCCAATGAAAACAAAACATTTGGCGTCGTAAAAAAATTCTCTGCCGTGTTAAAAAAAAAAAAAATCGGTATCCTTGCTCACAGAAAAACAGCAGGCTACGTTCTCAGGCGCTTGGCAAAAATCTTAAGGAACGTGCAAGTCAGTCAGCACTGACCACCGTGCCGTGATGACAGTAAATAGAACGAGGACACCTCTGAATCCCAAAACTGCTTCAAGCGACGACAGGAGAGGCCAACCCAGTGACATCAGCGAAGCTATGGAAGACGATGCTAACAACGGTTACACTGCAGTTAGAGGAAAACAAAATACCATGAGGTCCGGTAAACGTAAGTCGTGCACCATTTCAAGTGTTCCTCGATCACGAAGAGCTTTGTTTGTGACTCGTTTTCCTCCGGACACGTCAACTTAAAACATGTGTGAATTGCTGGCTTCAGTTATTGAAGCTTCCAGTTTTGAATGCACCAGACTAAAAGTAAGTTTACCTTTTTCTCATACTTCCACATTGAGGTTAACGATGGCTGGACGTCACAGCGATCGGCCACTGAGTCCTCAGGGTCGTCCATTTTGGTCATTTTTCGGTCCGCTGAAGGGCAGTACGCGTTTTGGCCAAACGAAAAACCAAAACATCAGTAGCGATGAATAACGAAAGAAACCTTTCGTTATATTAACAAAATGTGCTTAGCATACGCGGGAAGACTGCGAAGTGCATAGAAAATTGTATTGCTTTTGATTGTGACATATACTGCGTTACTGAAACGTGGCTGCGGGATATTTCAAGGGCCGAGTATTTTCCGATCCAGTACTTAGTCTATCGAGAGAATAGAGATTAGAAGGCGTGCAACCAAATACATGGACGTGGTGTGCTTGTAACGATCCGTAGCGATTTGGTATCACTTCGCAGCCATGACATGAAAACTTACAGAGAATAATGCCACGCGCGTCGGCGAGTTCGCGCGCGCGTGGCCGAGTGGTTAACGCGCTCGACTTTCGTGTTGAAGCCCAGGGCTCGACTCAACTCCACCGTAGGGCACTTTATTATGCCCGTCGGAAGGTGCATTACAAGAGCTCAACATGACAGTAGTCGGAGACTCCATCGAGCGAGTCATCGCCTATGCAAGTCGGAGACTGTCCCAGGCGGAGAGACATTACTCCACTACTGAAAACGAATGTCTTGCGGTCCAGACGACCGCAAGACGTTCGTTTTCAAAGTACGGGCAATTATGAAGTTCCACCCGTACTTTTTGTACGGGAGCCCGTTCCGCGTAGTCAGAAACCATCACTCGCTCGGTGCCTTCTTGCACTTGAACCAGGACGGCTACAAGTCCTGCATTACTAGCGTCCTTGTGAATCTCGGTTTCCGCATCCTGATCAAAGTGCCCAAAAACAGAAGGAGTCTGAAGTCTCTGCTTCAGCTCGTCAAATGCCTGCTCCTGGTTTTCGGCCCGTTCGAAATTGACGAATATACCAGAACATTAAACTCAAAGAATAAATAAAAGACGGGTAACTTCCAGGAATCGAACCCTGGGCTTCGCACGAAAGTCAAACGCTGTAACCACTTGGCCACGCACGCGCTCGCTTGCCGACACGCGCGGCATTATGTATGGGTCGAAATCAGTGTGCACGAACACCATAACATTTTTCTGGCACAATGTGACTATGCCATTTTCAATTCTTGTATTAAACCAACATTCAGCATGATAGACTTCTCAGAGTACAGCGTTTCTATGACGGGTGATTTTAACCTGCCTGATGTGAATTGGAACACTGGTATCGTACACTCTGGCAATTCGGAATGCGCAGGAAAGCGACTGAGTTATCTCAACTATTAATGTACCTAGAAATATAAAAAAAAGCTTTTATCAACTGCAAAGTCAAGTTATTACATCTGTTCCTTACGGACAATAGTGAGTGTAGCCTCCAAGAAGCTCGCGCTCCTCTTTTTCCGCTGGAAACTTGGCATGTTCCATTCGAGCTAGTTTTGAATATAGTCAATAAACATAGTACAGTTTGTCCACGAGTAACCTTTTTTGCTTACTCAAAATGGAATTACACAGGGTTTTACAAGTTTCGTGCAATACACACTCGTCAACCATTGCACCATGTTAAGAGTACCTAGAACAATTAGTTCAAACAGTTACAGATAGTGTGAGAGCAGCTACTACGATGTTTATTCCAGTTTACAAAAGTGGTGTCAGTGATCACTCTCTGCCCTGGTTTTCGCGTGAATTGAAACGTATTATGAAGGAAAAAATACGCTATCAGAGATTTTAAAAATAAGCGAATAATTTATTGTGGCACAAAAATTTTAATCCGAGACATTTCTAACGAAACGCCTATTTCGCCGCGATCGCAAATTTATCCTTAAAATATCTAATCAAGCTAAAAAAAAAAAAAAAGACCCGAAAATGTTTTTTTTTTTTTATATTTAAAACATTTTTTTTTTGTTGACAAAACAAGAACGACGCGAAGATCTAGTGGTTCTGACCACATCAACAATCAGAGAGACGTCTGTCAAGCGTTCGCAAATTTTTTCGCTTCTGTAAGGCCTTCTTTTTGGCTACCAGTAATGTTTGTCTTTTTCGACTACCGTTGTGTGCAATCTTTCCTTTATTTAAAGTGACTTTGTAATGTTTTTCCAACAAACATTCTGCATTAATGGGATATGTTATCTGCCAAATGGACCACCCTCCCATAGGCCCACAAGCTGTTTAGGAGTACCAGAACAATGAAATAAATAAATACAACATGCAGCACTCTTTGTACGTCAATACCAGAAAAAGTACTGAAAAAACGTTCAGTTTCATTTGCGATTAAAAAAAAATTAGGCTAAAAATGTGAATTGCGATGGGTACCCCAGGTGGTACGATCCCAGCAAAATTGAGGCTCTTACTAGACGGGTAAACAAGGTAGAGTCTCATCTGCATACGTGTTGTGTTTCCCCGGTATATGATGGGGTAACGCCTCTCCTTTCGCAATAACTCCGTGCACACGTTGTGAAATATTTCCATCTGTGAGCCTGTCATTAGAACGAAAAACAGGTTCCAAGGCACATGACTGCAAAGCTTATCTTTATGGATGCGAAGCTTTTTCTTCGAACACGCTCTTGGTTGTGTGTGCAGTTTGACTGGACTGTTCAAGCAAAAAATAACTCAATAACAAATTACGTCATAATAAAATCAAAACAGCAGAGTACAGGGAAAAAGTTTTAATGCGTGATGTTAGTCACCTATGTAAGGTAACTGACCCTCTGCATTCATGTTTGGCGTCGCTTTATTGATGTTAATGAACCAAAATGTAAAAACAACATAAATCAAGCATATTTTAATCATACGAATCAAGTCGGGAAAACAATATAAGTATGCCCCGTGATGTGAGCTGCGTTGGGTGTTTAATAACCATATTTTCTGAGCTCGAGTGACGCTCTGCACATATTGATGTATCCTGACTTTCTTCGTGGAATGTAGATACATATAGATTTATTCTGCAGGTGGTGAAGAAACGTTCTCGTGGGTGTTGGTAGGATTATTTAATTGCGTTGGCAGTATATTTTCTTGATCGATAGTTATCTGTTTGCTTCAAAAGAGATATGTCGACACGCAACAAGCATCGCATCCGGTGCCTGCGTTTTATTTTATTTTTTCACTTCACGCCACCAGATATAGTCATGTGGTCGCGGGTTGATGTGACGATCGCCTACTCACTGTGATTACTTGTACGCCGCAGCTGTTTGTAAAGAATGTCTCACACATTGGCTTTTGAGTGTGGCCGAGCTTGTTGCAGCCTATTGTCCCCGCTGGCGTCGAGAGTAAACGATTGCGTAATTTATAGAACATCTCCGGTCTGCGTATAATTCACATACTTTTTACAGCGTTGTTTGTTCATCGGCCTGAAACAGTTCTGACAATGTCATAAGCGACGACGTCTTGTAAATAGTGAGTACATTTCATCTGAAAACTAACAAAGAAAACCCCCAGCCTATTTATAAGAGAACCGGGAATGTTACCGGGCTGACTCAAAAGGCGTCAGTGCGCCATTCTGTTGTCTCGTGGCAAGCGGTGACACGCGTTTGCAACACACTCAGTCCAGACCCCACTGGCGCTGAATAAGTGCAAAAAAAGAGAAGTCAATAGATAGAGTGATCAGACTGAAAACCCAAAAGGGACGGATTACATTCCCGTGGCGGAACGCGCATTATTTTTTTTTCTTTTAACTATCTAGATTTATCTTATTTATGATAAAAAAAATTGTAATCGATGATCCCATGGTAACTGTATGATCGTATTTCGTGACCTCGTTTCGTAACGTTAACCTCATCTCATGGAAGCAAAGCGAGCGAGTTTAAACAACACCACCCATAGACCTTTGCAGCCCTTGACACCCGAGAGAAAAAATGTCGAGTGACTGGGCTGTGGACGGATTCGCGGTAATGCCATATTTCGTGAAAGAGGGGCTACTGCGCATGCTCAGAACGCGTTCTCCGGCCCACTAGACGAAGATGGCAGCGCGCAGGAGGCGATTTTTGGAAAGGTCTATACTCCGTTTCACATCAAGTCCGATTCTTTTCAATGCTACCATCCGATGGAGACAATCAAGCAGTGCCAAAAGTGCTTCGTCACGGCGCTCGTCGTCTTTGTGTGTTGGCAATGACCGGATGAATCAATCACGCATATTCCATGTGGTGCCATCCTGCGCTCTTTTTTCTTTGCGTGATTTGTTTAGGCAGTGATGGCAAAGGGCCGTGACGTTACAACGTTTGTGCTCCTTGGTTAGCTCTATCGTATCATCGCAGCGTTGGTTGCGACCGCACATGACGTGAAACGAAGTGTACACATTTGAAAATATTTGTACCTCCGTGAATATCGGAAAAACTAAGCTATAAACTTCACCCACCCACATAATATATTCAACAACATGGTAACGGTTGTATTCATTTCTAGTTCATCAAAGTTCTTCGATCACATTGCCAAATATTAAGTCTGAGTTCTTCACTGTAGAATCAAAATAAGAAGCGCGAACATCCCTTTCTGATCCTTTTGTGGTTGTAGCAATGGCTGGTAACACAATCTTTTGGCTTCTATACGTCTGCTCCGAGAGAAATTCAACTTAAGGATATTGTTGACACTAACAACGCACATCACTATCTAAGGTTTACTTTAGCTCGCGTACAGGATGGTTGAGATGTCCTGCACGTCGATCTCTTTGATTGCTTCTAGTTTCCCGATGCAATCGGAAACTACAGATGTTGCTGGCGCAACATCTGTAGTTTCCGACTGCAGTGTTATCGAGAATACAAGGTGCGGCTATAACATAACGGAAGTGAGCGCGTTTCAGGCGGCATAATTTTATACCGGCGAGGAGCTCGTGTGAAGGGAGTAACTTTGAAGCTTTCGGAAGCAGACGACACAAACTGTTTTCAGAACAGACAGGCGGTCAGCAGGCGAGACAAGCCGGGATGAGACAAGCCGCGAAAAAAGGACACGATATGACATGTTAAAATCGAGAAGCGTATCTACATCACATTTCTTGTAAACATAAAGATGTGGCCGAGTGAGTTTTTGAAACTTTTGTACGAGGTATATGGTGACAATTTGATGTCACGTACACTAGTATTTCAGTGGTACAAACTATTTGCCGCGGGACGAGAAGACTTTGAAGGACGAACTACCGGGTCGCCCTGTCGCGACAACAACCGAAAAGAACATTGTGAAATTTAGTGAAATTTTTCGTAAATATCGTAGATTAAGTATTCGGGTGATTACAGAAATGGTGCATATTTATACTCTATTACAAATTTTACATGACATATTAAGCATCCACAAAGTCTGCGTAAAAATGGTGTAAAAAATAAACTTCAGTCAGGAGCAGAACGACGCCTGAAAATACATTTGCAGTGACTTCATAAAACGACTCGCAGCGGAACCTAGCTTACTGAAAACTATCATTACATGCGACGAGACGTACATTTTTCAGTACGATCCAGAAACCAAAAGGCAAGCAATGCACTGGAAAACTCATCGTCGTTAATAATGAAAAAGGCAAGAATGAGGAAGTCGAAAGTGAAGTCAATGCTGACTGTTTTCTTTGATATTAACAAATTCGTCATGGTTGAATCGGTACCACATGGCCAGACACTTAATTATCATGAGGCACTATTCAAGCTGAGAAAATGAGTGACGAAGAAAAGGCCCATGTTGTGGGAAAAAATTCCGAGGACAGCTAAGCACTTCTTACGAGTTGTGAATCCGAAAGCATGAATGTCGTTATTCCGCTCCCTTATTTTATCTGCGGCGTAGTGGCGTGGACGGTTACGTTTCGCTACTGCCGAGGTTGCGGCCGGTAAGGCCCCTCTATGCGGAAAGGTAGCGCAATTCCTCCTCTACCCTTGTTTTTCTCCTTTCCATCGACGGCAATCCTCCTGGTCCTCTGTCCGCCCCACGCCCCCCGCCGCCATGTCTGAGCGGGTCCCGCAAGGCGCGCAATGCCGCGCGCCTGTGTGCCGGGCACAACCGAAGCACAACCGGGTGCCGGGCCATTCATGTTATTAAATACGGCGGACTAGTTTTTTTTTTTTTTTTTCATATATAAAGAGAGTTTTGTTTTCTAACATGAGGAAACTAGCGTTTGTTCACCTTTATTGGTGTTACAAAGTACGGGAAGACGTCTCTATCGGCAAATATAATAGCACGAGCAGAGATGGAATCGCTCGGACGTGAAGACAACCTTTCTCCTATTCCGCTAAACGCAAACGATTAAAAAAAGAAAAAAAAAATCTGTTGAGTTTTTTAGAACATCGGCATGCACTGCAAAAATATATTCCGTTTACTTGTTTATTGCAGCAAAAGCCGAGAGCAGGCACACGATAGAATGCACCTCTCCTTGCCTCTAAATAGAATTTTGTAGGCAAGGACTGCGTTGCTAGTGAGAGCGTGTGCCGTCGCTTTGAGTATCAATTGGGCACGCCCCCGCAAGGCTCGCAATTCTTAGCGTACGCTCTACTAAAACGTTTTAGTATCTTGGAAGAAGTGCATTTGGAGAATCGGCATCGCTGGAGTTAGGCAAATAAATGACACCACTACGCGTGTAAAGCAGGACCTTTCCGTAATTTTTAGCATCACCTATCGTTTAGTCATTCCAGCAGCTTGGTTTACTTCATACACATTTTATAAGCGTCGAATACTACCTGCAACTGTGAACATCCGCGCGGAGGACTATGCGACGTCTGCTGTTTACGCGCCTCGTGCATAAAACTACCCGTCAAATAATCAAATACACTCACTTGTATCCGCTCCGTTAAAATGGAAAATTGCGTGTGATCGGTTGCCTTGCCAGCACGTTTCTCATTTATCACATATATTAGTGTTTTGACGTTCTCACGCGCAAGGTACACCCTTGAGTTCACTCTCAAAGCGCATAAGCTTTGCCGCACACCCGTGGGCGTACCTTACTGTGTGAGTTACAAAACGAAGGCAGAGAGATCCTTCAGCAAAGCTGAAGGATCTCTTTTTTTTACTGTCAATAATTTATGTTTTATTAATCAAAAAAGACAAATCACATACAAGGATGAAGAAAATAAAATATTTATTGCTACAAGGCAAAATATTGCATATTCGGAAGAGGTAGGTGTGAAAAAATAAAAGGATCTGCATATGGCTTGAGTTTCTTGAGACCAGTCTTTGCCAAGATCACTGGTACAAACTGATCGTTCGTGAGGTGATCCTGAAAAATAAATGCAGCATCTCATATTTTTAGTTGCCATTTGTGAAGCACCGATCGCGGAAATATGTTGCACAAACAAAATCGCGAGGTGCTCGATCGTTGGTGACTCGCCTTTCACTGACGCAAGATGCACGCGGTAACACTACAACCCTTTTATTTTTGTGCTACCCTAGTCTCTCGCATCGTTTAACTCGGCCGACTCAATGCAAGCGAGCTAAGCGCGAGCGAGTCAGTTTCTATGCTCAAAAACGCGCGAAAAGACGTGTCTAAGTCCTTCGTGACGGTAATATAGTTCCGTGTCTGTCTCGTCTCATGACCGTACAGGCGACCTTCATCGGCGAGACCGAAAGAGACAGGTAATACGATTCAGTCTGACAATGACTTACCTCGCAAAGTCTCCCTTGGAGGCACTCGAAACGTTTGCGACCGATCCGGTGGAGCCACTAGAGAGTTTTAGGGAACCGGAACAAAATACGATCGATAAACAAAAACGATCGATACCTTGGATCGGGCGTGTGGACCGATCGTGTGCCCTGAAACGGCTTTGGGGGAACCGTATTTTGCAGACGATAGCAGACGATCGGTACAGGTCGCGCCCCCTGGCAACGGAAACCTGCATCCGCCTCATCGAGAAAATACAAATTTGCGTTTGTTTGTACAAATCGCAGAAACTTAAGTAAATAAAGATCGCACCCTAAATATATAGAGAACCAAAAAAATAGTATACCTACTTATAGTTCGTCTCGTTTTTTTACTGGAATGAATGCGCTTCCGTAATACAAAACCTGGCGCACCACGGCGTGTCGCCCCTAACACAGCGAAGTTCTAAAATGTTCGTCTGCTAGAGAAGCAGACGAGCTTTCCGACAACAATGGCGCTCGATCTTTTTAACCATGACTTGGACTTGGCTCTATTCGGCGAAAGCAATTTAGAAAAAGTGATTTTGTACGGCTGTCTGCGCACTAAGTGTGGCGTGAGTCTCTTTTGAACTTCCCGCTTTCTATAAGCGAGGCACGCACGCGCGTGCCGTGGGGCCCGTGACTTGTGCAGGGGCACGAGGGAATAAACATTCTTTTTGGTTTGCCGTGACACGGAGTCAGTCGCATTTCTTTCGGGTGCCACCGAGCACCGATACACTAAGAGAAGGCGCTTGTTGGCGGCAAGGCATAGGACGTTCAACTTGGCGTAGCTTTTGAGTAAACAAAAAAGTTGTGATACCAGGAATGATGTGCGGATACCACGAATGATGTGCCAGCGTATTTTGGGTTTTTTTTTTCTTTCAGTTTACCAGATTTATATACTTGGGGAATAAAATAATGCCTCGACCGTACATGGTAACTTGTTTTCAAATAAATCATGCGTTCTCAGCGGGCAAACTTCGGTGTTTTACATCAACAAATATGATGTTTACACCAACCACGTCCTGATAGGCTGAAACGTTGCCGAAAGCAAACTCGATTTGGCACAAGAGCACGCTCGCGCGCGCTTATCATCAACATTCGAAGTCGTCTGCTAGCGATCCTGTCTTTTTCCCTCGAGGCTCAATGCAGAGATCGAGTATTAAGAAAGCTATGGACAAATAAAACTAGAAATATTAAATCTCGAAGAAAATACAAAAATAACCAAAATATACTCACTTTCTCAAGTTCATGCGGTCATTTTTCTTGTACAAAGCTGATTCAATTGAATTTTCAATTTTATTCAATTTTTATTTTAAGATCCAGTCATACAAAATAAAGAGGTGGCCCACAAAAGCAGCATTCTGTTTGAATGTGGGGCCAGGCGACCAACTACAATACATGATGTTACAAAAAAACAAAACACTCCACGGCACAAAAAAAAAAAAAAAATGAAAGGAACACAAAATCAGCAGCACAAATAAATACAAAAAGGAACACTTTAGAGCATGAAATATAGGTGTTTATAGCCAAGTCTACTCATGCAACCATGAAATAAAAGTACGAAATATCTCCAACGGTTAGGCTACGATATCTACAGCTCAAATGCTTGACACCAATTCCTTAATTTCCTTTTTAGTACCCTAGTGGATTCTATATTCATAAGGGACTCTGGGAATTCGTTACTTTCCATACAGTGTGTATATTTTTGGAATGACGTATCTTTCAGTACGTCTTAAATCTCTATTTTTATTTACGAGGAGGTTAATCCGTTCCTTCGCTCCTCGCAACGATAAGTTCTTTTTCAACGCTGCGTCATTCCAAAGTGCTGGAGCGAAAAAGGAGTAGCGCCTAGCAGCTCCTGAAGTAGAAAGATGTTGTCTACTACTTTAAATCGCTTGCGAGGAGGAGGCGGAGGGACGGAGGTAGATGCGGCGCTCATGTTGCTCTCTTACGGTACAGGTAGCAGACGATCACGGTCATACGCCCGCGTACCGATCGTTGCGCCGTGTACGGTACGACCACGAAGAAAATATAAAGGAAAACCTGTAACTTTACTGCTGTGCACTTATTAAAACTATCACCAAATATTCAAAGGGCTCGTTTTATAGGATATATGTGATTAGCATTTGTACAGAAATGTTTAATTCATGCAACATTTTTAAACTAAAATGTATCCAGAGCCTTGATGCAGAAGGCTGTTGCACACTCTGGTGCCACTACAGATAATCCTGTCATAACAGCAGCTGTAAAAAACGGGTGACAAGTGCTCAAAATGCACATCTAATGTTTGTATAAAAAAAAAAAAAAAAAAACTTATATGTAAAACAATAAAAAAAAATTTGTCCTGGGCCAGCGGGATTCGAACTCTTCACTATCGGTCCTCTACGAGCTCAAGAAATCGGCGCTCCAATCCACTGAGCTACCGAGCAGACGAGTTTTAACTGCGCTAAACACCAATTTATTTCTATCGAAAAAGTCCTATTGCGTTTTGTTTTTTATTCTTTTTCTTTTTTGCTGACTCAAACTTTATGGACTTGCTGTCACACATGGCGCTCCTGCCAGGCACTGCCACGAGTTATTTTCTTCATGTTTGGAGCCACGGCACGCTCTCTCCGCCAGCAAAATAGCCGTTTTGCTAACGAAGCGAGACTGTCCATGTCGGCCATTGGTCGTGCCGGTCGTGCCTTACGGTTCCAACAGCGCATTACGGTAAGATCGCAGAAGACAGGCGCATGCGCAGTTCGTACCGGAGGGCCCATCGTACCGTATCGGATGTGCAAAAACGGTTCCCTAAAACTCTCTATTGTCTTCGCCGTTGAAGATTTTCCTTTCCCGTCGAAACGGCAAAAAAGCTTCTTTCCTTTCGCAATGCTGTTTGTGATACATAGAGCGCAGCATGATGGCATCGCGTTCCCGCCGAGGTTGTGGTAAAATATAAAAAAACCTACGGCCGGGCCGCGAACAACAGAGCCGACGCCTGGCGCAGTGATGGCGTTGATTTCGAGCAGACGACCGAATCGCGCGGGATCATGGGAAGACAACGGTCACGTGTCGCGCCAGCTCCAATTGAAGCGAGGGGAAAGAAAACTTTTGAGAGGGAGAGGGCATCGGCAAAGAGAAGTTTCTCTTCCCCATTTCAAACAATGGTTTACGCTACTTTTCAGTATACAGGGGCCTCAGCGGCCGGCGGCCGATCGCGCCCTCTCGTGAAGCGGCCGCAACCCCTCCTCTCCCTTCCCCTCCGGCAACGCCGGACACAAGATAATAATAACAATAATAATAATAATAATTTTTGTTTGCACAGATTGCGATACCCACTCGGCAGCGTGCAAGGCTAAGCAGAAAGGTTGACACCCTTACGCAGGTGCACCTGCTAGCCCGCCGCCAAGTGGGGAAAAATAAATACCAACACTCAAAACAGACAGATACATATACAAAAACGGTTAACAACCCCATGCCATTCTAAGGCAGAGCACGCGCTCTCACACACACACACACCGCACGCACTTATTCACTTACCCACCCACCCACCCACCCTCCCCTCCCCCCCCCCCTACACACACACACACACACTCGCGCGCGTGCAGAGTTTACCAAAAATTGCTTGCCCGCGGAAAACGGCTTAGGCCCCGCCAACGCTTGCAGCAGGGCGAACATGGGTGGTTACGTCCTTCCCCCCGCGGACAACAGTTTACCATACTTCTTGCACAAGTCCAGGGACCCCTCCCTGCACCGCGGGAGGGGCTGACGCTCCCTCAGCGGAACAGAGAGGAGTTCCCCGATGGCCGCGGGAAGCAGTGACAGGCCGTGCCTCTTAGTCCGAGTGTGCAGCGGCTCAGGCTGGCCGGTGCGCCTGTTCACACGTACGGCTGTGGACAGGTATGTGCCAGACAGTGAGCCGTCCAGCACACGACACAACAGACGCATACGGGCGATGCTTCGTCGTTGTTCAAGGGATCGCCAACCCGCAATGTTCAAACGTGTTTCGTAGTGCGTGTCGGCAGCACCTGTAGCGCGCACACATAAAGTTCTTGTTCCTCTTCTTTGGACACTTTCAATGAGAGTAGCAAGGTGCTGCTGCGATGGAGACCACACCGCACTGCAATATTCCAGCATAGGCAACACTATCGACGTGTACAATGTGCGAAAAGCCAAAGGGCCACATGCCTTAGACACGCGGGAGACAAAACCCATAGTGCGGCGAGCCTTCGCAACCACGCCAGCCACGTGGGCGGAGAAGTCAAGCGTTCGCGTGAAGGTGACACCAAGTATGATTAGCCTGTCGTTCACGACCAGCGGGACACCATGGAGACTGTATGTAGGGGCCTCCACCCTATGCGAACTGCTAAAGCGCAATGCAGAGCTTTTAGCAGGGCTCAAGCACAGAAGGTTTTGTTTTGCCCAGGAACCAATCTTAATGAGGTATTCCTGCAGATGGTGGTGCGTGGCAGGTGAAACTAGTGGGGCCAAGATGGAGGTATCATCCGCGTACTGGACTAGGAGAAACTTGTCATCTTGGGGCATATCGTTAACAAACATTAAGAAGAGTGTGGGGGCTAGAACTGATCCTTGAGGCACTCCGGAAGGGACCCTCGTGTCCACCGAGCACGCACCACGGTAGACAACACGTTGGCTACGGTCTCTTAGGAAGTTCGTTATCCACTTGAGGAGGGAGCCCTGGATGCCAGCTTTGGCCACTTTCTTTAACAGAAGGCCCGTGTCGAGGGTGTCAAAGGCGTTGCTGAGGTCTAGCTGGACGAGGTCGGTTTCTGTGTGGTTGTCGAGGTTGTTGCTTACAAAGTGACTGAGGGTCGCCAGCGCTGTCTCGCAGCTGCGGTTGTAGCGAAAGCCATGCTGCGTCTGTGACAGATAGCCAGTATGCTCCAGAAAGTCAAGAAGATGAGCGTTCACGACACGCTCGAAAGTGCGGCAAATAATTGAAGTCAGGGAGACTGGGCGATTGTGTTGCACATTGCCCGTAGACTTCCCCTTCCCCTTGAGGATGGGGTGATCAGGGCACGACGCCAGGTGGCAGAGACGGCACCCTCGTCGAGGAGGGCCTTCAGCACTTTGGATAGAGATGGCAAGGTGTGCTGTGCTATCATTTTGAAAAAGGCTGGTGCCACACCGTCTGGGCCAGGGCTTTGGGAGGGCTTGATTTTGGAGATGGCGGTGCAGAGTGTCTCTTGAGTAAAGGGGACGGATTCCAGCTGCGATCCGTCGTCGGTATCTCCAGGTACGCAGGCACCAGCTTGGGGAGAGGGGCCACTGTGCGGTGTCTGTATCGCACCACCATACACGGACGAGAAGTGGTTTGCAAAGAGCTCTGCGACCCCAGCAGGCGCATCAATCATCCTCCCGTTTGCACTGAAACTGGGACGGTGCCCAGGTGATTGAAGGCGGCTTACGTAGGACCAGAATACTTTCGGGTCGTCTCTTGCCTTCTGAGCTATTCCAGCAGCGTACTGTTGATAAGCAACGTAAATGGCAGCCTTCAGAGACCACTGATGATCCTTTGCTACCTGTAGAGCTCTGGGGCAGTTGGTGCGCGAGGCTTTCTTATATAGGGCTCTCTTTTTTCTTGCTGCTTCCATGATATCTGGGGTGATCCACGGGGAGTGTTTTCGCCGTGTAGACCGGATGCAGGACGGTACACACTCTTTCTGAATTGCTCCGATCAGGTCGCACCACAAGTCAAAGTTGCTGAGTGGGTCCTCTCCTGTCGTTGCCATGCACCAAGGTGCAAGGTGTGCTAGACGTGCAAGGTGATCGTGATCTGTCTTGTCAAACTTCCAAAGCATGCGTGCGTGATAGCCCCGACGAGGCAGCGCCCCAGCGTACGTGACCTCAACCGCAAGATGGTCGCTGCTGGGTATCCCCTCTGATGACTCGCATGAGATGATTCTTGTTGGGTCAGCCACAAACAGAAGGTCCAAGAAACTGGGAGCGCCTTCCCGTGTCGTGTACGTTGGCAAGGAACACGTCTGTGTAAGGCCGGCCGACTTTGCGATGTCGAGCAGCAGGTAGTCCGACTGGTCCCGGGGAACTGGGCCATCATATGTGACCCAGTCAATGTGCGCATTGAAATCTCCAAACAGTAGTGTGTTTGCGTAGTTCCTGCGAGAGGCATCCTGCTGCACCACATCAAGAAGCCTGTACGACTCCTCCCGGGTTGATGGTGGGCAATAGACGCAGCCCACTAGGGTTGTACTGCGGGGCAAGCGGAGCTCCACAAAAAGAGCCTCGAGGTCCTGGTGTTCGAGGTCCGTGCGCCTAGTTATGTGCGCCGAGGCTGGAAAAGCCAACAGTACGCCCCTGCCCCGACCGCCTCTGTCCCTTCGGAACACGGTGTAGGCGTCCGTGTCGATAAGCTCGCTGTCGGCCACACTTGCATCGAGCCAGGTCTCCGTCAGCAGAACGATCGATTCCGCCGGCAGCGACGATACATGTGCCTGAAAGTCGACGATCTTGTTCCGGAGGCTCCGACAGTTACCATACCAGAATGTGGCCACTTTGTTTACGCTCCCGGATGAGCTGTGGAGGTCAGGAGGGGAGATCGGTGCTGCGGAAGGCTGACATGAGGAGGCGAAGAGGTCGTCCGCAAAATCGGGCAAGGAGCAGCACAAACAGTACCATGGGTCACTGCTAGAGTTCAGCTTGCGGTATTCGGGTAGCGAGATGTAGACACACGCGCGGTGATACCACATGTCACACGAGTCACAACATAGCGCAGCTTGGCAATCGAGGACATGTTTCGTGCAGCGGGTACAGATGGGGTTTCGAGGTCCCGGGTTCAAAGCGAGGTCCCCAGACAGAAGAACGGTAGAGACGGCGAGCCACTCGGCGCTGACGCAGAAGGGCATACAGGCCGCCGAGTGACTCCATCCAGGGAACACAAACCTGCTAGGCCTAGCATCACGGCCCATGTGCTTCGCACGAGACACCTCGGACGCGCTGGCGGTGTATATGCCGCTGCCGCGCAGACCCACACAGTTCGATGTACTGGTGCCCGTGAGGACGCGGTAAAGAACAAGCAGAAAGAGCGTGAAGTAGACAGCAATACCGTGAGAGCGCCGGAGACGCGAACCAGCAGCAGCCATGTTGCAGCAGCCGTGCCGCGGCTGCTGCAACATGGAGCGGCGGCGGCCGAGCGCGCGCTCTCGTGAACCGGCCGCCAATCGCTATTTAAGAGCCGTTTTGCTCAGCCGATGGGAAAGTGGGCATTTCTTTGACTTCGTTCTTTTTTTTTTGCGATTACAGACGCCATTCGCTTCGCTCCATGGGGATAGTTAGTGATTTCGCATAGAAAACAACGCGTGGATTCTGCATCAAGACAATGCTTCAGCTCGCAGTGCTCTCTCCGTAAAGCAGTGTCTGGCAAATAAGAAGATATCTCAGTGCTGGACCACGCCCCTTACTCGCCCGATTTAGCTCCATATGACTTTTACTTGTTTCGTAAGGTAAAATTTGCACTAAAAGAAACACATTTTCACACTGTGGACGAGGTAAAGAAAGAAACAGCAGCGCTGCTGAGGAGCTTGACCCATGATGACCAGCAGCACTGTTTACAATAATGGAAACTTCGTATACAACGGTGCATAGAGGGCGAAGGGAAATATGTTGAAGGTGTTGACTGTTAAGCGTTACGAGTTGAATAGGAAATAAGACTATTGTCACTAGTCCGCTTATTTAATGGCCACACCTCGTACATTTCAGTATTGAACAGACTGCATCTAGTGAGTTCTGTGATGCGCTCTGGGAGGCACGGATGCAAAAGCGTGGTTTTCGAAAACGTTTTGTCTAGAACCACATCTCTCGTTGGCGTGGCTTCAATAACCAGTGTTGTGTAAAGTACATCTAAAATTTTTTTAAGTACAAAGTAAATGAGAGGTGATGTACTTCAAATAATGTAGTAAGTACACTAGGTGCAATTTACTTGAAGTAAAGTACCATAAATAGAACCTACTTTCAAGATAAAGCACAAGTACCTTTTAACCCAATATATTATGATGTCCTTTCATTCCCCCTGCAGTAACTTTTTTAACTGTTATGCATTACCCCAGTAGTAATCGGGGGTGCATAACTTACTCTTGCAAATCGCAGCGAATATTGAATAAAGTGAAGTGACCATACAGTGTTTATTTTTAAAAATGGCGCCAAAATCAGAAGTCTCTCCAACCTCTGAATTCGGCACCGCTTTCCTTGACTTATTGCACCCAAAGGGGTTAAACGTACTAGGGGAGACCATGGTGTCAGTCCCTTAGCTTCCGGAGGCAATCTTTTCGTACTAGAGTGTCCTCTCCTTAAAGACAAAAGGGGAGTGTCCTTGTGAGCTGGTGCTAATTAATCATATTGCGACACCTCAGACTGTGGTCAGCAAACATTAAGGTACTTTCAAGTCAAAAGAAGGAAACAGAGGCAAACGTCTCGTAACATTGAGACATTCTCCTCTGTTGTCTTTTAGACCGCAGCTCTTAGGCGCCCTTTTCCGGCTTGAGCGGCGTCGGCGTCGCCGTCGCCGTCGGCGTAACTGTGAGGTCACGTGACCCCCGTGAGGTCATGTGATCCCCTTGAGGTCACGGGACTCCCGTGACGTCACGTGACCCCGGTAACGTCATAGACTTCCGTGAGGCCGCGTGACACCCGTAAGGTCACGTGACCCCGGAGACGTCACGTGACCCGGTGAAGTCACTTACCCCCGTGAGGTCACGAGGACCAAGTGACGTCACCAGGGTCACGAGAGCTCACGGTTACGCCGACGGCGACGCCGACGCCGCTTGGAGGGAGGAGTGCCGCTTGGAGGGAGGAGTAGCAGGCAGGATGAGGAGGTAAGGAGGAGGGAGGAAGGATATACCTTCCCCTCAGACCCTTCCCCTCCTCCTCCTCAAGAGTTGCGCTCTTATTCGGTGTTGCAGGGGTTGTAAGCAACTTTCATTTTTCTTCGACTTAAAAGTTTTTCTTTTTTTAATTTTTCCGCTACACGGTCTTAGGCGCTGCATTTGGATTAATTGTCGTCTCCTAATATAATCAACCTCCTCGCTTGCGCTGACCAAGTGAGAAGTAGCGAGAGTTCGAAAACCTTCGGGAAAACCGCCTGCAGAAAAAACAAAGCGATGCGTCGTCTGCTCGCGTTTTCGGTGAGAGCAGAATGTGTCTTCCAGTATTTCCTCAAAGTTGGCAAGGCATTATTTTGTGATTCAAATTTAACAATACCGAATTTGGGGAATTTAAATTGAAGTCTGGAGTTGTTCTTTCCTCGGAAAGTACCAGCAAAATTTTAGAACACTTACGCAACACGTAAGGTGCCGATAATGTATCATTTTGGAGCAGATGGACTGAATGAACGGTAAAGGCGCCAGCGTGCACTAGAGTCGGCATAGGCGTTTTTTTTTGTTTGTTTTTTAAACCGAGTAAGACACCGGACGAAAATTCTTTTGCGTTTTGGAACCAGTGAGGCTGTATTAAGTAGAGAGCATTTCTTGAACCTGTTAAGCAATTTTATTGGACACAAACTAAGACTTCCTTTTGATAATTGAAAACACTTCGAAAATCACGCACCCAAGTTTGAAATCCAGGGAACGACGAAACTGCTTGTGTATCATGAACCCTTTCCTGTCATTGGTGGGGCTGCCTGAACGTTTTATTCAAAGTTATTAGACGCAAACAAAGTTAACAAAAAAACTAAATGCACCATTTGTGGGCTACGCTCCAAAAAATTGGAATGCGATAGGTTAAGAAACAAAATTTTGCGGTCAGTTTAAAGAGCATGGCCACTCCTTGATACACCCAGTAGAACGTATCTGGTTTCTCAGAACAGGTTTTTTTGTTTTTTCGCGTCTTCTTTTCCCTTTTTGTTTTGTTCCACGATGTTAGCGCTTATTGAGCAATTATATTACTTTTTTTCTTCTTTTATCGCGATAACATTTTTCGCACATGACGCAGCACGCTGCCGCGGAAGTAGACGGACACCGCGAGAAGGAGTGGGCACCGGCTAATCGCAACAGGAAGGTGAGAACAGGGGCCCTAATCTGGACACTTGGCGAGAAAGACGGCGAGAAATCTGGCGGCTGTGATTGGCCGGCGCCAAGGTCAAGTATGGCGTCGGCCAATCACAGCCGCCAGATTTCTCGCCGACTTTTCCGCCAAGTGTCCAGATTAGGGCCCCAGGAACGGGGAAAAAGGGGTGTGATTCTGATCAACGCGGGAACCTATGTTTTGAAAATGCTTGAAGGTCGATACGCCAGGTGTTGCTGAAATCTGGAACTAAAGCGCCATGTCCTCGAAAGTTGGTCTTAGGAAACTTTTGGAAACGAAGGGCTCCGTTAGAAAGGGGAGGGGAAACTCTTTGTACAAACTTTAAACGAAAGACAATGGGCAAAACAGCGATTTTTCGGGAGCTCGCTCTGGGCAACAGTAGCTAAATGGGGCAAACGGGATGTATAGCTTCGTTACTTGAAGGAAAATTCGCCCTCGCTTGTGCCCACGCCCAAACAACTTCACTCAAAGAAAAAAGCAAAAAAAAAACAACAAAAAAAAAAAAACTTAAAACTCAGAATTTGGAAAATTCTGCAGTTGTGTGAAATGCCGATCGCCTATCTTCTAACAAAAATATGACGTTTTCTGTAGCATCTTAGTTGCGTTTTCGCTGGCTTGAACTATCTTGGTTGGCGCCAGACTGTAGAAAGGGTTATAGAAGTGCTTTGAGACGGATTTAGATTGTTTTTCCTTTAAGATCAGAGGAAAGAGTTGTCTGAATGGTGAACAGGCAAGCAGATGCTGCAGTAAATATCGAACTTCGCAGTGGAACGGTGACGGCTCTAAGCTGAGCTAGTTGATTCATTGCTTGTTCATGTGATCTATATGTTCTTCACTTTCAGCGAGCACCATAAACAAAACAAAAAATTGCACTGAAAGGCTTTTGATGAGAACTCAGCTTTCACAATCCAAGCTTGAAACCTAACAAATTACTACATAAACATACCGGCCAAAGAGCCTGAATTGTTTCGTACAGCTCGGGAAGAATCATTGATTTTTGTCGTTCGCAAGATTTAGACTCTGGTAAAGTGGACATATTGCAACATTTTTAACTCGAACTGTGGTGACTCTAAGAAGTCGTAAACTATGAAAATCGAGGATTGAAAATGGCTATGGCTGAGGAGGAAAAAGTTTGTAATGGGTACAAGTAAATTTATTACGTCCGAAAATAATCATAATACTATTTTCATTACTATCCAATTGAAGTAATCGAAAATTCAAAAAATACTTTAAATATAAAATACTTCTATTTTGATTACTTGTAAAAAAGTATAGTACAAGTCGGGACTCAGATTTTGATTTATAATAATAATAATAATAGTACCTTTATTTTTTCCAACAAAAACAATGTTGAAAAGGTGACTTGGGAAAAAAGCTGTAAAAACAGCTTGACGAGCCCCAAACCACCTACACCAGCAGTCGCGATGCAGGCACTAAAGATTTATACTAAATTGAAACATGACATGTGTACTACAGGTTTGAACAACTTTACAAAGAAAGAACTGACGCTAAACAAGATAAGTAGCATATTGATACAGTTTACACAATAGTGAATACACACACAGAACGTTAAACACCACTGAAATAAACGCGAAAGAAACCATCGATTCAAAAGATTTTAGCGCTTATCACGGACAATTTGGCTC
Organism: Ixodes scapularis; assembly: GCF_016920785.2. Taxonomy (NCBI): domain Eukaryota; kingdom Metazoa; phylum Arthropoda; class Arachnida; order Ixodida; family Ixodidae; genus Ixodes; species Ixodes scapularis. Next base: position 181,658,455 of record NW_024609835.1, on the reverse strand, counting down.
GAAATAAACATTTGAAATAAACATTTCTCGTAAGATGCTCACCGATATATTGCTAAGCTCAATGCCTTGCCTACTAAGCTGGTTAAGGGTAGAGGGCAAAGTATATTTTAAACTTTGGTGGCCGTAGTTTGTTCTAAAAAAGGGTACTTCCCAAGGTTCTTTAATTCGTGTTGGGTACCTATAAATTTTATCTGTTAGCTTCGCTAAGTTTTTAAGGTGACATTGGGATAAATTTGTTTCTATTTTATACCTTGCACATAAACGATATTTATATAAATCAAAAATTTTCATCACACCAATCTTACAAAAAAGATCATCGGTTGGATGTTCTAGTGGCACATTAGAGATACTTCTTAATATCTTTTTTTGTACCATAAAGATTTTGTGGAGGTTGGTATAGGTAGTAGTGCCCCATATGAGTTGACCATAATTTAAATGTGAATAAAATAATGAATTATATAATATTAACTTTGTTCTAAGTGGTAGGATGTGTTTATGACGGTATAGAATACCGACGATGCTAGATAACTTTGATACGATATGATTAATATGGTCGTCCCATAACAAGTTTTCTTGAAAAATAACGCCCAAAGTTTTAAACGCGGGAACAATTTCTATTTGAGAAGAATTTATAAAAATATCCTTGGTAATATTAATATGTTTATTCTTAGGCCGGAATATAACTGCCTTTGTCTTACCGGCGTTTATTTTTAATGCATTATGTCTACTCCATCTATTAAGCTTTTCTAGTGTTTCGTTCGCGTTATCAATGAGCTCCGACACATCATTACCATCAAACAATAGGCTTGCATCATCTGCATAAATAAAAAATTGAGTTGAGTGACTAATATTTACGATATCATTTATATATACATTGAATAAGAATGGCCCGAGAATGCTTCCCTGCGGAACCCCCGATTCAATCGGTTTTATTTCAGATGAGTGCCCGTTTATATGAACATACTGTCTGCGGGAAGATAAATATGAACGTAGAAGTTTTGATACATGACCACGGAATCCATGCATATCTAATTTCTTTAGTAGCAAATTATGATCTAGATAGTCGAACGCTTTAGTGAAATCTACAAATAAGCCGAGAGTGAGCTTCTTTTGTTCAAAATTTCTAAGTATATGTTCTTTTTGCGCAAGGAGAGCAAGTTCTGTGGATCGATGCTTTCGAAAACCAAACTGCGACGAGCTAATCAAGTCATGATTACCAGCAAATGTTGTCATTCGAAGTAGTATAACCTTTTCCAAACCCTTAGAGAAAACAGGAAGGATTGAAACCGGTCGATAATTGCCCAGTTCGTTTTTATTTCCTTTTTTATATAACACTGTTACCTTCGCTAGTTGCATTTGACAAGGAAACACACCGTTTATGAAACAGAGATTGAATATGTGTGCTAAGGGAAGAGAAATAAGATAAATTACGTATTTAACTGGTTTGATCTGCAATCCATCGGAGTCGCAACTTTGGCTATTTTTTAGTACATTAAAGACAGATATTACCTCTGAAGCCGTAACAGGCATAAGAAATATAGATTCATTATTTCGAGCATTAATATATTTGCAAGCATCTGACTCTGGACGTTCTTTAACTAGATTTACATAATAGTCATTAAACGCATTTGACAATGCTTGTCCTGACAGCTCTTGATCATTGTGGCTGATCTTTAAAACTTGCTTCGTGGCGCACGAACGACCCAACACAGAGTTTAGTTTTTTCCACATAACGTCGACTCTGTTATTACAAGAAAGAAAAAAGTCACAAAAATAAATTTTCTTAGCATTTTGGAGTTCTTTGTTTAATTGGTTTCGATAACGTTTAAATACTATTAGTTGTTCCATTGATTTTGTTTTTACAAATTTTTGATACAACGCGTTTTTAGAACGAATTTTTGTGCGCAATTGTTTTGTAATTCACGGTTTACGACTTTTCCTATGGGTGCTTAATTTTTTATATGGAAAGCAGCTTTCATATATTTTTTTGAATTTGTTCAAGAACAAATCATATGCTTTATCTGCGTTCGTTTCATGAAGGACAACGTCCCAATCCACACAAGATAGTTTTTGTCTGAATTCGTTCATGCTATCAGGCGTTATATTTTGAAACTGTATTGCTAACTGATCATTATATTTTATGTTTATTGTTTGATTTTTCTTTATACACAAAAATATACCCAAGTGATCGCTTATATCAACTATCACTACGCCAGATTTGATATATGATGTATCGTAGCTTGTAATGAATAGATATAATAATGTCGATGATTTCGTTGTAATTCTTGTAGCAGTATTTATCATATTTTCACATCCATTTGATTTAATTATCGCGTCAAATTGTAATTTACATGTCGTATCAAGTAGCATATTAACATCAAAATCGCCTCCCAAAATTACGTTGCATTTATTTTCATTCGCGAACTCAAAAAGACTCTAAGTAAGCAAAAAAGGAAGACAAGTTCCCACTTGGTGGGCGATAACAGACAGCTATAATGCTCTCTCCTATCAGTAAAGACAGCATCTCGTAGTCATTGTGAACGCAGCAATAATCAGATAGCATCTCACAGGAAATGTCAGCCTTTACTATTAGGGCAACGCCCCCGCCACGACATTCTGTGCGGTTTAAAAAGTAACTGTTGTACATTGGTAGATTTAAAACGTTAGTATTGTCCGTGAACCACGTCTCTGAAAGCATAATTATATCAAACGAAAATTCGAACTGATTAAAGAATAACTCAAGCTCATCTGTTTTATTTCGCGCTGATCGAGCGTTCAGATGAAAGCATTTAAGAGAATCGATATACTCGTTTCCTAAAAAAGATTTCACATTCGAAGGAAGAAAATAATCACTGGACATAAAGTTCCGTTTATTCAACACACTATCCGTGTCATCCATTTAAAAAAAAAAAAAAAAAAGACTAACATCTTAAAACTGAGTGCGTGTCACATAAGACATCACACCAGCTTCTCTAAGTCATCCAAAGACCTGATCACGTGCACTTGCTCGCGATCCTTCTTGCGCACAAGGACGTGGCCGTTTTTGTACCAGGCGTACCGATAGTTCGTTGTTTTGGCCCATTCTTTTGTCTCCCAAAGAAGGGCTCGGTCTTGTTTGGTGAGATTTTCTTGAATGTAAGCATCGTCTTTTGATTTCCTTAGAATCTGCCGTTTACTGAGCCATTCATCTCTGATTGTCTGATGAGCGAAGCGAACAATGATGCCTGGTATTTTATCTGCTCGAGATGATAAGCGATGGATAGCGGCCACTTCGTTGAGATCTAAGTCTGGCACTTCAAGTTTTTTTGCAACCTTATTCACTTTGGCAAGCAAATCCTCGTTGTCAGTCTTAGGAATTCCGTGAATTTCTAGATTTTGTTTTCGGCTTCGCCGTTCCAGTTCGTTCACTTCCTGCCTAAGCCTTTTTATTTCCCCGCCGGACTCTGTTTGTTCCAGAGTTTCTACTCGTTTCTTCAGAAGTTTTGTCTCTCTTTTCTGCTCAGCAAGGTCCTTGAGCACTTCGTCGTACTTGTCCGACATTACCTGCATCGGTCTTTCTATGCCACTCACGGTTTCTTTTAGGCACATTAAACTATCTAGTTTTCCATTGATGGAGGCCAACATGACAGCTAAGTTAAGTTCGCTTTCCTCCTTGGCACCCTGACTTTCACCTCAAGATTTTACAACTTTGCACGTTGGGCACCGCCATATCTTACATAAGGCACTGCCTTTTGCCCTAAAAGTCGCTTCGGAGATGCCGGAGCAGGGACTGAGGTGATACGCGTATCCGCAATCCAAGCATGTTAACCCTGAATCAATATCTGACACTTCCCTATTACACTTTGGACAAATATCAGCCATGCTTCAGCTATTGAAAGTAGACAGTGTCAGCAGCGGCAGCAGCGGCATGCACCAACAAGGTATGGACGTAGTAAAAAAATTAACCAACCTGCAACGATAGCAGTCACGATAAGTCTTGCAGTTCGGTGCGCTGCCGCCACTGCTGTGAGCCGCACAAGGGGGAAGCAATTCTTTTTCACTTCGGCGGCTAGTGACGCAGTCTTGTGACGTGGACCAACCGCAGCCTGTCGACGAGAGCACTTGCAGAGGCGATCGCTGCACTTTTTTGACGTTGATGAACGGCCCGTGCTCCCTGTATAACGAGGCCTGCAACGATAGCAGTCACGATAAGTCTTGCAGTTCGGTGCGCTGCCGCCACTGCTGTGAGCCGCACAAGGGGGAAGCAGTTCTTTTTCACTTCGGCGGCTAGTGACGCAGTCTTGTGACGTGGACCAACCGCAGCCTGTCGACGAGAGCACTTGCAGAGGCGATCGCTGCACTTTTTTGACGTTGATGAACGGCCCGTGCTCCCTGTATGACGAGGCCTGCAACGATAGCAGTCACGATAAGTCTTGCAGTTCGGTGCGCTGCCGCCACCGCTGAAGTATCACAGCAAATAAACCTTCTTCACCAACTAATCAGTCCGAGTTGCATTGTTTCTCTAAGTAAAATACGTGGCGTGGTTTCCATCGGGAATGGGAAGTTTTATTTAAATGTACTTACCATATAATCTACACGAGTGAGTGGCGTAGCCAGAAAATATTTTCGGGGGGTGTTTCAAGATGCTAATGCAATCACAACATATAAATAGAAATTTCGGAGGCTGTCCTGACACCTGAACCCCCCCCCCCCCCCCCCCCCCCTTGGCCACGCGCCTGATCTATACATAAAGGTAGTGGGTTTCTTCTCCCGTGCTGTTTTTATCGAGCAGATTGATCGAACAAATTGAAGCATCTGTCTGCCATGATTAAAAAAGATAACGAGGGGCAAGAAACAATTCTTCTGAAATTAACTGAGTTAAATATACCTTACTTAAATCAAATTAATATGATTTTATTAATTTGGAAATAAATTCTTTTTTTCTTCATCCTTCCTATAAGCCATAATGCGAGAAAAAAGCACATATTATTGTAACCAGGTTGTTTTCTTTTTTGTTTGTTTGCTGAAGTTAAGGAGAGTAGGGGGTCAACCTTGAAAAGACCGTTTCCACATAAAGACGGCTCGAAGCGGCCTGGGCATAAACAACGCTCGGTGGGATTAGAGTCACTGGATCCTGAGAACATAGCGCCAAGCTCGCCTTATGGTCACCATTTTCATCCGTGGAATGAGGCTTTCCACTATGGCACCTCACCTCTCGGTTAGCCGATCCAAAAAGACCACTTCCAAAAATCCCTGCATGCCACACTGCGCGCGTTGCAATATGGGACCTTTTTGGCCCTTGAGAGGAGTGGCCTAGTTTAGATTTAGATTGCCGAGTTGACGAAGGAGTGCATCTCTGAACTGCATGAAAATAAAGTCAGCTCTCGCTTGCATTGCAGCCATTCATCTTCGAAAGCGCCTCCGTTGAAACACGGACCCCTGGCGGTCGTAGGACCTGCCGAGGTCTACAGTCGGGCGCGTCCCATACCTTCCTGTCTGCCTGGCTACAAATTAGTGAAGGGGAATGTATTCTTCCTGGTAAAGAACTTTATACTGTCATGAGCTGGTTTACTTTTTCAGCCGAGCTGTGGGATGATCTTGGCACAGTTATTTTGTGGAGCGGACGGGGGCACGGTGGAAGAAGAAAGAGGCGCCTGATCTGCGCCTCCTCGCCACGTAGCAAGTGTGTTGAAGATTCGCTGACATTTATAATAACGCCGTGAAGGGGTGCAGCATGAGAGGAGTTTTAGGAACCGTCCTTGTTCGTCTGCACGTTTCCTAGGCCGCGCAGAGCGCGACAGCGCCTGCGCGCCGATCCCCATCCCGACAATGCCTTGCCGGGAGATGCGCGAAGCCCCACTGGAGTTAGGGGTTTTAGTTGAACGAGTAGGAACATACTGTTGGCAGTCGGATCAGCTGAACACAGAAAAACAAGGACACGAAGGAAAGGACTGGACAGCGGCATGTTTGTCCAGTTTTTTCCTTGTTGTCTTTGTTTTTCCGTGCTCAGCTGACCCGATTGCCAACCCCACTGGAGTTTCGACCACCTTTCGTGCTTTGTTCCAACATCGCTCTATCCTTCCACAGTGTCCGGGTCTGTACGTGCCACCAGGGGGAAGGAGCGGCGGTGAAATGTTGCGAGAGGACTCAGGATACCTGCCAAAAGTCATCGGGAAGGTTGCGTGGGAGCCTGGCGCATATAGGCGGTTGAGAAATATCGCCGCGCGCGCAGCTAGCCAAGAAGGCAGCGCGGCCGTGGCATAGCGGTTATCGTGTTTGCCTCCCACCCGAAGTGCCAGGGTTCGATTCCTGGGAGCGACGCGTCTTTTGTTTATCCTTGCAATTTAGTGTTCTGGTAAATTCGAGAATCTTGTTGCTTGTTCGAGGTGCGAATGTTCGTCGCTGAAACTTCTAGGCCGAGTGTTCCAGAAGCCAACGCGTGTACATAAGGGGGAGTCCCTTATGTACGTGGCGATCCACAATCAGTCTTGCCCCAGCGTTCGACTATGCTCTTTCGCTGACTTCGACGCCCTGCTGTTATCTTCTGTTTCCTTTTAGAGCGCAGTTCTTAGGCGCCCGTTTCCGGCTTGAGCGGCGTCGCCGTCGGCGTAACCGCGCGGTGCATTATGGGTGAATTTTTCCGAAGGGACCCGAGCTCGTCCCGAAGGAACCCGAGGTCCTTCGGGAGGACCTCGGGTCCCTTCGGGAGGACCTCGGGAGGACCTCGGGTTTCTTCGGTAGGGCCTCGGGAGAACCTCGGATTCTTTCGGGAGGACCTCGGGTTCTTTGGGGAGTTGCATGCAACAGGTTGCATGAAACCGGTTGCATGCATGTGGCATGCAACCGGTTTCGTGCAAATGCCGTGCAACGCGTTGTATGCAACCTGTTGCATGCAATCGAGGTTGCATCCAACCTGGTGACGTCATCGGAATCCGCATCGTCATCGTCATCACTACTGATGGCGTCATCAGTGGCATCACTAATGACGTCATCGGCATCCGCATCGTCATCGTCATCATCACTGATGACGTCATTGGCATCCGCATCGTTATCGTCATCATCACTGATGACGTCATCAGTGACGTCATTGATGACGTCATCGGATCGTCATCGTCAAGGTCACGTGACCCCCCCCCCCCTCCTGAGGTCGCATGACCCCGCCCCCCTTCAGTACCCTTCCCTCCTTCTCCTCAAGAGCTGTGGTCTAATTCGGCATTACGGGGAGTTGTAAACGGCTTTAAGTTTTAGAGCGCAGCTCTTAGGGGCCCGTTCCCGGCTTGAGTGGCGTCGCCGTCGCCGTCGGCGTAACCAAGGTCATCCCAAGGTCACGTGACCCCCAAGGTCACGTGACCCCTCCCAAGGTCATCTCAAGGTCACGTGACCCCGCGTGACCCCTAAGGTCACGTGACCTTGGGGGTCACGTTGGGTCATCTTGGGATCACGTGACCCCCAAGGTCACGTGACCCCTCGAGGTCACGTGACCCCTTCCAAGGTCATCTCAAGGTCACGTGACCCCAAGATGATCCCACGTGACCCTTTGAAGGTCACGTGACCCCTCTGAGGTCACGTGACCCCCAAGGTCACGTGACCCCTCCCAAGGTCATCTCAAGGTCACGTGACCCCGCGTGACCCCTAAGGTCACGTGGGGTCATCTTGGGATCACGTGACCCCCAAGGTCACGTGACCCCTCGAGGTCACGTGACCCCTTCCAAGGTCATCTCAAGGTCACGTGACCCCCCCCGGAGCATACTAAAGAATGAGGGGAGGAGGAGGAGAAGGGGGAGGGGTCTACCCTTAGTACCCTTCACTCCTCCTCCTCAAGAGCTGCGCTCCAATTCGGCGTTACAGGGATTTGTAAACGGCTTTCACTTTTTTGTTTTGGGCACAAGTTCGCCCCCATTAAACGTTTCAGTTTCCTCAGTTATTCCTTGTTGGTCACCTCGTCATTCGTGATATTTTGATGGAGGTGCGGGGTATTGCATTCTATGCCCGTTAATCGTACCCCTCTAAAGACATCCCGGCCAAGCGACGTGCTCAGCCCCGGAAGGCTATACTCTTCTCCGAAGACGCCGAAGCCCGAAGAAGCCGTCGTATCAGAGGTCAGTCCCCTGAACTGGGTCTGCTGCCGGCCAAGCCCAGGCCGAAGAAGACGACGATGGCCAACCCGTCGCAGACCCCGGCAGCTCCTGCCGTCATCTACCTGCCCGTCACACCCCGGACTCCGACGCCTTTCCACGAAGACGCCCACGAGAACATCGAGGACTGGCTGCAACACTATGAACGTGTGGCCGGTCATAGCGGTGTACAGCTGAGCAGTGCTTGCAGAACATCAACTTCTCGCTAAAAGGGACTGCGAGGTACTGGCTGGAGAACCGCAAGGCTTCTTTAACTTCGTGGGAGGTGTGCAACCAAGAACTAAAGAAGACGTTTACCAGCCAACACCGACGCGAGAGGGCCGAAGACATCCTTTGAACAAAAACTCAAGACCCGAATAAAAGCATCACTAGCTTCGTCGAGAATGTTCTTCGCCTGAGCGCCCGCGCCGATCCTCAGGCTACAGAGGAGAAGACGCTGCGACACCTGATGTGGGGTGTGAAAAGCGAGATATTCGGCGGTCTACTTCGCAATCCCCCGACAACTGTCGACGGCTTCGTCACGGAGGCGACGAATATGAAACGTGCCCTACTAGCACGGGTGCTAGACACTACGAGCGACACCCTGGCGTAACTACTGTGGCGACATTCGGATCCGACCTTGGTACCGACCTCCCCGGTATCCGTGACATCATCCGTCAAGTCGTCTGGGAAGAAATCCGCAAGACGCTCCCCGCTGCGGGTCGCCCGTCCTCAATTTCGCTCGCCGAGGTCGTCCGAGAGGAGGTTCACCGAGCCTTCCATCCTGAGGTTCCGATCAACACGACGACGCCAGAGGAACTGACTTCGAGCTACGCCGCCATGGCCCGACGACCGCCGCAAGCTCACCGCCAGTACACGGCACAACACCCACGGGACCCTCCGATGCCGCAGCATCCTCGACGCCAGGAAGGACAAGTTCAGTGCGTCCGCCCGGAGCAACCCTCGCCAAGGAAGACCGACGTGTGGCGAACGGCCGACCAACGCCCGCTCTGCTTCCACTGCGGGGAAGCCGATCACATCTACCGCGGCTGCCCCTATAGTCGACTTGAACTACGTGGTTTCCACCCGAACGACCCACGCCCGAGATGCGGCGAACGCCCTCGCAATATCGAGGAGTACCTCCGACGGTCGCCATCTTCGGTGCTGTCTCTCCACCATGAATCTCGCTCGCCATCGCCACGACGTTGACCGTCTCCAGAGCCACGACCCCGCCGAGAGAGCCTGTCTCCCCTGCGTCGCCGGGAAAACTGAGTGCGGCAACGCCTGGAGGTGGCGTTGCCGAATACGACCGAAGTAAAGAGCCTCCAAGGACGCTAGAGCGCTCCAACTCTCCCAAGACCACGCATTGCAACGACGCTCTTGTAACGATGCCCAACAACCTAAAAGTTGTTATCGACGGCCATGACGCATCTGCCCTCGTGGACACCGGAGCAGACTACTCAGTCTTGAGTGGGAAGCTTTCTCGCCGCCTGCGAAAAGTTACGAAGCCGTGGGGAGGAATACAAATTTTAACCGCCAGAGGACACCTTATCACGCCTGTCGGAAGGTGCACTGCTTGCGTCGAAATTCACGGCGAAACATGTCCTGTGAAGTTCGTCGTTCCACAAGACTGTTCCAGAGACGTCATTTTCGGCATGGACTTTCTGTGTGAATACGGCGCCTTTATCGACCTTGGTGCGAATAGATTGACGCTCCGAACGCCTGTTCCGCTTGCAGAGATACCCCAAACAACGTCAGCCGCCGTCCGAATCGCTGTCTACTACGTGAACCCGTCATGACCGATGTAGCTACCTGCGGCAAAGTTGTTCGGGAAGGAAACCTTCAATTGCTCCTGGGAAGAGGAATAGGCGTCGCGAGAAGAGTAGCTGAACTTCAGGATGGCCGCAGTGTGGTCCTCATCACGAACTTCCGAAAAGAAACGCAACTCCCCACGAAAGGTGTAGCCGTGGGTCACGTCGAGGAACTCCGGAACTCCGCCGAAATCGCCGCGATTATTGAAGAATCCTCATCACCTCAGCTAGACCGTACGTCGCCAGAGCAGCTCGACATAGACCTAAGCTTCCGGTGCCGAAACGACGGCAGCTGATTAACTTCCTCGTCGAATACACCGACTGCTTTGCGACATCGTCGAAGGTACACCAAACCACCGTTGCGAAGCACTGCATCATTACCGAGGACGACGCGCGCCCTGTGCATCAATCGCCGTACAGGGTCTTCGTAAAAGAAAGGGAGGTAATCCAGGAACAAGCTCAAGAGATGCTGAACGACGACATAATCCAACCTTCGAGCAGTCCATGGGCCTCTCCAGTCGTACTGGGTAAGATGAAGGATGGAACACTTAGGTTCTGCGTGGACTAGCGGCAGCTGAACGCGGTGACGAAGAAAGACGTCTATCCGCGCCCCCGCATCGACGACACGTTAGACCGGCTGCGCCACTCTCGATACTTTTCATCGATGGACCTGAAGAGCGGCTACTGGCAGATCGAAGTCGACGAACGTGGCCGAAAGAAGACAGCTTTCGTCACGCCGGATGAACTCTACGAGTTTAAGGTGATGTCCTTCGGACTGTGCTCGGTGCCAGCAGCTTTCCAGCGTGTCCTGGACACCGTACTGGCAGGACAGTAGTAGCAGAGCTGTCTCGTCTGCTTCTACGACGTCGTAGTGTTTTCCAACGACTTCGACGAGCACTTGCGACGACTCCGAGCTGTTTTCCAAGCCATACGGACCGCCGGGCTCACCCTTAAGCCGTCAAAGTGTCGGTTCGCCTATGATGAACAGAAGTTTCTAGGTCGCGTGGTAAGTAACGAAGGCGTTCGGCCAGGCCCAGAGAAGACTCGTGCCGTCGCGTCATTTCCAGCGCCGACAGAGAAGGCCGTGCGAACATTCCTTGGACTTTGTGCCTACTATCGTCGCTTCGCTCGGGATTTCGGAAGGATTTCCGCACCGCTCCCAAACCTCACGAAGGACGCCGAGAGGTTCGAATGGACCAAGAAGCAGCAGCAGGCATTCGACGAGCTGAAGCGACGACTCCAGACGCCTCCTGTTCTTGGACATTTCGATCAGGATGCGGAAGCTGAGATTCACACTGACGCAAATAGCGCAGAACTTGGCGCGGCACTAGTTCAAGTACAAGAAGGCAGCGAGAGAGTCATCGCTTACGCAAGCCGGACACTGTCCAAGGCGGAGAGAAATTACTCCACGACTAAGAAAAAATGCTCTGCGGTCCTCTGGTCATTCACTATGTTTCGTCCGTACTTGTACAGAAGCCCGTTCTGCGTAGTCACGGACCACCACTTGCTCTGCTGGCTTGCCAATCTCAAGGGTCCTTCAGGACACCTCGCTCGATGGAGCCTCCGACTACAAGAGTTCAACATGACTTTGGTTTACAAGTCAGAACGCAAGCACAGCGACGCTGACTGCCTGTCCAGGGCCCCTGTCGAAACACATTTCGGCAGCAGCGACGACGATGACGAAGAGTGCTTGCTGGGAGCAGTGAACACCGACGACATGGCACGAAGTCAGCGAGACGATCCGGAGCTGCGCGCCTTAATCGAGCACCTGGAAGGGCGCGGGAGTACCGTGCCCCGTGTTTTCTCACGAGCCTTGCCGACCTTCGCCATTTGACAAAGTGTACTCAACAAAGAGAACTTCGGGGACAACAATTCGCCATGGCTGCTGGTAATCCCGACCGACCTTCGAGAGGAGACCTTTCAAGCATGTCACGACGACCCGACGTCCGGACACCTTGGATACACCCGAACACTGGTCCGTCTTTGTGAAAAGTATTACTGTCCCAAGCTCCTCATAGTCGTCCACCTCTGCACCCGATCGTGCCACGAGTGCCAGCGACGCAAGAAACCGCCGACGTGGCCGGCAGGTCTCCTGCAGCCGATTCCTCCTCTAACTGCACCGTTCCAGCAGATTGGAATGGATCTACTTGGTCCTTTTCCGCCGTCGACCCTGGGAAACCGTTGGATAATCGTCGTCACAGAATATCTCACGCGGTACGCGGAAACGAAAGCCCTTCTTCCTTCAGAGACTGCGGTTGAAGTCGCCAAGTTTTTTCTCGAGTCGATTGTCCTCCGGCACGGCGCTCCCGAAGTTCTGATTACAGATCGCAGATCATCGTTCATGGCACAGCTGACCTGAGAAATCCTCCGGCTCAGTCACACCAGCCGTCGTCGTACCACTGCATACCACCCGCAGACCAACGGGCTTGTTGAGTCGGAGCAATCGCCGACATGATCTTTATGCACGTCAACGTAGAGCACAAGACGTGGGACGAGGTGTTGCCCTACGTCACGTTTGCTACAATACGGCGATTCAAGAAACCACTGGATTCACACCTTTCCAGCTGGTACTTGGTCGGAAAGTACCGACCACGCTGGACGCAATGCTGCCCCATGATCCAGCTGACAATGAGAGCGACGACGCCCAGGTGGTTGCTCACCGGGCCGAAGAAGTCCGCCAGCTCGCCCGACTCCTGATTCAAGACCAGCAACGCGTCGACGCGGTCTGCTACAACCTTCGTCGCAGGACGCCTACTCCCAGCCCGGAGACAGGGTGTGGGTGTGGACGCCCATCCGTCGCCGCGGCCTTAGTGAGAAACTGCTTAAACGGTACTTTGGACCATAAAAGGTACTTTGTCGCCTCGGGGAGCTGACCTACGAGGTTATGCCCGACGGTATAGAAACATCATCACGCCGCCCACCACGACCTGAAGTCGTCCACGTCGTGCGCGTGAGGCCGTACTATGCTCGATAGGACTGTGGACCTTATGTGTTCCAAATGGCTCTTTAGTTTCGCTTTATTTTTATTTACTTTTTTTGTTTTGTGCTGCATCGGGGTGATGCACTTTTTAAACAGGGAGTAATGCCGCGGCGCGCGCAGCTAGCCAAGTAGGCAGCGCGACCGTGGCCCAACGGTTATCGCGCCTGCCTCCCACGTGAAGCGCCAGGGTTCCATTCCTGGGGGCGACGCGTCTTTTGTTTATCCTTGGATTTTAGTGTTCTAGTAAATTCGAGAATCCTGTTGCTTCTTCGAGGTGCGAATGTTCTCGTTAGGCAGGGCGTGCCATAATGCATTGTCGCGCCGAGGAACAGCGCGCCGCCGCATTAAAAAGCCGCGCTTTGCGCATGCGCGCCCTTCGTGCTGGCAATCATGTCTCTTTCGTTCGTTTCTGTCCGACTCACTCCTGATAATTGGAGTCGGCGCAGTTACCATTTCGCTGGCTGTCATGCCGCGTCCTCTTCCGCCGCCTCAGCATCCGCGCTGGGTTACAAAGCGCCTGGTTACCCCACCCCGCAAGCTCCGTCACAAAGCACCGGCGGTTGAGGCTCCTGAAGCAGACGCGCAGCATGACAGCCAGCGCCGTCGGACGGCGCGGCGATGAATTTCGGCACGCGCTCCTGTGCCCCGCAAGCTTTTGCTCCCGACTGTACATAAGGGGCTCTGCATGGCGATCCTCAGTCAGTCTCGCCGCAGCGTTCGACTCTGCTGTTACACCGATTTCGACGCCCGCGACGCTCTCCTGTTTTTTTCTGTTTCGTTTTTGTTTTGGGCACAAGTTTGCCCCCATTAAACGTTTCAGTTTCCTCAGTTATTCCTTGTTTGTCACCTCGTCATTCTTGACAATATAAGATGTAGTTCGCTGGGGGGGGGGGGGGGGGGGGGGTTTGGGGGCATACGTGCTCTGTGCGTGTGCATGTATGTTTGTGTGTTTTGTTGTTCTTATTGGCCACCTCTACCGGTTTCAAAAATGTGTCGTAGTTTCTGTTTAAAGTCTGGCGGTAAACATTTGTCAGCAGGTCACATCCTCTTATTACGCTGGGAAGGGTGCTCCTTGAAATATTAATATTAAATGCGTATTCCTCTGGCTAACGTCTTCGCTCTTGAGCATTGCGAATAATATTAAAATGGGTTTCGAGGACACTCTAAGGCCTTAGGAATAGCAATTGGTTGCGTTCGTAAGTAAAGGACCATATAAAGTTTTAGAATAGCGTAAAGACCCTTGCGTTAGCACCACGTATTTGATTGATTGATTCGTTGAGTTTTAATGGCGCAGCAGCATCCAAGGCCATAATGTGCCAACAACTATGACTATTGCAGGAAACCAGGGTTATAGAGAAGAAAGAACTGTAGTAGCTTGTGCGTTATAAAAAAATATGAAAATAAAAGAATACACACATGGCCATGATTCCAGGTAACATGTTATATTATAGCTGGTCTAGCAGTCTAATATCTCTAAGAAAATTAAAGACACACTCGTGTGGTATTAGCGGTTCGTCGCCGAGTAAAATAACCAAATGTAATGAGGTGTGCTCTTGGTAAATTTGTGCAAAATGTCTGTGCCGTTCACAGTCATATATAGGGCATACAAGTAAAATGTACATGATGCTTAATGGTATATGACAGGGTTCACACTCCGGAGCATCTTCCCCTTTGCAAAAGGTGCCCTGGGTAAGACGTGTATGACCGATTCCGAGTCGACATAATACCACCTCATAAAGTCGCTCGCGATGACGTGCACTCTCCCATTCCTGAGTTAAAGGTTTTACTGCATGCAACTTATTGTTCATTTCTTGGTTCCACTCCTCTTTCCACCTGCACTTTGTAGACTTTGACAGGGCATGTCTATAATCTCTGTAGGGTATTTTGTGCAGATCCACTGGTCGATCCTTAGCAGTGCTCGCTGCACGGTCAGCATCCTCATTTCCAGGAATTCTTACATGGGAAGGTAGCCAGCATAATGTTATTTGTTTCTTCCTTTTTGATGCTGAAAATAACTGGTTCCTTATTTCTAGAACAAGTGGATTTTGAACATCTCCCATTGTGTCCAGAGCTCGTAAAGCACTAAGTGAGTCAGTGTAAAGAATTGACTTACTGATCTTCTTTTTAAGAATGTGGTATATGGCAGGGAGTAAGCCGTAAAGCTCTGCGGTAAGCACGCAGGCACTATTGTTAATTTTCTGGACATACTTCACAGAAGGCCCTACCACTAAGCAGCCTACATAGGAATCAGTTTTGCTCCCACAGTGTAAAAACTTGTGAAGTCTCGGTACTGGTCCTGGAGTTCGAAACATTCTTGTCTCAGAACTTGATTAGGAGTCTCTTTCGTGTTGTATTTAGTTAGTTTCAACTCACAGTGGATGGGCATAAGGTCCCAAGGAGCGACGGAGTTCAAGCGGTGCACAACTGACGGTAGCACATTCAGCCCTACGGACTCAGCAGAAGAACGAATTCTCATGGCGAGAGGTGGAACAAATGAAGGCTTATTTATGAAAGTCTGCTCATAGTGTATTCGTTCTATGCAGTCCAGGGTCGGGGGACCAGGAACAGACCTAATTCGGAGAGAGTACATGAAGCCTAATTCGAACCTCCTTTTCTCCAGTGAGGGCTCATTTGCCTCTACGTTTAGGCTGACTATTGGAGATGTGCGAAAAGCACCAGTGGAAAGTCGGAGCCCCTGATGATGAATGGGGTCCAGCATCTTGAGAACCGATGCCCGCGCGGAGCCGCACACAATACAGCCATAATCAAGTCGGGACCGTACGACTGAGCGGTATATGCGCAATAAACAACACCGATCAGCCCCCCAGGTCACGTGCGACAAGACATTTAGTATATGAAGTGAGTTTACACATTTCATTTTGAGGCTTTTAACATGTGGAATGAATGTCATTTTAGTATCAAATATAAGACCTAAAAACTTGTGTTTGTTCTTTACTGCAATAGGGACTTTATACATAGTTAAGGAAGGCTGAAGTAAAATTCCGCGGCGACAAGAGAAGCACACACAAACCGCTTTCTCAGGAGAGAACCTAAAACGATTTACATCCGCCCACCCATTTGATCAAACTGTTGATAGCAAGTTGAAGTCGACGTTCACAGATGGACGGTTTACAAGATGAGACTGAAATTCGTACATCATCAACATAGAGCGAATACTGAACAAATGGGAGTATAATACGAAAAATTGAATTCATTTCTACGATAAAAAGTGTGACGCTAAGCTCACCGCCTTGTGGAACTCCATTTTCTTGCGAGAATTCTTTAGAAATAGTTGCCCCATTCTTCACACAGAAAGTGCGATCCCGGAGGTAACTATGAATGGCACCTAGCATTCTGCCCCGAAGACCAATGTTGAACAAATCCTGCAATATGCCGGAGCGCCAAGTTGTATCAAATGCCTTTTCCAAATGAAAAAAGACAGAGAAGCAATGCTGTCTATTTACAAAGGCCTCTCGCACAGCAGTCTCAAAGCGGACCAGATGGTCAAATGTCGATCGAGCTGAGCGAAAACCACACTGGTAACAGTCAAGAAGCTTGTTTCTTTCGAAGTAAAATATCAGCCTTTTATTTATCATCCTTTCTAGTGTCTTTGAAAAAAACTCGTGAGGGCTATCGGCCTGATGCTAGATGAACAGGTGGGATTCTGTCCTGGCTTCAGCAGGGAGATTATTAAAGCCACCTTCCAAGATGAGGGGAAGCAACCTTCAAGCCAAATGCGGTTGAGCAAATATAAAACAAGCTCAGGAGTTCATGAATGGAGGTGCTGAAGTATTTTGTAATGAATGTCGTCTGTCCCAGGAGCCGACTGCATGTTTGGACGAATGAAGTACCAGCTGTAGTTCAAAAAGTGTAAATAGTGAATTATAGGGCTCCGGCAAGCCACCTGACAAAGGAACTGCCTTTTTCTCTGCCTGTAGCTTGTGTCTTTGAAATGACCGAGTATAATCTTGAGAACTTGAAACAAATTCCAAATGCTCACCAAGGACATTAGCCTGTTCTTCTAGGCTGGCAGGTATGGCGCACCGTGAATTCACGAGGGCGCCCATCAAACCATTCGGCCAATCTTGGCCGCGACACGATCACATGGTCGTGTTGCCGCGGGGTCGATCGGGATCTCGAATTCGGCTCCCGACGCGCCGCTTTCTCTCCTAGCCACTGGAGGGCGCTGCAGGCGCCCCCGTGGCAGGCGAGGAGAAACCTCCTCGCCCATCGATAGATATATACTCGGTGGGGCAGGGGGCAAGAGGCCTCTAAGAACTTCGGACGAGACCGAGACGCAGGCAGGCAAGTGGGTGGCGACCGGATCTAGGATATCGCGGGACGCGAGGCCTAAGGGCCTTCTTTGTGTTTGGCGTTGGTCTTAACGTGCGTTTGTAAATATTTGTGTAATGTCGCGTGTATTTGTAGTTTAGATTAAGTGTTTTGTAGAGTTGTATTTTATTGTACGAATAAACGGGGAGCGGAATCCCGCTCCCGTGAAAGAACCAGGCTGGACTCGGTTTGTTGACGGACCACGTGGGAAATGGCGAATCGGCGGCGGTACGCGATTTCCTACAAATGGCGCATCAACGTTGGGGCAGGCGAGCCGTAATTACGGTCGCAACTTCCGTCGACGACACTGCGTGGAAGTTCACGCGGGGCGGTCCCCCTGGTTGGCGAGTTTATACCGCGGCACTGCGAGAGTGGGAAGGGTACGTCCAAACAACTGTTCGAGATGGCCACGGGTAATTTCGCCCTCACGGATTTAATGTTTTTGGCCGACGTCGCTACGTCGACGGGGCTGGCGGAGCGGAACGGCGCGGCGATGACCGCAGCGCCGAGTCCGGACACGCCGACGGTAGCGCCGGTCGTGTTTATGCCGCAAAGCACGGAGATGTCCCGTGAATCCACGGCGTTGGTTGCGGCGTTCGCTCAGGCCTTACAGAGCATGCAGAGGCAAACGCCGCTGCCAAGAACCCTCATCCGCATTCCGGTGCCGGAGTACAGCGGACACAGCGATCGAGCTCTGAGCGCGACCGACTTCTTGCTGGAAATCCAGCGATATCGGAAGGCTACCGGCCTGACAGAGAAGGAGACGCTAGGCAGAGTTCTGCCGGTGGCTCTTGTAGGCCCAGCAGCCAGGTGGCATCGCCTTGTGGGCGAGTCAGCCGGAACACTCGACGAGTTCACGGCCCTCTTCCGACAAGAGTTCTTGCCGGCAGACTACCTGCCAAGAATGCGCAGGGAACTGGAGGAAAGAACGCAGGCTCCCGCTGAGCCCTTCGGAGAGTACTTGCGGGCAATGCAGGAACTCCTGCAGATCGCCGATCCGAATGCTACGAACCAGGAGCAGGTCGAGCGGGTGGTGAGGCAGGCGCATCCCACCTTCTCGCGGTATCTGCGTGGGCGCCCATTCGGAAGTCTGAGTGAGCTCGCACAGGAGGCGCGCAGGGTTCAGGCCGACATACTGGCGGAGCGCAGGTACCACCTTCCCCCAGCACCAATCGACACGCTCGAACCCCGATGCGCGTGGCAGGGGCCGGTGCCACGTGGGTATCGACGGGGGGAGGCCGCAATGGCGGAGGCCAGCGGGGAGCCGAGCGGGAATCCCTGGGAGCTCACGGATGACGCCTTGGAGCCAGGATCGCGCCGAGGAGGGAGCGCGGCCGTCCACGCGACGGAATTCCGTCCGACCGGCGCACCGCGGATCGCCGCAGCCCAGGAGCAGGCTGCCACCGACCCGCTGCCACAAAGGGGTGAGCGCATCGGACGTCCCACTGGGGAGAATCCTATCCCAGGTTGGCGAGGCCGCTGCTTTCGGTGCCACGAAATCGGGCACTATAGGCGCGACTGCACAAGGGAGATTCCGGGAAACGGAGGAGGCCGCCGATAAAGTTATCGGCGGCGAAACCGACCAACGAGCGGGTCCCCGACACCCCTTCGACCGTGTGCGTGCCGACGGCGTATCGAGTCGGAGCAGCGACAAGCACCGCGGCCCCATTTATTTCCCTGACGGTGGCGGGAAAGGAGTTCGCAGCTCTTCTGGATAGCGGGGCTAGTGCGTCGCTAATTGGGGACGAGGTCCTCAGGCATCTCCAACAGAAGTCCGTTCGGGTGAGGCATGGGGAGACCACTTTCCAGTTGGCTTGTGGGTCGACGACTTCGAGGGGAGCAGTGCGTCTCGTGGTACGTTGGAATGAACGCGCGCAGAGACAGCGGTTCGTCCATTTGGCCGGGCTGACAGTGCCCATCATTCTGGGACGGGATTTCCTGGCCCACACTGGCATCATCATTGACGTGGCAAGTGGCGGGTACCGAGAGGGGGCACATGCGCCCCTTTCAAGTTTCCGAGAGCGCTCCATGGGGGCCATGGCGGCAGCGCTGGGAAAAGCGACAGAACAGGAAAGAACCGACCGCGACGACGCCATGCCCATGAGTCACCCAACTCCGAGCTCCGCCGAGCACTGCGACGAAATGGGCCACCCGTTGGCCAATGCCGATGGACTGTCCCGACCAGAGCGAGAGAGGTTGGCGGCTTTGCTGCACAACTTTGACGAAATGTTCACCGAACAGCCGGGCTGCACTAAGCAGGTGCAACATCGCATTGAAACTGGGGACGCACGCCCTTGGAAGTCCAATCCGCGTCCTGTGAGCCTGGCGAAGCGAAACGCGATAGATGCCGCAGTCGATGAGCTCCTGAAGTCGGGAATCATTCGCCGGTCATCTGGACCCTGGGGATTCCCGGTGGTTTTGGTGCCCAAGAAGAACGGAACATCGAGACTCTGCGTCGATTATCGGCGCTTGAACGCGGTGACCGTAAAAGATGCGTATCCATTTCCGAGCATCGAAGAAATCATCTCGAATCTGGGGAAGGCGAAGTATTTCACTACCCTCGACGCGAGCAAAGGCTACCTCCAAGTGGAGATGAGCCCGGGCGACGAAAGCAAAACTGCATTCGTGTGTCACCGAGGCTTGTTCGAGTTCACTCGGATGCCGTTCGGATTAACAGGTGCACCGATGACATTTCAGCGGTTGATCGACGGGGTACTCGGAGATGCCAAGTGGCAGCACGCGCTCGCGTACCTGGACGACATCATTGTGTACTCGGAAACTTTCGAGGACCACCTTCGTCACCTTGAGGACGTGTTGCGCAAACTACGGATCGCCGGCCTCACACTAAACCCGACTAAAGCCCAAATTGGAGCTTCTGAGATCAGCTTGCTGGGTTTCCGGATCGAGAGAGGAAAAGTTTCCCCCGACGCGGACAAGTTGCGGGCGATCTTGGAGTTCCCAGTCCCTACCGATGTCGGGGGAGTGCGCCGTTTTCTCGGCATGATAGGATACTACCGAGCCTACATCCCGAACTGCGCAGCCATGCAGGCACCCCTCACGCAATTGCTGAGGAAAGCGGCTCCCTGGAGCTGGGAGGCGCCGCAGGAGGAGGCGTTCCTCCAGCTGACCGAGGCCTTGGCGCGTACAGCATCCCTCAAACTGCCAGACCTGAATAGGCCCTTCACGATCCAGACGGACGCCAGCGACCAAGGACTCGGCGCGGTGCTCTTGCAGGAGACAGGGGGAGAGATCCGACCGGTGGCATTTGCCAGCCGGGCGCTGAACCCGGCAGAGAAGAACTACACGGTGAGTGAGCGCGAATGCCTCGCCATCATTTTTGCTCTTAAGAAGTTCGATCATTATGTCGAGGGGACGGAATTCACGATCGAGACGGACCATATGGCCCTCGCGTGGCTCTCCCGAATCAAGGAACCCGCCGGAAGACTGGCGCGCTGGGCCTTGACACTGCAGAAGTACGAGTACCGAATTCGGTACCGGAAGGGCACGACAAATGTGGTGGCCGACGCGCTCTCCCGCGCGCCCGTGGATCCCCCACCGCGCGAGGCAGCAGGCTACGGAGGCGGGGCCATCCCCCAGGAGACGGGAAATCCCGCCTCGCGCTCCGCTCCCCACTGTGGCGGCGTCGCGCAGCTGGCTGAGGCGATTACCTCACTGGGACCGGCGTTCAACCGAACGGAACTGTACGAAGCACAGCAGAGCGATTCGTTTTGTCGCGCTATCTTCGACCGGCTCAGGCAAGAGATGGATCCTGACCAGACGGGCGAAAAGACGCTCCGGCACTCCGGAACACCGAGAGGGCCAAGGGCCATCGCCCAGGAGTCAGACATCGAAGCAGGTGAGCTGGAATCTTACCTGATCGATGGGGACGGCGTCCTGCTGCGCTACTTCCCGGAAGAGAGCGATTCAAGTGAGTCGTTCAAGACCGTGATTCCCCGCGATCTCAGAGTGGCAGCGCTGCGTCACTACCACGATGCGGACGGTCACGGCAGTGCACCGAAGTCGTGGCATAAGCTGCGCCGTTTCGCTACCTGGCCGGGCATGAAGGGGCAGCTGTGCCGTTATGTCCGTAGCTGCGCAGTGTGCCAAGAGCGCAAGCCCAGGGGCGGCAGACCACCCGGCCTGCTCGAGCCCATCGTGAGTACGCGGCCATGGGAGATCGCGGCCTGCGACTTGATGGGACCCCTGCCGCGGTCAAGCGGAGGCTATCAACATGTGTTGGTAGTCACTTGCCACTTCACCGGATTCGTCGAGATGTTTCCAATGCGGAAGGTGACAGCCAAGGGAGTCCTGAGCAGGCTGTCCGAGGTCTGGTGTCGCTACGGGTTCCCCGAGAGACTGGTGAGTGACAACGCCTCGATATTTTGCTCGAAAGTCTTCGCGGCAACCTGCCAGGCCCTCGGGATTAAGCATTGTAAGACTTCGTGTTACCATCCACAAGCAAATGTGACCGAGCGGCGGAACCGCGACATCAAGCCGCTGCTCGGGGCGTATGCTCGAAAGCAGCGGGACTGGGATCTGCATTTGGATTCGATTTCGTTTGCATTGCGGTCCAACCTCAACCGCAGCACTGGGTTCACGCCTGCGCTTTTGAACTTCGGCAGAGAACTCTCTACGCCGACCGATGCGGTTCTTCGCCCGCCACAGAGCGCGGCCAGAGCGGTGCCCTCGTACGAGGACTTCGCGACGCGCACAAGAGAGCGACTGTCGCGGGCGCTGGACGCCGCCCGCGGAAACAGGGCTCGCGCGCGGGCGGAGCAGAAGAACACCTATGACAAAGCGCACCGCGATGCGCAGTTCGAGGTGGGCGACACCGTTCTGCGGCGAAGTCACGTGCAGAGCGATGCGAGTAAGTTCTTCTCGGCGGCGTTGGCCCCCAAGTGGGTTGGCCCCTTTGTCATCGATTCCAAGAAGTCTCGACTGACATACACGCTGAGGGACCAGAATTCTGATCTCGTCCGCGGGACAGTTCACATCGGCGAACTGAAACCCTTTTTCCCCAGGGAAGGGGATGAGCCGGTCAAGCGGCCGCAAAGGGGCATTCGCGGGCGCCAACGATCTCAGGAGTTCCTGGGACCACCGCGGCACAGCTACAACACGCGTAGCCGGAGGCAACCCGATGGGATCGGAACTTCGTAGAGTGCGTGGCCCGGGAAAGGGAAGAAGAGGGGGGAGCGATCCGAAATCGGCGTTCCCGGCATTTTTTTTTATTGTTTTTCTTTGTGGGTGGGGGGAGGGTGCCTCGGAACCCTCAGTGTTTGTTTTTCTTGTTTGTGCTTTGAATGTTTTTGTTTTTTTTTGTTTTTTGTTTTTTCTTGTGCGTCATCGCCCCTGCGGCTGCTGCTTCGAGACGCAACTTGGTGTGCATCGAATGGTCCTCTCTGGGAGGGGTGAAAGGAGGAGTCGCCGTTTGGACAAACACCAGCTTGGGCTGAGCTCCTCGTCTTCTGGCAGCGTATTCCCCGGCAGGAACCACAGCTCGGGGAGCCTTGTGGGACGTCTGCGACGCCACGCAGGACGCCGGGGTGCAGTTCTCAGTGACACTGGACTTCCAGCCCCGCATCGTTCCGGGAGGGCGGTCGCAGCTGGGTCGCAACCACAGTCCCTCTCCGGTGCACCACTCTGTGGAGGGGCCAGTCTCATGGTGGCCAGGCACACTGCTCAAGGACCCCGTTGCCCCGGAGGCCGCCGCCAAGCCGAAGTCGACACAGTCTACTGCGAGGTGTGTGGTGGCCGCGCACCCCAGGTCTCGGGCGAACTGATGGACCTCAGTGAGGACGACCCATGGGACCAGCGGTGTGTGTGTGCGTGTGGGGGGTCTCCAGGCCAAACCAAGCGACGGTGTTCCCAGCAGCCTAGCCGTACGTCTGAATTCCGGCGTACTTCGATTTTTAGGAGAGGGGAGTATGGCGCACCGTGAATTCACGAGGGCGCCCATCAAACCATTCGGCCAATCTTGGCCGCGACACGATCACATGGTCGTGTTGCCGCGGGGTCGATCGGGATCTCGAATTCGGCTCCCGACGCGCCGCTTTCTCTCCTAGCCACTGGAGGGCGCTGCAGGCGCCCCCGTGGCAGGCGAGGAGAAACCTCCTCGCCCATCGATAGATATATACTCGGTGGGGCAGGGGGCAAGAGGCCTCTAAGAACTTCGGACGAGACAGAGACGCAGGCAGGCAAGTGGGTGGCGACCGGATCTAGGATATCGCGGGACGCGAGGCCTAAGGGCCTTCTTTGTGTTTGGCGTTGGTCTTAACGTGCGTTTGTAAATATTTGTGTAATGTCGCGTGTATTTGTAGTTTAGATTAAGTGTTTTGTAGAGTTGTATTTTATTGTACGAATAAACGGGGAGCGGAATCCCGCTCCCGTGAAAGAACCAGGCTGGACTCGGTTTGTTGACGGACCACGTGGGAAATGGCGAATCGGCGGCGGTACGCGATTTCCTACACAGGGCATGCTCCGTTTTGGTTCAGGAGTGGGACAGAAAATACCCGGTAGGAGCCTTCAATTTTATGCACACGGTCCCAAACTTCCTTCGAGGATGCACTGCTATTAATTGAGGAAGCATTCCCTCTAAAGCTTTGCCGCTTGGCTCGCCGTCGAATATACCTCGCTTGCGCTCTTTTTTTCTTAAAACCGATCAGGTTATTTGCCGTGGGATAACGCCTGAGAATACCCCATGCACGATTCTGTTCTTTCTTTGCCTGGCGGCAGTCTTCGTTCGACCACGGTTTTGGCCTTCTTGGAAGATGTGAGGATGTCATG
The DNA here is from genome assembly GCF_016920785.2 of Ixodes scapularis. NCBI lineage: Eukaryota > Metazoa > Arthropoda > Arachnida > Ixodida > Ixodidae > Ixodes > Ixodes scapularis. Next base: position 181,634,456 of record NW_024609835.1, on the reverse strand, counting down.
GGAATGGCAAGAATTGCGGCCTGGAAGATGTGCTGAGTAATGTGCTTGGTGACATCGTCGATGGAAAGATCGTCAAGGGATGAACATGTTATAAGTGAGGTTTTTGTAAAGATTGACCAGTCAGCCTTTTCAAGCTTCCAACGAGGGGTACGTGTTAAAGGACCAGCACTAGGATGGTTGAACTCTAAAATGAGTGGAAAGTGGTCACTCCCATATGGATTTGGGATGACCTTCCATAAAAGCAGGAGTACAATGAAGGATGAAAAAACGAAAGATCAATGGAAGTAAAACTACAAGTTGCTAAACTAAAATAAGGGGCTTCTTTTGTGTTGAGCAGACACAATCCTGTCGAAAGAAGAAACCGTTCCACGAGTGCCCCTCGAGAATCTCTTCTACAGCTTCCCCACAAAGGATGGTGTACATTGAAATCACCTAGAATGATACAAGGCTCCGGAAGCTGGCTAATTAGATTGTCTAGCTCCTCGTACTGCAGCTGATATCCCGGGGAGATGTACACTGAGCAGACGGTAATCACGCGGTCAAGCAGCAAACGAACATCCGCGGCCTCGAGAGAGGTTTGCAAAGCCACTTCAATGGACGGGACCATGCGTTGGACAACCACTGCAACACCACCGGAAGCCACAGACGCGTTTAACCTATCTTTTCTGAACACTTTGAAGTGTCCAAGCACATTTGAGTGACTTTCTTTAAAGTGCGTCTCCTGCAAACAAAAGGCAGCAGGGCGGTGCTCAATTAATGAAAAGGTGATGTCGTCATAATTGGAAAAAAGTCCACGACAGTTCCATTGTAAAAAAACAGACATGAATAATGTTAGGCAGTTAGCTTTTCACCAGAAAGTCACAAGCTTCGTGTAATGGTAGCTAGAGTAAAACTAAGCCACTCACAGGAGGTAAATTTAGTAAAATGTGAAAATGGACATGAACGATGATTTAATGAGTCTGAAAGAAGGCAGCTCTGACCGAACCTTTGGGGAAAAACAATTAAAAATAAAGCCCCAGGCGAGGGAGTCGCCAGTAGTCCTCTGGGTGGTCTACATGAAACTGCCCCCTTCGATATCCAAGGGCGTCGAGACTTCGGGCCGAGGCCACTGGCGAGAGAGTCGCCGTTACTCCTCTGTCTCGGCTGGTCCCTAGGAGTAGGTGGAGCAATGGGAATGAGCAAGATAACTTGGTGTCGTGAGGTTAGTGTAGTGACTGAGAATGCAGGATGACGTTCCTGTTGAGAAAGCATACCAGCCTTGTAGAGTATAATTGTCACTTTGGTGGAACAATTTGTTTTTGCTCTTGTGCTTGCCCTTGGGGACCTGCCACTCCATGTCGTCTGGGTCAGACGCAGGAGTGGATAGTTCGGCACCCCTCTGCATTGGTTCTGCCTCCTGGGTGGAGGCTGTTCTAGCCGGTTTAAGGAGGATCTGGGCACGAGGCGGAAAACCCCGGCCCCGACCTCCACCAGCCGGAGGAGCAGAGGTACTGGGCAGGCAGTCGCCCAAGCCCACCTGCTCCTGCCCCTCGGGTGCTGGAGGAGTGGCACAAGAATCGTGCCGCTCCTTGGATGAGGACGCTGCCTAGGAAGGATTCGGTCGGGAGCGTGGTCCCCTCTCCTTGGAACGAGACCGCGAAGCACTGATAGGTGCGGACACAGCCGACCCATCTTGGGTAGGAGAAACAGCCTGTGAGCCCTCTACATGAGAGGGGACAGGCTGCTGCCCCGTGGAAGAGGTACAACTCTCGCTGGACAAGGATGTAGGCCTACCAGACGAGAGTGAACGCCCACGAAGCTGAAGCTTCAGCTGGGGTGTTGGGGACTGCAGTGGCTTCCTAGCATCCGGGAAGGACGTCTGGGTTGCCACCGCAACCTTCAGTGGTGCAGGTCCCCGCTGCACCACCTGTGCAAAGCCACCCTTGCGCAAAAACGCGAAGCGGCGACGCGCCTCTGGGTATAAGATGTTTTCTTTCACTTTAAGGGTAAGAATGTCCTTCTCATCTTTCCACGTCTTACACGATCTGGAGTAAGCGGGGTGGGACTCTTTGCTGTTTACACAGAGTGCGTCGCTAGAGCAAGAGTCTGCTGCGAGGTAAGTTTTGCCATATTTGGCACATTTCGCGTTGCCACCGCAGTTCTGTGAGCCGTGTCCAAATCTTTGGCAGTTGAGGCACCTTCTGGGGTTTGGAACATAAGGACGAACTCTGCAGTAGAGTTATCCAGCTTTCATAGACTCGGGAAGTGTGGTGGACTCAAAGGCAAGCGCGATGTGCCTCGTCTTCAGCTCTTGGCCGTCAAAACGCAAGAAAATGCGCCTTGCAGCTTATGGGAAACACGTGTTTCCCGTCTCCCTATCTAGGCCTAGCACAAGCAGGCCGTGGGAGCGTTATGGCGACGTCATCCCGGATACGGGGGTAATGCCGCATTCCTCGAAGAGGGCGTGTCTTCCCTCGCCCTTTTGGGTGAAAGTGCCTCCGGCGCACCCTTCGGAAATGATTGTGGACGCGGCCCATCTGCGGGATAAGCCACACTACCTACCCCGGGCGCGTCCACTTTCCACTGGCTAGATAAGCGGCCACGAACGGCGGCCCCTCTCTCGTCCGGGGAAGGCTCTGGGCCACGGAGCCTCGTTCTTTTTGGAGTTTTCCCCTTTCCACGAATCTGCCTAATGCGGCAGCGTGGGCCCCCTCCAGGTGAATCTGTCTAATGCGACAGCGCCGACCCTTTTCCGTTCTTTTCTTTTATTAGTTTGGCCGACGGGCACAGCGTGGTGGCACAACAGCCAAATAAACCCGCTTCTTCAGTATCTGTGTGTTTTGGAGTGAATCCTCTCCTCGGAGTCCACGGCAGCCTCCGGACGGACCCGGCCGTAGCAGTCCTCAACATCGAGCTACGGAGTGGGATCGACCTCGTGGTGCAGTAAGGCAAGTCGAATCCCACATTTGGCGCCCAACGTGGGGCTCGAACCCACGACCCTGAGATTAAGAGTCTCATGCTCTACCGACTGAGCTAGCCGGGCAGCGTACTCGCCGGGTCGAGCAACTCGTGTTGCCGATCGGTGCCGTAAATAGTCTGGTATTGCTATTGGCACGGGGTTTGTTTTATTTGGGATCGGTTTCTGTTTTTGCTGATGCGGATAAACTCGTGCTACGTCGCTTGGCCTCTACGAACATTGCAGTTCAGGGTGGCTGTCCTGCGCGGCTGGGAGGTGCATTCGGTGCTCTCCTTTGTTCGCGTTGGCCAGGGCAGCACGCGGCTCCAAGACTTTTCGAAGTTAGGTCGCTGTGCTATACCTGGCCACAGGCATTTGTGTTTTAGCCAAAGGTAAAAGCTAACATGTTTGAAAAATAACAATGTTGGCGAGCTTGCCCGATTGCAGCCCTGCATCGTTTCAATATCACAAGAAAGGAGAGGGTGGTGCATTTGACATTTCATTGCGCCCGCAAATCGAAGCGACTAGGCATCGTTAGCAAAAGCAGCTACAAAGAACTTTGCCTCGTCGAACAGTCACCAACAAATCCATTGTCCGGGGTGACGCGAGTCAGCTTGGTATGTGGACATCCGTGTTCACATTAAGCGGAGTCGTGGAACTATTTTCACAATAACTTCGCGAGCCGAGCCAGTGCGATGCACGTGACTCACGGCAGAAAAGGCACCTTTGTCTCTGCCACTTTTTTTTTATCTCTGGGTCCTTGAGCACCCAGGGATTGGTCGAGTGTCCTCAGTTGGACGGCTCGACCTTGCTCGGAATTTCCGAGGTTTCTTGGGGAAAGAAACGGGAGAGGGGGCAGAGCGCAGGTTGCTTTCCTGTACCAGGCGGGTGTGAGTCATAGCGCGGCCCACGAGGAGGACAACAATGCCGGGCAGCGTCATCATCGCCGGGGCTGCTTGTCCTCCTGCCGGCCCGAAAGACTTTTTCACTTCCGCTGTGATCAAGATGGCGTCACGTGACCTACTGCTGCCTGGTTCCGTCTCCAACCCTGGGAACCCGCAGCTGGGTCTTCGCTGATATTCAAGAACTTCGAGTGTCATTCCCCGACACACTACGCCATCACGGCGACCCTGCTGCTGCCCCAACCTGCGGATTCCCGTCCCGATGCCTGGACCCCGCCTGCAAGCCACCTCCACTGCGGGTGGGCGCTCGTGCCGACGCCAACGACGGGACACGTCGGGAGACGCTCCGGCGTCGTCATTCCTGGACTTCGGGCAAGACATCGTCCTGTCCCTGCGCCATGGTGAGCCACGGACTTCAACGCCGGGAGCGCCTCCGAAGATATTTTTATTTGTCAACCCCAGCATGTGGGGGTCGGTACCGGACGCGGTAGTTTTTTTTTTTGTTTCTTTTCTTTTTGTTTGAGAGTCGGTAGGCAAATTTTGTTTTTAGTCCTACCTTAGCCTTAAGGGGGGAGGAGTGTGGGAAACACGTGTTTCCCGTCTCCCTATCTAGGCCTAGCACAAGCAGGCCGTGGGAGCGTTATGGCGACGTCATCCCGGATACGGGGGTAATGCCGCATTCCTCGAAGAGGGCGTGTCTTCCCTCGCCCTTTTGGGTGAAAGTGCCTCCGGCGCACCCTTCGGAAATGATTGTGGACGCGGCCCATCTGCGGGATAAGCCACACTACCTACCCCGGGCGCGTCCACTTTCCGCTGGCTAGATAAGCGGCCGCGAACGGCGGCCCCTCTCTCGTCCGGGGAATGCTCTGGGCCACGGAGCCTCGTTCTTTTTGGAGCTTTCCCCTTTCCACGAATCTGCCTAATGCGGCAGCGTGGGCCCCCTCCAGGTGAATCTGTCTAATGCGACAGCGCCGACCCTTTTCCGTTCTTTTCTTTTATTAGTTTGGCCGACGGGCACAGCGTGGTGGCACAACAGCCGAATAAACCCGCTTCTTCAGTATCTTTGTGTTTTGGAGTGAATCCTCTCCTCGGAGTCCACGGCAGCCTCCGGACGGACCCGGCCGTAGCAGTCCTCAACATCGAGCTACGGAGTGGGATCGACCTCGTGGTGCAGTAAGGCAAGTCGAATCCCACAAGCTACAACCCCCTGGTCAGAGAGGGCCTCCTCTACTTCGCTCTCAGACGCGTCCAGAAGGTCGTCCTCTGAGATGACTCCTTGGATGGTATTCAATGTCTTGTGGGGTGTCCGACTGTAACCTTGTAGTCCGAAACACAGTTGAGTGCAAGGAGCGCAGAACTCTGGTGGCTGGTATCAATTTCTACAAGCGAATCGCCAGATGCCAGCTTCTTAGCCTTAAAGTTCTTTCCAATCACATCCTCGAGGACCTTCTCAACAAGAAATGGTGACATTTTCGAGAGTGGTTAGTCACTTTCAGAGTGGAGTACCAAGAACTTCGGGAATCTAGATGGAGTAGAATGTGTTTCGTGCGAGGTAGAAGCTTCGGTGCGACCTCTTTTCGGGGGCCGATCAAAGAAGGAGTTTTTGTGCAACCCATAGAGATGGGGGAGAACATTCAGTGCCCGGGTGCACCGCCCACCACGGAGCCCAACAAGAAGGTAGGTAATGTGCCATAGCAAGAAAGGCTTGGCTGACACAATTACTCTACCTGTGCGCCCGGGCACTATACCCTAGTGTGGTTGCAAGGACAGGTCCTGTATCCACTCAAGGTTGGCCCTTGCCGCCTAAAAAGGTGAAAAAAGGAAGGAAGAGAGTATAGAAGAAAAGAGAAAGAGATGGGAGGAAAAGTGAAAGAAGGAAGAGTAGAGTAGAAGAGGCGACTGAACTGAATCACCCGGTCGCGCCAAGCCAGGACACCCGTCTACGAGAAGCAGGGGCCGAAGCGGTGTATTGCCTCGCCCGGTAAGCCCCGAATGGTCCAAACATACCCCGGGCTCAGATTTACCATGAGGGTCCCCTTTTCCCCGGACACGGGTTAAGCCACGCACAGCCAGACGTGGGTGGGCGAACCCACATGGCTCGGGGTTGCAAGTGACGCCGCTCACCAAGCACCTACTAAAGTAGGTGCCCCCTGTGTGCGGGTATGATGGCCCACGTGGCTGAGGTCCGTGGTGACGCTACTCACCTAGCACGTAGCACCTAAGCTGCAGCCGCCCCCTGCGGGGCTCGGGGTCCGTGGAGACGCCACTCTCGAAACACCTGCTTTCACAGGTGCCCCCTGCGGGGTTAGGACCACGTATGACGCACGCAAGCTGTAAGCAGAATTCTGCAGAGCACGTCCCGTTATTTATTAGCCACACCTCGTAAGCAGTGCTCGTTGCTGGAGCCATCATTTTGTGACTAAATGGTATGAAATAAATCAGTGTTGCACACGCTCCTCGAAAAAAAGAACGAAAGCTCGTTCCTCGTTCCTTCTGATTTTTGGAACGCTTCCCCGTTACAAGTTCCATATGCAAAAAAGAACTCGTTTCCGTTACAATTTAAAAAATGGAACGTATCGTTACATATACGTTACATTTTTATTTTACTGATTACCATACTCAACTAAATCAGCGAGTTTTTTTAAATTATTCCATTAAATGGCAACATACGAATTTAAATGCCGTGACCGTAGGATACAAGGGTCCATAATCTGGACACTTGGCGAAAAAGTCGGCGAGGAATAGCGTGACTGTGATTGACCGGCGCTAAGGTCAAGCGCGGCGGCGGATTTCTCGCCAACTGTTTGGCCAAATGTCCAGATTAAGGCCCCAGGAGTAGAAAACAAGCGGAAGCAGGGTTTTATTTGTTGATATATTCACCTCCAAAAATCCCATCTTTTAACAATATTAATGTTTCTGGTGGGCGATTCAAACGAGCCACATGTACTGTTATCCCACATTGCACGATCGTTTTACAACTTCACATATTTCAATCTAACAAAGTCCCTTGTTCGAATTTTATAACAGTTGCTTCTCGATGTTGCTGTCCGCAAGACGAGCAAGTGAAGAAGAGGGTAGAGTTTTTGGAAGGTCAGTCTTGAAAACTACCGGTACTCCTTCGCGAAGATTGAATTCGTTGTTCAGTTTGATGGTGGGAGAGAAGGGGAGAAGGAATCAACATTAATTTTTTTATATTCTTTAAATGACCAATGCTCGGGTTACAAGGGGCCGTTCGATGTCTGTTAACTTTTTGTTTTGTTGTAACTGTGGGTCTTTCTCTAAATTCAGTGATGGCTTTAGTCGGCCTCAGCTCTCTGGGTGTATGGATATTTGTGGAAGCAAAGAAAGTAGCTGAGCTTGAAACGTCCCTCTTTCTGTGTCTTTTCCTTCAACTAAAAGTTTTGCTTTTTGTACCGCAGTCCCGGGCACTGAAAAAAGAATCATGTCCGCTAGCTCTTCTGCGCCAACTGTTACCAAGCAAGAACCCCATACTATAAACCCTAAGATAAGTAACAAAAATGTTTACGAGGCCCTGCTTTTTGTGATGACCAACGATGTAGAAGGTTTCAGAGCGATAAATTTGCAGGTAAAAGTGACCCCCGATTGGCCGCCACCTTGCACATTTTTGACCACTAGGCACGTGACCGTATAGTTTCACGTCTTGATTTTAACGAAGAACCGCGCACAGATACCTGAATATTGATCTTTAATAACAGTACCGACGAGATAGGTTGTGGTTCGTTCGTTTGATGTCCGAAACATGATCTTACAACAGAAACTTGGGCAGCTTCGCGATGCATCTGCTAGAAGCCGTCAGCCGCGGTGCTATATTTTGGGTTTTTATCGGAGCTAGATACTGATCTCTGGGGCTGGCAGTATTGAAAAATAGTTTATCGTGTTTTTTACAGCGATCGCCATACAAATCTCGGCTCAGGTTTGCGAAAAAGTCGAAGGATTCGGTACTGTCACGTGTCTAGTGGTTAAAATTGTACAACATGGCGCCAGCCAAGTGGGCGGTTACTTTTGCCTTGTGAACAGGATGCCAGTTTATCGCTCTAAGCCCCTCTACCTTGTTGGTAATGATATTGTGCTTATACCGTTTTAGAATTTACACCTTAGAAATAAAATAAAAATTGCCCTACTGGACGATAAAAAAGGAACTCCGTTCCTTTTTCTGTTCCAGTTAAAATGTAACAAGTTTCCGTTCCAGTTCCAGCGATGCAAAATGTAACGGCGCCGTTCCTCCGTTCCTCCTAAGAGGAACGCGTTCCAAGAACGTCGTTTCTTGACACGCCGTTCCGTGCAACACTGGAAATAATAGATTAAGTGCCTCCCTTGCGGGAATGTTTCTACAATGAAAACAGTTTTCTCAGTCTCCGTTCTAGCTAATATGTCTGGTCTACGAAAGTTCTGCAGAACTTAGAAAATGGGGTGTCCATAAAGCTTCAATGAAGCTTGCTCTTGACCCAGGTTTACAGTTTGTGAACCATAATTATATAGCCACAAATAGATGTTTTTGTAGTAGCCCTACTTTGAGCTTTGGCATAGAACTTTGACAAAACTAACCATCTGAACCACGAGGCTATATAAATTTCAATAACAGCTTATTCCTGAACCCCAATCCCTCCCCCAGCCAAAAAAATATCAAACTTAACACAGTATAGCAATAACACAAAACTGTATGATATAGGCTTAGTACGGTTTCTTCAGAGATGTCAAACGGTTTGATAAATTCTTTGGCGGCAAAAACCTCTTACCAGAAGAAAAACAAAACCCAGGCCGCTTCTTTAATTGCTTCAAACAATATTCAACTAAAATGCATAAGAAAAAAATTAAGCTTAAGAGACAAGATAACTGGGCTAGTTGATATGGGTTCATCTTGAGACAGCGCGAATGTCACACGGATGGAGGAAAGTAAACGATACAAGCGCTGACTAACAACTGAAAGTTTATTCTGAATAAACCGTGAAAAAAAAGAAAAGCTTAAAAACACATGACTTTCTAACAACAATGGAATGGCGTCTGCGCATCACAAAATTGGGTGCTATCTGTCATACAATTCCATGGACGATCATCCCCGATCTATAAATTATATCTCACGCTCCAGCAATGCCAAGAAAGCCTGACTCACGCAGGCTGAGCCTCAATTTTTTATTCTGTGAACCTTTACAATTTCGCGTGCCTTTTGGTCCCATGTTGATACAACACGATAACTGTGATGCGCAGGCGCCATTCGGTAATGATTAGAGAGTCACGTGTTGTTTAATGGGTTTTTTTTTTCGCGGTTTATTCCGAATAAACCCTCAGTTGTTAGTCAGTGCTTGCATCGTCGACTTCATTCCTCCGTTCGTGTTTTATTCAAGCTGTTTCAAGATAGAAAAATGAAGACAACAGAAATCACTTCTATCATTTTTTCCCTTATTGTCTTATTACGCTTTTTTTTAAATTAATCTATACACGTTTTTGAGCATTCCTTTCATTGTTTTTAATACTTTCACGACAGGAGGGTTTTGCAGAAACTTGTCACCTATATTGCAGTTATCCTGTCATACCTTTGGCGAAGTTTCTGCGACGTTCTATCAATCCCAATGCATGTATTCCCAGCTACTTTGAATGTGCGTTCTGGTTTTCCTTTATTTTCATTTTAGTTGATTCCTCGGTGTGCGTTATCAAGTATTTACATATTTATTTTAGTATTTGACGTCGCTCTAGAAAGCTGTCACCTCGATTTCATCGCTACAGCTTTCCTTCTTATGATATCCATAGCGATTGTTTTGAACGAAGCACTCTTCCGCCTGGTCTAAACCGCTCCAGTAGGCTTCGATGTCGAGATCGGGGCCCAGTCCTCCATATTCCTTGGGTAGCATGTCGACGGCCATGTCTTCGTAGAGACCATCGAAATTCACTCCGTGGAAATGAATCTGCGGGGAAAAATTTATGAACGCATACTCACTCGATGCAAGCACCTTACTAGAAACTCGCGTTTTCTCATACGTTTGTATTGTACCAAATGTCTGTCTAACGACGGGCTCACCCAATGGCTACCGTCGGCGCGATAAATAAATCTAATCTGTGAAAAAAAATTGACGGCATCTCCACGTGGTGAATGACGTTGATTGGGGCAAAGCTCTGGTGGTGCTTGTCTGCGTAGACGCTGAGCCGCAGCATGCCGAGCCTTTCGTTCGTTTTCATCCATGTCAGAAAGAGAATGTGTGGTATGGAACGTGGTTATATACGGACTTGAGCATTTGACCGCAGCGCCCTGTCGTCTATAAACGTTGAGCCAATGCATGCAAAGTTTAACGCGATTATATACGCATTTGACCACAGTGCCCTCTCCTGTATAGACGTTGAGAGGCTACATGCAACGTTTCATCCATGACATCCCTAGCTTTTGAGTTACTACCACATCTCAGAGCCCCTTACTCGTCCCGCAGTGTGGCCGAGTGGTTAAGGCGATGGCGAAGGCGATGGTTCGAATCCTGTCAACTGCGAAAACATTTTTTTTTCATAATTTTTTTATTTTATTTTTTGCCCTACAGGAGCACGTGAGCACGTGAGCTCACGATCACGAGCACGAGCACCAGCAAGATCGATGCGAGCACGGACGCCGGACGGACAAGGCTAGACCCTAAGGAGCTTCGCCCCTAATAACAGCAAACGCAAAAACAAGAGTCGCGCGTTCCACGTAAGGTTTTGGTAGGGTTTCCACATAAGGTTTTGGTAGGGGCCGGCACCTGGTTGGTTTCGGCCATCTTTTCGACGCGCCATACGATTTATCAGGTGTTTGGTCGTGCATGTGCACTGGCCGATCTGGCGCCCAGTGGTCATCCCCTTTTTGGGCCCGTGCAATAACTTTTGCGAGGACGCCATTCGGCTCTCATTGATGAGCTGCAAGGAAGCAGCCCATCAATGACTTTGGACTTTGCACTTTGGAAAAGTTATTTTGGCAGGATATGAACAGGCGACACCTAGGTGGTGCAAGTACCATCGGATTCATTTGAAATACGAACAGTGACGGAAGTTCGAGCCCACTTCCGGCGCAGCTCCCAGGCTCGGGGGGTGCTTGTTGTGATTCCAGCACATGGTAGGAGGGCGCTGCGAGGTTGCGCGTTTTACTCCGATGTGTTTGAACCTTGCCAAGCACAACCCAAGCTTGGTACCCTATCGAAAATTCCATCAAGCTACGTAATTTGGGACGCTGACTGCCAGTCAGCAGCCTTGGTGGAACGTGATGGACCATCAGACGTCATCTGATGGTCCATCAGATGACGTCTGACTGCCACTGCCAAGAGATTTTCGTCAACAAGGGCAGCATTTATATAAGATTAAAGCTATGCGCACTCATAAATATCGCCAAATGCCTCGATAAAACAAAATGTTCGTGAAAAAAAAAGAAAAAAAAAAGCAGCACCACCGTGCATCGAACCCGCTATGCTACGCCACAGTCACAGACACTCGATTTGACGATTCGTTTTATACGAAATGCTTTGGCTGCAAATGCAGTTAAGCCGTCAGCATGTTATGCAAAGCACCCGTACATCACTCGCCGTACTTCAGTTCTACTCACCTGCCATGTAGAGTACTTTCGCGTCGTAGAACGATCCTTTTGTTCGCGCATCACCGGCCCAGTAGAACTGGTACACCCTGTCGTCTTCAACTACACCGCTAAAGTCCCTTACATCGTCGGAACTCACAACAGGCTGGGTCTTGTCGAGTAGAAATTCTACTAAAACATAAGACATTGTAGAGCCCGGCCAGGATCTACAGGTTGGAGCAAGCGGGCAAACAAAACGTGTCGAGAGCGATCGTTCATGAAAGCTCGGCGAAGCCTCTATGGGCAAAGCGAAGTGCGAAGTGTCGTGCTCGGCGCTTCGGCGGGCTTCTGATCAAGGTTGTCGGTCGGTTGCGTGTCATATCTCTAGCGTCAGCGGTTTTATGGGCTCATGTCCCAAAATCGTTTTCTCGTGCATAGATTACTTTTCGTATTCATAGATTTGACGAAATAGTGGTATCCGAACGAACTTTAGGTCCTTTGACCGTACGTCTGTCTGCACGTCAAAGCTTTCTGACGTACAGTCAGAGACAATCGATGTACAGTCAGAATCACCACCAAGACATCCTGATGGCATTTCGCGGCGGCCGACTGCCACCAGGAAACCATCAGAAAGCCGACAAGTGGAGTCTGACTGGAGTTTGACTGTCGGTCAGAGTAACTTGTTGGCCAATCAGACATGCTTGACGTACAGTCAGGCACAGTCAGCGGTCCACTAGAAAACATTGACTGCCAAGCAGGGTTACGTTGATGGATTTTTCCTTCGGGTATCTGCGCCGGTAGTGGGCTCGAAGTGCCGTCACTGTTCACTTTTCATTTAAACCCAATGGTACATTTGAGTATGAGGGAGTAGTACAGAAGGTGAACGTATTTACCAATCTGTAAGTAACCGGCATATGAAGCAAAACAAAAATTAAAACAAAGCGTACATCAACATGGTATGTCCCACGTAGCAATTAATATAACGTCAAAATTCGCAAACAAGAAATTATATGCTGCTTTTCATAGAGGCCAACACTTCCGTGTTAACTGAAGAGCGAAAATTAACACACGGAATAATACTAGTAAGTATTATTAGGACGCATAAAAAGCTGCATCTAAATATTCATTTAATTTCCTGACTCGCTAGCAAAGATTATGTATGTATAGCGATAATTATCCCCGGAGAAGGGGAACAAGGGGTACAAAGGACAAACACAAATCTCCAAACACAGCTAGGTGACCAGTGCACGACTGAAAAAATCCGCCTCTTCCTGGTATCGAACCAGGGACCACTCGATTTCGAGTGGAGCGCTCTACCAACTGAACAAACCAAGAGTTATGCGTCAGTAGAGCAAAGGGGGTTTAACAGGTGCGACTAGTCTAACACCAACAAGGGTGAACGGCCTGCATTCTGTTTAAGGATATGATGATAATGCCAATGGTGCAAGGATGCAACCGATCTGGACACTAATAAAGATAATATTCCCTGGAGAAGAGGAGCAAGGGGGCAAAGGACAAACGCACATCTCCAAACACAGAGAGGTGACTGGTACGCGACTGAAAACATTCGCCTGGTCACGGTATCAAACCATGGACCTCTTCATTTCCAGTGGAGCTCTCTACCAACTGAGCTAACCAGGAGTTAAACGTCAGTAGAGCAAACAGCCATTAGTCTAACACCAGCAAAGGTGAAGGGCCTGCAAGCCCTTTCATCCGGTGTTTTACAGGTGGCTCCTGTTAAAACCCGCTTACTCTACTCCTCGTTTGCTTAGTTGGTAGAGCGCTTCACTGGAAACGTAGAGGTCCCTGGTTTGATATCAAGGGCCCTAAACTCTTCAAACATAAAGATGGAGCCGAAAGCTCACAGACCGCACCAATGGGACGTCGGCGAAAAAAACGCGAAGTCATCGTCGTGATAGGTCAATCGGTCGACTTCGTCAACTTCGACCCCAACTTTGTATTTGACAAGTTCAGAGGCCCAGGACAAGGCGGATCTTTTTCAGTCGCCACCCAGTGATCTTGCTGTGTTTGGAGATTTGTGCTTTTCCTTTGTCCCCTTCTCCATGGATTATTGTTGTTATTATTGTTCAGCTGTTTTGCGCCTTTGAATTACTGGAAATATTATAATATAATGTATGTATTCATTTTAATCTGCCTCGGAGCGTCAGAAAATCATTACATCGTTGTATGCCTTGTGTTACAAATAGGTAGTATTAAGCAAAGTGCTGTGCAATACAAAACGACAGTACATTAATTTTTACTGTGTTGTGTAAGAAGGTGGGGTCCGGATTTCTCAGGATTTTCTATGCATTGTTCTCCATCATTTTAGAATAGTCTTGCACTATTTTCTGATTAAAATGTTTTGCTAAACAGCAGTAAGCTTTGAAATTGCTTTTTTATGGTGTTTAAAAATATCTGCCTTGGGAAACTCTCATTAGCTTATTCTTTGTTTTATTCCAAACAATTTTACTTCGCAACACGAAAAATACAAGACATATGAGCTAATTACAGCAATATTGGCGCCATTACCTCCACAAACATTTGAGTAAAAACCCAAAAAACTGTGGTCTAGTTTTTATGATTGCACTATGTTTGTACAACTCACCCTCTCAGATATCTTTTTGCTAATGAAAGGTCGAACCATTGCGAAGCCCATATCAAAAGCGTACGACTGCCTCACGATGTGTATCGCTTTAGATCGAGTTGGCACGCAGTCCTGAAAGATAAAAAAAAGTTAATGAATAATTAGTACTTTAACTCTAAACAGACAACAAAGTACACTTGCACAAAAGTGCCTACATAATTTATTTTTACTCCTCCTGTGAACTTTTGTGGAACAGTCAAAGTTACAAACGGAATATACGCGGCGTATCATAATTAAAATTTGAGACTGAAAAAATCCTTATCTGTTTCACTGTATGTTTATTCGTGATCTCCTTTAACCTTAAGTATCAATTATAAAGGTAAGTTTTCTTTGTAATGCTAACATTAGTTTAAACTATTGTAACTTTATGTAACTTTCCCACATCAAAAACTTAAACGGATTAAACCTTTGCGACCCACTTGGCTTAATAACTACCCCCAAAACATTGCTATTTGCCAAAATCGCTTTATGGAATTCGCGGATTTTGCACGGCAGACTGCTTTGGTTATATATCATGTTAAATCTTTTCTCTCTTGCTACCTTTTTTGAAACACTAACCGCGCAGAGCTATACAAATATCCAGATGAAGTAGAAAAGTGACTAGTGTAAATAAATATACAATTGTAGCCATCCATTATGATTTCTGTTGTCCCAACAGAAATCATAATGGGCTGTCACAAGTATGCTCGCTATCTCAAGTAGAAAAAAAAAATGTCTGCACTTTGTATTGGTTTTATTTTTCGAAGCTAAAACTCCCAAATTCTGGGGAAATCGTTTTTGGCAAAAAGAGAAAGAGAACAATTATCAAGTGGTGACAACTTTTTACATGGTATTTCATAGAACATCAGCGCAATCGTTCCTGCTAAAACAACACATAATGCAAGAACAAAAAAGGGTGTCGTCATGGTCTCCGCCACAGGCCGTATTTATAAAATAAAAACAAAAACGAGGTTCTCTGCAATTAGGCTATTTATTATTTTTAAGCCATAACGTTTAGTTAGAAATCTTTAAGGTCTGGTTTCTGTTAGATGTAAAATTGATGTGCATTGCCGAAACGAAAAAAAAAAACAGTTTCCGTTAGCCAGTTATAAGGGACGTGAAGCAAAATCACAAAAAAACGACCCGTTTCTAAGTGTTGGTTTATTGTCGAAGTGCATCTTCGTGCCAGCGGTCATGCTCACCGCGTATAAAATCCAAAATAACGAGCGCAACCATACATTTTTTAGAGTACGAAGGTAATAAACCCTAGAATCAAAGGTTGTTCTTGTCATGTCATTCAAATAGCACATCGTTTCATTTTGTTTGCTCTCGCCACACTTCTTTCCTAGTAAGGAGGCAATACGGTGGTTGATCGCTTTGCCGTGGAGGTGCGTACTGATAAGTAACCTAGACTTAAAAACGCGTCCGAATCGCGTTCTAAACACCGTAAATGGCTGCGAGTTCCTTATGTTTTTTCAGAGCGGACTGATTAGGGGTTCTGATTATTTCCACAAAGTTTCTGAATAAACTCACCACGTTTACTTTTTTGTTAAAAAAGTGATTAATTGAACCAGAAAAAAAATAAACGTATGAAACGTTACTAACTTTTCTAAACAGAACCTTTGACAGACACCAAAACGACTTTCAACCATGTTACAATGAGTGCTTCTCTAATAAACAGCTTGGCAGTCGTTGCATGAAAAACTCTATGTTTGTAGAACAAAGTATAAAACATTGAATCGAAATGTTATTCTTGTTGCTCCACGTAAGAATCTAAATGAGAGTTTTACTGATATGTATCTATAGGCTATGCGGATCCCAGGAACCGCCTTCTGAAACGCTTATTCCCGCAAGTTTAGTGGCGTATATAAATTACACAAATTTTAATTAAATCTTTGTTAATTTGTAAAGTTGCTGTTTAAAGTATTGTATATAATGCAGTACCCTGCACTCGGGAGTTATTAAATTAAATAACGACTCTTCATTAATCAAAAGCAAAAATCGAATTCATACACTCTCAACGTCATGCAGGATGATAATCAAAAGAGTATGAAAAGTACCCTTTGCGCGATTTTGAGCATGCTATGGATCCATTTCTAGTATTCAGAGCTTTCCCGAAATAGAAGAGAAAACGCTACCTTCAGCAGTGAAAAACCGCTCTCGTTTAACCAAAAGCACGTTGACCATTTTTCCACAAAGTGAAAAAATTATCAACGTGCAGGCGAGCTGTCTAAGATGTAAACTCGAAGATATATTATCTTCAAGTTTCCTTCCCAGTCTCAGGGTATCATGATCAAGAAATAGCGTTGACTTAAAGGATGTTTCTAACAACTAAAGCTTTACTTCATCCATTGAAAAGGAAACAAAGCTAAATTTTATAATTGTTCGAAATATCCGGCATTGCGGTTTCTAAAACCAATATTACATCTGGCAGAATAAGAAGACCTGCTTCGAGGATTTAGCATTGAAATATATATATTTTTTAAGTAAACCGGTTATGTGTCTAAAACGTCAGTGGGAGTGGGATCTCGCTGGACATCAACAAACGGCCTTGAAACTTGCTCTCGAGCACGACGCAGATTGAACGACATTTGGTAATAATTAGAAATTGCCAAATAGGCTTTTGACCTCATTACATTTAATTTACCCGCCTCACATATATATCACTTTTTTTGCTCTGACCTAAAGATTATGCCCCATATCAATGTTAGGTGCATATATTAAAAAGACAAGCTAAAGTATCCGAACCAGAAGAAGCTTGATGGAACTTTTCAGGAGGCCAAAATTAATGGCAATGAATTTATCCATAGAAAATCCTCCATAGTCGTGAATGCAGGAAACGCCAGTCGTTTGGGCAGCAGGGTCCGCTGTCAGATGTTCCACGACAAGCGTTATTGCTTGCAATGCTTCAATGTAGGAAATAATCTGGGGATTCCAGGCACCTGCAAGTGAACCGGGAACTAATAGTAGCATACTTTTTTTTTCTTTTACGAAAGAGTTATACACAAAAAACGAACACGAACAGCACATCTTCAGGAAAACCGTTTTCTACGGAACGTATTGGTACTGCATACAATTCTGTTCTCTATAGTTAATTCTTTCGTAAACAAATTGTATGCAATAACAACGCGCTCCCTAAAAACAATTATATTCGTATATCACACGATATACTGCAAACTTGAAGTGGGGAATTGATTGATTAACCTTACGATTAATCGATTATCGCTTTATCGCGATCGATTTCTTAAAGTATAAAATATATTAACGCACAATCCTAAAATGTTGTCTATCCGTCCGTCTTCCCACTGTACTGTAGCTGCTGTAGAGTTGCTAGTTTAAAATCAGGCGGTACTTTTCGAAATAATGATATTGTAAGAAACAGGCAAAATAAATTGTAAAGTATTGGCTCTTTTTTAGATAATATATCTCGAGGTACACAGAAACGAATAACTGATTTTTTATTTGATGAAGGGATAGCTGTGAATCTGATTTAAAATGTCAGTCAACGCCCAGCTCTAATATAATTAAGTGATTTTTCACGAGTATCTATTTTCGTAATATGCTCGTTTATATTTTAACTTGAAGGATAAGGCAAAACATTCTCACATAAATTTATCGCTCCAAAATTATAACTCCAAATCGAAAAACTTTGGGCCCGGAAAATAATCTAGAAAATAACACTTCTCAAAACTCGCAAGATATTCAATCTCCGAAAATAGAATTGTTTACAACAACCGGTGCATTTCTTCTAAAATCGGTTTCTGGAAAGCTGAATCTCATCCCTTAAACATAGCAGATCGCCGTTTCGGCCGTAGGATGCAGATTTCAAATACACGTTCATGTTGAAAAATCAAGTTTTCCTGATATCCTTATTAAGTGATCAGGTGTGTCATAAAGTAAAATATATATCTTATTGAAACTTAGGTTTGGCCAGAATTTTTTACTTTACAGGCAAGTATCTTCCTCGAGCTATATTGTGCAGTATTTTAATCTTTACTTTTTTACTTGAAGAGGAGACCGTATATGGGTCCTGTTGCTGTTGAGTACTGATATATCCGGCGTAAGTTTAATGGGCGGATTACTCTCACAAGCAGCAGGTATTTAACTAATACATCCTAATGAACTATAGTCAGTTACAGGTTAAAAAGGTAGCGGCAAATGCCCCTCAAAGGGAATCAGATATCCCTCCGCCACCTCCGTATCCAATAGCGTCCCACCGTTTCCGTGACGTCGCGGCAAACGCGCGAGGAAGGGCTTGCCTTTCTGTACATATTTGCTTTATCCTTCGACTTTTACTTAGCATTGTGGAAGGCACGAGAGGGAGATTAGAGTTCTCCCCCACCGACGGAAACAAATACGACTTTCGGGGATTAGCTTCCCCCCCGATGGATACAAAGGCTGCTTTCAGGGGCTCGGTTCCCTCTCTGATGAATACAAAGGTCGCTTTCTTAAAAAGTGGGATCGGAGACAAGTTGGAATCCATTGAAGCGGAACAAGGAATGTTTCCAGTGAACTCTTCTTTCGACTGTGGAGAGATTTGAAACGGGCGCATCACGCTTGTGGGTGGAGCTTCTCCTACCTTCTTGACTTGTAACCGACTATAGTCACATCGTAACACAGGCTTGATGATAGTCATCTTTTCAGCTCGTTTTGAAACGTCGTTGTTATGATGCACGTGCAGAACACAAAAACCTGTGTGTCTTTAGATTCTGCCAAAGATGTGATATGCCATAAACTTCCCCCTAAAATTGCCCAAATTTTACGTCTACAAAAATCTTGTAAATATAAGCCGATGTGGTAAGTTTTTGGTAAGCACCTACTCCAGACGCCGATGTGGTAAGTTTTTGCTAATGCGCTTTCCTCTTTGCTCCGATTTGGCGGATGCTGCGGTGACTCGCTGTGCACTGGTCTCGCAAGCCGCTTGCTTCCACTCGGCTTTGTAAGCAGTTGCACGTTGTCTATACTGGTTTGACAAACACCTCGTTGGCTCTTGGCAACCTTAGCGCGCCCTTGAGATGTTCGTCGAAATGGGTGTCTTGGTGTGCCGATCAGCATGGCGTCATTTTAAAGCCCCAGCTTGAGATGCATGCCCACCACGAACCATTCTTGCTCGTGTTGGTCTGACCCTCACAATCTCGCGTCGTTGTTTTACACAACGTCAATGTGCCACGTGACGTCAATATCATGTGACATGTGACGTCAGCGTCGCGTGTCGTCACAATTTTACGGTACGTCATTGCCACGTGACCTTTGACGTCAGTGTCACGTGACTTTATGGTGTTACGTGACATCATAGTGTCTCGGACGCCGCAGTGTCCCATGGCGTGACGTTCCACTTTCGCTTCTAATTTAGAGGGAAAATATCTCCCCTAAGTTCTGGTTGGAAGTGGTGCTTGTTAAAACAAACCGGGGCCCCAATCCACGCCGTGAAGGTAGTTGGCAAGCGAACCTGTAGTATCACCTGCAACCATTGCCCACTGGACTATACCAAATGATTGACAAAAGAAAGGCAAATGCCCTCTACCAAAGCTTTTTACGTACAAAGAATTCCCCTATATTAGTGCATTCGAGGTAAAGGAATAATTTTCTCGGAACCTTATTACTCGTGGTGGCGGACGATAAAAAATCGCGATGCTTACTAGTTAGTTCGCTAATTAACTGAAATGATTAATTAAGTTCTTAATTGGTGAAAATATACATATGGTTTTAATGGAAAACTCGCTGAGCGTCATCAAAAACCCTAAATTAGTCATTTTCACAAAAGACTTTGAGCGCATGAGAAGCGTAATAGTGCACTAGAGTTACTACTTGCGGAGCAGGTACAAGGCTGACCGTTCCGGTAAGGCGCCCGCGCGATCCTTCCGTCTCATATGAGAGCCCCAGCCTTGTACCTGCTCCACGAGTGGTAACTTTAGCGCAATACTTATACGCTTTTTTACGCGCTTAAAGACTTTCGGAAAATTACTGATTTAGTGGCATTTGATGAAGCTCAGCAAGTTTCTAATTGGAACCATATGCCTATCATAGCTAATTAGAGATTTGATTAATAATTTTAGTTATTCAGAGAACTAATTGCTAAGTATCGCGAATTTTCTGAAGTCCGCCACCACGAATATTGCGGTCCCAAGAAAATTACCCATTTACCTCGAATACATTAATTTTAGGAATTTTTGTCAATCTTACCTGAAACACCCTGTATGAAAACCTAATGACGTCACTCTCCACGTCGCAAGCTGCCGTCGCCGCGGCAGCTTGCGCAACAATAATCTTTACAGAGAAACGTATATGCGGTGAGCGCTACGTGCTTCGGATGGTAATCAGAAGCGCCTTATCATCAATTATGTGGGTCAGATGCTTGTTTCGTGGTCGTACTTTATTAAAACAAATGCTGTGCTGTATGTTGCATGCCTGATATTCACTTTTCGTTTCAATTGCTAAAGCTTTTTTTTCTCTCTCTCTCTCTCTCTCTAGGACGCTTGTACGAAAAAATCCAACCTACGAGTTATATACAGCTTCTCTGTAAAACCACATGAAGTGTCATTTCACCTTCATTGCAGTTGCCGGAGTCGTTTAGCCGAACGATTGTTTTTGCGCCAATTTTTTCCTCTGTGTCCAGTGGCCTTTTTCTAGGAGGTGTTACGAAGACTGAGCCCCAGTGCGTTTCTCCTAAGAAACTGCTTACGGCTCCACATATGCGTAGCTGGTTCGTGCTGACGTCACCTGGCATGGTGAAACGCGCTGGTGACGAGGGAACTGGGGCCAATCGTGGCTCCCCTCCCTCGCCACATGTGCCATTCTAATTTCATAGACACGCACCACCCAGTTACTTACGGACGGACGCACACGATCTCACGGCTTTGTGCCCACCATAAATGATTTCGCATTCAAAATGAGCTATCCGTAAGTTTACCATTTTCCTTTCAATTATGTAGCCGCAAAGCTTGAGAAAAGCGGCAAAGGAATAATGTCTAGTTGACTCTTGACAAGTTGAAGGGATTATTGCATTAAACTTCTGTATTTTTCTACCAAGTAAAGAAGTGTCGTTACTCGATTTGTGTCGTTGCTAAAACGAACTTTGTCGAAATACTGGTATCGACACACATAAATTGAAAAATGAGAGACGTCCACTGATACCGTTATTCTAAATTTTTAGTTCACCTGGTGTCAACATGACTGATACTGAATTTGTGTCGAGCCTGTCAAGATGAGGGTTCATTGTCTTGGAGAATATAAACATTCATAGGTTCCTAAATTCAAACGCATGTAGAGCAGAAACGAGGATGTCCTTCTGATTTAGAAGAACACAATCTAATGCTCGGTGCGGTGGCACCAAAATAAAATGTATGTAACGAGAAATTGAGGTCGTTTTATATTCCGCAGAATCATCATAAAAATATAGTCAATAAAGATATTCACCGCTTATATTTGACAACAATGTATGAGGAAAGTAAATTACCATTTGAAGATTTTCAAATAACTAATTTCTCACCCAGCCCTAG
The DNA here is from genome assembly GCF_016920785.2 of Ixodes scapularis. Taxonomy (NCBI): domain Eukaryota; kingdom Metazoa; phylum Arthropoda; class Arachnida; order Ixodida; family Ixodidae; genus Ixodes; species Ixodes scapularis. The sequence continues at coordinate 181,612,960 of NW_024609835.1, read as the reverse complement.
GTCTATGCTAGACCTGATTTTAATCCTCGCGAGTACAATAAGCACTTAAAATTGAAGCACACATAAAGTATTCTCGAGTCGCAACGTCACAGATTCTCAAGTTGCAGTCAACTCAAGCACTCACCTAATCTCAACAGTAACACCAGCCGGCCATGAACGTCTCGTCGGGGAAGCACCATCGCCATGCTTCTTGCTTCAAGTTTGGCACTCGACGGTAAAAAGTTTTCAAAAACAAATGGACACTCTTTGCGCATTTTGTAATACTCCTTGATCCTCTTCAATGCTGCATCAACGTTGTACTTTGCCACACGGAGGAAACGAAGCAGAAATTCGTCATCTCTTTTTGAGTACAAATCAGGTTCCTCTGAAAAATAAAAAAAAAGGAAAACAGACATAAACCCAGTTGAGACTGTCAAACAACTTAAAACCAACATATTCCACACGAAAGCTGAATTGTAATTTGAAGATATATCACAACTATTTTATTTTGTTCCGCCAATGAAAGACTTCCCGAATGATAGATAGGTGTTTTCAATTTGCCACCACCATTTCAAAACAAAAATAAAAAAAAGTATTTTTTTTCTGGATTTTGAGATGCACTTTATAATGCTCCGACGTTTAGCCTCGTGAAAACTATACTGTAAAACCCTTCATTTTCGCGGCCCCTATTTTTCGCGAGTTGGTCACAGATGACATAATCGCGACCACTAAATTTCGCGAATTCCGGACGCCTGCATTGAAAATCTTCAGGACCGAAATTTTCGCGCGCCCTTAAATTTCGCGAATTCTTCAGTTCGTGAAATTCGCGAAAATTGAGGGCTCGCGAACATTAAGGGTTTTACAGTAACTACAGTGCACCTTTCAGGTGAGCTTCCTTTCAGCACATCGAGGCACCCTTTTATAGAAGTTGCCGTTTATAACATTAATATATTTATATATATATATATATAGCATACGTGGCATATTTGTGCGCGCTATAATGAGGATGCTCTTGTTAAAGGGCAACTCCGCTCAGTTCAGAAAAATATAGGCTTACATGTTATTCTATTTCACAAAGCACTACTAAACAACTCAACGCCTTCGGATTCGCGAAATGTGGATTATTTGTGTAATCCTAATTTAAACATCAGCTGATACCGAAACCGAAACTTCGGTTGCTTCAGGCAACATTGGTCTCGTGTTGTCAGTCATGGCCACGTCACGTCGAACCACGTGGTCTTGAGACGTTCGGGGGGGGGGGGGGGGGGGGGGGGAGGGGGCGAGGGACAGGACACGCGACGCGGACAGGTCGCTCGCATGGCGTGGACGGTGATGGCCCGCGGGAGAGAGGGAAGGGGAAAAGACAAAAGAGGAGAAGGGGAGCGGAGAAACAGACCGATAAGCGCGCAGGGCAGCGCAAACTAGCGCATCCGCGTTACGGTGATCACGTGGACGCCATTCAGCCAACGCCGCGAGGAGAAACTCATGACGTCATCGTTCAATTTCGCTCTGAAAAGTAAAAACAAACAAAACTTAAGAATGACATAGTCATGCCTCTGACGTAGTGGCTCAACGTTGGCCGCTCCAACTCCGTCGCATTGACTGCGCTGACGATTGCGCCTCACGTCGTACGCTAGAGTTGGCAGATTTCGGCGACTTGGCTCACTTGAAGGTTTGCTGGCCAGTTTATTCAATATATAGACAGAATTAGATCGTAATATTTGACATGGGGTCTTCCTAAATGATACTGAAGAGGGCTACATAGTTTCCTAAATATCAAAAATGAAGCGGAGTTGCCCTTTAAACGGAGTGAACAAATAAACTAACCTAATCTAACCCAACCTAAATTAGGTAAGGTTAGGTTAGGTTTCATTATGTTGTTTATTTGTTCACTCCTATCAGGATCCGAGTACGTAATCAACATTTTACGTAACTCTTTCTTTCCGTTTCTAAAAACGCTATGCGGTGCTGTATGATTGTAAAATAAACGATCCTACACAAAATATTTCGCTCGGGTCTTCATAAAACCTGACGAATCACTCCAAGCCGCGTTCGAAATATTTATTTTTAGTTGCTGGTATTTAATTTAAAGTCCACACGGCGTCGGTTTGTTGCATCTTAATCTTTACTTACAGCATCATTCTAAGTCGGTGTAGTCGGTGACAAGTTAAGAGTAAAGCCAAAGCTCCTCCCACCTCTTTTTACTTTAGCAGGGCGAACGCTGGTGAAGAGGTGACCTCATCTTAGTCATCTCCAATGTTTGCTCTGCCAAAAAGAAAAGGTGTGGGATAAGCTTCCACTTTTCTCTTAAAGGGGCCCTCCGGAGCTTTCTGCGATCGTCTGTTTATGTTGTTATATTGCGTTGTAGGTGCAAGTTAATATGTATACAAAGTTTTAGATTACAAAACCGTTTATTAAGCAGATGGCAGAAGAAATATATCGGGACTATTTTCTCTTGGAAGACAATCCCCCATTCCCTGCCCATCGCTAAAACTTGACCAATGAAAATGCTGCATCTCGCGGTGAATGCGAACGTTATTATTGCAACACTTTTTAAGCTTGTTGTAAATTAGAGTTTGAGAAAAAGGTAAACTGATTGTGGTGCGGGAAACATAGTCCGCACTTATCGTTCCAAAACCAGCGAACTATGTTTTCTCCCCTCAAGCTTGTTGCCAGGGGGTGATGCGTCGGCGCGTCGGCTCGTCTGCTTCCCGGGGCGTCTGCAGGCGTGCGTTTGCGGGACACGTGTTCCTTCTTCCCGTGCATCCCGACTCCGAAGCCAGCTTTGCGATCCTTCCACGTCAACGAGTCAAACGTTTCCTTGTCATCTGTGGATTGCGTCTGCGTATTGCAGTAGCAGCGCGACGGTGCGATGCGACGAACGACGACTGCCGAGCACAAAGTCCGGGCTCCTTGACGACGGTCCGCGCGTGTTCGAGAGATTCCTCCGCGGGTCGGCCGGCGGTCGGCCGCGTTCGTGACGCGCAATGACGCCGGAATCCTTCGCTTGCTATTGGCTGACGCGTAAGAGATGCGTCTCCCGTTTTCCGGGGTCATCTCAGAAAGGGGGACTTTGATAGCAATTTTAATAGGGAAATCCGCCAAGCCTGACCGTAATTTTATGATTTTTAGGATCCTTAGGGCCTGTAGATTGAGTTACCGCCATAAACAGACCATCGCAAAACGCTCCGGAGGGCCCGTTTAACTTATCATCAACTGTAGACAAAGTTTCAACCAATTTTCTCCGAATTTATAGAACAAATATTCATATTTCAAGCTGTGTCGTAACATTTTAATGGTCTCGCCTCTTCTAACAGTAATAAAAGAGTATTGAGAGAAAATAATGTCCCGAACACCGGGGACAAACTACTCCCGTTAGAGCGGTCATCTGGATTGAAGGTTTTCCTGCTAGTGCTACACCGAACTTCCCAATGAAAACCTTTCTCTCATAGAACGGTAGTACTGAAGTCTGGAATGCCTTTTTTGCTCTCAATGACATAAGGTGAATAAGCATTTGCAAGTGTTATGAAAGCAAAACATTGTTTGATCAACATCGGCTAAGCATTTTACCAGCCTATTGTTTAGAGCATTACTATTTTATAGAAAAACTCAATCCCCAGATTATACTTTATTGCATTTTAAAATTTTAATTAACGTAAGAAGTGAGTAACCGGTGAGACGGGTTTCTGTGCTATCTATAAAATAGTGTTTAAAAAACAATTAGTTTGAGTAAAACAATGTTTGAAGAAACACAAATCAGCTTATATTGGGCTTCTACATGGGGAAATGAGAGTATCAACAAGGTAACATTGACACGTTGGGTTTAAACGCACGTGATTTTCTACAATGCAAACAAGGTTCACGTTGACAGCTCTTCTTGACAACTGAATTAGAGCCAGGTGAGCTTCCCAAACGTGAGTTCGTCATGCAACGCTCTAGGTTGCCCTTCACGAAATCAATGATGTTGCATAGACGACAGAAGTTTAGTCATATATCCGCGTTACAATATTTAGTTTTATTTCATTATAATAATTTAATAATCGTCTTGGTGTCAACTGTATGTGAGGTGCATTTATATATATCTAGAATAGTAATTATGTTAAGCCCTACTTAGAAAATCCCAGTGCGAGGAAGAATCGGAATAACCATTAAAGTGGTAGTATCTCAAAATAGGGCATAATATATCAGTAAGAAGAAAAATCTCTTGTTTTCTATTTTAGTTTTGAATTAAACCATGTAACATGTTCCAATGGAAACTCCACAGACACTGCTCCCAGTCGTATACTTATGTATACCGCAACACTGCCACATTGGGACGGCGTGCCTGACAAAAGCAAACTGAGCAGTCTTTCAGAGTAATGTATCCATTTATTTATTTATTTATTTATTTATTTAAGTACCCTCAAGGCCCTGGGGCATTACAGAGGGGAGTGGTACAAGACAAAATTGGAACACAAACAATATACAAACACTAAAAGCCAAGCACGAAAAATGTAAAAAAAAAAAGTGCAAACACATTAAGAAATGTATAAAACAAGGCAAACAAACAAAGAGAAATATTAACATAGGTAAGTAGTCAACGCACTTTTAAACAAGTCAAAGGATGGTATGTTTACTAATTGCGCGGGAAGGCGATTCCACTCTGAAAATGTCCTTGGAATAAAAGGGTTATAATAGGCTGAGGCAATGCAATGAGGAATTCCGACTTTAAATTGATGATCTACGCGCGGCGAGATGAAAACAGGATTTAACATTAGTTTGTTTTTTAGCGAAGTATTAGAATGATAAATTTTATAAAAAAGACACAAACGAGATATTTTTCGGCGTAATGAAAGAGCAGGAAGTGATAAATTAGTTTTCATAGTTGGGACACTAGATGTGCGATGATAGTTAGTAAATATAAAACGGGCACCCCGATTCTGTAGGGCTTCAAGATCAGTCACTTGTAGCTAGAATATGGCGTGAACAAGCATTTATTTGCACTGTTTACATGAATCACAAAATAGGAAGAGTGGAAAAAGGGGGGGACGGGGGGAACTGAAGAGCTGCCTCCGTTGCCAACAGACCGACCACGCCAAACTCGATGGGAGAAATCATGCACTTTGCGCATACTTTATCTCGCCTTTCGTTGTTGCTCGTTGCGCCAACCATAATGGCGGTTATAGTTCCCGCCAAATTAAAGCCCCGGAAGCCTCAGTAGGCCTCCTGCCTGAGTTTTACCTTTACTCCGTCCCAGTAAAGCCTTGCAGTACAGCTAAGTCTACAGTGGAGAGAGCGTAAGTCTACAGTGGAGAAAGGGATATGGGAAGGGAAGGCTGTGATTCCCCCTTTCCTACTTTCCCTCCTCTTGAACAGGTCGGGATACACTTTCTCCCCTGTTGCTTTAGCTGTACTGCATGGTTTTAGTGGGACGGAGAATTACTCGATTTGGGTACGCTACTAGTAATTTCAACTTCATTCTTCAATAGCAAGAGTAGACTGGCATCTATAGTTTACTGCAGCATATGCACTGCACGACAGACTCTACCCACAAGAAGCAACGCTCTGTTCAATGCCCCATCCGGCGAGACGCATTGATACTTAAGCTGAGCTTAATTGCAGCACAATATACAGTTTCCCATTTTTCAGTTTGTCCAAACAGATCAATAAAGCGACAGAATAAGAATAAACAAAAGTAAAGATAACTTATGATCGCGTTCATGCACTTCCCCTTAAAATCGTCTTTATGTCGAAAGATGTTTTCCTGGCGAAGCACTCCGACAGATGCATATATTTACCTAGTACTGTCAGTGCTTCCTCAATATGAGGATTCGATATTGTTACACCTCCTCACTTTAATTAACCATGAAACGATTTTTTTATTGTGACCAATTGGGGCTCACAGCAAACACATCAATTTCATAATGCATTGGACCGTATCGATTTTTTCGCACTCCCTGTTTCTTCCAGGAAGTGCATTATAAGATTCTTTCTATTGAAACCGCAAAACACAAGACGGAAAACGAATCGCTTTAGCCAAAAGCCACTTTGGAACAATCCGCGTCACACGGGTAATCTGGTAGGACGGGACCGACCTAGCAAATGGATTCCTCGTGGATGAAAGTAGAATCTCGGTTACCCGCTACCTTCGCGAAAACGCGCACGCACAACGACAGCGGCAACCCCATCAACGACTGCACCGCACGCGCGTACGCTAAAAAACTGCACCATAAGAAACGGTCCTAATGCACATGGGAGCCACGCCAGGCGCTACGCTGCATGGGGCTGATCTAGGGGTTGACTATAGAGTCTTTGCGCTCAAATCAGTCGAGTTTATTTCAATTCATTTTCTATATCTGAAACCATATCCCATCCTTCTGTCGAGAAAGCAAAGAATCGAATCTACGCTCAGAAAGGTTTTACTTGTACAACTGCTTTCGTGTGCGTCCCGATGAGAAAATTGTTGGTTTTCCTGCTCTATACAACTCTATGCAACCCTATACATATACGAACCTATCGATTTTTAGGTAAGTTTTACTTTATCTTACAGGACGACAGTTTTCTGAAATTTATATCTAATAGAGCTGACACTAAAATTAAGTCTTGCACTCGGAAAGTTCTGGTTGAATTCTGGCAAAAATATGAAAGTTAGCAGATATTGTGTTTTCTAATCTACGTGTCTTTGCTAGGGCTGTCCACAGCGTGTGATATGCGAGATAGTTCAGCTTGGACTTGATAGATACTCCTACACGGAATGACTGATCTATACGTATTAGCTAGGGCTGCCACCAATGTGTGAGATGCGAAGTATTTATAATATTGGACGTAAAAGATGCGCCCATAAGGAACGTCTCATCTAGATGTCTTCCCTAGGTCTCTCCCACACACGCAAGATGCAAAGTATTTAAAAGCTCGGACGTAATGGATACACCCATACGGAATGTCGCATGATAAGCTAGACTCAAACAGCGACCGGAAGGTGTGGCCACGTCAAATAGAGCAATGATAGGCCGTGTCATACATTTTTTATCGGCTATATGCGAACGCCGTAGCTAATTTGTTTCCCGGGATAAAATAATTTGGAGGCTCCAGAAGTGGAGATTGCCAAGGTTTCGCTATGGTTTTTTGCTCCGAGGGCAATTTCACACCGAAGCATGCTTTGTAATAATAGTTTTTTCTACTTATTTTACGAAAAGCGTACGAAATTTACACGAAATAATGAATATGACAAGAGACACTTTCTATGCAAAGAATATTTGAATCACTTCAAATAAACACATTTTAGATACACATTCAAAAGTTGTTTACCAACGAACTACATCCTATAACAAGATATAAAACTAGCAGGCTGCTCAATTATTTTATTCATAATCAAACTGGAGTATTTAATTCTACTACCTACTCAAAGGATCAAGATCATAACTGTCATGTAAAAAAAAAGGACGAGATTTATTCACTCCAAAGTCATCTGCTTAGTGGACACAATTAAATGTAGAAAATTGAAAAGTGGTGCTCTTCTAAACAAACAACTCAAGTTTCTTAATGCATTCTCAGAAGTCAAGATAAGTCTTAATATCTGCAGTTAATTTAAAGTAGCTTCTCTGCATTCGAAAGAAAGTGGCCCATTACCTATGAAGTAAACATTATTTTATAATGCTCTCATTAATCAGAAGCGCTTAGAACGAACGTCAAGATTTTGCAGGCCTGCACTATATTTCAACCCCTCGAAATTTTAAACAATTTAGTCTATTTTTGGCCCAATATTTCAGTTTAAACTACGCAAACCCTTTAAACTTTGATTATCATGACATTTGATAAGCTCTGTACTACCCGAAACCTCCTCCACTGTGTAGGGTCAATAAAAATGCATAAAATATACAGCCTTATTAAGAGGGTGAAGGACCAGTTGGGTCATCCACTGGTAAAAGGCGAATGACAAACATACTCTGCCCATCTTTTGTATGAGCATTTCCGCGACATAAAATTACTTTGTTATTCGGCAGACGGCCTCCAGTTTCCAAATCATATTTCTGAGGAAATACGCGCTCGCCTATTCGTGGGTAAACAACTACTATTATTAGCACATGTTCCAGTCTTAAGAGGAAGATAGGCAAGTAAGGGGTAAAACTGCGGCCTCAAACCGTCAATATTGAGATTTTTCATATTCGCGCAGTGTCTTTTAATGTGGTCATTATGAAAAGACGAACTGCAGGCCGTAGAAAGACCTTCGGGGCTTACCATCCAGTAGCTGATTGAACTCCTCCAGCGCCTCAAGTTTCCTCTCGTCCGTCTCTCCAAGTTCGGTTTCGGCAATCAGCTGAAGCTCCGGTGGTAGTCGGTTACCTCTCATAGCTGATGTGCACACTGGAAATTTAAAAATAGTTGGCTCCGCTTGCCGTGTGAGGCACCAAACGAGCTTGTGTGTCAATCCTGGCTGGACCTCTCGCGAAGACTTGATTTTCCAGCGTCGTTCTGTAGATGCACCTTCAGTCGAGAGGCAAAATGCAAGAGGGATCTCCACGAGCTAATCGGTTGGCAAACCGGTTACAGGCGTAAACTCGTCCGAATTATTACAAAATTCTTGAGGAAAAAGCTATCGTACCTAGATGATGCCCAGCCGCTAAATGTTTTTGTTTGCCCTCCTTACCCCATAGGATAAACCGAAAAAAAGTGAGAGAACGTTTCTCGTCTCGTTTCTCCGACTTTTTCCGCTTAGGTAAGACAGATAATAACGTCATGGAATCAACCTTGGATCGTTAATACGACGTTCGGATGTTTTCATGGACTGCGTTAAAACTACAGGAAAGGCTTCTCTCGCGCACAAGGAAAGCGGTGTACGAGAGGGGCCAGCGAACGCCGCGTGCGCTGGCGTGACGTTTTTCGTACTTATGACCTCTGAGGTGGCGCCGACGAGCAAAGCTTGTTTCCGGCTCCTTCGTTATGAAAAGGAAGAACGCATAATGTGGTGCCTTTGCCTGCGCAAACAGCCTAGTCGATTTAACATCGATGGTGTTTGAGGGCTGGTATCACCGAGCAAAATGTGACATAACGTCTCATAACTCCGTTACACAATGTCTCATATAGATTGGGTCGTTCGTGTGTGCCGAGGCAAATAGAAAATATAAACAACAATGGCCAGGAGCTATCAGGTCGAGCATTGGCAAATGCATTTAATAACTATTTTGAGAACCTCGTTAAAGGAAGTCCTGAGTCAGACGCGTGCAAATATGTAAATATTCAAAACGATGCATCAATGTTCCTTACGCCCATCACTGATAGGTATGCCATATGCGTCTTTAATGCGCTTAAAATAGTAAAAGTTTTCGATTCCTATGGATTTCAAATCACGCCGGTTAAGCGTGTTATTTATCTTATTTGTCCTTGCTTAACGCACATCTTTAATTTATGTTTGCTAGCCGGAGTATTTCCCAGACGAATGCAATTAGCTAAAGTAACAGTGATATATAAAAAGGGCGATAAAAATGACCTAGGTCATTACCGACCCGTTTCAATCCGATCGGTATTTTCTAAGTGTCTAAAAAATTATTCTCCTTAGATTGACAACATTTGCGGATAAACAGAACATAATAAGTTCATGTCTATTTGGTTTCCGTAAGCATCGCTCCACCGCACTCGCTCTTTTAGCTCAAAAGAACAATAATTAAAAATTTCGAGGATAAAAAAAACTTACTCTCGGTATATACGTCGAGTTCACTAAAGCTTTTGACTACCTGGATTATAATTTGCTAATTAGTAAATTAAATGAATATGGTTTTCGTGGCCAAGTGTCATTCCTTTTAAATTCATATTTGTCTTCCCGCAGACAATATGTAGATATAAATGGTCAGTCATTTGAAATAAAACTGATTAGGTCCGGCGTTCCACAAAAGAGTTTTTTGGGGCCTTTAATATTCAATATCTATATAAATAACATAGTAAATGTAAGTTCAACAACGAATCTTTTTTATCTACGCTAAGAATGCTAGCTGTTTTCTCTTTTTTTACGGGAGAAAACGCCACAGAGCTCATACGTGACGCCAACGAAATATTACAAAAACTTGATAGTTGGAGTAAATGTGATGGTCTAAAAATAAATGTCAATAAGACAAAAGCAGTCTTATTTTCACAAAGAAATAAATATGTCTACATTACCGAAGATATTCTTTTAAATTCTTCGAAAATTTAAATTCTACCCACATTTAAAACTTCAGGTTTTCTGTTTGTTTTTTTTCAGGCAAACATGTCATGGGACGATCATATTAATTTCATTGCATCTAAATTATCAAGCGTGGTTGGTATTTCATATCCTCATAAACACATCTTGCCTCTAAAAACAAAGTTATAATAATATAATTCATTATTTTACTCGCATATAAATAATGGCATCTTATGTGGGGAACCACTACATATACCAATCTTCAAAAGATATTTATATTACAAAAAATATATATTAAGAAGCATTTTTCATGTTAGGGTGGATTATGCAACGGACATTGTTATCGATCAACTTGAAGTAATGAAATTTTTTGATTTATACAAATATTGTTTATGCTCGAAATATATCGTAGAAAAAAAGGCTCAACATTATTTTGGAGACTTAGCGAACCTAACAAAAAAAAAGGTATATGCATATCCAACGCCAACTGTAGAACCATGTGAAGTACAATTTTTTTAGAAGTAATTACGGACAATACACTACATCATGCACCCTTCCGACTACACTGAATCAGTTCAGTAGGGAAAATATAGAACATAGCGATGTGTCGATGAGCAGCTTACGGGAATTAATTATACTCATCTCAAGCCAAAATGTTGATATAGTCATTTTAAACCAAAACGAATAGAAGAAAAGTGTTATTTTTGGGGGGCTGAAGTTCTTTTTTGCCGCGTTTTGTCTTCTAATGCTATTCTGTTCAAATTGAATTTGCGTTATATAATGATCCTAATCAATTTTTGTCTCGTGTAAAGGACCTCTTCATGTTTTTATTTATCTCCTAATCATACGTAAATAATTTTGGTGCCTGCGTCTCAACTGCTATTTAAGTGGCTCGGGACTAGACAAGCTGTGTTACAGCTTTTTGCCCTTTTCACCTTCCAACTGTAAACTGTTGGCAAGATGAACACATTTATTATTATTATGATGATTATTTCAGGGGAAAACTAAAAAAACTATATACAAGAATACATCTTTGTATGAAGATATGTTCTTAATCAGGATAAACGCACCATTGAGAAGGAAAAAAAGAACGGAAATCGAAACGTAGTCGAAAATAATGTTTATTTTGTGGACAATGTGTCAATGTCTCTTACGGGAGAATAGAAGTTATTTTTAATAGACATTTCGGACACACGAATCTACTGCTAACTTGCCCAAGCATCCATAAGAATGCTGAGAATACAAGTCTACGCGCCGCACGTGCTGGCGTCTATACTGTTTTAAAGCAAAACCTGAAAACGAGTGGTATCTTGCACGCGCATTCGTAACCGCCTTGTTTTGGTTATTTACTTCTAATATTTTATAAGGGGAAGGCAAGCGCGCCCGACGAGTAGCCCAGGGTCGCTAAACTCGTCAAACCCAAAGATTCTTTGTGTTATGACACAGTGGGAGGGAGGAGCCGAAAGATTGCTGCGAAGTTTTCTTTTCTCACAAACCACAGATCCGTTCGTCTTCGTGACGTTTTTCATTTAAGGGACGAAAAATCTCTATCGCTCCCAGAGTGCCAAACAAGAGCAGCACGAGAGAGCACGCGGAGACAGCCGTGGCTCATACGTGTGATGTCACGACAAGGATTATCAGCTGCGACCGACATCTTTGATGGTCTCTGAAAAGCAAGATGGAGGCTTGGGTATTGCATTTTAAAATGAACACCGTCGAAGTTGATAGTCTAGTATCGTTCTTATTTCCGCGGATAAAGCAGAATCTACTAAAAAGCGTTTCTGCCGTTCTTTTGAATTATCTCGGCCTTTCGAATATGTCCAAAGTGTAGCCCGACGTGGCTAGGTCACAACCAGCCGAGTAGCGCTGTCCACTTTCGGGCGGATTTCGCTTTCGGACAGTTGTCCCTAAATCGGCGGGATAACATAATTTTATGGTAGACATTCAAAGACGAGCCAAACTGAAATTGAATATTTGTTCATCTACGGAAATAAGAAAATAAAAGTAATGTCAGGGTTATCAATATCGGCGGTGATGCTTCGAGAACACGAGGACACCAAACTTGTCACAGTCGATTTGAACACGCACCATCAAATTTGTCGTTCACAGCTGCTAATCCAGGATTTGCAAAATAGTGCGCGCCACCTATCGTGCGACGCCAGAAACTTCAACATTTTGTGTGCGAGGCGGGAAGGTGGCTGGAAATTAACTAGGCTTCGTGATGCACAGTTTTGGTTTGGCTTGAAACACGTAGCCGTAAAGCTCGTGCACGCAAGCTGTTCGTCCGTGCAGCCTCTTCTCTCTTTCCGGGTGCTGTAAAATCGATGTACCCTTGATAAAATGCGCCCTGCAGATCCGGCAGCCCTTAGCAAAAAGAGACCGTACTTCAAACGAAGTTGAAATATATTGAATACAAATATTCCTTTTGTATTTATTCTGTATTATTTTGGCCGCATTCGAAATACGCGCGTAAGGTATTCAAAATACATCATAAATATGAATCAAAAAATATTTTAAATATACCAAAAATATTATCCTTTCACTGTCAAGATGCCATTTGTGCATTAAAAACCGGTTACACAATTTTTTTTTTATTTTCGATTTTGTGGGCAAATGGTGTCCCTGTGGTATTTGAAGGCACTACTAAATGCATCTCACAAAGCTACATTAGAAACGGACACAAACACAAACACCATGACGCACTGAACAGCTCATTCACAGTCCCGATGACTGCTCTAGAGCCTTATATAGCCTACATATTGAAGGTAATCATTTTTTCGGTGACCATTTCTGCGCTTATTAAGGTTCCAAGTATTCGATCTTCTCCTCGGGAGTCTGTCAAAGGGGAAACAGTGTTTTGAAGTTTGTGGACGATATCTCTTACTAAAAAGCATTGGTACAACTAATAAGAATTCGGCGCAGTCCCTAAAACAATATCCCCACAAACGGCTCATAAAATACATGTTATTGCATCTCTGCGTAGCACCACTCAGGACGAAGCGAATCAAGGCAGTTTCTTCACTTTAAAATACTGTAAACGACTTTATTTCCGTGAGGACCTAATTCTCGCAAAGTTCGCGAATCGCCTACAATTCCGAAAAATAGGTCCCGTGAACATTTCCGGCACGCTGTAAAAACATTAAAATCTATATTGCGATCCCAGCGCGTCGCGAAAATTAGAATTTGCGAATTATTCCAGAACTCCAACTTTGACCTAAATCGCGAAATATTGAGCCCGCGAAAAATAAATATTTGACAGTAGTTATTTTGCCTTTCCTTTTTAGTAGTTGACTATTTAATATGGTAGTTAATGTCACTATATTAAAGTCACTACTCACATCACGTACAATGGTGAGTATACACGTTCAGTGAACTAACATTGTGCTAACAAAATCACGCCAAACGTATCTGTTCACAGCACCTGCTAAAGCTTTCCAGCATCAGCAAATGTTGTGGTTGTAGTTCCCGAACCCCGTTTGTGATTGGTGTGCAAGGAACTTATCAGGTGTGTTCTTGATAGAAAAAAGGAAACAATAACATAAACTGGGCTGATTTATCAGTGCGATGCTGCGCAATTCAATTGACAAACTAATTAAATGTTGTATTTAGGCGCTTCAGTGTACTCCATATCTGCTTGAAGTGAACTTCTAGAAGGGTAGCTTTTCAATATTTTGGTAGTTTAAGTCGAACTACCAAAGTATTGCAGTCAAAAGGTAGTTAGAGTACAACACAACAGTATTTACGATTTTCAGGTATTTTAAGAGTATTCTGCACGTATTTTTGATTGCTCCATTTTTTTAGGGTTGGAGTATATTTTGCATGAATTAAATAAATATTTCATGAAATATATGTGAAAGGTATTTTGTGCCTATTAATTTAGTATTTACATATTTCAAAACGCATGAAGGGAACTTCAAATGTAGTTTCAGTAAAAGTATTTTAAAATGATTTTCAGAAGTATATTTTAGTACTAAGTAAAAAAAAAAGAAGTTTATATTTTAAGTCTATTTTTCTTGTACTTACAATTATGAACTGTATTTCAAATACACTCAAATTAGAATGTGGTATATTTAAAACGTATTAGTTTTCGCTAAGGGAGTGCTCGTTCGGCTGCCATGGTGAGCGTGAGCCGTCAGTGTTTCTTGCCCTCGCGGCAGCTATCCAAGCTTCCCTCTTCGCAGGATACAGCCTGACCGACGGACATCTAAAAAAAAAAAAACGCTTGGCGTCCTCTTTGTCGTAGAAGTAATTCGTGCAACCAAGCGCAACACAGAGGGCCGGCATGGCGACAAACAAAGCAACCGGCGAGCTCTCGCCCGGCCTCGCTTCAGCGCTTCTGTTGCCTCTGTCGCAGCCTAGGAATAGCCGGCACGGCCATTTGTTTTCCAACCACACACTCTGCTCGCGCTTGCGCAGCAGCTTTTTTTGCAAATTGTGGATCCTGACTCTGACGTCAAAGGTATGAACTATGAAAAGACGTCACTGAACGCGCCCGCACACTACGAGTCCTGGCACAAGTCTTCCGTTTGAAAGTCAGTCATGGCCGCTCTTGAGTTCATGGAACGCGAACCGTGTTAATTCCAGAATCTCTTGAACTGTTATTTCGAAAATTGCAAGCTGTGCTGTTCCTCGTCATGTCTCATTGGAACGCCTCTAAGCAGGGTCGTCGAAACAGGAGGGTGGGGAGGGTGGCGATTTACCCCCCCCCCCTCCCCCCAGTGGCGTCGAAAGAAGGGGCATGGGGCATAAAGGTGTAAGGGGGGGGGGGGGGGGGGGGTATCGCCCCAGCTCCGAACAACCATAGAATTTCAGAGAGTTTTAATAAAATATTCGGGGAAAGTAATATCCCCCTTCTCCACCACCTTTACGCCCCCTCTCCCTTCACTTCCGAACAATTTCTACGGCCCTTCCTGAGACTCTTATTTGCGTGTGTTTGTGTCCGTATGTGTGTGTGTGTGCATGTGTGCGCGTGTGCGTGTGTGTGTCATACCTTTCTTTAGAGCGCAGCTCTTCGCTGCCCGTTTCCGGGGTTCGTGGCGTCGCCGTCTGCGTAACCGGCCCGCTAGATTTAGCGGGGAAATTGACATCACATGGACCTCAACACCAATTCAATTGCCCGCTACGTGACTTCACCACCAATTAACTTCCCCGCTAGATTGTCATGTGATGTCATTTTCCCCGCTAAATTTAGTTGGGAAACTGAATGGGAGGAGGAGGGGAAAGGAGGAGAGAGAGAGAGAGGAGGGGCATACCGTCCTCTCCGTACCCTCACCTATTATTTCTCAAGAGTTGAGATCTAATTTCGTATTACAAAGATTTGTAAACGACTTTCAATTTCTTTTATTTCCCTTTCTTTGGCTTTTTTTTGTTATCCCCCGTCGCCGCCTAATCTCTCAGACATTACCGACGTCCCTGTACACGAACTCATCTCTGTTACGTCACGCCGCGGTGGTGGCGCGTCGGACGCACTTCCGGTCCGGGGCTGTGGGCGGAAATGCCCATGTGAGACGTGTATTTCTGCGTTGTTTTGAAAGGAACCAGACAAAAATCTGCCTTCTCGTCAAAATGCCGCGACTGGGACTGTACCAAAAGTGTCGAGAAAGATTTGAAGGTCAGTTTTCATGCGCTCGGTTTGTCCGAGAACGCGGATATGCGCCGTGAAAAGGGCAAACCAGACGCCGTCGGACCACGGTTGCTTGGGCGGGAAGCATTTTGGGTTGAATTCACGAATGCTTCTGGTCATCAAATTTATTTGTTTTGTTCCAAAATGAGCGCCGGAAAATCGTCAATTTGTACGGACCACCCGCGGACTACGTTCAGTGCGTCTTTAAGTTCAAACGGCCGCCTGATCGTTCGAACTGTCGTCTGCTCTTTCAAACGTTTCTGCTTGTCGTCTGCTCTTTTAGAGGACACCGGCCCGTAGACCAAACGTGGGCCTGCTACTTGCTATAAGAAGTAAGTGCAGGCCTCAAAAGACTTAAGTTTGAAGGTTGGTAAGCAGGCTGGACGTAAACGGCAGATACAAGGAGATGTTGATCATTGTTACCAGTGGCCATCACCGACTTGTTATGCCTGATCCACTTGTTTAGATTCTGCTTGCGATTTTCAGTATCGACGTCGACATCTCAGCTACGGTTCACGCTTTTGCAGTCCGAGCAACGTCACTACTGAAAATTGCGAGCGAAATCTCATCATGTGAATCAGGCTTTAGCGTACATTCTGCGGCGTCCACGCGGAATGAATCGCCGCATGTCAGATGATTCACGCGAAGTTTTGCGGTGTAACGAGCCTCGGTAATTTTGCTGACGCCTCTCAAGTAGTCATACATCGTTAGGAGGACGTAGAATGAACAATTTCAACGCCAAAAAGAGCGCGGGGACTCACGTACCGACGCCGACAACATCGCATTTCAATGGTTTGTTTATGGGCGGCGGCGAGCTTCTTGCCCACACCACCATCGCGCATGCGCGGCGCCCGTGGCGTCCGCTAGGGGCGCTCCGGGCGCTCCGGTTTGTTTGTAAACATGAGTTGGTGTATACGCACCGCCTGCGGGTGACCCCGTTGGCGTTGTTGACAGTGGCGGAAGATGAGCCCTAAAGCCGCGTACACCGCGCACGGCTCCACAACATCACGAAGTTCAAGCTTCGTGTCGATTCCGAAGCGAAGATTTTGGCCTGAAATAACTCCTTCCAAAAGTTGTGAAACGTCACTTTCTTGTCACCAATAACTTCCAGAAACGACGATCTTGCGACAAGAAAGTTCTGAGTATTTACCGCCCGCCTAGGTACAATCTACGAATCATTGACTCTAACGAGGCGTAGGGATGTAGGGACACTCAAGCGGGACGTCATCATTGCAGCCGTTCAATCGGTTGGCCCCACGGCGTTGATCGGACGTGCTCCGATGGAGCTCGCTACGACTTTGTGTTTCACATTTTCGCTGGAATTTGAGCGCCAAGAGAGCTTGGATGATTGGCATCTCGTCCCGCGTGACGCCCTCGTCACGAGAGTCCAATCAGCACGCTCTGCAAAACTTTGGCCCCAACTTTGTGTTTGACGAGTTTAGCGACCCAGAGTGTTGAACCGAATTTTTTATCGGTTCGGCTCGGCTTCTGTTTCACGGCTTTTAGGTCAGCTTGGGTTCAGTTCCGGGTTACGAAAATACCGGTTTGAAGCGGTTTTACACGCTAAATTAGGACTATATTTTCCGCGTTAATTTTAGCAATAGGCACTATTTGAACAGTGAAACGAGAAACTTCATAGTTTTTTATCATTCGTACAATCCACTTTTATTTTCGGGTACAAAAAACAATAAATTGCCGTATTTAATTCCAACAAAACAGAAAAAAAAAACTAGATTAACATACAAAATGTTGTGTTTATACGACTCAACATCTATTTGTTTGCCTCAGTCGAACGATTATCAGTTTGGTAGGTCACCTAAAATATCCGTGATTGGTACAGCTTTGCGTCGGAGTATGAAAAGTTGAATCCGAGTTGTGCTCTGGAACTTAGAAACTAACTACAGCGAATAAATTAATGAAATGGACGCCTCCTCACTATATATATTGTCAATCTAGTTTACAAAATATGTTTCACATTATATGTGATGACGTCCCAACTGAGCTAAACGCAATGATATTCTCAAAATGTCGCGAAAATTTTACGGCAAGCCCTTGCACTCTATCGTTCATGTAAACACTGAGTTGCAATCACAAGACTGGTCTTCATGGCCAACATTGTTTACACTCAGCACCGTGATTCCAGCGAATAATCACAAATAAAAGTGTGATCAAAATGTTCATTTTGATCTATGCGCACCTTTGTAATCGGATCGAATCTGGCTTAGAATGGCGCGAACCCGAGAGAACATTTTCGGCATAGCTTGGCGTTTGAGTTTTGTTCTTGACAAAATTCCATTCAATTCGGTTAGGTAATAAGCATCATTCTTGCCAATTTGGGATAGTTTGTTAAATAGAAAAAAAATGAAAGCCGTTTACAACTTCTTGTAACGCCGAATTAGAGCGCAGCTCTTGAGGAGGAGGAGGGAAGGGTACTGAGGGGGTGGGTCAAGTGACCTCGGGTGGCGGGGGGTCACGTGACCTTGGGGGTCACGTGACCTTGTGGGAGTCACGTGACCTTGGGACGTCACGTGACGTCGGGGGGTCACGTGACCTGGGGCCACGTGACGATGCCGGTGACGTCATCAGTGACGTCACTGATGACGCCATCAGTGATGATGATGATGACGATGCGGATGCCGGTGACGTCATCAGTGACGTCACTGATGACGTCATCAGTGATGATGACGATGCGGATGCCGGTGACGTAATCAGTGACGTCACTGATGACGTCATCAGTGGCTATGACGTCAACGGGGGGTCACGTGACCTCGGGGGTATCCCCAGGTCACGTGACCCCAGGGGCGGTCACGTGACCTGGGTAACTATCGTGACCCTCCTGAGGGTAACCCTAGTAACCCTTGTGAGAGCAACTCTCGTGACCCTCGTGAGGGTAACTCGCGTGACCCTCGTGAGGGTAACTCTCGTGACCCTCGTGAGGGTAACTCTCATAACCCTCGTGACCCTCGTGAGGGTAACTCTCGTGAAGGTTACCCTCATGAGGGTTACTAACCCTCGTAACCCTCGTGAGGGTTACGAGGGTAAGTAACCCTCGTGGCCCTCGTGATCCTCCTGAGGGTAACCCTCATGAGATTAACCCTCGTAACCCTCGTAACCCTCACGAGGGTTACGAGGGTTGCGGTTACGCCGACGCCGACGGCGACGCCGACGCCGACGCCGACGCCGCTCAAGCCGGGAACGGGCCCCTAAGAGCTGCGCTCTAAAAGTAGCATTTCATACTCTACTCGACAATGCAGCTACTTCATTGGACACTTTCTGTCAAGAAGCAATCACACACTTCTGTGTGTTTGAGAAGTAAAAAAAAAAAATCGACAGAGACACTTAAGGCTGCTTAGATGTAGGAATGCTTTGGCATTCCTACACGTAACGCATTCCTACAAGCAGCGCGCCACGTCTTCCTTTCGCACACTGCGCCCCAGCTGTGACATCAAGCTCCCTTACTGCGCAGACGCGGCGAACCTCGTCGGCTTCACGACGGCTTCTGTGACGAAGGATGACGTTGCTGCTCTTTGCTTTGTGTTTTATTTCTGAGGAGTGTCCGCTTTGACCTTGAGAGCACCCGCCGGTTTCTTTGACGAAGCATCTACGTTGCTCTGCGTTTTTGTGTTATATTGGCCATGGGAATTTATCTGCCGTTTTTCGCTGCTACGGAGAACGGCTACAGCCGGCTTCGCTCCATCAGCCAGTTAATGCTTTCGCATTAATATGTTTCAGGAACACACAGTTGTTCAAAGCAGCTTGAAACTCTGAAATTTGTTCAGGCTCTCCCAAATCACTTAATAGACATGCCGATAGAGCATAAAAACGCCAGAAAAGATTTGCAGGGCATATTTATTATAATTTGGGGTTGCATTTACTTATGACGTATATCTTTCAAAGTTGATTGGCTCATTGTTTATGATGCCAAACCGAACCTAACCGAAACTGGAACTTTCAGTTCCGTTTTCGGATCGGTTCGGTTCCGGTTCGACACTCTGGCGTAGACTCACATTCTCGGCATTCTCCTTGATGCTTGTGTAATTTAGCAATCGGTCTATTCACCGAAAAACTGAAAGAAAGGAGGCGACGAGAGAGAGCGGGGCCGTTAGAACGCCGAGCTCTGATTCGAGCGATTGGAGGTTGACGTAACCCTAGCTGATTTTTTCTTCACTGCAGTCGTCGAACGCATTATCACGCCGAGCGCCAGTATCCGGTGTTTGACTCTCGCATTTGCACCCGTTCGACGAGTGCAGTGGAGAGAAATACGTCTACTCACTCTTTCCCTCCTTTCTCTGCGCATTAACCAGCCAGCAAGGAGAAAGGGAGAAGCTAGGTTCACGAGCTGAGTGCGCCCGCCTTATCTCTTTAAAGAATGCGAAGTGAAGAAACAAATGAAGGACGTTGACGAACGCACGTGCAAGTGTCATTTGTTTTGAATATTTCCTTTGAAACTGTTAACATCTGCAGATGCCCGCACGCATCTGCAACACGCATCTGCATCTGCGCGCTGCGCATCTGCACGCGCAGCACGATGCTGCGCGTGTAACTGAACTTGCAGCACTCACCTTCGTGGTTAAGTAATTGAAAAAAAGGTATATTACCTGAATGTGAGGGCGCAAACGAGCTGGTGAAAAATAAGCATGACAAAAACCCCGATACTCCGGGTAAAAAGACACGTACACTATAAAGTTTCTCAATGGACCTTTGGCCAAATTACCCAAGCATCAAAAAGAACGCCGGTAACGTAGGTACTGGTAGGGGCAGGCGCTGCGCGTGTTGGCGTCTTCCGCTCTAACTTTTCGAAATAAAAAAATTTACAAGAAATGGCACTTCGCACGCGCATTCCGCGGACGCTTTGTTTTGGGTATTTACTTCGTATCTTTTCTATAGAAAACGCTAGCACGTGCAACGCGTTTATCTATCCTCCCGACATCCTCTTTGATGCTTGGGTAATTTAGCAATAGGTCTACGCGCTCGAAGTGTCACATAAGACCTTCTAATATATTTGTCATTTTTGCCCGCAGTCTCGGTTTTTTTTTTGTCTATTACCTGTTGAAATTCATAACTGCATTAAAGATATGCTAAAACAAACACTTCAGTGGCCATAATAAGTGGCGCACGATCTTTTCACGAATCAGGCGCTGGTGTACGCCAGTACACCGGCGGCTGCAGTTACCGGCGAGAGTTTCGGTAAAAAAACAGTTGGCACCGCCCTCTGAGGAAAACCATACGCTATGAAGACTTGTCACAAAGTCTAACGTGTTCTGATGTATTGAATTTTAGGGGTAGATTCCAATGGGAAATTGACGTAACAAAAATGAATGGCAAATCGCCCTGCAGTTGTGTTGCTACGTGATATATTCTTGCTTTAGCACTAGTAACCTCCAGGCAGTTCTTTTCAAGCTGTGCCTCCAGGTGTCTCCGCTCCTCCACACCCGATTGACTGCACCACTGATCTTTATTGTAATAGGCTGAATCGTGGACCTCGGCCTCGGTGGCTGGGGCCGAATGTCGCCACCGGCGGCCATTGATTGACACCAGCCAATGCATGGGACTCTATGGGAAAAACGAGAAAAAGTTATGTACCCCCCGTTTCTAAGCTGTTGTCGTCACTGAAACTTTTTGGCTGCTTTTCGACAAGCCCGTCAAACAGCTTGCGTACAAACATTAGAACTGACAGCCCTCGGAGTTCTTATAAATAAATATTTTGTGGTCGGGAGTGACTGCGCTGAACGAAAAATGTAGAGCATCTAAGGAGGCGAGAGTTACTTAGAGTTACCACGAAGTCGGTGGCGGTTTCGTTGAGTTGGGTTTAGCAGACGACAAACTCGAAGGCTTTGCAACACGGAATTCGCTAACTCCCGGAAATCTGTTGTCGAGATGGAACTTCATTGTCATTCATCAACTTCTGTGCTTCCCCAAGGATGGTCTCATTGACCGGCAAGTTCCTTCGTTTACTCCACTGCGAGAGCAAGCTTGCCAGCTCAGTCGTAGGTGCTCCAGTACGTTTGAATTTTTCAATCAGCGTTCGAACATTTGACAAATACCGATTCAATCCCTAAACACCCGACATAACGATCGCAGCACGCTATAAAATACTCGCCTCCGAGCACAGCGTGCGTGCTTCAGTAGTCTTACTTTTGTTCGTTTCTCCCATAGACTTACGTGTATTGCCTTGTGTCAAGCGAGGGCCGCCGGTAGCGACACCGACGGGCTCCCGATCTGCGATCTAACCTACTACAATAGAGATCAGAGGACTGCACCCACTCCTCTCCACCCGATTGACCTTCCTGTTGCGTCGGCCTGGGTCCCCAGGGTACATGGGAAATGAGGGGCTGCGGCCGGTCAAGTGGCGATTTCCACGCTAAGTTTAACGGTTAACTGAATGAATGTGTAGGTCACGTGACGTCACTTTTCCCACTAAATCTAGCGGGAAACTGAATTAGAGTCTAGGTCACGTGATAGCATGTCACTTGACGTCAATGTTTCCTCGAAATCTAGCCGGGGGACTGAATTTGCGTATAGGTTACGGGACATGAAGTCATGTGACATCATTTTCCCCACTAAATTTAACGGGGAAACTGATTCGGTGTTGAGGACCGTGCGGCGTCCACTTTTTCCTCTAAACCATGCGTGGAAACTGAATTTGCGTATAGGCAACGTGACACGAAGTCATGCGACGTCATTTATGCCGTTGAATATAGCGGAAAACAAAATTGGTGTTGAGGTCACGTGAGTTAAATTTTTCAGCTAAATCTAGCGGGGAAACTGGTCATACCACGTCACAAGCTACGGCTTTACAGAATGCGACTTCTCAAAATCAGGGGCACTTAGCCAAAGAACATTTCACGTTAACAAATTAAGATCTACCTGAAGGGGCGCAACTCGGGCCCTCTAGCTAGGCGACTGGTGTGCTGTTGTAAGATGCCGTTTGGTGCTCCACGGGCTATTCATCATCGACCCCAAAGGCGCCGTGCGACAGATCACCGCCAAAGACTTGCCCTTCGGAAGACCGGTGGACGAAATCCCGGGGCTCGTCAAAGCGTTTCAGGTCGCGGGGAAGCACGGCGAAGTGTGTCCCACCGGCTAGCAGAACGTGACGCCAACGATCAACCCGGACCCCAAGAAGTTACAGTCCTGGATCGCTAAAATCGTCAAACAAGATAATGGAGCCGAAGTTGACTGAGCGCACCGATTGGCCTATCACGACGATGGCTTCGCGCTTTTGTCGCCGGCGTCGGATCGGCGCGCTCCATGAACTTTCGGCTCCAACTTTGTGTGTGACGAGTTTACGATCCCTGGGTAATTCAACAAAAACAACAGAGGCGCGTCACGACAGCCACGACTATTGGTGGACTAACCCAACACCCTCTAGAAGACAATGCCCTAGTGCCGACATTTTTGCTTGACCAGCGAAGGTCAACGCTGGACAGTGATTTCATAAAAGTGTTGCGGCTCGGCTCCGAGTGAAGTTTGAACCGAATGGTTGGCGCAATCGTCGCGTACAATCTGTGCCCAGCGTTGGCCTTCGCTGATGAAGAAATCTCTATCAACACTACGACTTTCTTTTCTAGGAGCTGTGATTGTCCGTGCGGCTGGGACGCCGAGAGAGAGAGAGAGGGAGCAATAGCCCAATAGCGCGCCAAGCTGCAGACGACGTGGTTGTGCGAGATGGCAAGTCGTCGTCCTCCAAATATTTACAACGCCGACAAACGAACGAAGGCAGCGAATGGGGCGAAGGCAACACCTCCTATGGACGCTTTACACACGCGCTAGATTGAGCCGCCATGCCGATCTTGTCTTACCGAGATGCCGAGTCACTGAAGCGGGCGTTGACGAGCCTCCACAAAGCCCTCTGCTGGGGAGAAGGACACACTAGCACTTAAAGTGGCAATAACCTGTCCTGCTGTGGCAATGGTGAAGTGCAGCGAAAGGAATAAGAGGAAACAACAATTGATGGTCGGGTATGGCGGCGCCCATGCACAGCTGCCTGAAAGCGTCTATGTAACAAAGCTGTAGCGCTGATAGAGATGCCGTCATCAGCGAAGGCCTACGCTGGACACAGATTCAACACAACGATTGTGTCAACGTTCGTCTCAAAGTTGACTCGAACCCGAGTGCTGACGCAGCCCTCGTTTCCAATCTCTGTCCAGCGTTGGCCTTCTTTGAATATGCCGTCTCTTTTAGCACCACGGCTTTGTTTCTAGGAGACGTTGCGCGGCGCCTCCTCCTCTTGAGTCCACGCCATCTGTGCCCGTGATTTTGCCGAAAACGAAAGTGCTCGTTTTGACGAAACCCTGGCGGTTTCTGGCAGTCTGTCAGCGCCGGGGATAGAGGGACAGGTGACGCGTGCCCACGTCAGTGCTTCGGACCCCCGAGAGCGTCGCACGTGGCGACTTGCAAACGAACGACACGACCGGGTTTTCGTCAAAACGAGCGTTCTAATGCAAAAACGCCCCCCCCCCCCCCCTCCCCCTCCCAGTCCAGTGCCTCGCTTATTGTACTCACGCTTCTCGCGTTGATATTGGGTCTTCGGCATTCTGATAAAACGAATCTAGTCAGCAATAAAAAAAAAAACCGCATCTCCTCGTGGTGAATGATGTCGATTGGGGCGAAGGTGTGGTGGTGCGTGTCTGCGTAGACGCTAAGCCGCAGCATGCCGAGCCTTTCGCTCGTTTTCATCCGTGTCACGCTGTGGTCAAATGCTCAAATGCGTATATAACCACGTTCCATACCACACATTCTCTTTCTGACAAGGATGAAAACGAACGAAAGGCTCGGCATGCTGCGGCTCACCGTCTACGCAGACAAGCACCACCAGAGCGACGCCCCAATCAACATCATACACCACGTGGAGATGCGGCTTTTTTTTGTTGTTTTTTTGCCCTACACGAGCACGGGAGCACGTGCTCACATGCTCGTGAGCACGTGAGCGCGTGAGCTCACGAGCAGGAGCACGTGCACCCGACGGCGGACGGACACACAGACATGGCTAGCCCCTAAAGGGGTATTCACAGGAGGGAAAAATCCCGGGGATTTCTCCCCGGCACGCCCGCATCGCGAGATAAAAACGCGATGCTTTTGCACGTCGCAAAGCCTGACGTTTTCGTCGCAGAATGCGCGTGCCGGGGAGAAATCCCTGATATTTCTCCTTCTTGTGAATACCCATTAAGGAGCTTTGCCCTTAAAATAAATTAAGGAAGCTAGCCAAGTAGGCAGCCCGCTTGGCTCCCATGCAGATGGCCGGGCTACGAATCCAGCCACTGCTTGTCGGTTTTTCTTTCTTTATGTAATTATAAGATTCGAGAAGGTTGGAGAAATTAACAACTAGCGTATGTTCCGAATGCATAGTTTTAGATAGATCGAGGCAGAATAATCTAAGCTCCCAGGAAAGGCTCAATACTGGTGTCACACCTCTATCGACGCCTGCGATGCTAGCCTTCCTCTACTACATTGTTCTGCCCACAAATTCGCCCCATTAAACGTTTAGTTTCTTTCAGTCATTCTTTGTCTCATTAATTGTCATTCGTGGCATTTTTAATGGAAGTTCGGGGTACCACATTTTATGCCTGTGAAACGTATAACTCAGAAGATCTGTCAGGCTCGTATCTTATTTAGGAAACGGAAAGCTAACCCCGTCGACGAACCCGAAACTCCAACCAGCCGCCGCACACAAGGACAGGCCGGTGAATTTCGCCTTCCATCCGAAAAGCCGAAGACCCAAACGAGTAAGATGTCCCAGCAGAAATCGGCCGCCACTTTCATCGTCTACCTGCCCGTCTCTCCTCGTATGCCGACGCCCTTCCACGGAAAAATTCACGAGGACGTCGAGGACTGGATCCAACACTTCGAGCGCGTGGCACGCCACGACGGATGGACTGCTCAGAAGTGCCTGCGAAACCTCTGCTTTTTTCTGTAGGGTACTGCGATGCACTGGTTCGAGAACCACGAGGCTTCACTTACTTCGTGGGAGATCTGCATGACGGAGTTGAAGCGGGCCTTTTCGAGCCAACGCGGACGGCAGCGGGCGGAGGATCTGCTTCCAAAAACGATTCAGAACCTACATGAAAGTGTAACGCAGCACTCCTTTCCAATGTGACCAGCGTCGGCCTTCGCTGGTTAGTCAGAAATGTCAGCACTACGGCCTTTTCTTCTAGGCGGTGTTGGCGACCGCAAGGGGAAGTATGAGAGCCTGCCGATGGTATCACCCTCTACGCGTGATGACGTAGTTTCTGCATATACGGATCCCGCCAGAGTTTGCCCAAAAGCGCCGTTAACAGCTACAGCTGTACAAAAGCTGCTCGTATGACACGAGAAGCAACAGTCACCGCGATTAATTCTCTGCGGCAAAAAATGCTCTGTGGAATCGTCCAGCGTGTAACTGAGATGCAATGAAAATTCACTTGTGATTGACGTGGCCTCGTTGAAAAGGAAGGGTCAAGCAAAAAAAGATTTCATGTAAATGTTTTCGTTTATCCCTTTGTGTTAAAAAGGAAGACATATATGAAGCAATTTTAGGGACGGAATATCCAATGGTTATCAAGAAGAGCGGAGTATATCGGTCACGTCTGAAAGAACCAAACATTGAAGCACAACGTAAACTTTCAGCCACAAGACCGCAACCCGACAGGACGGTTCAGGCATATGCGTTGGTGTCCAACCGACTGCCTTCCTATACCGTCATGACGGCTTACGACTAAATAGTTGCGATGGAAACTGCGAACCGGGTAAGGCGTCGCAGTGGAACGCAGCCGGTCGTACTGAAGCACACTTAATCAGCGTTAAAGTGCGATTGATTGAGCGTTTGTAGATTAAAGCCTCATCGCTTGTCGGGGGGTTAGGCCATGGGATTAAAGGTGCCCGGATGTGCATTTAACGGCCGACTTGATGAATGAGTTCAACACCTGCAATCCTCGCATGTCCTGGGACCCACCGAATGGTGACCGATGATGAGTGAAGTGTGGGTAGAGCCGCTTCGTGGTCTGCTCGGAGATCTGGGGGGATTTTGCGCTGCTGCAAGGCGCGAATGGCAGCCTTGGAGTCCGTATATACGCCTCGCAAGTGGGCTCATTTTCGTCTTCTGCGCATAAGAAAGGAAGTAGCGGTGACGTCAGAACGCCGAGCCCTGATTGGCTGATCGCGTCCCCCTATCTGAGCGTCGTCTGCTCCTTTGCAACGTCGTCTGCTCGCAACATCGTCTGCGTCTGTCTTACCTTTCCTGCGACTTTCGGAAGTGCAGGTCGTTACGAGCGAGCTCGACTTCGCCTTTCAGAGAGGGCAGACGAAATAGCTCGAGCGGTACGTTGTTTTTGTCTAACAACTAGCAGACGCGCATCAAGAAGGGATCGAAGTCAAAGTACTCACCGGCGAGGTGTCCCGAAACGCCGAGGTTTGTTTGCTAAGAACCGAGAGTGAGCGTGTTGGTGCCCGCAAGTTCCCTCCCAAATACTTTTTTCCTCCTTTCGTGTGCGGCGAGACCCCTCATTCTTTAACGGCGTCGGCGGGTTGGCGCAGTTAACGTCGTCTGCTTTACGTCTGCTAGTCAAAGCGATGGCTGCATTACCTTTCCTGCGTCTGGTGGAGATTCACCGTTTTTCAGCGGCGAGAGTCACCGTTGCCTCGGGAAACGAGGAGCTAACAAGAGGAAGAAATTGACCTAGCTCTTAATCTAAAATTGAGGTCAGCGTTCAAAATATAATACGGGAAGGGTTCACAAGGGTCGCGCGGGCATATTCCATTCAGCACGCCAGCCGGTCGTGGGCAGACGGTCGCCGAGTCGCGGAGTGCCTGGTAGGCCTAACTGCTGAGCTCGCTTCTTCGGTTTCGGTGGTATCGTGGCCGTTGGAGCTTTTTCCGGGTGTTTGTGGATCCAGCGTTCTTGTTCGTCGTGGTCTGTTTCAAGTACTGTTTACTTTTTTCTTGCTGCTTGAAGTCGGAACGCGTGAGAAGCGCACGTAAAAAAATAAACGTCCGTGGGTCGTCGCGACCGCGACGCTGTCGGCCATGCTGATTTGATCGTAAGAAGTGCGTAAGACAGCTTCGGAGCTGTCGTAGGATTTCGTCATAACCTGCACGAAACTTACGAAAATTTCGTTTCGTGAATACGAATTTGTTCTTAAGTTTTGTCTTACGCACATTTTTGACGTAAGATCGTTTTGTGAATCTGGCCTCTGCACTTCCGAAAGTCGCAGGAAAAATAAGACAGACGCAGACGACGTTGTGAGCAGACGACGTTGCAAAGGAACAGACGACGCTCAGATAGGGGGTCGCGATCAGCCAATCCGGGCTCGGCGTTCTGACGTCACCGCTACCCCCTGCGCAAGAAGCAGACGAACTTGCCGCCGCATAGGTTTTGTAATCTGATGTGCGAGGCAGTTGCACAAAATCTTGTATAGCATGTAGGACGGGAACTAATTCTGCGTGTGACGTCATTGGGGGCTACTATATAGACCCCTAGTGTGAACCCGGGGGGGTTTGGCATTGTGGTGTGTAAATTCCGTATGCCGCAGTTCCCGTGGCTCCTGTCTCGGAGACGGACGCATCAGAATAAGCTATGATTTGTGTGTGGAAGGATGGGTTGTGACGGCTAACTTGCGCCCTCCTGCGTGCGTCGCCTATGTCCGGGGACATGTGGCGAGGTACAGGGGCAAAGCGCAGGTTTGAGTGTAGGGGTTGGGTAGGTATATGTATGGGGGCGTCAATGGGAGAAAGTCCGGCTTGCTCCAGGATCCATCTTCCCTGCGGTTTTCCTCAGAGGCAGGGCTATTTGTCGATCCCGATGTAGGTGCAGAACTGTTTTGAGGGAGAGAAATAGTCCAGTGTCGTAGAGTTTCTGGTTGAAGGTGGAGATAGAAAGTGTCAGGAAAGCCTTTTGTGGTGTGTTCAACGCTGGTGAGAGTTTGGAGAGTTGTTGTTTAACTGTAAAATGTGTTGTAGAATAGATAATCGTATCGAAAGCTAATGCATGAACTAGTTGGCTCGCTTGCTTTTCATAAAGACCTGCATGCTTCTTGACCACTCTGCGTACCAGGTAAGTAACCGAGTCGCATGTGCTTATTCCTGAATTGACATTAGCATTGTTTGTCCTCTCTTGTAAATGTATGCCTAGAATTTTACACGAGGAGGCTCTCAGGATAGGGTTTACGACGATGTTTAGAGATGTCTGATAATTTACAGATTGCTGATATTCGGTGTGTGGCAAAAAGGGCACTTGTGATGTGTCTGGGACAGGTTGAAGGCCTACTCGTGCGAGGTATTCACTTATGATGTCCATTCCCTGTTACACAGTTGACTCCACCTTCCCAGGTGTTGCGTGGGTCCACCAGAGAGTGGGATCATCCACATGGAAGATGTGTGACAGATGAAGGATTTGTTCGAGGCGACGGGCCAGCTGGACCATGGCGAGATTAAATTGCGAAGGTGAAAGCACCTTGTGGGGTGTTGCTCTGAGCGTGATTGATGGGGACGTCTCATCAGCTACACTAAAGCTTACTGTGCAATTTATGAGGAAGTTGAGGATGTATCTGTATAGTTTGTGTCCGCAGCCTGTTTCTCGAACTGAGGAGAGTAAGTGGTTGTGGGCGACGTAATCGAATGCTTGGTTACATGTAGGATAAATTTACCCGGCAACTTTTTGTGACTTGACATTGGGTAACAAACTAACCCATGCTTAAAATTTGATACAGGCAACGGGTACCGGTAATATGTCACATATTTGGTAATGTATTGATTGCGCAGGCGAACAGGTGGATGTTCACCATTTTGTTCTTAGCCCACGACTGAGGCAGGAAAATAGGAAAGTTTCAAAGTAGAAGAAAAACGAACAGTCGAGGTCACGTGTCCTCGACTGTTCATTTTCTTCTACTTTGAAACTTCCCTGCTTTCCTGCCTCAGTCTTGGGCTAAGAACAAAACGGTTAACATAACATATATATACACGCTGCAAATGACAATTAGGCATTCGACGATATGAACGTCGAAAAACCATTCGCAACGCAAGAATTTTAAGCATAATAAGAAACACCCTGCGTTTCTTTAATTGTCAGGGACTATAGTAACACGTGCAGTGTACATGTCTGATTTTCATGTCACTTTATTTTGGGCAGGTGTCAACGTTGATGTGCAGTTGGTCATTATTAAGCTTTCCCAAAGAAAGCAACAGCTGTCAGCGCCAAGTCCCTTGGATTTTCGCTTAGTAAAATTTATTGCCCAGTAATCTACTTCGCATATTGCCCAGAAACGATCTCGCTCTCACGCCTTGCGTAAGATGGATCATCACGTATTAGATGCTCACTCGTTACCTAGTTTAATAGCTTGCTAACACGATTTTAGAGCTGTCTCGGATAAATAAATATGGAGTGCCGATTTTCGTGCAATAGAAAAGAAATAAATGTCAATAAGAAACTGACGCGCAGAATTGTCAAAACATTCTGCCCCTCGTGTATTCGTGGTTGCACATAAATAAAAAAAAAGCTTGATACCCTTATATTAACGCTAAGTATTGGAATAAATATTGTAGTAAAGTTATTAGTTAGTTTACGAAGAAATGTCAGAAGGAGTGATCTTCGAAAACATCTATACGCTGCTTTCAACGGCCAAAAGAATAAAGGTACAAAAATGCAGCTCTGAAAATACTTACCGAAATGCTTTCTTTGTTAGTATTTTTTTTCCGGTTTTTCAGTCAATTTTAATGTAGTCACCAACTACTAAAAAAATTATGAATTTGAACGGTTTGCTGTCGAAACGCTTTTAACACTAATTGTGAGCTCATGAATGGTACTGTCATAAATTTAAATGAAACACGAAAGCTCAATTTTAATTGAAGAAATCGCTTTTTCCTTTTACTTGGTAATTTACGATAGAAAATACCTGTCCTCTTGAGCTTGAGTCATCACAAGCATGCATGTAATTTTGGAAAATAATGACGTCTTCCTTATTTTACCTTTATTGTTTCAAATCTGCTAGTCTCTTCTCCGTCGTTGGTCTGGTATTTACACGTCATTTCGCGCTTGTCATTTCTCTAGAAGGCCGTCACCTCGATTTCGTCGTTACAGCTTTCCTTCCCGGTATATCCATAGCGGTTATTTTCGACGAAGAACTCTTCCTCTTGTTCCAGGCGGTTCCAAAAGGCTTGGAAGTCCAGGTCAGGGCCGAGTCCTCCGTATTCCTTGGGGAGGCTGTCCACGGGCACTTCTTTGTGGAGGCCTTCGGTGTTCGCTCCGTGGACATGAAGCTGCGGGGAGGAAAGGCAAATATGCATACACGGGCGCGGCACACATTGCATAATGCACCGCTACATTTTATTTAAAAAAAACTAAAAAATACATGTTTTCCATATATATTTTTACGTGTAACATGTAATTTTTTAACATGTACAGGGTGTCCCGGAAAATATTTACAAGCTTTTTTTCACCGCAAATATAAACGACGCGTCGCCGAACGCTCATTCTCCGCCCAAAGGCAGCACTAGAGGTCCGAACTAGATACCATAGCGGCAGCACGAACCGTTTTTTTGTTGAATTGTTATAAGGGATTTTCTAAAAAAATTAATGGGAAAATTGCGGTCAACGGAGCTCTCGAATACATGGACCTCTATAGCACCGGAAACCAAAACCGAGCAAAAATGAGCCAAATTTTCCCATTAAAATTTTCAGAAAATGACTTATATCTATTTAAGAAGATATTGGTTGGGGCTGAAACGATATGGTACCTATATTTCGGACCTCTAGCGCTGCCTCTGGGCGGAAAATGAGCGTTCGGCGACGCGTCGTTTATTTTTGCGGTGAGAAAAATCCCGTAAATGTTTTTCGGGGACGCCCTGTAATGTATAAAAAAGCATTCTAATGTAAGGTTGATACATGAATATGCGTGTGTAGTATGGGACCCTTGCCAGTATTATTTTATTGAGAGACAAGCCAACGTTCAGTATCAGGCTGCGCGACTTGTTAGTATTTACTGTGACCACTACGTTAAAATTTCTAAGTTAAAAGTCATGCTGGGTTGAAATGCCTTGACCACACACACAAAAAAATTTGGATTAAAAATATTTTTTTATGTTTATTATAGTAAGACCAGTATAGATAAGAGCCAGTATATTTTTGGACCAGCTTACATTTCAGCCCGGTTTGATAACTCTATGAAAGTCCTTGAGGATTCTTCGAAAGCAAACAGTTTTGATAATTATTTTTTTCTGAAGACAGCAAGATATTGGAATATCCTATTAGAAGAGTTAGCCACCATTAGGGACAACGATGTATTTCTGTTCCAATTTTGTCAACTTTGCCACGTGAGTTAAAATTAACTGATTTTCCTGCCCCCTTTCCTTCTCCCCCCCCCCCCCCCCCCCCTTTGCGATAATGTCACCGAGGCGCTGTGGGTATCACGCAAATAAACGAATTAATATATTTAGCATGATGGTGTTGTCTAAATGCGAAAATATTAAAGCGAAAAATTGCTATTTCTTGCTTAGTAAATGAGCTCCTTCGGCACCAGTCCATTTTGGCCCTGCCTTTAATTAAGAAATAGAAAACCCGAATAGGACATTTATTGGCGTGCCAAGGTCCGTATATGCCAGGGGAAAATTTTTTTTTATTTCCACAGTAACTAAATTAATATTTCACTGCTTGCATTACTTTTGCTCCTCTTTATAATTTGGTCTTAAATTTGATATAGCATGCGTTTTAAATGCTGGATGCACTGCAGATAAGAATCATGTTCTTGCGTGCACATGGGGCAAGGGCAACAGACTTGAAATAAACTAGTAAGATCAAATAATTACCTGCAATTAAACTACTGAGTTCAATGAACAACAAGCATAATGATTACAATACTTCTTTAATTTTTAACGAAGTCAAAATCGCAAAAGAGCCTTTTTTAAGCGGCTAACAAACTATTTTTTTTAAAGTTTTTCATAGAAAAAAAACGCAGCAACATCGCAACCAAACCTAAATAGTCCGATTCTAAATATTCCAAAACATACACATGCCGAATTCGGTTGAGATGTGACAACATTATGAACAAACATTCTTCTGCTCATATTGCAAAAATGTTTCAAAATGATATATATATATATAAAGGAAAAAAAACAAAAAAAACATTTGTATGTTGACCCAGATGTCTACCGATACTCTTTCGCGGAGGGAAAGTAATATTTTGATAATGATTTTCAGTGCTAAACTTAAGTTACAGAAGACTGTGATAGATTTGAGACAGTTAAATCTACTTATGTGATGGCTGCTGACGTCACAATTCGAAGAAAAATGCACAAAAATGTATCAAATGTATGGTTGCCAAGAGGAGTAAAATACATATTTTACTAATTTCGCAATCACAACCGGCATTTATTCTTTTCATTAATAAAATATGAACATTCGACAATATTAAACAAAAAAAAAAACATTTTCTTTTTGTGAAATATTGCTGTTTTTTTTTTTTATTATTTGCAGCTTCCCTTAGAAGAACTATGGTTCTTGGGTGAGACAACTATGCTACGCTACTACCGATTTACCGGAACCCACCGAAATCCATGTTGGAGGCAACCGTCGCTGTTATGCTACTTTTTGTGTGCTTTGGGGCCGTGTTTGCACTGTAGCTCGTCCTCTCACTCGAGGTTTACCATGGCCCATTGCGCCATAAATAATTGTGCCAGCATTAAAAGTCGACAACAACGAAGCCACGGCCAGCAGTATTGTTTTTTTTTTTTCTAGAATTCCAGCAATTATCAGGAATCAGGACAGGGCGACGCTCAAGCAATCGTTTCGCAAGCGTTATGAAGGGCTCCGACGGATACGCCGGCACAACCTCGTACAGGCGGGTAAAGACGGGAGCAGAACGCGGCAAATCCTGGGAGCTAACATCTCCGGTCCCGAGAAAAAAAGCAAGAAAGAAAGCAACAAAAAATAAAAAAAAAAAAAGCAGATGAAGGTTTAGGTCTGTTCGTTTTGCCGCAATAAGTTGAAGTTGCTCGAGCGCTTGTCAACTTTATTTAACGTTGTAAATGCTCCATTCCGTTTTTTTTTTTTTTTTTTTTTTTTTTTTTTTTGCGAAGTAAGCGAAATTAACGTGGTACAGACCTTACAACTGATGTTTTTCTGCTTCTTTGTGCACATTAAGGCGTCGATAGCGATATGGGCTCATCGGGATCGCCAGCTGGGACCGCCGACCAAATGCATGGGGCCTTTCAATCTAGGTTTTTGTATCAACTCTATGATCTCGACAGAAAAACTTCGCACACAAACTAAGGGTTTGTGGACTGCACTTCGTGTCAGGTAAGGAACCTCTTTGCGATTGGCTAGGAAAAAGCAATATTCCGAAATGTGGTTATACAACGACGGCTTTATGACTTTATGGGACTACTGCCGCCTTAATATGACACTAAATGCCTTCAATATGGTGCCAAGGCACTGCTAGCAGAGAACAGTGTTGGTATCATATCAGTTTTAAGCCTAACCGGAAGTGACGGCAGGTACAAGAAACGTATAGCGTTTAGTTACTGTTGAACAAGGCAACGTTCATTTTAAAACACACACGCTCAGGCGTCATATGCATTCATTCCAAGAACATTTATGTGCGGTGAAACAATTGAAATTTTGGATGTTTTTGACAACTAATCACGAGCGAAATATAGCACCATCTAGAGCAGGTATCGCCATTTGTTTTTGAAAAATATGTTCCACACCATGATTCCGTGCGCGACACTATACGGCGAGCAAGTACATCTGCTCCTTGCGCACCTCGCGCATTTGTTTACCCCCGACCTGAAGCAATTACGTCGCGCGCTTGGCTTCAGGTAGGGGGTAAACAATTACGACGCGCGCTAGTGTCATCGCGCGTCCCGTCACGTTATCTATAACGTCATTAATCTCAGGAAAAGGGGAAAAGGGGGACAAAGTACACACACAAATACCAGGATACCAGAATCAGGGCGATTATTTCAGTCGCGCACTGTCCCCCTAGCTGTGTTTGGAGCTTGTGTGTTTGTCCTTTGTCCCCCTTGTTCCCCATCTTGAGTGATTATTAACGTTAGTATTGTCCAGCTTGCTTGCACGTTTGCATTATTTGCATTATCATCACAGCGTCATCTATGTTGCCCTTTGATTGGTGTACTCCTCTTTTTGTCCCGATGTCCCGAAGACGCAATTTTGGAACACTTGCTCGCCGTATAGTCTATGGTAGGTCAAAATGCAATACCAACTCCGCCACCAGCTTGAGTTTTTACATTTCACAGCACTCCGACTCACGGGCAGCCAAAGCACAACCGAAGTCAACGAGCGCTCATCGCGTAACCAATGTTGGAAGTTAGGCGTAACGTATTTCGACGTTATTGGTAACGTGTTAGTTTTTACAGTAGTATTATACTAACATATTGGTGACAATCTAAAGTGACTAACGAATAAAATATTATGGTTACTAGGAACTTACCAAACCGTTAGGATGTTCCGCGTACCGCAAAACCGGAGCCTCTGAAGCACACTTTTAAGTACGCGCCCCGCGGTCGCGGTAACCATGGGGCACGCATTTAAAAGCATGCTTCCAAGGCTTCAGTAGTGCGGTCCGCGGAACGCGGTAACGCTTTGCTAAAAACCCCTATCCGAGAGTTTTAGAGAACCGTTTTTGCACATCCGATACGGTATACGGTGGGCCCTCGGGTACGAACTCCGCATGTGCGAGTCTTCTGTGATAGCGCATGCGCAGTGCGTACCGGAGGGTCCATCGTACCGTATCGTGCGTGCAAAGAAGGTTCCCTAAAACTCTCTATTATTTCACAGTATTTCCTATACAATTGAATAGCTCGTTACTGGTAACTTTTGATCTAAATTCGTCACGTTTCCCGACCCTTTAAAGGGACAGCGTGTCATGGGGACCCTCTGCAAGTTTTATGAGCGAAGCATAAAATGTATTGTGAAATTACTTTTAACCGTTTAGTTCGTGTCATAATTTCTATCCGATTCTTACTAATGCCAACAAATACCAGTTAAATCTAAACTAACACAAAACTCACGCAAAAGCAGCGTTCGTTTGAATTACGAAGCAACTGTAACGGTATCTTTTATGTTCAATTCATGTCTAAACTCTCACCACTGTCCCGTATGCAAATTTAATTTAATACAATCGCGTCGCCTAGCTTGGACATCTTCGCAGATATACCAGTTTTTTCGCCTGGACTTGGCAAGTCTAGTTGAAAGAAAACTTTATTACATTTTGTGTCAAGTGTTCGACCTATTTGTAGTCATGCTAATTTGTACATTTTAAGCTGTGCGTGTGCTATGTTTCTTCTTTTTGTTTTGTGTGCGCCAATGTGAAGACCCGCGTGGCTGTTTTGGGGCACATTAAATAAACAAACTAATATTATTATTATTATCTTGTTACATTTGCTTAATGAAATGAGTCTTAACAACGCGTTAGATACTGAGAAACTAAAGTTTAACAGTATTTTGTTCCTTTTTTTCGATTACAGGAAGAACTACGCTCATAATACGTCAATAATTATAGTTTTTCTTTTTTTTTTTTTTTTGCTTGTGATTTAAATGATTTATTCCGACTAAAACAAAGTAAAAAAAATTACGAACGCCTGAACATACTTAGTTAAATTTAAAACAATTTTCGCACAGGCAGCCTTCCTTCACATCCGAGTGGCGCCGCCTGCCAGAAGTCAGGGCTAAGAAGGTCGAAATTCGGTGATACCGCACAACCTGTTCGGTAAATTAAAGGGCTAGTGGCCGGTGCCATTTTCGGTGTTCGCGCGTAAGGCGCGCGCTTTGCTTGCCTTGTGAAGCCGCCATCACGTGCATTCCGGGTTTGTAGAAGACGCACACTGGACTGTGGTATGGTAAACCTTAGAATAGTGAGGTGATTTCACCGCTTACAAAAGTCGCGAACGAATTGGTGGGGGAAAAGGATAAAACATTTTTGAAAACTAAAGCTTTCAAGCTTTTTTTTTAAATTTATTTATTGACACATGTCCCTAAAGTTTGTAATTATTCATTCATGAATTTCTTAAGATTAACTTCCGTAGCACTATATGGCTTCACGGTGGATGCTAAACATGCTGACTCGAAAATCAGACGTCAAACGTCTATGAGGAGTGTATATAAACACTTGTGTCACGAAATGACAAACTATAAATTAAACAGTTCAGAATTCATTAAAAATAAGGCCGCTCTCAAAGGTTGCTACATAACTTTTTTATCACAAAATGTAACTTACTTTCTCGAATCATCTCTAGACAGATCTCTGTGGAATAAGTTCCCGTCCAAGTGATTTTACTTCTTCATTTATTGAATGCCGCAGAAGGTATAATAATATAACTGCCGCCATACCTGCACCATTATTTTACTGCAAAGTTCAAAATAAAGGTAATTTTAAAGCATGAGATGAGATTTTACTGCGGTTGCCTCAGCCTTCAGCGTTAGCCATGCCTTTTAATATAACATTCGAATAAACCCCACGGAAGCGGGACTCTAAAACTGCATGAATCTCCGAAAATTCACGCATCTGCCAAGTTGATTTAATTCGCCCCTCGGTCTATTGTGCCTTTGTGTGCGCTTTGCTTAGCGTGATCGTGTCTTATTATCTTGTTTCGAACGCTTCTTCTTATGTTTTGCTCTGGAGACGGTCAAAGTGCGCCTCTCGGCACGCGTTTTGGCATTGACTGTGCTACGGCGGCAATTCGTTTCCGTCAATTTCTATGTTGTTTTGTATGCTAGCTCGAGCTGTCACAATCATGTACTATGAAGCGTGTTTCATATGAAGCGTTTTTGGCCCTAGAGCGGCGCGATTTCTGCCGTCTTGGCGCCCTGGCCAGCACCAGCGGTTGAGCAGCGCGAGCGCCGTGACGGCAGAAATCGCGCCGCTCTAGGGCCAAAAACGCTGCATGTGAAACACGCTTAAAGGATGTTGTCAGGCCATTGGGAGGGAGATAGAACTATAGGGGGCGCTTTATCAAGCCTGTTGTCCACACAGCCCAGTGTTTACTAACACAGCATCATACAAATTTTGAACCTCTCTTAGCAAGATCGAGGCACGAGCGCTTCGCTCTGACCAGTTCATTAGTCGCACGAGGAGCGGCTTTCGAATCGTCCTCTTCGATTTATCTAATCAACAACAAACAATAAAATTTGGCATTTTGCGCGCACAGCAGAAGCGTATCACTAGAGGCGTGTCTTTTCGATCTCCTCCCCGTCAGGGTTGCTGACACGAGCATGGGGTTTGATTTCGCGGATCATTGGCACGTGTTCTCGTGCAAACGACACCACGGATGAAGCAACGCACTCCCGCCAGAAGCTTTAACAATGTTGTACGCTAAGTATGAGAGGAAGAATAATCGAATGACACTAATACCCCAATCCGATGGCCAGCCTAAATGTACGTTTAACATAGGGGGGATCGGTTACCGGGTGGGCTAGTGCGCACCAGCTCGGAGCACGTGGATAGGAGGCTGGCGCTGCAGAACCCAGGGATCCTGGGTTCAATCCTCACCTCTGCCCGTGCGGCGTGCGGTCGTGTATCACTACCGCAGGGTACACGTCAAAGACCCCAGGCCAGTGGTGGTACAGTACTGGGTAAATTGCTCATCTACAGCGAGTGACTTGTCAAAACTTTGAAATAGCTGACCAACTACACGCTGTATAAATATCCACACAACCCCAATTACCTTTAACATGGGTCTCTTTGCAATTGGCGAATGAGCCAGCACTCATCGGTCGCGAGGATACACCACACGCGGAGGATAACGAACTGATTCGCCTCTTACCATAAAGGTCCCTTAGCCAAAGAAACCTTTATGATCCTGTAAACGGGGTATAAACACCCTTGTCGGTTCTGCTGCGCCTCTTAGTTGTTTTTTTTGTTTTTTTTTTTAATGCTCATATTCCCGCGTCATATGGCAACACGCCTCTCGCTCCTGCTGCGTCGCTCGAAGAGGTGGGTGCGTCGCTCGAAGGAGAGAGGTGGCTGAGACTTCCTTAGAAAAGGCATGTAATGCTTGAAACCTGGATTGTCGTTCGAGAAAGAGTTGAGAAATGTTCATATACCGCGTGAAGCCAAGCGATTATCAGCTATGCGAAGGGACCGAGTAAATTGGTTTCGTAACGTATCGAGCTAGTATTTACTAAGACGGTGTCTAAAGGGGGTGTACTTCGTTTATCAAAATTAAACGAACTTACTTGAATAAAAGCTATAAATCA
Source organism: Ixodes scapularis (assembly GCF_016920785.2). Classification (NCBI taxonomy): domain Eukaryota; kingdom Metazoa; phylum Arthropoda; class Arachnida; order Ixodida; family Ixodidae; genus Ixodes; species Ixodes scapularis. The sequence goes on along the minus strand of NW_024609835.1, from coordinate 181,574,044 downwards.
AATAAACTGAAACCCGTAACTACGACGTGCGCCTGCCGTCGAAAGGTATCTGATTGACGCAACTAGCCGACAGATGGAAGCACGTAAGATTGCCGGCGGTCACAACTAGTACTTCCCTTGACCTTGGCAATAGCAGACGATGTTTCTGAGCCAGAAGCGATAAGCTATTTTTCTGTGCTAATTGTAAGTGAACAATGTTTTTTTTTTATTTTTAACAATAAAGCAAAACTAAATTGAACAAGGCAAGTACAAACGAAGCAGATGTTTTCTTTATTCATGTTTAGCCGCCATCTATCGTCTGTTGCACCAATCATATGTCTTTCTACAGCAGACAGACGCCGTAGGTAGTAATTTTAGGTCGTTAATTTTTAACGATTGGCTGTGGCAGGTTTGTTTAAAAAAAATTTGCAAACCCAATGTCCACCACCTTCAGACACTCGTTGAGTAAATTCGAGCGCAGTACTTTAAGAAACTAATTTATGCGGTCTCTTCTGACAGCCAGCAATCTCCTTGACTCACGCTGAAGTTTATCAGACTGTTCGTGCGACTCACCCTATCTGCCATCTTCTTGCTGATGAAAGGTCGAACCATAGCGTAAGCCATGTCGAAAGTGTACGACTCATTCACGATGTGAGTCGCTTTTATTCGTGCCGGTACACAGTCCTGCGATATTTGAAGAAGGTTAGTGGAGACAGAGCAAGCGAAAACAACACTTGGTTTTCTTACGAAACTACACGGAGCATTGGTCTGCGTATTTTGGCAATTTTCTTTCTAAACAGCACTTAAAACGATGGAAATGAGCCGTTATATGTGCAGCATATTTTGCTTAGTCGGAAGGTAATAACAAAAAAAAAAAAAAAGGCCTGGGAAAGAAAGTTATTAGTTCAGTCAGCAGAAAAGCATTAAACCACGGCTGACGCAAGTGTACAGAAACAATTAATAGCTTCAAGAATTAAAGTGCGCTGGCTACTTTTGAAAATTATTTTCAGCTGGCATACGTTATGTGGAAATTTGTAGCTCGTCGTTCCTTTATGTAAGATAAGTTGTCAGATTTGGGGGGTAAAATGTCTTTAAGTAGTCACTTGGCGAATTTCAATAATTTGCGTTAAATAGCGCTCGAAGAGAATTTTTCTTTCTAAAATTTAACAACTTATTTGGCCTATATTAACGGCAGGCTACAAATCCTCAATTCAGACATGCCAGCTAGAGAAAGCAGATAGAAAACTATCAAATTGTAGTTAATCTCGCAATGAATTGATTTTGTATACTTTTGCCCTGATGTCCGCCGCTGTCGATAACTTTGCTCTGCAGGAATGATTTCACCGTTTCCGGCGTCCTTTTTGTTCTTAATATTTACGTTCTTAAAATTAAACGCCCCTTAAATTATGTTTTTGCTTTGTGTGACTCCACTGGTGGGAAGTATATGGCCCTTTCGGACTACTTCAGGGACTGCTCGCCAGTCACTGGAGCTAATCAGAAATCTCTATAAAATATATTTGGGAATATTAAAACCTACTTTGCACTTAATTTCAAGGGCATTACAAAATATTTTGAATTATTCTGTTAAATATTTGGGGACCCAGATCGTGACTTTATCTTAACATTTCGAGTTGCACGCCCAGGTTTCTATCTTGCATCTAAAATATATTTTTCCGACAATCAACCTAGGTGTTATATACTCGAAATAAAATCATCATCATATGTCATTTAGGCAGTGACACATGCCAACCGTTCTAACGATATTTGGACTGAACTGTATTTGCGCTTTACGGACGTCACGAACGGCGCTACGAATCGTACATTCCTGCAACTATATGCGGAAACATTTCATGCCAATTCAGATCAAACTTTAATTTCTTTCTGCAGACAACGTTTACAATTTGTTAAACTATAGCAGCAGCCTACTGGTTCAATAAATTTAATATACCCTCTGTGGAAAGTCCATCGAGTAATATTTGGTGTCGCCATTGCTTGGACCACCTAGCCTAAGTCTTTTTAGACTTAGGTTAGGCGGCTCAAGCTACCGGCCGTTACAGCGGGTTTAGCCATTAACATTCATCTATCCATCCCTATATGAACACGATGCGCGTGACTGGATCCCAGCCTTCGCCGAACGCTAACGCAGCGCTCGTTTCTGAATACGAGCACAGAGTATGCGAGCAAGCAATGGAGGACGGTCGTTGGCGCGGACTTTTAAAAATAATCTGCGTAAACCCGTTTATTTTTTTGTTTTTGTTTTTGTTTTAGTCACAGCGCTAAGTGGATTTTATTCACTCGCAGCGTTAGCAGAATGAGGATGGCAGCAATACCATGAGCACGATATGCAATAACGACTATGGTGTTATTGAGAGAGCGGCCCTGGGCACCATCATTTGCACTTGCAGCGTTGCTGCTGCAATATCGGATCTTTCTTCAGCCCTTATCGGTAAGGAAGAAAGACTGTCGTATCACAGGAGCAGAACGTACATGAAATTAACAAATATGTAAAGGCTGCTTACCACAGCAAAAGCACGACTTGATTCGTCGAAAAAGATATTTTATTTTTATATAATTGCTATCCCCCTTTGGTCGTGGTGATTTTAATAGCATAATTCTTCAGCCAAAGCTTTACGAAGAGCGTCCGAACCGTTTACAATCTAAACACTCGCGACGCTAGTAGGCTGCTCTGCTTAGACCAATTTGATACTGAAATCTCACTGAAACAGCAGGAAAACGGTTTTTAAAATTGCCGTCTAGTTTCACTCAAAAAATGAAAATGGCAGTGTAAGTCTTTCAAATGCCCGGCCTCCATCACGTGCTCCATGCTCTCCGCGCCTTGCTTTGGAGGCGGGCGCGAGCTCGAGGTGCACACTACGCGGAAGCTTTGGGATAGAAGACCCACGCTGGAGGCGGGACAACCAAAGCTGCTCCCTGATGTTCGCATCCTGTCAGTAGCTATAGCACGGCACAGTTTGAACTTATCGATTTAGATTTAGAGGAACCCTCCGCGTTAATGTCGTTTAAGTTGTGCGGCGTACAAGGTGAAACAGTGTTCTTTTTTTTTAATTAAAGATCTATGATGGGGTGTGCAAGAGTGCTACTGCATTCTAATGAACTGAAGCGTAAATTATGCGAACCAGGAAAAGCCGAAGGGACATCTTCAGCAGGCCGAAGTTGATGGAGAGAACTTTGTCCGCAGTAAATCCGCCAAAGTCGTGGATGCAGGTGACACCTTTTGTTTGCACCACCGGGTCAGGTATCAGATGTTCCATGATAAGGGTTAGGCCTTGTAGTGCTTCGCCGTAGGAAGTAGTCTGGGGATTCCAGGCACCTGAAAATAAAGCGAGCACTTTCTTAGACATCACGCAATATTTGCTGTAATCTTCCTTCGATACTAGACGTTCACCCTCAAGCTGAGGCTAAAAGTTCCGCCTTCAGCGCGAGCTGGCTGGCTTCCGCAGTGCTTTGATTGCACGTGCCTGCACGTTCACACTTGTGTTAGCAAGGGCAGACGCTCGCGCTGAAGGCGGAGCTTCTAGTCTCAACTTAAGGGTGAATGCATGGAGCAAAAGAGCGCTAACATCTCAGGCAGTAGTTAGCGTCACAACGCTACTTCGCGATATCGGAATTATGACCAAAGATGTCCAATTTACACCACAGGCTCGTGCTGAATTAGGATTTGTAATGAATCAAAATAAGTAAAATATTTAGGCTTTAGTTTGATTTTACACGAAAGTCCCGTCCACTTCTGAGCCATTGTCATATTCGAATCTTTGTTTTTATCTTTGAGTTCGCGCATAAATTTAATTGACATTTTTTTGACAGCGATAGCTACTATGGGTTCTTCCCCTCACCCGAAGTGATAGCTTAGGAAGTACGTCGTTGATATTATGAAATGTTTAAAAAAGTTATTCTCCAATACCGCCGTTGCTCTCACGAGATCTGCCCCCGGTTCGGCTTATTGTGTAAAGAGAGCGCGAAACACCGAAGCCAGGCCAGCTGCTTCGACGTGCCGTCTAAGCAATCACATGTGTTGGCGGGAGCTGTACATATTAATCTCGCTCAGTGCCCGCTAGATGGCCACAGTTGCAATTAAGTCGCATCACGCCATCTGTATCTCCTGGTGCCTCCATTAGAGTGCCTCTGTTCTGTAGAAGTAGATAAACGTATCACTTTCCAATCAGACGTTAGAAATGACCCATCCAGGTGAGGTGCCGACCCCGGCATAAGAATATATTAGGGTCCGATACTTTGTCGCAGCTGTCGCTGTGACTGCATAGTCGATTCGCACGGGATTGATTACTTTGAAGTTAGCGTTTTTAAGTTCTAATACATGTGCCGTATTCAATGGAAAGTGAGAGTTCACAGTTAATATTTAACAGAACGTTCACTATCTCGATCAGGTCTTTCTCTAACGCAAACTTCTTAAGGGAGCACACTCCCTAGGAGGGTCAACTTTTGAACCCTTGGCTTAACATTAATGAAATTTACAGGGCCAGCTGGTGGTCATCCTAGAGGGTGCATAAGAAGATTTCATGTCCATCGGTTAAGTGCGAAGGAAATTAGGCCAGCTTTTATCAGCAATACGCCTACATTCTTTAGTTAATCAATCGTCGGAAAACTATCACGATATTCAAGATATTTATTCGCTAGATATATAGCAGAATGCCTAGGAGGTGCAGCTATAGAAAGCTTTTTGTAAAAAGTAATTTATTTCTATCAATTTTTTCTTCTGCAAAATTGGTCAACTTGTTGGTGTTCTGTATTTACAGGCATCTGCAAAGTGACAAAAACATTCCATAGCTGCATTCCTTATTAAATTTCAGTTAGAAAAAAGTGAAGAACGAGCCTCCCCTGTATTGCCATTATCAAACGATAGGTTGACTAAAATGAATTTTATACCAAAAAGTGGAACGGAGAAAAATGCGTGCTCTAACCCTACCTTTTCTTTAGCTTCGGTGGACGGAAAATAATTTATAAAAAAATAACTATGCAGTGTAAACTAGTGAACGTTTCTGGGAATACTCTCTGGATGTAGATGGATGTAAATATGTAATTGAACTAAAACTAGATGGATGTAAATATGTACTTTAACTAAAAATAGAACTAAATGAAAATATTTAAGGAGGGACACCCCCCTTAAATATTTTCATTTAGTTCTATTAGTGGCTATGACGCATCGGTAGGCCTTTTTTAATTATTGTAAATTAGTTAAGGTGTGAATGAATGAAAGACGTTTACAAATATCTGTTATGCAAAACATAGAGCGCAGCTCTTGAGGAGGAGGGGGCGAGGGTGCGGAGGGGAAGGGAGGCACATCCTCCTCCATACCCTGCTCTCCTACACCTCCTTTCCTCGTCCTCCTCCGCCTCCTCCTCTTCTCCCTCCTCCTTCCCTCCTCCTCCTTGCCTTATCTCTCCTCCTGCAGCTGAATTTGCTCATTTAATGGGTGACGTGACACGAAGTCGTAACGCCATTTTCCCCGCTAAGTTTAGCGGGGAAATAATGCAACGCGCGGGGTTACGCCGACGCCGACGGCAACGCCAACGCCGCTCAACCCGGAAACGGGCGCCTAAAAGCTGCGCTCTAAAAAACGTGTGAGTGAGCATGACAACATTGTATTCTTCCTTGCTGACAAGTTCTCTCTTTTCCACTGAAATAAATCCACAACCTTCCACGATGCCGTTTCTCAGTTTTACAAAAGTCCAGCTTGGCTGGACGTCGGCTCATAGAGCAATATTGTTCGTTTGTTTTGTGTTTTGATCCCGGTATCGTGATGACCTCAAACTTTCCCATTCTATCACCACTCGTAGCGTCACATTCTCACTAACGATCAGCCTTTTGCTGTACTTTATTTATTCGTCGGAAAAACTGCGTTTCGTATTCTCTGACAGACCCAGTAGATTTTGACAAAAACCTCGGGTGTATGTACAAGTACCGCCTCGAATAAGAACACTTGTACGAAGGATACTTGAAGCGGCGGGGACACAAGTTTTAAAGTTACCGGGACACGAGAACTCACCTGCTTTTAACAGTACCACCGGCCGGCCGTGAATATCTGGTTGGGGGAACACCATCATCATATTTCTGACATCGAGTTTGACATTCGAAGGTACAAAGTTCTCGAAGATACAGGGGAAGTTTTTTCGGGTCTTGTAATACTCCTTGACTTTCTTCTGTGCTGTATCGACGTTATACTTGCGAACGCGAAGAAAGCGAAGCAAGAATTCGTCATCCCTTCTTGAGTGGAGATCAGGCTCCTCTGAAATAAGAAGAATAAATATAATCATAGGTTGGGAGAATGTGGCAACCAATATAACATATTCGTACAACGTCAAATATTTATGTGAACACCTCACTTCTTCTAGCAAACATGAAAATTTTGGAAGGTAAATCTCAGCCGTTCCATTCCTCTTGTAAAAGTTGCAGGTGTAACTGAATTCGAAACAGATGTGATTCATCTTTAATACACTACGACTAATCTTAATATGAATGAATTGGCTACCAAATTTCTCAAACACAAAGTGATGTTTTCAATTTTAACGGTATAAAAATCTGACAGCTCCAGCGTACCTTTAAGAAAAGACTACCATTAATGCATCTATACAAGAATTTATGCAGGTTGCTTCTAATCAGCTTTGAGACCCGTTATTGTGATATGAGTTGTGCAGGCTGATATTTTTGAACACGAGTTTATTTGTTTGGCTCTGGCGTATCGACAACGTGATATGTAAGCCGCAAAAAAAAAAAAAGAAGAGCATTTCATCTTAGAGAACTATATTGGCAAATCTAGAGAAATTCGAAAGCTGGGTGATAATACAATAAGATGCTGAACAAGATAAAATTTCGCTCAATTATAAATAAATAAAGAAGTCAATGACTTCAATGATTACAAGCCTTTCCTCGAATAATTATTTTTCAGCCTTCTGGCTATATAAAGAAACTCGAATCCGGTGTCAGTTTTGCTCAAACTCCATCCAGAATATTATTCATTAAAAAAAGCTCGGCCTTCGTGTTAGTGCTTAAGTATATATACTATATATATATATATAAGTGTGAGGCAGAGTAGTTTGAGTACAATGGAACGGGAAAATGTAATAAGTCAGAGATGCGCACTTGCGGAGTTGCTATGCTAGGAGAGCATTGTATGTATTACGACAGTTTCGCCGAGAGGCTTGGCTTCGACAGGATATATATGGGTGATTTCATCTCAAATCGGGCAGGCTAAAAGAATCTAATTTTTAATTTTCACGAAAAAAAATATACGTTTTTGGGGTATTTCTCAAATGAAGGAGGGCGCCAACCACAGGTTCTCCCGATTATTTGTTCTAGAGTTACGAGCCGTAGAAGCCGCAGTGGCAGAAACTAGTGTTTTTGCCTGCCGTCGCAGGTCGCGTGTTTGACACCCTCTGCTGACGTTATTGTATTCTCTACACCCTTCTAACTTTTCCCCATCATTTAATAGGTATTATAAAAATACCTTGATGTATTCAAACAATTTTTAGGAATTTGATTGTTTTCTAAAACACAGGTCGAACTCGTCACTCCGGTCGCTTTTCGGTTAAATTTAACAGGTCATTACTTTGTCTGTACTTAAGGTAAATTTTCTTTATTTGGCTCTACAGAAAGCCCAAAGCAAGCCCATTATAGATATAATAATATCATTATAATCTGTCGAGTAGCCGCTCCGCTACCTTCACGTAAACGTTGTAAGAAATAGCAAATGTTGAAAGTTTGAGGTCGATTTTCTCAAAAACCCCCTTTTTGTAAATTTTTATTTTTTAAGTTATTTCAGACATATTAGTCGACTACAAGAAAAAATAGTCTAGAAATGTAATATTTTGGTTGTATGTCTTTTGTTTGAGCCGCAATCGCGTGAAATGTGTGAACATTTGTTATTTTTTACAACGTTTACGTGAAAGTAGCGGAGCGGCTACTTGGCAGATAATAACGATATTATTATATCTATAATGGGCTTGCTTTGGGCTTTCTGTAGAGCCAAATAAAGAAAACTTACCTTAACTACAGAAAAAGTAATGACCTGTCAAATTTGACCGAAAAGCGACCGGAGTGACGAGTTTGACATGTTTTTTAGAAAACAATCAAATTCCTAAAACTATTTGAATACATCAAGGTATCTTTATAATACCTATTAAATCAAGGAGGAAAGTTAAAAAGGTGTAGAGAAAACAATGGCTCCAGCAGAGGGTGTCAAACGCGCGACCTCCAACGGCAGGCAAAAACTCTAGTTTCTGCCACTGCGGCTTCTACGCTTCGTAACTGAAGAACAAGAAATCTGAAGAACATGCGGTTTTCGCCCTCATTTATTTGATAAATGCCCCCGAAACATATATTTTTTCCGTGAAAATTAAAATTCATACGTTTTTATTCTGCCCGATTTGAGATGCCATTCCCATATCGGGCAGGCTGAAAGGGTCCAGCTTCTAATTTTCACGAAAAAAATATATGTTTTAGGGGCATTTCCCAAATGAATGAGAGCGCAAACCGCAAGTTCCCCAAATTTGTTGTTCTCGAGTTACGAAGAGTAGAAGCCGCAGTGGCAGAAACTAGTGTTTTTGCCTGCCGTCGCAGGTCACGTGTTTGACACCCTCTGCTGGCGCTATTGTTTTCTCTACACCCTTTTAACTTCTCCCCCTCATTTAATAGGTATTATAAAGATACCTTGATGTATTCAAATAGTTTTAGGAATTCGATTGTTTTCTAAAAAACATGTCAAACTCGTCACTCCAGTCGCTTTTCGGTCAAATTTGACAGGTCATTACTTTGTCTGTACTTAAGGTAAATTTTCTTTATTTGGCTCTACAGAAAGCCCAAAGTAAGCCTATTAGAGATATAATAATATAATTATTATCTGCCGAGTAGCCGCTCCGCTACCTTCACGTAAACGTTGTGAAAAATAACAAATGTTCACACATTTCACGCGATTGCGGCTCAAACAGAGGACATACAACCAGAATATTACATTTCTAGACTATTTTTTCTTGTAGTCGACTAATATGTCTAAAAGAAGTTAAAAAATAAAAATTTACAAAAATGGGATTTTTGAGAAAATCGACCTCAAACTTTCAACATTTGTTATTTCTTACAACGTTTACGTGAAGGTAGCGGAGCGGCTATTCGACAGATCATAATGATATCATTATATCTATAATGGGCTTGCTTTGGGCTTTCTGTAGAGCCAAAGAAAGAAAATTTACCTTAAGTACAGACAAAGTAATAACCTGTCAAATTTGACCGAAAAGCGACCGGAGTGACGAGTTTGACATGTGTTTTAGAAAACAATCCAATTTCTAAAAATATTTGAATACATCAAGGTATTTTTATAATACCTATTAAATGATGGGGAAAAGTTAGAAGGGTGTAGAGAATAAAATAACGTCAGCAGAGGGTGTCAAACACGCGACCTGCGACGGCAGGCAAAAACATTAGTTTCTGACACTGCGGCTTCTACGGCTCGTAACTCGAGAACAAAAAATCGGGAGAACATGTGGTTTGCGCCCTCCTTCATTTGAGAAATACCCCCAAAACATATATTTTTTTCGTGAAAATTAAAAATTACACACTTTTAGCCTTCCCGATTTGAGATGAATCACCCATATATATATATATATATGACATTTATTTTTTTTTTTTTGCAAAGTTTTTGTCGACAAACGATAAAATTATTTGATTTTGCCAAGTAGCTTAAAACAGAAGCCTGCAACCGATTCCCTTCCAAACCGACATATCTTATGGAGCCTGCGCGACCATATGTGTAAAATGTTGCGTCGCAAACGGAGTACTCAAACCTCCTTAAATCTTATTCAGTGTTTTCTCTGAAAAGAATCCACCAGAATCGCACTTCGGGTATCTTTTTCCTTAATAAACTACACAACTACCATAACCTTCCGCCAGTACGGTAAGGAAACAAATATTTGTGTGTAAATACCTGGTCTGTAACCGTTTACCATAGCTTTATCCCTCAACGCAACGAAACTCCGAGAAATTGCTTTCTCCAAGTTGTAAAGAAAAAAATTACATTACGCGTGGTTCGCTTTCTAACTTGCTCTTTGAATAATGCTTCGCAGAAGTGTAATTAATAATATTGTAGTGTTTTAAGATTCCTTTGCAGGACGCTTAGATTTGGCCTTTAAGGGAGCCAATCAGGGTTCTATCAAGGTACGATGCTTGTCCCCCAAACAAGATTTACACCTGCTGCATAAAGAGGGCCCATATTGACAGCCCTCCTCTTCGACCCACGGTGAGTCAGTTGAGCCAAATTGGTGTCACACAAGAGCTCCTAATCAGGCACCCAAGAAGGGCCACCCTTCTGATAGCTTGGGGGGCGTTTCTTCTCATGAGAATCACGTGCCCACAGCAGACCACCTGCATAGGAAGCTAAGCACCTCTTCGCATTACCACCTTGAGGAAGTGAACAGGCTGGGATAGAAATGACAACGGAAAGTGAAACTTCGTTTTAGTCGTGTGTGCGCTCAATTGTGTAGAAACCTATTACTTGCCAAGCAAATGAATATCATTGTCCAGACGGTCGTACCATGCCAACGAGCCCGCCAATCTGGAATGGCGAATATTTTTCAAGAACTGGTGGTGCTTCCAACATTAAATTAGCAATTTTTAACGACAGTGTCCAAAATTGTGATTCGTTCCGATTTAAAACCGGTAGTGATTTTAAAAACAAACGCACATGGTCCACTACGTATAAATGCATCACTATCATCGGCGCTGAGAAAAGTCCAATGACTATGACGCGTGTGCAAAAATCCAAACGTGTTTTCTTTTTTTTTTTTCTTTTTAAAGCACCATTGCGTGAAAATTTCTTCAAGAATATTGAGTTCAACAAGGTATACCACCTAAAGGTTTCGGTAGTTATATACCCAGGCGAGTTTGTGGACTTAATCGCTGGAGATAATTTGAATGTTTTTAAACATCTCGGGTTATACGTTATCATTTCTGTCTCGGGAGTCGATGCCGGAATTTAGCTCAAAATTGCTTTTTCGTCTGGCACAGCTCGGGTATATTCGTCTCGGAAAAACAAGGAACTGTTCCTCTCGCTATATCAAACTCGATATAAAGCGATAACTTTTTTTTTTCCGCCCTGCCTCATTAGAGTGTGCCAGTAATATGTTTTGTACTTATGCATCTGCACTGCGACACTGTTCTCTATAGTTACTCTCAACTTAAGAAATGCAGGATCTGAGGTTTTGTATTGACGCGTCGTGGTCTCTTTCTTCGCCCATCTTCTCAGCTATTGCCGCGATTTCATTGGCAGCGGGGCGGTAATAAGATGCTCTGGAATATCCGCGCTCTGCGTTTTCTATGCGGAGTGCAAGTTCGTCTGCTTCGTGCAAACGGGTTGCGATAATTTCAGAACCGCGAGCTCTTATTGGCTGATTGAACAAAATAGTGGGTAGACCTCAAGGTATCTAGCATTGAGGTCTACCCACTATCCTTCCAATCGAAGCCAATCAGAAGTCGGCGTCGTTCTGATGTCACAGCAACCGTTGCGCAAGAAACAGACGACTTGAACTTCGCGTTGTTAAGTTGTCAGTGAATACAGATTCTCTTACAGAACGACATCGACCCAATCCAACTCAGGGATAAGATAAGAACATATGTCATCACCACCCGGTAAATTACCAATCTGAGGGCAAATATAGAGCGAGCGTTTGTGGCCAATGATTGCGAGAGGAAAACACCGAGCTCTAAGAAGGTTCAGAGCCCACCACGCACACTGACTACTGCTAGCCGAGGCATATGTTCGGAGTAAACAAAGGCGGAAGATGCCAGTGAAAGCCCATCTAACAGCCTTATCTATGCCATGAATTGGGAGGTTACGATTTCTCGATTTTCCCTGGTGTTTCTTTGTGTCAGTTTTCATTGCGCGGGGATGTAAACTAGAGCGGTGAGGGTCAGGGGTTAAGTAGAAAGCCATTTAAGAATCAAATAACAAAGTCAGTTTCAAGAATGAACCTAACGTGTCACAATTTATCAAAAATGGAGCTCATCACCGGCTTTAACTGAATAAAAAGTGTGGTCTTTTCTCATGCTTCCCAGGCCTGGCCCGCGAAGAATTAAAGTATCTCAAAGAGTGATCAACATTTTACTCCTAAAGCTAAATTGACCGAAGATGGGATAAAGGTCAATATAAGCCTAACTTTTCCAATTCATGCAAACACAGTTTTTTTATGTTGCGTGATCTGCTAGCTTTTAAAGGGACACTGACACCCCCCAAAATTTTTTTTAAATTTTTTGCCAGGCGCTTCATTATGGTGTCGGAGGACTACCCAATTAATATTTTGCAACAGAGTAGCGTATTTTTTTAATAAAGCCAAAAGACGCAACTGCTCGAAACCGAAACCGAAACCCGACGGAGGTCGGAGAAGTGGAGAGAAGAGAGCGAGTGGCGGAAGTCACGTGGCTACACCCGACGTGTTTTTTTTTTTGTTTTTTTTTCTCCCTCCCGGTAGCAGACGACATGCGGCGTGCGGGTACGGGAACTGTTCGCCGTGGGATTCTTTTGCAGTTATGTATGTTCCGCTCGTTGTTCTGTACTCCAAGATGAGTTGTTTTGTATATTGAGGAGTTGGAGATGAGTAGTGAGTGCCCGTGGTGAATTTTGATCGGCTCCGAAAAGAATACACCCAAGATGTTGCGTGAAGAGCTGGCTCACATGTCCTGCGTCCGAAACAGAAGTGGCATTGTGCGACAGAGTTTACGAAAGATCAACGGGATCGGGACCAATGGCTGGCTGCAATTCCTGTAGACCATTTACGGGCACCTCGGAAAGCGGACGCTACCTGATTTATATGCTCCTTGCATCTTGTGGAAAGTGATTACGTTGAGTTCGCAGGTGTCAAAAAGGAAATCCCATACCATTTAACTCAGCGACGTGTCGTCCACAACATTTGTTTCTTTTTTTTTTTGTTTCTTCAGTGATAATTTTAACAAAAGAAAAGAAATGTAGACATCAAAAAACATATGAAAAAAAAAAAAAAAAAAGTTCCATGGGGGATCGAACTCGACCCTACGGCGTGTAAAGCGGACGTCTTTCCCACTAAGCTACTGGGGCATACTGAAAGTTGGGGATCTCTTTCCTTAGTAATAATTCAGCCGATAAACTGTAAGTTTGAAAGTTTGCTACCGATTTTCCTTTAGCAAAAGCACTCCGGGGTCGAAGTCGGGATGCACCCCGCATTGGCGACATTCTCACCTTGTAAAGAAATCGTACGGGTGCATATTCAACTCGAAGTAGACACGTCGTGCTTGACGTTTGCGCGAGCGATGTCTTCAGCCACGAGAAGGGAGCGACGGCTCGGCGACGTCTTCGTGCAAATCGGCTTGGTGGTCGGGCGTGTCGTACGGGATGAATACCAGTTCTTTTGATCAGTCCCAAATTTCTCTTTTAAAGGCAGACAAAATTCTCCGGTACCGCGAACGACAGTTCTGAAATAGAGGTCTCACGCCCGTCGTCCGCTGCCATCGCGTCCCTGCGAGTCCCACGATACGCGAAACGACGAACGCACAGAATGCTTCCGGTTGTCTGTGAAACTTTTTTTTCAATCAACGTATTTGCAGCTTTTTAGAAGCCACAAAAAATGGGTTTTATATTTTTTTCTATTTTTAATATTGAGTGTGTGCCTTCAGTGACCCACGACTTTGATTAAATTTGGTGGTCGCATCGATACCTTAGAAAACGGCCCGTGACCGCGGAAAAGAGAGTGAGCGAGACTCGAACCGGCCAGTTCTTGATCGGCTGTTTTCGGGCGGAAAGAAACCGAATTTCGAGCCGCAAATTCTGTTCTGGGTAGTTGAGCTCCCATATGTCACGTACAACTAAAAACCTCGGCGAGCATAAATACCCTGTCAGTGTCCCTTTAACTATAAGCTGTTTTACCTTACGTCCGGACGCAGCGGACGCTACGAGCTATCCTAGCGAATCCCGCTCTATTAGCCCGTGATAAGATTTCCGCGCGTCGCTGTTTCCCTTCCCTAAGGTCATGTGATACTCACACGACCTTTGATTGGCTCCGATGGCTCGTAGCATCCGCTGCGCCCAGACGTAAGGTGAAACGGACTATAAAACCAGCTAAGATTGATTGTTAATTGCCCCGCATCTCCTTTCTTTTTTTTCTTTTTTTTTTCCTTTTTGCATGACAAGAGTGCGAGGATTAGGATAAGGAAGTTTAATAAAAATTTAAGAAATAAATTAATAACTTGACGAAATCATTTTTTTCTTTCTTTCGGAGAGGGTTTGAAAGAAGCTCCAGAGGCTACGAAGCCTGGCAAGCCATTCCTTGTTGCGAAAGAAGGGCTTGGTAGCCTTGTCAATATAATATGTCATTTTGGTGATGGGTTTATATATATATATATATATATATATATATATTTTTTTTTTTTTTAACTTGGCGAACCCAGTAAAAATTAAATGGTCCAATCATCACTCCGAGCTGCACTATTCGAGTTCTTTTTTTTATTTAGGTTGTTTTTATGTAGGAAAACACAAATTAATATTTTGCTTCAAGTAAAAATCACACTCGTATTGGACAGTGGTGAGACCGTTGGTCACTAACTGGCCAATAGAAAATAACAAAATAAACTGTAAGGTATTGTTTCGTATTGTATGGTTTTGTTGTTTTATGTGGGATTTCTTGATTGGCGGATCTACAGCAATATTCCTTATCTAATGCCCTTTGAGCCATTGGGGTTTAAAATATATTAAAATGATAATAAATAATTACAAATTAAATCATCTTTAAACCAATCGCTTTTAGAGGTCAGAGCACTAAACTCTAAAGAAGGAGTCGCCGGACTATTTGTGACTTTAGTCAATACTATTAACCGAATTCAGCATTCACAAATACATACTAATTAATTAAGGTGAACAAACATTGAAGCAGCAATTAGCACAACTTTTAAACATGCATCCACAAATCCCCGATATAGCAATAAAATCAAGATCTGCATATACGTTTAAATAAAGAATATGGGATGACACCTTTGAGCAAATATGGAATACTGTGCAGAAATGCTGACAGTCATTTCATTTCAGTGTATTAAAAATGTTAAACTTTCTTGGGTTGTTTTATGTTTTATTTTACTATATACTGCGCGTTCCATGTAAGAGCTGCACCGCTTTTAAACCTGAAGGTGTTCGGGACCTGGATCATATGTCGTACAGGGGTCCTGGACAAGCGCTTTTGTCCCCTCCACCACAACATAAAATGGCAAATAAATAGAGCACAACACAAATCCGTGAAAGCCCCTTTAAAATGAGGTGATTTAAGTCGCCATTACGCACGGTATATTAGTCTGTTCAGTGTACGGTGTCAAAAGAAGAACCAGGAACCGCAAGAGAGCTTAGAGACACTTACCATCCAACAGCTGATTAAGCTTGTCCAACGACTCAATTTTCCCATCCTCTGTCTCTCGAAGTTCGGTTTCTGCGATCAGCTGAAGCTCCGGTGGTAGGCAGTCGCCTCTCATTTTATATGCCCGCACTTTCGAGTCAGGAATAGTCGGCTACGCTCGTCGTACGATGCGCCCAACCCGCACGAGTGTCGAATCCTGAGTGAACTTCTCGCAGTCAAACCGACCAGCAAGCACTAAGTGGAGTGATGCGACCTTGTTGACGCAAACCTAATTTGTAACGTTCTTTTTCTACATAAACACGTCATGAAACGACAAGCAACGCAGGTAGCATCTTTCCGAGCATCTCAGACGGCAAGCATCTTTCCGAGCATCTCAGACGGCAAACCGGTTACATGCGTAAGCAAAGCGGTCGACCTTTCACTTTCTTTGAAGGGTTATCGCGCCCTGAGATGGCCCAGCCAACCAACGGGTATTTTTGTCTCCCTGCCTCAAGAAGTAATGCGGGAGAACTGAGAGAGAGAGTCTTTTTTTTCTTCATTTTTGTGTATTCTTTTTTCTTTTTCTTTTTTTGCTCTTGCAAATCAGTTACTGACGTCAGAGAGGCAACCTTGAATTGTTGTTTGGCGTTCCTATGTTTTGGGGGCACGCATCGCAAGGGAGGCTCCGCCCAGATTGGAACGAGAAGCGGCGGTGTTATGAAAGTGAGTGCGAACACCACGGGGGCTTCGCCCAAATGGTCCTCTGTAGTCAAGGCCTCCGATATACCGCCGGCGAGCAAAGTACCCTGGGGAGCTTTATATCTTTTTGTCTTTAACATGTGTAATTGTCGTTCATTAAGCAGCTCTGTTCAGTCGCCCGTTCTCGGTTGTGTTTACTTAAAAAAATATAGAACTTCCAGAATGAGACGCTACCGCCTACACCGACTGGAGAGAAACCAAAATGTAACCACCTTGCGCAAGAAACGTAGCACTATCCTTAATAAACAATAAATAAAATTGCGACATTTGCGAAATTGCCACGTGCGAATAGCTGAGTGAGCATCGTGCTCGATTTCCACGCCGCTGGCTGGGGTTTGATCTCCGACAGCGCTTGTCTTTTGTATCTCTTTTTGGTTTGCATGACTGGAATGTTACAGAGGATTCGATAATTTCGTTGTTTGTTCGAGCTAGGAAACTTCTAGATACCTACGTCCTTACCAAAGGGGCTCCGCATAGCTGCTTGAGTCAGTCGTCCTCCAGTCGCCGTCAAAGTATGTATACTGTCTTTGTTACTTTATGTTTTTCGGGACAAGTTCGCCGCATTCAACATTAATTTAAGTTTTACTAATCAAGTTTCTTTTCATTTCTCTCATAGAATCGATTCGCCCAACCAGGGGGCACTTCGAAATTGCGGTGGTAGCGCCACCGCATTACAACACCTGGTCGTGTCGCGTCGGTCGTGTTCGTACCGTTACAGTGACGTCGCAGGTGTTTCCAGTGTACGGTGAAGATTTAGAGAAGGATAAAAAGCGTGCGAGAATTATTTCTGATTGTGAGTCAGGAAACGATAGAGAAGCTTCAATAACACACATCTTCCGCCGAGAAAGCGGTTGATTTCCGCGCCAACGAGTCGGGTCCGTCTCGCAAGTACGGCCGTGCGGCATCTACGAGATAACTTCACAGGTGAGTGTCACTTGTTTAACTTTTGCGCTGTAATAACATTGTGCCTTCTCCTCTTAAATGAAAGATTACTAATCACAATAAACCACTGCTTTCGTGAGTCCTTTTAGACGACGTCGGGATACTATTTTTCGGTCGCTGAACCACCGGGAGACTACGTTCTCGCGCTAGAGGCTACGAGTGGGATCGCTTTTCAGGCTCGTCCACGTCGAAGAGATATTAACGTGTCTGGGATCGTGCGGGCATAGTCTGATAATTCTGGGATGAGATAAGACCCCCGCGTACAGTTGCGACTACAGGTCCTCGCTGGGCTGGAGTCGCGGACCGGTGCGAGCATTGTGCCCAGGATCTTAATTTTATTAGTATTGCTGAACACGCTTCCTGCATCAGCCTGCCTCAGCTGTAGGGAACTAAAACGCCAGGGCACGACCTGAACAAAGGCCTCGTGGATTTATTGCCAGTTATTTTTGCCCCACTTCACCGAGGCAGTAAGTTTGCAGTTACTGGGACCTGCTCCTGCTGATTGATGGTACCTTTTCTGCTAGTTTGAACGTTAGTGTACCGCGACATTGTCAGAAAAAGGGGTAAAGCAGTTGAAAACAAAAAGAGGCTAGCCTAGACTGAATCTCCTGCATAAATGTCTTCTATGCAGATGACTGCACATAATTTTAGTCGAATTTTTATGACAATGTTCAGTTGAATGGATTTATAAAAATTTCATTTCTCCTTCAGGTTCAAGGTGTCCAATCCACATGCAAGATTTCCAAATATTGGGTTGGGGCTTGATTCATACTTTCCTGTGTGGGACATTTTAGGAGGAAGATATTGTGTAGTAAAAAAACACCAGTGACACATGATAGGCTGTCATTATTAGAACAATTTTTATTTTCTGGAAAAATATTCTTTGCCTGTCAGTGTTTAATTGCTGCTTCACTGAATAAAGTTTGTTTCGTAATATTTCTTTGACAATTAAATTAATAAAAACGTTGCATGTTTTCAAGCGTTTCCAAGCATTTACCGTATTTTCCGGGCTATACAATTTTAAATGTGTTGAAATTTTAGGCCGTGCGGACTATACGGGATTTTGTTCTTCAATATTGCTGATTATGACGAGAAGAGGCGGATTTTGTGAATAAAAGAGTATGTTAATGATGATTTATGCATATTATAGTTTTTTTTTTTTGTGAGCTAAGAAAGCAGACGTTTCTCAAAGTGTTCCATCTATGAAAAGATATTCGCGACGACTAAGCACCAGGTGTATAGACAATGCACCGTGTGTGGACAATCTAAGCAAAATCTTATTTTTACCCCAAATTTGCTCCTGTGGACTGTAGTCTTGAAAATACAGTACAGAAGCATAATGCAACGCTTTCAAAAATGTTTTGTTGACAGTGAAAACGATATTTAGTGAGTTCTATCACAACCACGAGTAGGTAAACATACACAACCTTGTGGCAATATCAAAATTTTTCCCATGCTCTTAACACGGTGACATTGGCGCAGACTCGAAGTATGCCCGGCAGGACACTTGCAGATGATGTACACATCTCAAGAAGCAAGGACTGTCAAACGAATTGTAGGGCCGAGACCCCCGACTGATTCAGGGACCTTGCACGGCAGATCAGCTGTTCATGATATTCCAAATCTCATGAAGGATGTATCCCAGTTCGTGAGAAAGCAGTCATCACCTAAGGCTATCTATCTTTAGCCAAGCTATACTGAATCTTGGGGTACATGCTAAACCAAAACATGTAAGTCGAAGACAAGAGATTACAGAAGTTACCAATCAACTAACCATACTTTTAACTGGCTAAGAACCAGGCACATATAGAAAATGCAAAATCGACGAGGAAAGGTCACCTGTATATTCGAGAGAGGGAGTGAAAATTAATTTAAAATAACTAACAATATCTCACAAGCAACTACAAGATTGGTAGGTTCCCTGCAATTAGCCTCTATTCAATTAAGGTCACCTCAGCTGGCATCTCGTCTTGTAACTTGTTGCGTGATGAGCCTCAGCGTCGTCCTTGCAGGTGTCCACGAAGTGTACCCTACAGATCCTCGCTGACGTTGGCGGAATTAAACCGCCCCCACTAAAAATAAATCAATAATATAAAATCTCTGGTGTGATCAGTGGAAAATCGACACGAAATAATAATAACTATTATTGTCCCTAACAAGTAAAAACGTAGTCAAGCTTTTTTTTTCTCTTTTTTTTTTAAGGGGGGGGTTGGCTGGTTGAGGCGATTTGGATTGTGCTTTCCTTGTGTGTGTTGTTTGGGAAGGGGGGGGGTGCATGTGCATAATATAGGGTTGTACATGATGGCTATAAACAGCTAGAAAAACGGGAACAGCGATTAAGAAACACACACGGCAGGACAAAGCAGTACTTGCAACCCCCAAAAGCCCCTCCCCTAGCTACAAGACTGCTGACAAAGTAAGAACGGCTGGGCGTCTCTTTTGAACGGCCGACCTCCAGCACGTCTTCGTTGCCCTTCGCTGCGATTTGGCTGCACGTTTACGCTTCAGGCTCACGAGATATAAGCCCTAGCGAAGGTTGGAAGCTGGTGCTGGAGGAACTGAAGCTCCTCCCTGCCGTTATCGTCCTGTCAGTGATTATAGTTGAAATATTCGTGCCAAAAGGATCCAGCATCACGATTCAGGCCCCGTCAAACACCTCAAGGGAAGGGACAGAGGCGCACGTAAATCAAATATTCCTTCACACAGGCACCGCCAACTGATTTTCCCGCGTTCGGTAGTCATGCTGCTATTGTTATGACACCAATTCCATTTCGTTTTTCTGGCTTCTTTAGCAAAACTGATCTACCAACGAACAATAAACTTACTTTTGTTGGAGCACTGCCGTGGTTCAGGCTTGGCGCCGTTCGAGTCTCGTACGCCTTTTCAGGGAAGCGGTAGAATTTTAAGGACTGACTAGAACAATATCGGAAGTTATTACTGCAATCAACAACAAAATTTTTGTGCTAGCTGGGCTTTTATATCTTCTTTATCGCAATTATTATTACTGACTGGCGTACCCGACCACCTACGGCGGAGAAGCGAGGCGAAAAACAACGAGTCATTCGGATTGGGGCATCCCGGCAGGGGCTGGCATAGCGCTGTATTCAGCGGCGAAACTTGAGCGCTTTGGTCCTATTTTGGTGGAGGTGCGGGGTAACCCTATAGAATGCCTACATGTTTCCGCTCCGCTTTAGGGTGGCGCCAACTTCTTGTTACCCTTTCCCAGATCCTCTCTCACTGCCATTTTTCCCACTTCTTAGTTCGCTAAACGTACACAACGTTGAGTTTCTGTAGTCTCGACACACCGGCAACACTGTGAGGCCACTTCCGGGTCCGTTCATAAGAGGAGTCGGAGGCTCAGCGGGATGGCGTTATTCGTGGCTGTCGCTCTCTTTATTCGGGTGTTTCATATTTTGGAGTTGCGAGTAGGAAGTGTGCGTTGCTTTTATCGAAACGCGAGTTCCCGCGACAAAACGGAACGCCATAGACCGGCATTGAACGCCGAAACCTCGCCGTCGGAACGAGAGCAGTGAGCGTTCCCTAGCCCTAACGAGGATTAGCGGCGTTGTCCGAGCGCACGACCGGCGAGTGTGACAAAATGGTCGACGAAAACAGCGGAGGTTGCCATAATAACGAGGTAGGCAACACTGGTTTGTCGGTGACAGGTACAACAAACGTTGTCGCCACCCTAAACAGCGGAGCGGCGGAAACATGTAGGCACCCTAGAGAAAACGCAATTCATGCCCACGATGCGTACCAGCTGTGAACACGATAACTCCGAAAACGACGACCGTGAAGGCGACGTCCCCGAAAACATCCGAGGATGACTCTAACTGTCACATCAACGACGACCTCAACTATGGACTCGAAAGCGACCCGGACTGTGGACTCGACAAACCCTGGCTACGGCGTCGAGCGAACCTTACTATGGCCTCGACGACAAATCGTGTCTTCGACATTGATGTTGAGACTGCAACGACACTGGCGACGACTCAGGCGACTACTTGAACGATGACATCGACGGCGATCCCGACTAGGACTTTGACGGCAACCCTGACAACGACTTCGACGGCGACCCAAAAACGACCCGGACGATGACTTCAACGACAACCTCGACTGCAACCTTGCCGATAAACCCGATGACGATACCGACAACGAGTGGGATGTCGACCACAAAGACGAACAGGCGACGACGCTCTGCTCGTCACTCAACGACAGGAGGAAGTTCGCCAGTTCGGCAGCATTTTGATTCAAACCGCACAACTTGCTGACGATAACCGGTACTATCTTTGTCACCACGACGCCCAGTTCCAGCCCGGCTACCAAGTGTGGATCCGAACACCAATTCAACGTCGCAGCGAGGAACTGTTAAAGCGGTGTTTCAGCCTCAAAGTTATTCGCTGCCTGAGCTGCCAGCCACTATTGTCACGCCCCGGTCTGTGACCCGACGGTACGATTCATGTCGCCGACTGGAACTGAACTATCCTCGAAAGGTCCGCGAAAATCTGCGCTTCAGGTGACTCTGTAGTTTGCCCTTTTCTTGTTTTGAGTTGTCAATTTCATTTTGTGTTGCATAGGGACGATGCGTTTTTTTCAAGAGGGAAGTAAAGCTGCGTGCAATAGCTGAGTAAGCATCGTGCTCGACTCCCACGCCGCTGGCTGGGGTTCGATCAAGGCCAGCGCTTGTCCTTTTTATCTATCTTGTGTTGTCACGACTGGGATGTTCCAGATGACTCGAAAGTATTGTTCTTTGTTCGAGCTCGGAATCTTTTAGATACTCACGGGCTAGCAAAAGGAGCTTCGCATGGCTGCCTGAGTCAGTCGTCCTTACGTCGCCGTCAAAGTACGTGTTTCTCGGGACAAGTTCGCCGCATTAAACGTTCCTTTTAAGTTTTATTATTAAAGTTTATGTTTTTATTCGTTACAATTTTAGTAGGGCCATTCAAACAAACTATAGACTTAAGCTCAGTGTTTAGGGGTTTCATATAAAAAAAAAGTCTGCGTTATTTTTAATTTTGTTTTATCTAGAAAGAAAGGTTCAGTTATTTTGGGGTGTATACACGTCTACTTAAGAGTTTTGCGGTTTCTTAAAAAAAAACTATTGGTACAGGTGATTGTGCGGTGTGTCCATTCAACCTAAAATTATGTATCGCAGTTGTTTTCTTAATCTTTATGTAAGCACTTGATCAACAGCGCTATAGGGGAGGAGATCAAACAGTCACTCCTCTAGCGGTACGCTCCAGCTGTGGGGAAAATAAACCGTATTCTCTCGTCTGTTTTCGACCCCCCAAACCGAGGATGACGATTCGAAGGCCGCTCCTGGTGTTACCTACACACTGGTCAGAAGAAAGCGCTCAGACCGTGCTAGGCGAATATCAATTTCTTTGCTATGCCATGCTAGTAAACACCGGGCTGTGGGGACAACAAGAACAACAAGCTCGACAAAGCGCCCCTTATAGTTCGATCTCCTGCTCAATGCTCTCTTGGGTAGTCCGTAATTGCTATATGAAAAGTGACGACGGAAAAACAGCTTGATAAGCAAAAAAAAAAAAAAAAAAGCGATAAATTTATAGGCAGTTTTATCTGTCGAAGGGGCATGTACGCCATTAAACTAACGAGGAAACAGTTACGGACAAGTACAGATCAGACATATATCTAGTGGCTCTACCTTGCGTGCACCTCTCTCTAGAAATAAACAAGAACCTTCGATTTCAGTGGCTATCTATATCGCATTTATTTTTATACATTTATATTAAATAACCTGCTGTTTTCGAAGCTTTCGATATTGAAAATGGTGTCTGTGTGTGTTTTTTTTTTTATTTTCCTCCGTAGAGCTGCTTGTTTATAAAACGTGATTTTGTCATTCACCACACCACGCAATTGCCTTTCGTACGAGCGGCCGTGCATTTACGCCGGAAAGAAGCGAGCTGTTGAGATGAAGTACAACAGCAGCTAAAGCTGGCCAATCAATCAAATACTTTCGCCAATATGCAACCGGTATCAACCTTTGGAACACTCCATGCTTCATGTACGCGTGAAACTCGCCAACTGCAACGACTGAGTCTCGCCACTGGTGCTGATAGAAACTGAAAATTCCCCATACAATAAGATTATGGGAAACATTTCGCACAGTGAAATCAATCCAGACCCATCCTTAAAGGACAACGAACTTGACAGACCTAATTACGAACCTCGGGAACATTGCGATATTTAGTCAAGAAAAGCAGCAATTGCTAATTTTGTCAACGTGGCCCCTAAGATTCAACGCAAACAAAGTTGTAGAGACGTGGACTTTACGCCTCCAAATGTTTCACGTGAGGCGAAACTTCTGCGAATGTGCGGTGACGACAGCAGTGCCACCGCAGAGACGTGACTTCAGGGAGTAGAGTGCGTGTACACCAACATTCCACGAACATGGAAAAAAAAAATTCAGACACCACAATTGTTGCATTAAACACTATCAGTGATAATCACCATGTGAGGGCAGAAATTACTGCCCTCACATCGAAGAGCGAGAGATATTCTTGGCAACACGGGGAAAGGGCCCAACTAAGATACCATCTGCCGTTAAAGGCAATTAGATAACAAAAAAATGCATCGAGAAGGCGATATAACCGAGAGTTGGGACCGATGGAAAAAATGGCCTTCGGAATGCCGGTGAAAAAAAAAAAAATCAAGTCGCACTGAAATATGTTAAGAATCAAGAAAACGTTTTTGTGTGTGTATTTATTTATTTACTTTTTTTAGCGCAGCAAGGTGTTGCGTATATGACCGATAGAGACGCCAATCAATTCTCAATTGCGTCACGAATTCGAGGAAACTAAACAAAAATAGAAACAGCCTTTCTCAAGTTGACCTTATGACACCCGTCAGATGACAAAGCGTCGTACAGGAAGTTTGTTTGAAGTCAATGGATAAATAAGCTGTGTCCTTGTCATCTTGCTGAAAGGCTATAATAGGAGGTCATTGCTCTGTGCATGACTGCTGAGAACATGCTGATGGCGAGCTTCCACAGTTTTTTTGAAACGGTCATTCTACACCATCAAGATTGCCGCTTGCTCTGAGAATGCGCTCTACACTCTAAAAAAAGCCCCTGTTTCTGCTTTCCCGCACAACACTCGGGGAGCCTATCACCGCAGCTTAGGCAGACAACTCCGCTAATGACGATGTCAAAAACATATGTTTAGACCAAAAGATGCAGTCTGAGTTGTGACATTAAGCAATGCAAAACGTCACGCTTGCATTGCTTAATGTCACAACTCAGACTGCGTTTTTTGGTCTAAACATACGTTTCGTCATCGTCATTCGCTGAGCTGTCTTTGTAAGGTGCGGTAATTGGCTCTTCGAGTATTGTGCTGGAACTAGACGCACGGGAGTGAAACAGCTTCCCGAAATATGGCGCCCAGTGAATACCCCCTGTATACAAGATATATGTTACGAAAGTTACTATTCACGATGTATTTAGAGTAATCACCAAACTCGTACCGGACACACCAACTGTGTATTATTTTAGGGGGGATAGAGTCAAACCGTCAGATATAAAATAAATCAATAAATAATCTCGTAAATGATAGGCCTGTTTTCCATGTGAGCGGTCCGTCGCGACTGGTCCCGTTACCTGTATCGCCACCTTACAAAACAAAAAACAATAAAGCTAACTAACCTCTTCTAAAAATACCGTCTATAAAAGAAGAGGAATGCGCTATACCGATGGCACGATGAAATTATCCGACAGTTAGAAGCAGTGAAGAATCCACGAGACAAATTTACAAATACCCTAAAATAGTTCCAGACGGATCCCTATATCCTTCGAACCGTTTATAAATCAGCGTACGTCATGCGTAGATGTGTGCTGATTACATTGCATAAAAGTAAAAACAAAAAATAAACTATGCTGGTCAAATAACTTTGCTATGTTTGACTTTCGTTACTTGAGCTTAAAATCGCATCGTTAGTTACCTGCCACTATAATAATAATAAAAATACTTTTATTTATTGTGCCCAGTAACAGCCGAAGCCTGAGTGGTGCACTCGTTCGTAGTAAACAAGAATGCAAATAATAGAGAATAAGAAATGCAAACAACCAATAGAACCAAATATTCAGCAGTGACTACGTATATACATCAACGACATGCATGGCACAAGGACTATTCTGCAATCTGGAAGAAGTAAATGAGCAAATATTCGATTTGCTGCTATCCAGCGGTATATATGATGATCCCAAAAATTTGTATAGCCTAAGTTTGCATCAGCAGGATCTGCAGACTATTACTAACAAAAATGTTAATAACGCGTTGTTGTTGTTGTTTTTACCAAGCAAAGTTAGTTTGTTACTTATATTGGTAGCGTGCATAGCACTGCCGCGAATGTATACATCTTTCCAAAAGAAGCTCCTAGATCGCCGCCATGTTGCTGATGATGATGCGCCTTACGTGACCCTCGCTTCTCCTATTAGCTAGTCATTTCAAGCCACTCTCTTGGATTGTTGAAACATGCTCAGTGCGATTCTCCGTCCCTGTTTCTCGGTTTGGCATTCCAAGTTTTCCGACCTCTCTCGAAAGTTTTACTTTTATTTTCCTCATCCATGCTGCGTATCCATTTCCTGTTATCTTTCACTGTGAGAAATAAGTTCTAAAAAATAATAAGGAAAAAATAAACACAATACGTTGAAAAATAAAACAGTGAAATTGTATGTAGACATTTTCTTATGCCTTATTTATACCTACCAAAAGACCAAAAGGCTGTAGTTAACCTAAATGATTTCAATATAGGGAAAAAAACGCACCATTAACAACATTAACATCATTTTAACTTAGTTAATGTTTTTAGAAACAAAATAAAGCAGAAAAACGAAGACTAGAAAAAGAAAAATAGGGTAATATTTTGTTGCTTGTGCTTCACAAAGTACCATAAAGTTATCCTACTAAAAAAAAAAAGCAGAACACAAACAAAATACACGCCTTTGATCAAGCCCGCTTTCTTAGCTAGGGTATCACTTTCACTATTTAGTTTTTTTTCTTCCTTTCAATCGGTTTTTAATTTCTGAATAATAACATTTGGTGGATTTGCCAACTATTTTTCTTTTTTTTTTTTTTTTTCAAATTGGCTTTAAAGCGGTTCTGCCTTCCCAGGCGGGAAGGCACATCCTATAGAAGTATAATATTTTCATTTGATTTTTCTCCCTCACCCTAATTTACGTGAGAAATTAGGCTGTCATGTGCGTGCCATTCAAGTGTTTCTGCTCGGTAATTCACGTGAAACGAAAGAGGGAAAGAACGTCGAACGGCCCTTGACGGGATTTCGCGAACAATGATAACTGTTCTCCCCACTCCCAGAGATAATCCGTATAGGGACCTTCGCAGTCCTAGCCGAAGATAGCTGCTCGGGTCGGGGTAGGGAAATAAGCAATCGCATTCGATCTTTTGCCTTGGCGCTGGTGTTGGGAAGAAAGGAAGCTGCCTCTATTTCCTTTTTAACTACATAGCCACAACAACAAAAAAGGAAGCTCTCCCTAACATGCGCTCCGAAATGTCGTCCTTTTATCTTCCGTCCAATCGTCAAGATGTGACTGTCGTCGACACTCTTGTGCGGTGTTATACGATTTTTTTTATATTAATCATTCTTCGATGACACAGCACAGTGTGGTGCGTACAATATATTGCTCCAATCTTGGCAGTTGCCAAACTTCATGTCCGAGTCCTCTCGTGTAGATCTCTAATCACGTTATTTGTGAGCATGCGATATGCATGCCTTTCGGCCATATTGTGTAGTAAATTATTTTCGAAAGCTATGCTCTTTGTCGATGGACACGGTTGAGTGGGGGACGCCGTTAGGACTTATCATCAAATAAAATAAACAATCTAGTGGCCATCGCCCTGTCACAGCCGCCCCCCAAAAAATAAATATTTAGTTTAATTTTTCTTCTAAGTGTGGTACAATGCGTTCCGAATTTCCTCCGGAAAAGGCATACATCATGACGTGCAAACGAAAAGCGGGAAAGGGCGAGAATCTAACCGCCAGCAGTGTTTGAAATCGCACCTATTGAAATCAACTGTCCATTGGGTTAGGGTCGGCGAGAGACTGAACTTCGTTCCAGCTTAAGTCCAGATGCAGCCGACGCTACGAGATAATGGAACCAATCAAACAGCGTGAAATACGCAAGTCATTGGGCTTTTTCTGTTTATGATTGGTTCAGCAACTATAGAATACGCACACAAACATGACGAACACCGCGATGGTGCCCTTTTGACGTTGTCTGCTTGGTCCCATCAGCTCGTAGCGCCGGCTAAGTCTGGACTTGAGGTTAAAGGAAGTATAGCCTCAAACCCAGTGAGTGGGCTAAAAAAGGCTATCTTGTTCCTGGGGCCGAATGTTTCTTGAAAAGATGTATACTCAAAGCTCACCTCACCCTTCTCTACGAATCAGCTTGCGATCCAGACAACATTTGTCGCGCGTGGAACGCGCTGTGCCAGGTGTGGCGCCCGTTGATTGGCCGATTGAGGTATGACTTGAACAGTAAAATAGAACCTCCGTCCAAGCTTTCCGAAACTTGAATTAAAACAAAACCAATAAAATATCAACAAAACAAAAAGCTTTTTTTGTGTGTTGTTGTTATCATCGTAACATAACGTAACTGTATTTTCGTGGTCGTTGTGTCACCCAAAGTGGATTTGTTTACTCGATACATTGTTTTAAAATGCGCCGTGAAAAAAATCGGTTGCGCCCAGTAGGCTGTAATCAGTGACACCAATCAAGTGATTTTTTTTTTGTCTTCACTAAGTCATTGTAAGTACAATCAGCTACGTTCTTCTAGTAACCTGTGCAGTCCTTCTCCAAGGTAAGTATTGACGAAAATATTACACAGAAATCTTGATACGCAATGCTAGCTCACTGGGTGCGAGGCATGCTGCCGGCATGTGGATTCCTAGTCGGTAGTTGCATACCCCTGCCGAAGTGCGCAGAACACGACTTTTGCTGCACAACTCCATCCCCGAGTGGACATTCTTTCTTCGATGTTCCCCCACGGGGGGCAGTAGCTGTCCTTTGTTGATTTTAAAGAACAAGCCAAACACGTTTTATTCTTAGCAAATACCCCGAAAGAATTTCGGTACTTTTTTAGGCTCAAATATCAGCTACGCATCGCCGAATGCTCCGTTTCTGCCAAAATGTACCTTGAACGGCCCGGACCAGATTTTATAGTTTGTGGGATTTCCCTTGCTGCTACCCGTCTCGGGGAATGACACAGTCCACCGGTTCAACAACACGTAAACACTTAATGACCGCTATCGCCTGCGCCGCGATCCCAACATCCCCCGCGCGTCCGCTGCGACGGCCTTTCATCAGAGGCGGAGCGCCGCTCGCGTGGCCGGTTGCCCTTGGCCCCCTCGTGGTCAAGATGACCACTCATGATTGTCGGAGGGGCAGCCTGGGCCAACCGCTTGGCATCTCCAGGTTGCCCACAAGTTTCAGAGGTGACCATTAACTTCTTCAAAAGTTAAAAGCGAATTTTTTAAAACTTTTCTTTGGAAACTTTGGAAATTGGTGCCCCTCACCGGTAGTTTGCGTCAATCAGCCCGATACATTCGTGCGCCTTGTCAACCATCATTTTGCAACTTTTTTTTGGAAACTCCTTTAAAATTTTTGAATAAGAGAACGGATAGCTATCAAACCTTGCTACCTAGTCCGGACCGCAAGAACTACATTTTCTTAGAGACTAAACGATTGCCGACAATTAGTTTATGTTTGTGCTGAAAAAACACTCTTGTTTTTCTCGGGGACATGCTGTACATTGTAGTTTACCGTTTGGCTACATCGGTACTGTTTAGGTACGTGTTAGAGTACAAAAAGCTTCTTCAATATTTCGAGCTAAATGTATACTTTTCCTGTGAGGCTCGTCAAATCATATTAGCCGCTGGTGGAAATCCGGGATTTGTGTTGATTTCTTATGCCTAATTCTTTTTGTTCACATTCCGACAATTCAAAATGCACGCGAAAACACCCAGCTATACGCACCTGATCTCGCCATCCCGTCGTCTCTTTCTGCACGATGAAGCCCGCCTGCTATGGTCAGCGCCTATAGTTATTATAATTAGAGGTTCAACTGGCGCTGTGCTGTTTCAAATTGGAGCAGACAACAATTAGATGAAAACTGCCATCGGGTAATTCATTCCTATGGAGAAAATCGGGTGCATTCCTTTTTCTGCGCTTGTTTATTAGAGGAAATGTCAGTAATTCTAACGTATTGAGTAGCTTGGAACGTTGTTAGTCCCGTAAATCTAACAGTTGGTCAGTTACCGTGTTTTTTTCTCTCTTTCATTGCAATGCTTTAAAGGGGCCCTCCGGAGCGTTCTGCGATGGTCTATTTATGGTGGTAACTCAATCTGCAGGCCCTAAGTATCCTAAATATCATAAAACTAAGGTCATGCGCGGCGGATTTCCCTACTAAAATTGCTATCAAAGTCCCCGGCACGACCCCCTTTCTGAGATGACCCCGGAAAACGGTAGGGGCATCTCTTTACGCGTCAGCCAATAGCAAGCGAAGGATCCCGGCGTCACTGCGCGTCACCAACGCCGGCGACCGCCGACCCGCGGAGGAATCTCTCGAACACGCGCGGACCGTCGTCAAGGAACCCGGACTTTGTGCTCGGCAGTCGTCGTTCGTCGCACCGCACCGCCGCGATGCTACTGCAATACGCAGTCGCATCTTACAGATGACAAGGAAAAGTTTGACTCTTTGACGTGGAAGGATCGCAAAGCTGGCTTCGGAGTCGGGATCCACGAAAAGAAGGAACATGTGTCCCGCAAACGCACGCCTGCAGAGGCCCGGGGAAGCAGACGAACCGACGCGCCGACGCATCACCCCCTAGCAACAAGCTTACGGGGAGAAAACATAGTTCGCTGGTTTTGGAGCGATAATTGCGGACTATGTTTCCCGCATCACAACCAGTTTACGTTTTTCTCAAACTCTAATTTACAACAAGCTTAAAAAGTGCTGCAATAATAACGTTCGCATTCACCGCAAAACGCAGCATTTCCATTGGTCAAGTTTTAGCGATAGGCAGGAAATGGGGGATTGTCTTCCAAGAGAAAATAGTCCCGGTATATTTCTTCTGCCATCTGCTTAAAAAACGGTTTTGTAATTTAAAACTTTGTATACATATTAACTTGCACCTACTACGCAATATAACAACATAAACAGACGATCGCAGAAAGCTCCGGAGGCCCCTTTAAGCACAGCGCTAAAATAGCTTCATGCATTCATTTATATGCGCTGTTGGACAGCGCAAACACGGTGTCGACGCTTTTCTGGAGGGGGGATTTACGTGTCAAACCAGCGAAGGGCATCTGGAAAATCAGGAGAAACGGCAAAATACACGGAGTAACACTTGATCAGGACCTCCATGTGCGTATAGGTGATAAAAATAAAGTGAAGGCCAAGTAAGTATAGGCCGATATTCAATAAACGAGTTTCACTTTATTCTTTCTGCTCATGCATATGTGCGAGCTTGCTTGTTCTAGCGTTAAAACACCATCCGCACATTCGACTTTTTGAAAAAAAAGTTGAGGCCAGATAACTGGTGCTCCGTAAAGGCTGTGAGGAGTATTAAAAACCAAAAAATATACTTTTCATAGCTCACGTTACTTTATTATTGACGTTTTCGGTATTTCAACCACTCGTAAAGTTGCACGACAAGTCGTTTTCGTGTAGTAACAGGGGCTGGCATATTATCAACACATTGGAGTCACCGGAGCGTAGGCGCACCTTGAACATAATCTACATTCCCTTCCATTGTTATTTTGTTTAGATTCGTCGCTTGTCTTTACATACCTGCTGTGGAACACAGGTCTGCGCCGGAAATACAGCGAAGGTTAACAGTAGTTCACTGGTCAAAATGATACCGTGACTAAAGCAATTACAATTTTTTTCAATGAGGTGCATACTATAAGCTGCAACCAAAATAAAAAAAAAGGTGACTCCTGTCACTTTCTGGCGAAAAACACAAAATCCACGCGCGTGTTCCCACAGAAATGCGCAGGAGCACAGTAAAAGTAAACTGGTTGCTGTCTGCTTCTATTATGGTGCCTGGAGCGCGTCTTCGATTGGTGTGTTCAGCGTCCTATCTCGCCCATACTTCAAAAGTGGCCCCGAAGTGGCAACAAATGACGTCATAAAAGCCGGAGTTCCATGCTGTTGGATGTCGCGATCCTGGCGGTTGGTCGTAGAGGGCCGGCGAAAAGCACGAGCGAGTGCGAGAGTCGCTGTAGTAGCGGCGTCTCAACTTCTGGCTGCAGAAGCTTCCGTATACTGTCGCACCAGACAGCGACCTGTAGCAGAACAGGCGTCTGCCACATCCAGCACCGCTACTGGGACACCGCCAGGATCGCGGCCGGAGACAGCATGGCACCTCTATGCAGTATTGGGTAGTAACGTGTTACTAGTAATGCGTTACTGTAATTTTTTTTCTTTTTTGATAACTTGTAGCTGTAACGAGTTACTTTTCTGAGGTAACGATGAAAGTAACGACGTTACGTTTTTCGTTACTTTCCAGGGTTTTATGAATAATATATTACTGAACGAGGGTACAGTTTATATTTTTTGCACTTTAAAATTGTCTGTTCTGACATTTTGAGTGTCAAGGTGACCTTGCACAAACTTGTGGATATGTTCTTTCTTACGAGTCACGACCCGAATATAGCCACGTGTAGATTTTATGAAAAAAAATCTAGAAAATCTAGTTATCATTACGCACGCCCTTGTACTTTGTATCTGAGCACTTAAGGTTCATTCACACAGACCCGTTTTCTTACGTTACGTTACGAAAAGTCACAGGGAAATGTGTGCTTCCCATTAAGCGTGGCAACCAATTTAAGGACATAACATACGAAGGACATAGAAGCGAATGTTTCGGTAACTTACACGTAAAGTAAGAAAACGGTGCTCTTTGAAAAGTTGAACCGAGCTCAACTCCTTACGTTACATTCCAACGAGTTTTATGTCCTTCGTTGCCACGGTAACTCACCGTCCTAGCTCGTCGGCACCGAAACATTCGTGTTTAGAAAGTCGCGTGCCAGGCTATCTCCTTGAATTGGTAGCCACGCTTAACACGAAGCCCAGATTTCCCGGTGACTTTTCGTAACGTAACGTAAAAAAATGGGTTTGTCTGAACGAGCCTTTACATCTTAGTGTCTTGAACCACTATCTACGTTGTGTTTTTTTTTTTCTTTTTTCTGTGAAAGCGCATTTTAATCGGGTAAATCAACCGTGAAACAACAATACACGCGGAGGGCACTGTGCATGTTTCGTATTTTGACTAGCGCCAGTACTCCGCACTCCGTATGTTTCGTATTTTGATTTGCGCCACTACTCTGGCGTGTAAATTTTCAAACACTAATTCTGAGAAGCAACTTGTGCTAGGTTACAATATAAAGTAAAAAGCGTACTTTTTTAAAAATTTTATGCTATAAAACTTGGTGAAGGGCGTCTTCTAGTTTTTCCTTTTTTTTGTGTTCTAGAAAAGTAACTGAAAAGAAACGCCGTTGTTTCTTAAAAGTAACTGTAACTGTAACGAGTTACTCTTTTGTTGCGGTAACTGTAACGGTAACTTCGCTACTTTTTTTCTGAAAGTAACTGTAACTGTAACGAATTACTTTTTAAAAGTAACTTACCCAAGACTGCTTTTATGACGTCATCGGGCGGAAATCGAGGGGCCATTTTTCTTTTGGACGCGGTAAACACACCAGTCGGAGACGCGACCAGGCGCCATACTTATATCAGCATCCCGGAAATAGCGTACACGGAAACGCCAAAACACCTATAATGGTGTTTAGAAGGTGCGTCCACACCAAATGTACCTTTTCAAAACGCCATAATTTTTTTTTTTTTTTTCACAATAGGTGTAATGTTTCTGCTCCACCTATTGACAGTGTAAGAGAGGTTTTGTTACGCCTTTTGCCGGTTTCAGAAAGGAGTTAAAATTATTACACATTTTACAGAAGAAGAGTCTTCTCCTGTAAAACACTTTTTTATTTCTTATAAGTTTGTGGGACAGATTATTGAAATATTAGGCCGGTATGGGTACCATACTGGACTCTGCGGATATTACAAGTTTTGGCAACGATGGGTGAGAGGGGGGGGGGGGGGGGACTAATTGGCTAATCCAACTAGAAAGCATGCAAAGAGTATGTACAACATTAGAAGTGTCTACCATTTTACAAACCTTCGGTTGGGGCCGCTAAACCGCGGAACAAGAAGACATGGCGGTTGCCGAACGGGCAGATAGATAAAAGTGCAGAAGTGCGTCATCTGTCAGTAAAAGACAGTACTTGATTGTTTTTTGTTTTGTTTTTTCAAGTTTCTGAAGGAAGTATATACTGCTTGGAAATGTTAATAGGTAACATGTCAGAACTTCCGATCTTTGTACCACAGTTTTATAATCGGAACTGTATACTAGAATGCTGACTACAAACATATTTCTTTTCGAAGTGGCCGATAATTGTAACTGCCAGTCGTATATATTAGGAATATAAAATAGATGGATTTCGCTTGGTAAGTTGGGTGTCGTTATTCGCAATATTTCAGTGATTGATTTCCCTTGACGTCGGTAAGAACTCGTTTGGGTTTCAGTAATGAGGCTGTGCTGGTGCTTTTGTTTACGGTTCAAACCCAAAGTATTCAAATTAGAGAAGACAGTGACGTTTCCTTTCAATTTCAATTTAGTTAATTTTCCAGAGACTGGAGGGACTCTCAAACAAAAAGCTTCTAATAGCAGCTTTACGGGGTCTGAAATCCCCTTACAGAAGTAACAGCGTCGACATGTCGTTTACACTTCATACGACATACAATAAAATTAGTAAGAAACAAAGGAGTAGCTATCTTAAGACATACAAAAAATACAGCAAAGCAGTATCTGATATAACAACAAAAAGGTGTCTAGCTACGCATTATACAAAATACAAGTAGTTAGTACGTGAAATGCTCGCGTAGATCAGCTTTTGGAAGTTCAGATATATCGCAGCTATTATAAGGCCATTTATTTAGTTAGCACTGTCGGCAGGTTATAATGAAGTGATTGTAAATTATAATTTTTACGGCTTCGGGGGAACCATTAATCTCTCTGGGTGACAAGTACTGATAATACATTCATGCCTTGTTATTTCGAACATAGTAGACAAACAATTTATGAATGCTTCAGATGAAAAACGAATGGAATAATGTAAACGATATTTATACTTGTTTTGGATGTGAATTGCTTTATATTTACAAAAATAAAGGTTCTGAGGAGTAATTGTACGGGAAATCTTCAATAAAACTCAAAACCTTCGTTTGAAGTATACATTTTTTTGTAATTTTGTTTTAGTAGTGGTTCCCCAAAACCAAATGGCAGTAGTTTAGCTGAGAGTTTAACGAGGAGCACTATAGCTTCAGTTTAATATTGGTTGGTAAGAAATTGTGGCACCTGACGATCACACCAACTACCTGAAACAACGTTTTAATTAAATAGTTAATATAAAAATTTAACTACATTACGCCGAAATACGACATCGTTACTGGGGCATTTGTGCTTTGTATGCCGCCGTCCCGAGCTGCTCGTTCAATTGATTGCCTCGCGTAGTATACCAAGCGCGAGTGTATCGCTCTTGCCTACCGTATCTCAGGGAAAAAAAACACAAAAAAACGCTACTACGTTTGAAGTTAATTAGACCAGCGCTTCCTCAAAACCTGCCGCTTCAAAATTTATTAATATATATAAGCCTCCCCTCCTCGCATTAATCCCTCTTAGGCGCTGCGAGGTATCTCAAATAAATAAACAAATAAATACAAATATGCGTCTCGAAGAAATGCTTAAAGAGCGGAGCAATTCCATTGAAGGCTGAATCAGTCTCGGCATGCGGCATAGAGATAAACAGTGTTGGCTACAGGAAAAGGGTCCCATTTGCTCATTACAAATTTATTAATATCTCTTAAACCTTTTCGACTAGATAACTGCAAGCTTTGTAACTTTGGCATCTCGCCCAAACCGCCGCGAAGGAGCGTTTGGCGACGAAAAGTTTGTTATTCAAGTTGAAGAAAAATCGCAATATTTCTCAGAGACACCTTGGAAATATTTGTTTGCAGTTCATTTGTGCCAAAGATTTAGCTCTAATTGCTGCTACACACGTAAAAAATTAGGTCGCCCACACATAAGTATGGAACTTTATTTTTTTGCAAATTACTTAGTGAATTAGTATTTTATCTGCAAAGACTTTCAGCTTTCCACTTTGGTGATGAAGGAAGAGCAGTGGAGCTGTAGCTTCTGTTCTCTCCAGTGGCTTTCCAGGCGAGCGATCTGCTCTTCTGCTCGACGCAGTGGAACTCTAGGCGATAGCGCAGCCTCGCGGCAGTTACAAAATCATTCGTGCTTCTGCGCCACGCCGCTCATTCCGTTCCCGCTCTTCTTCCCCCGAAGAAATGTTGCCGCGATATATGAGTGACGGCGGCAAGCGGACAATTGGCAAACACAACACTCTGGACAGCTACGGTCATCTATGAACGACGGCGGCAAACAGGGATTTGTGTCGACATTTCTTTGCGGGGGACACGATCCTGTGGAAACTAGGCCTTAACAGCTCCGCTGTAAAAGGCAAGCCATTCATAGTGGGACAACTTCTCGCAGTTGAAATTCAAAACCACTCATGCATTTTGAAGTGAAATCTACTGAGGCATTAGCTTATAAATTATGTTTAACTTTCTGAATGACACATTTTGAGAAAGTTCAAATTGTAGCTACCCAAATGCCAAAACTGCCCTTTATTTCTGACGTTTCAGTTATTGTTATTGATGACTCTTTCCTGCTCGTACTACAGAGTGAAGGCGCACTCCATTAGGCCCGCCTCGTATTGTGTTCCATGCAGACGGACTAGAACTTTCCGAGCAGCTGTTTGTCCATGTGGAGTCAACCAAACTCTTTACAGCGATTAACACCACTGAAGGCCTAGCACCTCTGATGGGCAGCCTTCTGGATGTTCAATATCAGTATGCTAAAGAGTGCCTCAATACAGCATCCGCCTTCGAAAGGTTGTTTTTCCGACTTAATATGACGGAGCTGAAGTCTCCTGCGGTCATGTTCATTAACTAGCACAGTGATTGTGTATTACAAGTGTTGTTACCAGTTTAGCGGTTTTCCCTCAGACTTTAGCTGTGCTGAGGTTTGTCTAGTGGGTAACTGTTTTTTTCTTGCAAACGACAGGTTTTTTTTTTGTTCTTTTTTTTTTGCCACTTTGCTAAATTCTGGTGGTCTATAATGATGCGCTTCATGCGCACTACAGCGGAGCTGTTAAGGACTTGTTTCGCCAGGATCGTGTCCGACAGCAAATAAAGGTCGACACAACCCTCCGGACAGCTACCGCCATCTGCGAGCGACGTCGGCAACCAGACAACCGGCTTACCGGTGATCTGGTTGCCGCCATCGCTCATAGATGGTGGCAACCTTTCCAGTCTTTCCACTCTGGCTTGCCGACTTGCGGCCAGCCATTACTTCATTCCCACCTTAGTACAGCTTCGCTGGTCTTCCTTTTTCACAAAAGTAAAAAGGTTGAAATATTTTTTTTTAATTTTTCTATCATGATTGGGGTAATTTCTGTGTAAGGCCAAGCCATCGGTTAGAGTCACCTTTGCTTACTCGTACAAAACTAAAAAAAGAACCCATGTTAACACTGATTTCGGGGGCGTTTCCGTACCTGCCGACGTAATCCACATGTTTTACAGAAAGTTCTGCTTTGGAATAGTGCCTCTGGGTCGTCTGGTGGTAAATCCGACTTCCAGTAAGCGAGTCACAAAGTTCTGGGTTATATAGCCCCTTCTTTTCTGACGTGGCCATAGGACCCGAAACTTAGAGGCATGACTGGCGGAAATTACAAGTGCTGTCAGAAGACGCAGCCACCGCTACTGCAGAGCAGAACTGTGTGCAAAACATGAAGAAAATTTCTGGATGGTAGGGCAGCATACCTATAGAGTCGGAAGTAACAGCTCCCAAGCAGCACAGAGTTGGCCAGTCATCGGCCAATGGCTGGCAATGGTCTTCGGCCAAGTGGCCAGACAGTGGACCGAGACTGGCCGGTGATTGGCCTTTATCAGGCCATTGGCCAATGGCCAGTGGCCATCAGCCATTGGCCAAGCATTGGCCAATGAATGGCCACTCTCTGGCCACTGGCCAAAAGACCATCGCCAGACATTGGCCATTGCTTAGCCAAAATCCGTGCTGCTTGGGAGATGACTCGGAATGTTTATTGCTCACACCCTATCGTCATAAAACGGGTGACACTCTTATTGAGCAGATATGGTCTACTGAAAAGGAAAAACGAGTGCAGGCGAGCTGGTGATTGTTAATCATTTTATGTTATAGCCGAGACTGTGGTTAGGAAAAAAGTAGAAAGTGGCACATAGGGAAAGGTCTGTAGAAGAAAAGAAAACCGGAGGGGTTATTGGTGACACGAGCGGCCAAAAGCGTCGTTTCGGTCGGCATTTAAAAGTTTCAAAAGAACTTATTTATTTCGTACAATTTTGTTTTCATTCATACAAATAAGAACAATGTCAGATTGTCAACTTTCATAGAGTTATTGTAGAATGCGATGACTCCAAGCTTCCATTGTGATTTTTAACACACGCCATCGCAATTAGTCTGCAACTGATAATAACTAGCCAAGATTACAACTCCTGACGTCACAGCAAGGCAAATCGTGGTCGTGAAGCCAAGAACGGAAGCCACAGGAAGGCGCCTCCAGAACATTTCGGCGCTAATAATCTGTCGAAAAAAAAAGCTTTCCTATGAGTATTTTGCTTATTTGGAGATTCTACGGACTAACAAATCAATCAATTAAATTCCAATGACATTCTTGCCTCCTCTAAATCTAGCGGTTTGTTATTATTTATTTTGCAAAACTGATCATAAATATGTCTTTTTATTGAGAAACCAAAACTTGGCTGTGATGTTTTTTGTTATGAAATATTCTAGTATGTTTGCAGAGTGTAAGTCCCTCTTTAAGAAGATCATGAAATAATATTTCTACTTCTTCCATAGCTTTAATCCTCTACTTTAAAGCGAAATGAGAAATCACTTCACTTTGTGACGTGCTTGCATGGGCACCGTAGGCAAAGATCCCAAGATTCCTAAGGAATTCTTAATGCACGCCACGGAACTTGTCAATCTCAAGTGATGGTAAGTGCCGTCACGGCACTCATTGGACACGAACACGAATTCAGATATTGGTCGACGGATTCATTGCTGAAGATCGCATACGTCCGAGTCACGCAGAGCTCGTGCCTAATGCGTGAGCTGGGTTCGGCTGACGTGCTCGGGCAGCGCGGATGCACAACAGGGAAAAGGCGGAGAGCTATCGAAGGAAAGAAATGCGAAATAGTGATACGCGATTAGTAAAATCCCAATTTATCGCAGCCGACAATTAATCTCATGGTTCCTTTACCTTTTCTGTGCAGCACAACACATTCATTGTGAAAACTTTACTGGATCAAATAACCTTGGGTGCTGCCCAAACATTTGGGCATCCTTGACTAAAAAAGCAAATACCTCGACGAAACTTTTTTTTTGTTTCAAAGGAAAGGGAAATTATATGTACGATGATTTGAATTTGCTTTTTTTTTTTACTTTTTAGGACCTTACGTTTCCGTGTTGTATAAACATTTCTTTCTTTTAGAATGCAAACAGAAGCAGCCTTGTAGAACAATTCAGCGGCATACCACTTTTTGCATGTTATTTATATCGTTAGAGCGCGCTCTAATAATGAAAAACATTAAGTGTCATGTGTAACTCAAGTGCCCTCCAAGGCAATGTGTACTTCCTTTCTTAAAAAAGTTGGCATAACAAAGAAATGTAGGGTCCCATAAGGAAGGGACGCAACATTGACTCACGATGTGTAACAACACGGATTTAAATGTGTGAATCGTAGGCATGGGATAAAGTGCCGATTACACTTGTGTAGGCGTCTTGAAGTGTACTGTGTAGACAATAGCGCCAGTTGAACCTCTAGCATACATTATTATTACTCTATGGGTCAGCGTCACCAAGCGTATTTTTAGAGACGAATGTGCAAACGCAGAGTCTGAAGCCAGCAACGGCAGATGCCATCTTCCGATTGCGGTCTGCTAAACTGAACGCGGCAACGCCAGCCAGAGTCGGAAGAGCTATTGTGCAGGTCGACGCCATGGTGGAAGAAGGTAGAGGCGTTTGTGCAGTGCTGCCTCGACAAAGTGCGAGTGTGCCTAAGATTCGCTGCCACTTCTGAGAAACGCTGTGAGATGCCGCAGCAGGTCAGGGCCTCAAGAAACATGTTTTTATTGTTGTTGTTATTTTCACCGTGAAAACATTTGGCTTGTCTCTAAACTTCCTAGCTTCTTGACACCCCCTGTCTACGCACAACATCGCTAACAATATAATTGAAAGTTGTCGATTTATTTTTCTATATTGCATTAAGTTTAGGCTATTCTTCCTGACGAATGGTATTACGTTTAGCTATTTCTGTTTTAACATATGAAACCTCTCTAAAAAGCTGTGACCTCGATATCTTCGCTACAGTCTTCTTTCCCGGTGTATCCATAGCGTTTGTTCTCGACGAAGGAGGCTTCCGCTTGGTCTAGAATTCTCCAGTAGGCTTTGAAGTCCAGGTCGGGGCCCATTCCTCCATATTCCTTGGGAAGCATATTTACGGGCATGTCATTGTAGAGACCCTCGAATTTCTCTCCGTGGAAATGAACCTGGAAAAAGAATTGATACACCGTCATGTCTCGTAAACACGGACCGCTTTTATATAGATACGCCGCTACATAGACAATATTTTCGGGGACAACCGGGCAAATACATGCATTTTTGTCTGGCTGTTATGAACAAATCTTCACAATATGGATGCTTCTAGGAGGAAACGAAGATGTTCATATTCTTGAGACTTCACTGTAAACTCATACCAACTCACGGTAAACACAACTCGAATCGCAATCCCACTTAATTAAAGGGGTCATGAAACGCTTTTCCAACTTTTTCCTGTTTAGCTTTCCTCCTCAACTCATAAATCGCGCATTCCACAAAACAGTTCAAGAAGACGAAAAGAGGGGAGGCCCCTCTCGCTCGGAATCTGGTTTATCTACCCGGACAGAGCCATTGTCCCCCTAGAAGATTAGCCCGTCGCTCACAATTCAGACTAAAGTTGCTTTCTCCAACCCGTTCACCCCGGAGCTGACAGTGCTGTGGAAGCTACGTGCTCGTTGGGCCAGCCACACTTTCCACAGGATAACGCTCCTCCGCGCATACCCACCTGCAGAGAATGAGGTCAGGTGATAAAAGGGAGGCGGCTGATTGCTTCGGCAAGCGCATAGCTTCCACCACAATGTCAGCTTAGGGGTGAAGAATTAAGTGAGGTCCGGTTTTGTGTGACGTGCGTTTGGACCCGATGACGCGCTCTTGGGACCGCGGATGTATCACAGTGAAAAGGCAGAGAGCTACGAAGGGGAGGAGGTACGAAATAGTCCGCTGTGTTTTCAAATTTTCGCACTGAAAGTCAGGATTTTTTTCTTTCTACCTTTTTTCTTTTGGCCCACTGAACAATGTACTATTAGTAAAATCCCAATCGAAAATGATTTATCCCAACCCAAAATCCGTTTCATGGGCCCTTTAAATGTGAATAAAAAAATAAAAAAACAACCCCAAGTTTTCCGTCATTGTCAAGACAAAAAATAAATTCAGCAAAAATTTGTTACTTGGGTGGCATCCAGTAACCAATATTGTCATTCCAAAAAGTGATGGTGCCTGTTTTCACCTTGGTTTATAAAGGGAAAGGAGGCGCGCAGATGATCTAATTTAAGTATCTTGGTTCATATACTTACAGGATAAACTTTAAATACCTTTGAAAATATATCAGGTTACAACTTTGCGAACCGCGAGACGAATGTTTCCAAATAAAATTAGTTGACAACATCCTTATTTAAAAAAAAAAAAGCTCTGAAAAGAAAAACGCACTCACTATCTTCTTATTTTTTCTTTCGCAGTGCTAAACTCTACAAACGTGGCACAAAAAAAAAAAAAAAGTGAAAGCCATTTACAACTCCCTGTAACACCGAATTAGAGCGCAGCTCATGAGGAGGAGGAGGGAAGGGTACTGGGGGGGTGAAGTGACCTGGGGGAGTCACGTGACCTTGGGGTTCACGCGACGCCGCCGATGATGTCATCAGTGACGTCACTGATGACGTCATCAGCGACGATGACGATGCGGACTCCAATGACGTCATCCGTGATGATGACGATGACGATGCGGATGCCGGTGAAGTCATCAGTGACGTCACTGGTGACGTCATCAGTGATGATGACGATGACGATGCGGATGCCGGTGACGTCATCAGTGACGATGACGTCATCGGGGAGGTCACGTGACCTCGGCGGGGTGGTCACGTGACCTCGGGGGGGTGACGTGACCGCAGGCCTGGACGTAGTTCAACTACCCTACTCAAACTACTGTAGTTTAACTACTTTTCCGAGTAACTTGGTAACTTTCAATTACAACTTTATTTGGGTAATTTGTAGATTAATTTAACTACGTTTTTCAAATAACTTCTCAAATTACCAACTACTTTCGAAATCTAATGCTAGATTTTCTCCTCACAAAGGTCTGAGTGTAGAAATAAATAAGACGCTGGCGGATGAAGTGGTATTCCCCAACATGGGGCCCCCTCAGATTCCGTTCCCACGCACTTATACTCGGCAGCCGTAGAAACTGCATCACAGACGTCCTTGGGCCAAGGTGGCGACGAGCAGCCAAAACATAACACCGGCGCGCACGAACGCAGGCATAGGTGCCTAACAATCCGGTAACGCACGCAGGCGTCGTGCCTCCAGCTGCAACCGTGAAAGGCGGGGACACTCCGAGGGTTGTTGTTTTCATGTTGTCTGCCTCTAGTGAGTTCTGACTCAAGTGGTAGGTTCCGCGGCAGGCGGCATTGGAATGACCTCGCAGCTGGGCGCCTGTTCCCATGGTCGCCTCGTCGTCAGCACATACTCCCTTGCAAAGCCGGACCCCCCTGCGCACAAACGTAGACACGGATAATCCCTTCATTGGAGCAGGTTCCCGCTTTCAGCTGCAACTGTACAAGTGCCGATGCTTGCTCACGTAATCCTTCGAGTGCTTCTGACCTTCGACGCCAGGGAGACCTCCTCTTTGTTGAAAACGTTTTACTTGTCAGGGCGTGTCAGGCGCGTCAGGATACCGTAGTCGCCGGCGAGGATTGCGAGTCACCCTTGGGAGATCCTTTTGTTGGACCGGGCGTCAGCGGCGAAGTATACTTCGTTTCATTTTCTGTTAAACCCAAGCAATTTTTTTTTGTTTCAGAGGAGTAGCACTAGCACTGCAACGAGACGCGCAGTCGTCCGTGTAATCTAATCGTCGTGGCGCGAGACTTGATCCATTGACGGTCAGGTGCACTCGCTCGGCGTACTCTACGAACGCCGTGAGAATAAAGATGGCGAGTCATAAAAATCTCAACTTTCCGAAGAAAAAAATAAAAAAAGGAGGAGAGTTTGTTATAAAAGACCCGCTAGGCTGAGGCAAGCCTCACATGTTTCTTCATCGGCACCAAAGAAGCCGACATTCGCTTACCCCTCCCTGCACAGCCTGTTTTTGAAATTGAACGCTCTTTGCATCCAGTGCCACGGTAGAACGTCTGTTTAGCTTGACTGAGGACGTCATTAGAAGGAAAAGGAGAAACTCTCCGGTAAGAACTTTGAAAGACAATTGATTGTGCGAGCGAATAAACTATTTCGGAAGTCATAAAATGAATGCATTTATTTTAGGTTCGCAGGGTTTTTCACGGATCAAAACCGATGTTCATTTTACTACCGCAAAAATATAAGAAGTAACTTCGAAAGTAACTTCAAAGTAACTCGCTACTTTTTTACAGTAGTTAGTAGTTTACTCAATTACCATTGCAAATGCGTAATTTCTACTCTGCTCCAATTACTTTTGGTGTCGATACTCAGTAACTTAACTACCTTTTTTGAGTAATTTGTACATGTCTGCGTGACCGTCGAGGTCACGTGACACCCAAAGTCACGTGACCCCCCAGGTCACGTAACCCCCCCCCGGGTCACGTGACCTCGGGGGTCACGTGACCT
Source organism: Ixodes scapularis (assembly GCF_016920785.2). NCBI lineage: Eukaryota > Metazoa > Arthropoda > Arachnida > Ixodida > Ixodidae > Ixodes > Ixodes scapularis. The sequence goes on along the minus strand of NW_024609835.1, from coordinate 181,530,849 downwards.
TGGGATGACCTTGGGGGCCGCGTGACCTTGGGGTGACCTTGGTTACGCCGACGCCGACGGCGACGCCGACGCCGCTCAAGCCGGGAACGGGCCCCTAAGAGCTGCGCTCTAAAACAAAGCGACACGGGTTTCACCGGTCGGCCGCGCACAATGTGAAAGGCTAGCAGATCAACTAGGATGAGCGTGCGGTGGTTTCGGCGGCAGAGTTCTCTTTGATTTCAGACTGTCTTTTACAGTTTTCCGTATGTTGTCGGAAAATGAAGTCCTACACATAGAGCAAGCCGCTCAAAACGCGTCCCTTCGCATATGAAAGCGGGGTACGAGGAGACTTTTCGCGTATTTGTGAGGGGACTCAAAAAGGTAAGAGAGAGCAGGTGTGTTTCGAATATCCGCCCCGACATGAATTTTTACTTGGTTTTCCCTATAATTACTTAACAATTTGTACGTCTTCCATGCGAATATTATATCATGGCATAAACTGTATCCCTTTCTGGTCACAGTTTTATTTCACCGCCCTTGAAAACATAAATATATGAATTTGAAACTCTCGTCTCATTTTAGTTGAGTATCATTTAAGTAAACGCGCCCAAATGTTCAATTTTCGTTTTATTACTTTAAGGTGCTGTGAATTCGCCACTTACCCTGTCTGCTATCTTCTTGTTGATGAAAGGTCGAATCACAGCGTAAGCCATGTTGAAGACGTAAGACTCCCTCACGATGTGAATCGCTTTTATTCGAACAGGTGAGCAGTCCTGTGAAGTTAGAATAGAGGTACTGTAGAGCTTATAGAAAAAGGAAAACATGGGATATTTAGTTTCGCTATCAAAGTACGTATGCACCTGTGCACTTTGTAGTATGCAACTTACTAATTCCCCCTTTCGGCGCCAATAATAAAACAGTAAGGCGCAACGAGAACTGATGAGGCTCTAACCTAATTTACATGACAAACTAAAGTAAATGAATAGAATGCAACCGTCTGTTTACGCACTGTACGTGTCACCTTAAATCTTAAATAGATTGACACTGACTCTATTGTTTTCATCCGCTACATTTAGGATTCGGCGAGAAAAAAATACGATGATACTCGGGACTTTTCAGTGTTTAGTTCAATCGCTCGTTCGGATTATGTGATGTGTCTTGTAGTTCACGATATCTCAAAGTTTGCTCTTAATATTTATGTGCAATGTTGGGGATAAGAAAGATACAAAAATGTGTAGCATGAATTTAGTCTGCGCAAGCCAGAATCGCGCAGGAAGGTCTGTTTAGGTCGAAAACAGAAAGGAAATTCACATCTTAAGTCCTGGGCAGATTCAAAGATATACATAGGAGAAGTCGTTTCGATGCAGCTTTCGATTGGTTACGGCACTGGCGGGCGTTGATCAGGTGCAGGTCAGGATGCTGATATCTGTGCGAAGCTCTACACTCTAAAAAACGTCTGTGGGTCTACTTTCACGTACAACACTTGAAAAACCAATCAGCGGGACTTACGGAGGCAGCTCAGCGAATGACGATGCCAAAACATATGTTTAGACCAAAAAACGCAAACTGAGTTGTGACATTAGGCAATGCAAGCATGACGTTTTGCATTGCTTAATGTCACAACTCAGACTGCGTTTTTTTGGTCTAACCATATGTTTCGGCATTGTCATTCGCTGAGCTGCCTCCTTAAGTTGCAGTGATTGACACTTCTAGTGGTTGTGCGGGAAAGCAGACGCACGGGCTTTTTTTTTTTCTTTTTTAGAGTGAACCACTGAAAACGGTACGATTCGATGAAATCAGTCAATCAGAGCCAAAAGTGTATCGTGATCAAGTCGTCGTTTTTGTGCGTTTTCTATCACCCGTTGCATGTGTCCCGCATAGAAGAAAGCTCAGCACCACGCCGCATTCACTACCGCGTTATTGGTGCAGCCGCTTGATTCGCCACGTCGGATCGTAGCGTTTTGGTTTGGTTGGACTCGTTGTATAACGGAGCATGTCCATAAGTAGAACCAGTGAAATAGAAAAAAGCAAAATTTATAATTTAATTGGTTTGATCTGTGCGTGAAAAGTGAATGCGACAATTAATATGATGTCTACTCCTTATGTTGTACTTCCGCTATGAGCAAGAAAAAAAGAAGTAATTTGGAGTGGTGTGCGCCTTTGGGGTTGAGTAAAGTGTGCGAACCAAAAAAAGCCTGGTGAAGCTCTTGAGCAGCCCAAAGTTGAGGTAAACCATCTTATCCAAGGTAAGTCCGCCATTGTCCTGGATAAAGGAAATTCCGATCGTCTGTGCCACGGGGTCCGCTGTCAGATATTCCATGACCAGGGCAAATGCTTGCATAACTTCACTGTGTGCCGCAGTCTGGGGATCCCAGTCGCCTGGAAGCAAAACGAGTCATTCCGTAAGTATAAGTTTGCCATATCTGAGGTGTCTTCCTTCTAAAGTCACGAGAACTTGGAGAGTACCATTCACTTTAAACAACTGGCATTCTTGTATGTGAATTAAGCATGATTTGAATCGTTGCATCCTTAAGGAAGAAACCGCTGCATGGTTGGCTTCTTCAGTCGAAATCAATCGTGCCGGCAGACAGTTTTATTCTATCTCCTATTTTTCTCATGGGACCAAGACATTACATTGAGGAGTGCGTTTATTTTAAAATAAAAACATTATTAGAAGAATGAAAAAGACACAGTCAGTAGTAAACACCGTTTAAACGGTTAATCATTGCAATTTCAATACTGGTAGTGCCGGTAATTGTTTTAATATCTATAAACACAATTTTGTCATGTTTATATCGAACAAAAGTGGTAATGTACGTTGCTGGGGAAGTTGTTGCTTTTTTTCGGCAAAACTACAGTTGCCTAAATGGGGAAAAGACCTATCCTGGGTTAGTTACTTGTGCTTTTCCAATCGGAACTATTTTAGTTATACAAAAAAAAAAAAAAACTCGGGTGTTCAACGCATAACGGCCAACGCCCTAAACAGAACTTTGTGGATTTTATTGGGAAGATATCACTCAAGTTTTGTACACTGCACCTTATGCTGAATATACTAAAAGAAAACCACAATCTCACAGAGCCGGTCATATATAAATAAAGTTCTCTTGTGATGAACGTAGTTAACGAAAAGGGAGCGACATAGACCGAACCAGCAAACGGCTATGTTTCGTTTTGCTAAAGCTAAAATGTACAGGAGCTAAAACTTGAAACTAAAATGTACAGGATCCTCAGCCAACGCCGGAAACCTTCTCACGGAGTGAGCTCTTCAAACTTCTAAGCAAAGTGGGGCAAAAGCAGCACATCACTATTATCCCTATTTTCCTTCAACCGTTTATGTGAGTTACGCGCAATTACATCGCCCAGTGTGTCTTATCAAATGTCTAGGTTACTACTGGTCTTAAAGGTGTGGAACGCTTTATACCGAACCGTATTGTTTCCCTAAATGTCTTAATAAATGTTCCATAATCATTAGTATTTCTCATCTAAATCTCAAAACTCGACTATATTTTGCTTATTATTGTCGGCTTGTCGTTCTGAATGTTTATAAATACTGTATATGCTCATTACCTTCTATGATGGTGACAAGAACTTTAAGAAATAAATGAATCATTATGATCTTAGACTCTGCGATAAAGCATCCTTAAAAGAACGCTGAAATTTACAAAAAAAGAATTGGAAGAAGCTTAGATGGACACAACTGTTCAAAAACATTTAGAAAAAACAAAAAAAAAACTCTGAGCAATATTCACGCCGTTAGACGCAGATGAAGTGGAGATGTAGAGGCTGCAGCCCAAGTCCCACCCCGTGCTAACACCGTGTTTGATAGACTGGCGAAATGATTGACGTGTGAAATGTTGGTTTTAACATAGTATCTCTGGGTTGTAATAGTATTTTAATAGACAGTGTTTTGTTTGCTGTTTCAGAAACAAATAATCTAGATAGATTCATTCTTGTTTTCAGAAGTATCCCAATATCGCCCTTTCTATGCATTGGTGTGAAACGATAACAAACATGGCTGGCGACTAGCTCAACGAGTGGAGCTCGTAGAGCTCGTTGATTTCTAAAAGTGAGAGTTGGTTTGCGCTCACGAAATTTTTTGAGGAATATCTCCTCATCTGACGTAGTTTGAAACTAACAACTATGGCCTTCGTAAGCGCTCTGCAGATGCACGTTCATTGTTTTTTTTTTTTTTTTTTTTTTTATTGAGACTGGATTAAGCTTTGCGTCCCACATTAGCTATAATTAGGGTTTTGCGTATTCGGTTTCTATTTTTTTCAAAATTCGGCGTTCCTTTTTTTGGTGTTTATTTTAAAATTAATTTTCAGTGTTTTCCCGCGCATATTTATGCCCACAAACTTTTATCGCCTTTTTTCGGTGAATATAAAACAAACACCCCCTGACACCTGATCAGATGATCCTTGTAGCTCTAATACTTGTGATCACTCAAAGAATAACGGATCAGGTACATTGAAAAAAAATTGACACTTTATTTGGAAAATGTGTGCAACTGTAAAAGAAGCAAAAAAAAAAAAAATAAGCACAGAAGTACGAAAAAGGCAGACATGAAGCCTATGCCCAAAAAACATGGAATTTCACTTTCTGTACATCAGGATTACGTGATCTTATAGTACACACACAGCTATGCTTTCCCAGGATCTTCTTGTTGATCCGCACTCTTTCTTTCGTGTTAACATGACCCCGAGCTTTGGGAATGCCCTTTCAACGCAAAGACTGGACACTGGCACACTCGCAGGCTGAGGAGATGAAGCGCTGCCTGAGACAAAATCGGCAATCATCCAATCGCAACCACAAAGAGAGACACGGTGCGACGTTTTGAAGCACAACACAATATGCAGGGCTTGCATAAGGTCAGTCTTCCTTACAACGAGCTTGAAAACACGCTCGCACACGGCGAAGTCATGGTGCTTTTGGGACTTCACGTTCCGATCGATGATGCGCACATTAAACCAAAACGTCGTGATGGCATCCGTGTATCCCATACATTCGGACACCTTTCGATAGACACTGTCGATCCACTTTTTCGCCACGGCTCCGCAGTACGACTGGAAAGTTAAACTGACCTTTTCCGCGGTTAAAACTGAACTTTCGAAAATGCGTTCGACGTACCTTTATTGGTTTTTATCGGTTTAAATTGAAAATGCCGAATCTAAAAGCTGACCTTTTTGGGTTAAAACCAGATTTTTGAAAATGAATTCGGCGTACTTTTATCGGTTTTTATCGGTTTAAACCGAAAACTTCGAACCCTAGCTATAATGTGTCTGAAATGCCTAGGCTCGATCAAAAATGGGGCATAAAAATCGGCGCATGCACGTCGCAATCTACACTGTTCGTCAAAGTTCTATTTCACAAATGAGTGTTTCACAGGTAGGGGCATTGTAAAATTACAAGGCGTAGCTCCCTTTTTGTAAAGCGTAGGGCCAAAAAACTTGTCAGGATGAACGGCGGATGGCGACGCAGACGACTGACTCGAGCCGCGGGGAGCGTTGGACGCACGTGCTGAGGAACTTTAGTTCCGGTTTGCTTTTAAACAATTATCGAGACTGCCCGCGAAGGCCATGGTCTTTTAAAATGAACATAGTATTTTTGTAATGCACCATTGGTTTAAAAATGACTGCGGACAATGACAACGAAATTTGAAGAAGCAAAAATAAATAAAACGCGCTTGCGTAACGACGCCGCCCTTGCTGCCGGCGGATTTCGTCTGCATGTTGTATGCTTTCTTTCGCTGATCGGGCGTTGCAACGCTTCCCCCGACGCCATCTGCCAATGTGTGTGCCATACGCACCCCGCTACTCAACTCGGTCATCTGCGTCGCCGTCCGCCGTTGGCCCTGGCAAGTTTTTTGGCCCTATTTTTAACAGAAAGGAAGCCGCCTTGAAAACTTACTACACGGTAAAACCCACCTGTACAATGCATGTACCTCTGACGAAAGGTTTAGGATGCTACTAGCCGGCGCCGATTTCTACGGCCCATTTAAGATCGAGCCTCTGCATTTAGACTCCCTATATGCTGCTGGATCTATCTTGATTTGTTCATTTGCGCGTTTTGATGTTGTATGAAGATGTTGGTTCCCGTAGAAGCGGCCATGCGTCTCTGTACGTCGTGCAACCATCGTGATTGTATCCATGGTTTCAATGCCGAGAAGATAGCTACACATGAAAGCATTTGCGAGCCATTTGGCTCGAGGCAATCGGGCGTTTGGCTTGCATCAATCTTGTCCAGGTATGTTCCCGTCATTTAACTTCGACAAGCAAGTATAGCTTCCAAGCTTTACAGTGTGCCTGGCCTGGCAAAACGAATATATTAAACTCCCGTGTTAAATGTGCGTCATTACGTTCACTAACTTGCTCACGGGAGCCACACGAAAAAACAATATGACAAAAGAAAATAATAATAGCTGCAAAAACTGAATATATATCTTTTTTTTATATCTTTCGGTCGCTTTTTAGCGCACATCGACAGAAGCTGTCAGGCGCTTGTATTGAACCGTCACTCGCGCATGACGGAACTCTAGAACGCTGCTTTTAAGGTCGAGGTTGCGAGCTTGGTGTAAGTTTTTAAACGGAAGCGGAAGAGAAGACGGACGAAGGCGAAGACGGACGCTGACGCGCAGCTTTCATGTCCGCGTCTTAGATGCATTGCAAACGACGATAGACGGTGGTGAAATAGCAGATGATGGCGGAGGATGCCGCGCATCTCCTCGCACGACTAGCAGGCGGTGTCAGAGGCCAGACCAGCGTTAGACGGAGTGCAAGTTCGTCTGTCCCTTGCACAAGGGTTGCGATGATGTCAGAACGCCGAGCACTTATTGGCTGATTGAACAAAATACTGGGTAGACCTCAAGGCATCTATCCTTGAGGTCTACCCACTATCCATCCAATCGAAGCCAATCCGAGCTCGGTGTCGTTGTGATGAGTCAGCAACTCCCTCGCAAGCAGCGGACGACTTGCTTTGCGCATTACATTGGACTCAGTTACGGAACTACTCATAGGCGCTGCTTGCATGAACACTACCCCTCTCTCCACGGCTCGTTTCCCGTCGTTTGACGCGCCGGCGGCTACACTCTAAGAAAAAATTGAGGAAAAAAGTAGCAGCGGCGCGTCTTCCTCCCTTCTACTGGCGCGCCCCCAAGCGGACACCAGAAAAGAGGAGTAACGAAACGTTTTTCTCCTTCTCCAGGCAAACGGGAGCAAGCTTTCGCCCTCCCGACTCATCTTCTTTCGGTTTCGTTTTTCGAGCAGGTCGCGCACGTTGTTTAAAAAATAGCTGTTGAGTTGATTGAGCTTCAGCGGCAGCGAAGGCCGCCTGTAATTCCGTCTTCTAGTCTAAACGTGCAGAACATTTCGGTTGCATTGACGTTTTTATCACTAATTTTATCAAATGAGCAAACCAAGCCGCTAAAAACAGCGAAGTTCCGGAGCAGTGCCAGCAGCGCCACGTACTACACTGGGTAGGATCGCCGTCTCCGGATTGCGGGACTCACGCGGCACGGAACTACAGTAGCGAAACCACGCGGAACTTGTCGACGTTTTTACGTTATGGAAATCGCAGGAACTGCGTCCATGACAGGCAGGTTTTGCTGCCGGCTGCCTGGGTGCCTTCCGTGCTCAGTTCGGTTCTGTTTTCCGATGCCGAGTGCAACCGGCGTTCAACGTGATTCTGTATTTGTGCGTGTGAGCAACATAGCAGCAACATCGTGATGGCAGTGTTGTGGGCTGTGAACAGAAGACTGGAATATTATCGCCGATGCGACCGTGTGTTCGCGTATCAGCGGTGTAACAACAAGATGAGATCGTAAACCGTCGGGCATTGATGCCGACCGGTTGTGACTCGAGGAACACCTAAGGTAAGACGCAAAGTGCGCGAAGTTACTGTGTATCGTTTGTCTCCGTTTGACATCGCAGTGCTGTTGACGAGAAGACCGAGTAACTGGTTTTGAAACGCAAGTGGGGGGGGGGGGGGGGGGGGGGAATCTGGCTTCGGAAATGAACACAGTTCGCGGAAAGCTCGTGTTACGCTTTTATTTGCTGCTCCTGTCGTCCCGTACACGAGATGTAGCGTCCTCGTTAAGCCCTATTGAGCTCGATTTGCTCGATTCAGGGCCGCCATAATGAGATGCAGGCGACGGAGAAACCTTGCTCCCCTGCTTCAGGGACGAAAGTTTCTCTCTTTCTAAAGGAACACAGGTTACAAGACCGTTCCTCCCCTGAGGGAGGACTATCCATACCCTTTTTTCTAAGAGTGTACTTAGGTAACTGCAGTGTATCCTATGGAATACGTACGTTTTGAAGCACAGCGCGTGGATGGCGTTTCACCGTACTCTGTAGAACACGCAGTTTTGAAACGACAATCTAGATTGCGCTTCAAAAAACGGGGGGCGAACTGAAGTGAGTGAGGGGGGTACCCCCTCCACGGGAGTGTCACAACCGAGGTAAACAAGTAACGTTGCGCCAGAGTAGCCGCACCGGATGTCGCCATAGTGAGACACTGGGCTTCCGAGCTTGTTCTACCGAGCAGCCAAGCCAATTCAGTAGTAATATGGGCGGGGCCACTGATCTGTGGGCGGGGCATAGAGCAGACCATGAAGGCTACCTAAAGTGCGTACACCGACCTAAATACTGCTCGAAAAAAATTTTCTTTTCCCAGAAAACTTAGAAAAAAACACGTGTTTCACTATGCTTTCAATTTTTTTTTTCATTTGAGTGTTTTTTTAGGCAGACTAGAAATAAACTTATTTTGTGGCGAATTTTCTGACAGTATTGAGGCTATGCTGATAAAAGATCTTAATTAAGAATAATAGATTGTAAGTTTAAAATACTTAGGCTGTGGCAAACAAATTGCGACTAACTCGAATTAATTTGTCCAAAAACTTCGGACAGCACAAACTATGTTGCTCTCTAATTAAGGGATAAGCTGCAAGCATGGTTGAAAGAGCCGCGGCAGGACGTGTTTCAATTTGCCGCGAAATGTAGCGGGTGCATTGAATTCGCGTGTCTATATCAGGTTACACCAAGCCATGCGACGGCATTCTCCTCGCTTCACGTGACGCCATTTTTTCGCTAAGTTTAATGGGGAAGCAGAGTTGGTGTTGAAATTATGTGACATAAATTTTCCCGCAAAATCTAGCGGGCACCTAAATGTTTGTATAGGTCACGTGACGTCATTTTCCCGCTAAACTTAGCGGGGAGACTGAATTTTTGTATCGGTCACGTGACGTGAAGTCATGAGACGTCATTTCCCTCGCTAAATTTAGTGCGGAAACTGTATACTTGTTGAGATCACTTCACGCCAATTTTCCCGCTTAAATTTAGCGTGAAAACTGGATTTTTGTGTAGTTCACGCGACATAAAGTCATGTGACCTTATTTTCCCGGCTAAATTTTGCGGGGAAATTGGATTGGTGTTGAGGTCACGTGACGTCAATGTTCACGCTTAATCTAGAGGTTGGAAACTCAATACTTGTATTGGGCGCCTCCAACTCGTTGCTCGCCCTCCCGCGGCAGAAAAGGGAAGCGCTCTAGTGACTGTCCCCGGTTCTTCTGCTCAGCGGGCACGGCGGAACTGGACGCGATCATGGCTCGCGAACAGTCATTTCTGAATGCAAACAACACTCTTCACTGACCCGATGGAGTGCTGCAGCCGGCATGTGACTCTACCTTACTAGAGAGTTGTAATATTATGTAAAGAAACAAACGCAAGTGCTGTCCGTTTGCGTTAGGGTTGTGTGCTCCACGCCGCCCATGCGCATCGTTGCCATGCGCCAATCCAAGCCCACAATTTCGGGCTCCGCGCACGCGCAATGCAGAACACACAACGCTAACGCAAACACAAAGTGCTTGCGTTTGCTCATATAATCAATACTCAACCTCCCAGCTGTTTCACCGGTTTTCCAACGCGTTATTTTGACAAAATTGGCCGCAAGACAGGGGCAGAGTAGGTAAGAGAACACGAAGCGCTACCTTCAACTGAATTTCTAGTGAAACAACACACTATTTATACACCCAATCGGGCTTCTCAAGTAAGTATTCGAATTCCTTGTCTGTTAGATGCACTGACGGGGCACTTTTTTCATCTCTCCTCCCCTTCATTGTAATGCTAAATGACTCGAACATCTCTCTCGAGATTTTTGTTTTCAGCTTTCCCAGGATCTTTGTTTGTTTTGTTTTTTTAAGTTCCGGGGCGCAGGGGCATCTGTTGCCCCGGAACTGGAAAAAACAAAAAATTGTGGGAAAGCTGCGAACCAAAGTCTCAAGAGAGATGTTCGAGTCATTTAGCATTAGAATGCAGGGGGAGGACAGATGCAAAAGTGCCCCGTCAGTGCATCTAATAGACAGGGAATTTGAATTCTTACTTGAGAAGCCCGATTGGGGTGTATAAATAGTGTGTTGTTTTAATAAAAATTCAGCTGAAGGTAGCGCTTCGTGTTGTCTTACCTACTCTGTCCCTGTCTTGCGGCGAATTTTGTCAAAATAAGCCATGTACCAACTGGCCCATCTGTCACTATTGATTTCCAACGCCAACGAAAGATACTCCAGTGAGCAGACGTCCACGCTGGTGGGCGCTCCTTCGCGGGAGAAAGGCCGAGATTGGCAAAAGGGCGGTGCGTAGAAATGAACGAAAATAAAGGTTCTGGGTAGTTTTGTGGTTTAAAACCCTACAGAATCTGTTTTTTTTTTTTTGTTTTTTTTTTCGTATTTCGGGGAATTTGTTGCGAAAGGATTGGCGGCGAGTTTGGAAGTTTCCGTGAGTGTCAAAACTAGCCACTTTTACGTTACCATGTGATTTACCAACAATTAATATCATTTTACGTGAATTGATCAGACTAGCTAGAATGTTTATATTATTTTTATTTCATAACTTCTTAATTAAGAATGCTGCAATTTGCACCAGTGATGATAGTTTGCCAACTTTGGACTACGATAGTTGTTCGCGCGTTTGAAATTGGATCATAATCAGCAGATTATATTAGAGGTTTAAAATCTATGTAATAAAATATCTTAATGTCACTATTATAACTACAAATTGCCCTAATTTAGGCCGCAAAAAACGCCACAATCACAAAAACACGCCATTTAACCATACTAGTTTTTACAGAAAAATCTAATTTTGATTCGTTTTCAGTACATAAAAACCTCTGACATCGTTATCGAGATAGACATAAATACTAGATGTAATATAAAGTCCTATGGGTCACGCGTTGCCTTAAAAAAACACACGTCTGTTGTCTGAATCGGATTTTGTTTTGGGGCTCTTGTAGTAAGAACAGCGTTTCTTAATTTATACGTTTCGTGAACATATTCTAAGCTAATTACCCGTGAAGATATTTTGTAAAATTTGGATTGATTTTATTATTCTTGCGCTGGGACTAATTCTGAAGTTATTAATCATCTAAATGCCCAAAACTTCATTAAAGTGCCTGCAGGTCATTATCTCACGTGTCTTTATTCGAGCAAAAAAGGCTCATAGAACACACAAATACCAACGTTTTTCTTTTTTTGACAAATACAATATTTTGTTACCTCTAAGATGTAAGGAAGACCATGTTTTTAAAAGGGCACTGAACTCTCAAGAACAATTTTAATTTCCTGAATCGGACATGCATGTCACAAAATAAAGTTTCCGCGAACGATTTTCACACATTTTGGCAGGCACATTTTGAGGCAGAAGAGAAACCGAAATGAACGTCTATATATTGAGAAACTAAATCCAAAATAGAAATTAGTTTCGGGTCCGTTCCTGAATAAAACGTGCCTCTCTGCGTAAATATTGCACTAAATGTTTTCATAATAAAAAGGTGACCTACGCCCAAAGCACATCAGCTTCCTCGTATAAGCAGGAATAATTTGTGTCTCTCAATAAAGCCAGTAGACTATACTGAGGGCTCAGCAACTTGCATACGAGCACTCATCTCCGATCCTCACTATTTACCGCCATGTTAGGAAACGAGTGGTGCCACCTAGAGACAGCTCGATTCGCGAATAGGCTAGCTACGTGACATCGTGTCACGTGACGTAGATTTATTTGCTAAATTTAGCGGGGAGACTGAAGCTTCTATAGGTCACGTGACATGAAGTCCTGTGACATCATTTTCCGCTTTGTTTAGCGGGGAATCTGAATTGGTGTTGTCACGTGACGTCAATGCTTTCACTAAATCTAGCGGGGAAACAGAATATGTCTACAGGTCACGTGATATGAAGTCATGTCACGTCATTTTGGCCGCTAATTCTAGAGAAACGTACCTCACATGGGTCTGATGATCCTGAAAAAGCTAATCGCTTAAAAAAATGATTTCCACGATTGGACGCTCGGTAGAGCATGGTACGTCCGAAGAAAAAAAAAAAAATATATATATATATAATGAAGAATGCGGATATCTAAAGATGTGCCCTAATCAAAGTGTATATCGTCAATAGTTAATGCGCCGAGGTACGAATGGACACAAGGAGACGAGAGCGCGCGGAGTCGTCAGAACGCCAAGCTCTGGTTAAAATGATTAATGGGTCGACGTAAAGCTAGCCGTCTTTGTGTCCACTGCACTCGTCGAACAGGTTAAAATGCAGGACGCTGGCGACCTGCGTTTCGCTTTCACATTCGAACGCGTTTGACGAGTGTAGTGCACTACCCATGCACTAATCATTCGAACCACCGCGCACCCTCGTTTCGTCCTCTCCTTCAGTTTCTCGGCGCGTAGAGCATTGCACCTATATGTGCAGGGCTCTTCTTGGCCGAAATATATCGAAGCGCTGCCACTCGAAACTTTGGCGCGTGCAATTAATTAGAAGACTCCCAAACCTAAGTTTATTCCTTCGCCCTCTATCCCCCTCTTCAAGACTCGGAGTCATGCCTCGAGCTTACAAGCAAGACGTCAACTCTAACGCGCAATAAGACGTCTACCTCCACTCACTGCGTCAAAAAACCTTAAGATGCCACAAACTCGAGGGCTCACCTGATTTGAGCAGTAACACCGGCCGGCCATGAACATCTCGCTGGGGAAGCACCATCACCACGCTTCTGGCAGCGGGTTTGGCTGTCGAAGGTACAAAATCCTCAAAGACAGAGGAGCATTCTTTGCGGATCCTGTAATAATTCTTAATATTCTTGAGCGCTTCATCAACATTGTACTTGCGCAAGCGGAGAAAGCGAAGCAAAAATTCGCTTTCTCTGCTTGATTGGAGCTCAGTTTCTTCTGAAAATGAAATATATATAAAATAATTATCTAAGGTGTGAATGTCAAGTCCCCGTCACCAAATAATTTGTACGACGCCGAATGTTCTCCGAACGCAACGTCTTTCCTTTTCAAGCTGAGCTGTTTCACTCGAAGGCTAAAGGAATCTACATCACAGGCGCGTTTCGGCGGGTTAATTTAGTAATAGTACACAATCGGAATGTTTAATAAAAATTTCCCATCGCGGTTAGACTACAAAGAGTTCGAGCGTCAGTTCCTCAACTATATTCTGCACCAAACACGAAAAAGTTAAAAAGTTAGTCAAGGCTTTTTTAGTTTAAATAATTAATCAATATTACGTCATTTCTAGTGGCCCCATGGCCCCCAACTTAGCCCCGCAAGTTATAAAATCCTCTAAAGCGTTTTTAGTTCTTAGAAAATGCATGGTCTCGCTCACAAACCAACCCCGGGTGTATCAGCGAAGACTTCAAAAATTTCTTAAGATAGGCTCTTTTAATATCATTATTTATAAGAACACACCGTCAGTAACGGCAGACATCAGGGTTGGCAAAAACATTCTATGTAGTTGAACAATTAACTAAATTGTTCTGATTATCTTTTAAGGTAATAAAAATAAATTTATAACTTCAATTAGAAACTTGGGCTCTTCAAGAACCACTAAATCAACTCATTCTAAAAAAGCCTTATAAGGCACGTTCGGCATTCTGTGGAGTTGCAAAAGAACGCTCGATTCGAACACCTTTCTGGGAGTCGGTTTCCTATTTCTTTGCTCTAGTGGTAAAACCAAATTGAATTTTCAACGTCGCAGAATTTGTTTGTTCCTATATAGGTATATGAAGGCTTCTCAACCGCGTACTATTAATCACATCTACATTAACTTCGTCATCTCAGTCAAAACACGCATATGTGTTAGGAACGTTAGGAAAGCCTGCCTGATCTTAAGTGAGTTTCTCCAAAAAAAAAAAAAGAAAAGAAGAGGAAACACGGAAAATCAGAAAAAGAAGAGAAGAAAGATAGCGAATATTAATTTTTCATCTTTGGTATAACCGTTCTCCCTAAGCAAATTTACGTTGCAAAAATGTTTCAGAAGCCTGGACTCATCACGGTGAAACAAACTACGCCGACTTGACGCAACAAACACTAAACCAGACAAAATGTTTAAAGGGGCGATGCAACGATTTGTGTATTTTGCACAAATACCGCTTAGAACGGATCCCTGACGTTAATGACCTGTGTAATACCCGTTCGTTTTTCACCACACGCAATCGAAGTCGCAGAAAGAAATAAAGAAAAACGAGCAAAGTTCACCCCCTCAACTCGCAGCCAGAACAAGTAGCCACGTGATCTGGAGCCGATTATATGCCGCCAATGTTGATCATAGCCATGCGCTGGGGTTGGCAAGGCACAGGACACGCGTTGCGTTCCAGACATTGTTATGGTTCGGCTGTTGTCGTCAATGCAGCGATTGGACAGACGACACTACCCGAATGCTTCTCGAGCTATCGATTATCACGAGCCGAAATCGAGTGCCCACGCAATGCTCGGGTCCAATCTATGAACCGCATTCAAAAATCGTCACTGGGCGGTACTGCTACCGCCCAGCTACGTCATCAGGTTTTGCGAAGGAGAGGTTGAATGAAAGCGCTCGGTTTTATCCTCGAAATTACAGCGCAACAAAGAAGTTTCTTGGTCAGTGGCGTTGCGTGCCAGTATCCTTGGGTCCCACTAGTGCCAGTAAGCTCGTGTAAAGTGAAAAACATTCCAATTGAATATCGTTGCACCGCCCCTTTAATTATATTTTTATTATCCTAGAATACGTTTCTGGGCTAGATTTTATGCGAGAAATGAGGCAATACTGTGTTACGAAAAAGCGTCACACACAGGCAAAAGTAACATAAAGCATGCATGTATGTAAAAGGTTTACTTAGTCAAGCGGGGAGCCAAATTTTCGGAGGTCGAACCCCAGATTTGTACTCAAGAACCGAACCCTAGACCATCCGATTCAAAGACCGACGTCTTTACTCGACGCTACAAGGAGAACGTGAAAGTTGCTCGACTAAGAATGACTTTCCATCGAAAATCACCTGCGGTAGCACGCGACTTTCCGCGGCGAGTGATACTTAGTCCACCATACTTCGTCCGCAGACGACCGTCGCCGGCAGGTCACAGTTAGTCCAGCATACTTGGCCCGCAGGTGACCGTCGGGGTCGAGTGATGTATAGCTGTACATAATTAGTCTGCAGGCGATTGTTGGCGGTGAGCCATATACTTATTGCAGCACACGTTTCCACAGGCAACTGTCTGCGCCCGCAGCTGGCGCTCGCATGACGTGGGTAGACTTCAATGCATCTAGCATTTAGGTCTACCCACTATCCTCTCAATCGAAGCCAACCAGAGCTCGGTGTCGTTCTGTCGTCACCGCATCTTCTGCGCAAGAAGCCGATGACTTGCTCTCCGTATAGAAAAAAGGCCCGATAAACTTTCTCCCATCGTCATTGCTCTAGTTACCACCCCCTCCCCCAAGGGTTTCCTCGCAATCCTAGAGCACTACGCATCCTGAATAAATATTAACTCGTCTTAATAACTCTTGTAAACCTAGAAAACGCAGGAGTGTGTGGTGTGCGCAGCGCGTCCGAAACTTCCCGAAGCTTTCCGTAACCAATCATTGCAAATCACAGTTCCTAATGCATGAATAATTCCCGCACGAGAGATTTTGTACTCTTCGGCTCTATCAGAATGGTGAAGACGACTTTATCTTGTTTTATTTTATCAAGTCGGTGTCGTTTGTTTTACCGTCTTACTTTAAGCTGAGGGCCTTCAGCAGTCAAAACACAAATGTGAGACGGAGAAGTCGCTCGCCTCTTTGTTAGCACGACAAATGAATATAATGACATCTGCTGGTTAAAATACAAAAACTCTAGAAACAATGAAAAAAAAAAACAGTGCTTTCTCTCTATTCCTGTAACTTACCAGCGCACCCCGATTCGTCGAGTATAAACAAGTTTCAGAACATACTCTTAGTGTCGCGAATATTCAGACACTCCACAGAATAGGTGTGTTCAAAATGCCATATGAAAAGAAATTTCATCCCGCTATTAGGAACTTACCATCTAGTAGATGATTGAGTTTCTCCAGCGCCTCCCATTTTCCCTGGTCAGTCTCTCGAGGTTCAGTTTCACCAATCAGCTGGAGGTCAGGCTGGAGACAATCGCTTGTTATCATGTTTGAATGCACTTGCGTTTAGATTATAGTCCTCTTGGCTTGTAGTAAAAGTGCCAAGACCAACAGGTAGGGTTAAATACTGGGCGAAAATCTCGCGCTTCGAGACAGGTGCGCACTGGAGGGAATAATGTGGACACCTACTTAGTTTTCCGGCACTGGTCCGTAAACACGTCACGAGTGAGAACGTCAGGAAGGCATAGTCTTTCTTAGCAACTCCCATCGCGAACCGGTTACACGAGTAACCAAATTTACTCACTTTGAATTTCTGAGCAAAGGAAAGTCGCACCGCTATGGCGGCCATCCGACAAACAAGCTTCTTGACTTCCTCAAAACGTAATACGAGAGAGTCGAGAAAGGGTTGTTATTCTGTAAACGTTTTCCAAGCTTACGCAAAGCAGCTAGTCGGTCTTGGGAAAACAGAGTGTAATGCTCTGGGCAGGCGCGTAGCCAGGATATTGTTTCGAGGGGGGGCGCCTATGACAAAATGCTTTATGAGGCGGAGGGGGAGAGGAGGCCTCAGCGAAACAAAAGTTTTCGGCTTCCCCCCCCCCCCCCCTTCCCTCTGGATACCTGCCTGACTCTGGGTGAATCTATCCTTCGGTATTGCATCTCGTTATGTTGCAAGTGATATCGCCAAGAGAACGGTTTACGACGATGTTGTAAAATGTGCAAAAGTGCGTATTCTTTGGATATAATTATAAAATGGTTGTATTGGTATGGCATTTCAATAAAATATTGGCTATAAAAAAGAGCGAGTTAAACAAAATCGCCAACTTTAAGCCGTAATGAGACTTTTCTTCTTCCAAAAGCATAAAACACATTAGGGAAAAATATATACATGCTATTATGTTCCAAGTTATTTTAATAAGTTGCCGGAAGCACTGAATCAAAGAGATTAACTGAAGCGAGTAAAGTAATGGTGTATCCAATTGAGCTTATGGTAACATGTACGTTGACCTTAATTTCTGAGGTTTGCTTTTTATTCTTATTTTCTTGTTTGTTTCATTGGTTGCATGCTACCAGTCTTGCTTGGAAATTGTTTTAATGCAGCACATAGTCACAAAGCCCGACATTCACGCACTACCGTGCTTTCTGGGGCGAAATAATGTACCATACAAATGTTGAAAAAAAAGTTATAATTGCAAAAGAAATTGCTTTGACATGCTGAATTGACATAATGCAGCCTGCACGCCCCGTTCACCGCCGTTACGTGTATAGATATTCTCCACTCCCAGGTACCACTGGTGAGCAAAGCCCGTCTCTGGCCGCATGCCTAGATAAAAGATAGCATGTTTTGATGAATATCTGCACAGCTTCTCCGATCATTTAACAACAACCGACATGGAATGCGCACTACCCTACACACTGGGTGCACGAATAAAATACTTTCGTGCCAGAATAAAAAAAAGAATGATGAATATGATTTACACTGTTGTAAATTATTTTTTTAAATTGTGATTTAAATCAGACCAGTTCTGCTATGATGATTTAAAGCAAAACAATCCTGCAAAAATAACCAACAATTATTTTTTATCATTAATGTTTTTTATGTTTTCTATTTGCATCTGCTGAGTATTTAAAGAAGTCAGTGAGTGGGGCCATAATGCAGCTTGGTTCTCTGCCCTTCCCTGTTTGTGGTATTAGCGGACGAACGTCAATCTGGAGAACACCGGAGTAAACTGCAGTCGGTCCGTGCTCCGTGCGTTTTTGAACGGCACCAAGAAAGGTTGTGGGCAACCTGGGGATTCCAAGCGGTTGGCCCAGGCTGCCCCTCCGACAATCATGTGTAGTCATCTTGACCACGAGGGGGCCAAGGGCAACTGGCCACGCCAGCGGCGCTAAGCCGCTGATAAAAGGCCGTCGGAGCGGATGCGCGGAGGCTGTTGGGATCGCGGCGCAGGCGATAGCGGTCATTAAGTGTTTACGTGTTGTTGAACCGGTGGACTGTGTCATTCCCCGAGACGGGTAGCAGCAAGGGAAATCCCACAAGGTACACACGGCAAACGTCCGTTTACCGTGTGTATCTTGTCTTAACTGACGTTCCGATCAATTACAATGAGTGTCTTGGTGCTTTCTTCTCTTTTACTTATATTTATAGATCGAAAACGTTTTTTTTATTTACAGACGTCTCAACCGGTGCTCGACCTGTTCAGAACCATAGAAAAAAGAATATTGATCCTAACTTATTTTACTAATTCATTATGCCTTTACTTTTATCAACAACGTTTTGGTATTGTCTGGCAGTATACGCCGGTATATTAAGATGTACTATCACGATCAATATGAGTGCGAACACCACTCCGCGTCGCCCGCGGTACTGTTAGTGCCCTCTGTCGACTGTTCTTTGAAGTACACGTGCTCCTTGGTTTCGAGACATTTCGTCTCTAACGATCGCCGCACCACTCTGCACTTCCGGGTCGTCTGCTGCGAAAAACGGTCGGCAAAACCGGGAGACTGTACACCGATGACGAGCGTTTTTCGCTAGAAATGTGCGCCAGCAAAAATAACTTGTATAGACATCTTTAGCTTCATGCTTTTGATTAAGAAAATTTAGTAGAATATTCCCCTGACTCCGATAACAATACCCGATACTTCGCCGACGACTTTAAGCATGCATTATTTTGTTATCGGACGTTTCAAAACAATCAACTAAGCTTGATAAAAGCTTGGTATGCTGGTCAAGTTGGTAATTGGCATTCATATTAAAAATATCGCAAAAAAGACGGGACAAAAAAGACGAAGAAGCGCTTGTCCTGCGTGCTGTTTCGCCCTTTTTGTCCCGTCTTTTTTTCACTATGTTTAAAATCAACCAAGACTGCCTATTATTTACTTCGCGTGAGTTTTGCGATAGCAAAAAACCACCAACTCGCACAGGCAAGAAGTTAGTGCGGTGCGAGCGTGGGTGATATCTTTCATCATAAAAAACAGCGCGAAAGAAACAACGATGACGTTAAGAAACAGACGGGACGTCCTCGTCATTTTTTTTTTTTTGCGCTGTTTTTCATGATGAATTCCCACCAACTCGCCCAAATATTCATTCTTCTAAATGATACCATTCGCTCCTTAGCACTGTAAAAGCAACATGACACAGCATAAAGTTCAGTGTCGCTGTGGGTTATCGCGCGATAACCAGACCACTACTTTGCAGCTCGAACGCATTTGTCAGGGGAATAGTCTGCTGAAACTTCCTAATCAAAATAATGACACTGAAATATTTATACAAATAATTTTGCGGGCGCTCATTGCTAGCGAAAATGCTCTTCGTCATTGGCGAACAGTTTCCCGGTTTCGCCGACCGTTTTTCGCTAGCCGACGACCCTGGAGTACAGAGTGGTGCGGCAATCGCAACGAGGTAGAGGGGCTTAGAGTGATAAACCGGAAGTTCGGGAGTGGCACCCTCCCGGTTGCCGCCATGTTTTACGCAAATGTGACCACTCGTCACGTGACCTCACAAGAGCCGTGACGTCACAAGTAAGATGGCAGCGCCCACAGCTGGTGGATGGGAGCTTGTTCGGTGCGCGGCAGCCGTGATGTGCAGCGGCTTTCCGACAATTTCGGGCTTTTTCGTGCTCGCTGACAAGGTTATAATGTGAAAGTATGAAGGAATGAGACTTTATACCCTTTTTGCGCAAGATCGCTCTGGGTCATCTGGATATTAACAACTGTGAGACAGCATCAGCCGTATCGCCGTGCCGGTGCTCGGATTCGGGATCTGTTCAAGGATCGATAGAACTTTGAGTGGTTTTAGCATAAAATTTTCGCATTCTCTTAGCTTTGTTTGAACGTTGGAATGTCTGGGAATCGACGCGAAAGGTATACGTCGCGTTAGGGCCTAAGAGAAGTTGTTTCAGGCCTGCGTCACCGAATAACCATAGCAACTTTTAGCGAGGAAGCTCCTGCGATCTTTAACCTTTTGTGCTAATCGACGATTCTACATTCGATAGCTTTTCTTCCTTTTTTGGTGAGTGCGAAGTGCACACTTATTTTCTGCTACGAGGATGACGTTTTATTGAGTGTGGAGATGAATAAATCGTTGTAGGCACCTGCTTCAAAGCTATTCGACTTGCAATAAGAACAACTGTTTTGGTGTATGCATAGATGAAATACACCTTTTTTTCTTTCGTAGGATTTATTGCAGCAATACTTTTTTTTCATCAAGAGTGCATTGTATTAGTCGGTCAATTATTTACTTGTTCTAATTACCTGGATAAGATGATTCATATTTGTGTTCATCCCTTGCCTGAAGAGCAGTCTTGTTGAGAAATGTTGACCATTCCTTTCGGTCTCCTCAATAGCCTTTTTTGAAACTTGTGGGTTGCCTATACTTCGTATCATTGTAACCTGGAAAAGGGCAACCGCCACAGCCCCCTCGAACCAGTCGGAGAGACAGAGCGAAGCTGTGTGAAAAATCTGTGCAGACGAGCACTCTGAATGACATGTTGTCATGTGCCTCTCTCCAACGTGCATATTGGCTCACCGAGACTGTAGCCTTTACCGTTTGCTAAATTGTAATGACACGAATTACAGTAGGTACTACTCTAATTACCCCAGGCTTTCATACTTTGGTCATTTGTTCGACAAGAGTGTTATGTCCGCCATCACTGTGACCTCGGCTCAGCGCCTAGTGGACTCGAATGCTGCATTTGCATTTGACGTGAACTAGGGCCCATTTGCGTGCTTTATGCCGAAAAAAATGAGTTGTGTTGCTTGATGAGGTTCTGCAAAGGGTCTATTGTGTCATACGTATAGGAAGTGTCCTGCTATATAACAATGCATCAACTCATAGGACTAAAGTATATGCTCAGAAGTGTGTTCAGGAGAAGTGGAATGAGTGCAGCCCAATGCAACAAGTCTGCCAGTCTGGTATGTCCCATTAATTCATATTAAAGGGTCAGAGATGCAAGTGTCCTCAAAAGGACCTGCGCGTGTGGTGAGCACAATTCTTTGTGTATAAACTCTCAAGGCGTAAAGGCAAGCGGAAATAGGTTTATCTGGTTAGTGTATCAAATATGTTTATTTCCACTGGAACACATTATTTTTGATTCTTAGTTAATGGTTCCAGAACGAGTTCTTTCTGCGACAGTCTCTTGTAATGCGTTCAGTCGTAATACCTGTGGACCTTGTTGTGGGATGACGCTCCTGTCACGTCGGTGTTCAGTTTGGTCGAGTAGCAACTTTGACCGACTGATGGCGTCTTGTAATCATATGTCATGTGCGTCCACTGACATCTGATGCACTGAAGCTGCAGGGCTGGCTTCTAATCCGCAAAATTTTCCTGGTAGTTTTCTGCATCAATGCAGCAGGCTCGGGCATGTATTGGTCATGTGGCTGTGCCATTTGCTATACCGTTGACTTGGTAGCTGGCAACAATGCTTGCTATTCAAGCCATTTCACTTCCATTTCGTAATGGAGATTTACTCTGCATCCCACGACCACTGCGACTTGTGCAAGTCTTGTGTGGCAAAGTGAAGTCTCGTGATGCTTGCAGTCAACTTTTGAGAGCAACCAACCATTCTATTTAATAAGGTCACTGAGCGGCATTCTCCCTCAAAGTTGGAAATTGTGTGCTTCGTGGCGTGGACACAAATAATTAGTGTCAGCAAATTATTAGGTAATGTCCTTGGGCAACAACCGACACCAGATCAACTCTCCTTGCATTGCCGCTCACCTGCTTTGTCGCGCTTACCTCCCGTCCAGATGAAGTAGATCACGAGCATCGGGGCAATGTCGGTACCAGGGACAAAGACCGCCGAAGATAATCCTCAATCTTCCCCGGACGCTCGTCGAGACGTGTTCGAGGGTCGTTCGGCACGAACCCTTGCAGGCCAATTCATTAGTATGGGCACCTCCAATAGACATGGTCGGCCTCATGCAGTGGTAGCAGAGTGGTTTTCGGTCGACCATTCGCAGTACCTCCGTTTTCCTCGGTGTACTTTGTTCAGTGCGGACCTACACTGGTTCTTCCCGATGTCGGGAATGATTTGGCGTTGGGGTGTCTCGTTGAATTGGCATTGAATAGTAACAGGTAGCTAATGGTGGTCGTTGTAACTTTGTGGCATAAGTTGCCCTCGTTTTGTCTTTGTGGCATAAGTCGCCCTCGTTTTGTCAGATGCCGCTTCGCTCGAAGAAGTCTCCAGTTCTAATGCCTGTCTAACTTCTGAAAACATCTCGGCGATCAAAATAAAAGCCGGGCAACTGATGGCAGGAACTAGCTTCCTTATCTCCTCCCAGACACCATTGTGAATGATGTCACGGATGCCTGGGGGGCTGGCGTCGAAGTTGCAGCTGGACGACTCGAGTGTCGCAACCCTGGGGAGTTGTTGATAGTGACATGCTCGGGCTTGCAGTGTACATTCAATGTTGCAAAGCTTCATTGATATAAACCCTTCGACTGTTGTCGTGGGGTTGCGGACAAGGCTGCTGATGGTGTTGTCTTTCACATGAGGAACATGGGATTCTTAGCTTCTTGTCTTCTGTAGCATCAGGGTTGGCGTGGGTGCTTGATCAGGAGCAAAACATCCTCCACGAGGGTGGTGACGTTTTCGTTGGTGCCGTTTCCTGGACAAAATCAGGAATTCGGCTTTCTCTCGTCAATGTTGGCAGATGAACATGCATTTCAGCCCGGTCTTGCAAACTTCCCACGACGTTAAGGAGGATTCGTGGATCTCAAACCAGTGCCTTGCAGTTTCTTCCACGAGAAGTATAGGTTCTGCAGGAGCTGGTTGTCCATCTACCCGCTGTGGCGGGCGACACGGTCATATTGTTCAATCCAGCCCTCGATGTCTTATGCACCTTGCATGAAAGGGCATCGGAGTGCGAGGTGCGACGGGCATGCAAACGATGGCGGGAGCGGACGTGGTTTGCTGCTACAGGTTTGTCATTGTTGGCTTAGTCAGCTTCGGTTTTTTTCTGGCAAAAGACCCAATTTCGGTGGTTTTTGCTGGTAGCAGCGACTGGCTTAGATTTTAAGTTCTTCGTGGTGTATTTCCGAGTTTTGTCTCTGTGGTACTCACTCGGTCGTGCGGTTTTTCTGCCGGGCTCAGGATATTACTTGATTCACGGCTCGCCGGGGGTTTAAGACTCGGGATAATGTGCCACCCGTGTCTTGTTATCGAGCAACTCGGCTGAGGAGCCGCCAGTGTACACACAGAGTGAAGGGCTATGGGTAAAGTGCCCAGCACCTCCACCAGAACATACAATGACAGCTGAGCATGGCCTATGAAACTTTCCAGAATAGTAAATATTGATAGAAAATAGGACTGGAGCAAGCATTCGCGACAATATAATAAAACAGACAGAAAAGAGTCTGTCCTGACCACTAAAGAAGCTGCACTGCTTTAGTGGCATTCTGTCCGAATAAATCCTCTCCTTCGGGGTCTGGCAACTGCCGTGGATAAGCTGAACTGAAATCGATGTGAGACCACTTTTCTGGTAATGAGCCGCTGCAGACTGCCGTCGCAAAGCGGCGTGAATGGGTGGACTGGGTAGGTAACACGCGCGATGAAATGTCCATACAGCTTGCAATTCGCGTAACGAGTGTCGATGAAACTTTGGTGTCCATGAAACGTGTAACAGACCAGCGGAATCAATACCAACTGCAACACCTGGGCTCCGTGAAGGTGCACGTCTACGCCAGAACAATTAAGTAGGCAGCACAGCATCACCTAAAGCACGGCACAGGAACTACCAGCTTGAAGGCAGCTCTTCGGCGCGCCGCACACCTGTGCTCCGTGAAAGTGCACGTCTACGCCGGAACAATTTAGGAAGCAGCACAGTATCATTTAGCACGGCACGGGAACTACAAGCGGCAATGCAGCTCTCTGGAGCACCGCACAACCAAAGTGAGCCTTCGGGCATTTGAACGAAGCGGCACCATGATTGCACACTGCCAAGCTCGACTCACGCCTGTGTATCCTGTGTATCCAAATATATTGCACACGCTTTACTGCAGATCTCCAAGCTTTCGATGGTCAACGAGAGCACAAAAACGTCGCCTTAAATTTTATCCTAGCGGTGTCCGAATCAGTCCGAGGTCCGAGCAACGTAGGGCCGATTGTCTCCTTCGTGTCAATATCCTCGTAGGTCATTAGCGAAATGCTCACCGTTCCTCCGTATTTTCACGTTGTACCAGGGGTGCTATGTTGCGCTTTTTGCACTCCCAGGAGACTTGGAAGAGGGAAGTGACGTCAACGACACAGCAAACGCAGATTGGATGTTGACAGAAGAAAACGAAATCAACACCCAATCTGCGTTTGCTGTGCCGTTGACGTCACTTCCCTCTCCATAGTCTCCTAAGAGTGCGAAAAGCGCAACATAGCCCCCCTACGTCGGACACCACGCTGAACTCCGAAGCCGCTTTCGACCGGCCTCATACAACCTCATACGACGGCTTCCGCGTCTAAAATCAACTCGCCGAGACGAACGACAACGAACAAAGCATCCGACAAGCACCGGCCAATGCTCCGGCCCAGCTGGGGCCAGCCGCTGCATGGGCGCTGCCATCTTTCCTATGACGTCACGTCTTTGGTTTGGTCATGTGACGAGTGGTCAAATTTGCATACAATGGCAGCCGCCTTATAGGGGTCACTTTCGAGTGCAGACCGGAACCCCGGTTTATCGCTCTAAGCCCCTCTACCTCGTTGGGCAATCGCTAGAGACGATACGTCTCGAAAACAAGGTGCACGTGTACTTAAAAGAGAAGTCGGCAGGGGGCAGTGATAGTACCGCGTGACCAGAGCCGTTCGCACTCATATTGGTCGTGGTAGTACAGTCGTCCAATTTTCTAATAATATCACGCGAGCGTCGACCGCCTGGATGGGCAGTGCCATGCCGCGGAGAAATGCAGCGTCACGGGAGAGATTAAGCGCGGGCGCACAAAGGCCTTCCCGGGGAACGTCGTCTGCTAGGCTATTCCGCTGATCGCACACAGCCCCTTCTCCGTAGCAAAGAAGCGCGTTGCGCCGATTTACCGCAGCCGACGCTACGAGCCATCTTGACCGGTCCATCACTAAGTGTGTGTCACATGGCCTTCCTGTTGAGCACAACTACACGTGGAAGCACGATGTCACGTGGCAGGGTGACAGCGCTGGTTTGGTTTTGATTGCTCCTAGCATTGGCTGCGGTATAGAGGTTAATGCATCATTGCATTCAGCTTGTCGCCTCATCGTATCTTTCTTTTTTAGGTGCTGACAAAGTAAACGCAAACAAAAAATAAATAAACGGGATGACGCGCGGTTTCTTTCACGCCTAAGCAGTATCACGGTATCACGGAAGCAAGCGCACTTCCGATCTTTGCTTTAAGGTGGTTAGCTATGCCAGCAGATAACGAACAGGGCTTGCGGTCAATGGAATAGCCAAGCAGACGACGCTCGCACCGGAGAGAGCTTTGTGCGCACGCGCCTAATCTCTCCCGTGACGCCGCATTTCTCCGCGGCACAGCGCTTGCCGTCTCGGCGGTCGACGCTCGCGTGATATTAAAAAAATTGGGCGACTGTACACCTGCCGGCAACGTGAAGGTGAACACTTTACCTGGTTCCCTGCCTGTTTTACGGCTCCCTAAAGCTAAATTGACTCTCAGCGTCTAAAAGGGTGGGTACGTGGCTTATTGGGGCCTAAACTTTGCGTTCTAGCCCTCCTCTGGAACAGAGCTTGTACCAAAATTTGCAACAGCGTTAAAAACAAGAAGAGGGCTGTGGACCTTCATATCCCTCACGGGTTTACATACATCAATTCTTATTCCAGTTATGGCTAGTTGTATGACGGTTTCTACAGCCTCACGATTTCGGCAATAGAGAATTTGAGTAGATTATTTCGATGACTCCAATAGCGATACCCGATACTCCGCCGCCGCCTTTGCAAATGCATCATACCGTAATCGGGTATCGTTACAGGGGATATCGGAGGTATGATAATGATCTACTAAAACTCTTGAATACCAGACAACGGTTGCAACGACGAAGCTTTGCTCTACGAGGGAAATAGCACTTCCACTGCTTCGCTGAAGAAGCTCACTGCAGAGCATGAAGCATTCGTGAGGCACAATATGGCACTCCCGTCCACTGCCTCAGTCCAGAGGGTGTTCAGCGTAGCAGTCGACATCTCTAGTAAGAAATGACGCAAAATTGTGCCACGAGACTTTCGAGAGCCAGCTGTTGCTCTTAGATACTCAAGGTCAATGAATGGAACAGGTGGCAACAGTAAAACCTTGAATAACCCTCTTATCTTTGTTTCTTACTTGGGGAGAAGACAATAAAGTTGGAAGTAATGCCACGAAAATAACGTATTACTTTCTGGGATAATGGTTACTTACTTTTACAGGAGGTTAATTATAATTGTAACTAATAACAATGAGTAATTGTAGTTCCCTACCCTTTTTCAATAACGCGTACAAGTCTGGTTAAGGTACCCTACCATGACTAGCTAATTGTCACAGTCAAGGCCGGTTCACACATATGGCGCAGAAGCACTAAATCAACACTAAAACCAGCGCTCATGCAGCACTGACTTAAGCATACCTCGGTATTCATGCTGCACTGTATCAACGACGTATCACTGATATTGCCGTTTGCATGGTCGAGAAGGACCGCCTCTCCGTACTTATAGAAGATTCGTGTTTGCGCTTACCCACAGAGTAATGAATAAGGAGGCCAATGTGACCTTGCCGAGGCAGTATTCAGAGTGTTCAATGTTCAAACATTCTTGGCGGAATGTCCGAGATAGCGAGTGTAGTTGATAAGGGGCCCAGCGTGGCCTTGTCGACTCACTCACTCACTTGCACTCTCACTGCTAGTAATCCGTCGCGCCGAAATCTTGACGGTCGCTGCTGCTTTCTCGACTCTCGTTATTTCTTTTGTTTATGTCACAAGTTCACCTATTGAACCTTTATTTTTTTAGTTTTACGCCGGTCGATCCGTTTCCATCCGCAACAATGTAATGCGAAGTGGACACTTCATCAGCAATCACAGCGCTATTTTTAGCGCTGACTAATAGCGCTGAGGTTGCGCGGTACTGTGTATGTGAACAAGCCTTCAAAGGAACAGCGTAGCCTTAGAATAATTAAACCATGTCACGGATCACACTTTGGTCATAAATGCAGATGATTGTCATCTAAAAAGACGGCATCACAAAAACCCCCGTACTAAACATTTTTTCTTTATCATTAGTAACACCTATTTATTTATTTATTTCACCGTCCATACGGACACATGCATTACAGAGGAGACTAGCTTATAAGTAAAACGAGGTAAAAACAGCAAAAGATAAAAACATTTATACGCCAGTCGGGGCTCTCTACAAGAAAAGGGTACCTACGGCAGTCCGAAAATGTTTATTATTGCGAATTTGGGCCGTAGCCCAGCGAAGGAGATTTTGCGTGGGTAAAGTGTTGGGAAGGAAAGACTTTTAAAATTAACTCTTAGATCCGACAACAGTGCAGATATTTTTACAAACGAAACCCAACCGTATGCGTCACGCAGACCTTGTAAGATGAAAAGAACGGCCTCAAGGTACTTGCTACCTGCTCATCGTTAGTCATTTAAACGCCAAGAAATTAGGTTCCTCTTTCAGCAACAAGCGCTGTAATTGTCTGTGTTCTACGAGAGCCAAGACCGCAGGGGTTGAGTGTTGCGATTGTAATTCCTGGATGGAGCTTACAAATCATGTTTAGTACGGGGTTTTGTGCCGAAACTAAAGAACGACAAAAATGTTGGTACAAACTTGCCTTGACGCAAAGAACTAAAGTAAATCAGGCGAAGAGTCACCTAATTGCTATTCAACGGCCGCCGATCCTTCGCTGTAGTTTGTTTCGAAGTCGGGCTTATGTCACATTTGGCTGGGGTGCACAGAGCACCGTGAAAAGGCTACCTCCGGGGCCGCACAACATGTCTGAGTGCAGCAATGGCCGCACGATCAGGCAAACGTGGGGCATTTCGCCGTGGAAAGGTCTCGGAAACGTCACTTCAAGGCCAACACATAAATGGATGGATGGATAATAGCGAATTCGTTTCACAAGCACTGGCACCGTTCGAGTTCTCTCCCAGAATGCATCGCACTCGCAGAGTATTGCGCGGAGAGCTGGACTCAAACGAAGTCGACAAATGCACCGAGTGCAGAAGACTGATGTTGCCGCCATCTATGCTGTAGAAAACGTACCGACCTCAAACCGAAACTAGCGCCTTTCTGTTCGGAGTGGGCGCGTTGAGTTCTAGATCCCTCAGCTCCGAACGGAGTGACTCGAGTCAGAGTCTTCAAAGCGCCTATCTGAACGGCACAAAAAAAAAAAAAAACACAAAAAAACAGGCGGCTCTTTAGATGTTTCTATGCAATTTCCGCTTCCTCCCCTGTTCCAGACGGTCTTCGAATAAAATGGAGCCAGACGATGGCGAGCACGATCGCTTTTATTTGACGCCGGTATTGAAGAAGTCTCGGCAAGGTCGTTAAAGAAAAAGCGAGTGACTGTACACATCAGCGCTTCTGTTCGAAGCAAGCCAACGCGATCGAGCACTTCGCAGGGCGGTGCAAAGGCTGCTTCTGTTATAAAGAAAAAACAGACAAAAACGTCGTCAGCACACGCAAAATATGGAGCTCAGCGAATATCCGCCGCCGGTTGCGATACTTTTATGGGGCCATACATTTGTTCTGCTCTTCGTTACGAACTTCCTAGAAAATGTATTCGTATACACACGGGAAGTTCGGCCGCGCTCGGCGATCAAGGTTTTGTCGGCCGAAGCGAGCGTCAGCCAGCGTACACCCCGATTTACCTACGCAAACAAAACATTAATCGGAGTCATGCTCTGCGTGAGTGTCCAACCTGCTATCATAGTCGCGTTCACACCTTGCCTTGCTCTGTTCAGCGCGGACAGGACTATCATCAGTATTCACCGAGTTTTCGTGCAATGACGCCCAAGACACGGCGTCAAATGAACGTTTACGTTGTTTATTGGCATATTCAAACCAAACGAAGTACGGTCCAATGCATTTTCTCAAAAAAGCCTTACTTGAAAAGAAATTCAAACTCGTTATTTGTTATAAAGAAATCACGAGCACTTTTCATTAACAAAAGCGAACAAACCGCACACCCGCGACAGAACCGACGCAGCTCATCCAGCCATTTTTTAGAGCGCAGCTCTAAGGCGCCCGTTTCCAGCGTGAGCGGCGTCGCCGTCGCCGTCGGCGTAACCGCGCGGTGCATTACGGGTAAATTGCCTGCTAAATCTAGCGTAAAAATTTCCCCGCTAAATCTAGCAGAACAATTTCACCGCTAAATCTAGCGTAAAAACTTTCCCCTTTGATCTAGCGGAAAACTTTCCCCGCTAAATCTAGCGGAAAAATTTCACTACTAAATCTAGTGGAAAAATTTCCCCGCTAAATCTAGCGGAAAATTTTTACCCCTAAATCTAGCGGAAAAATCTCCCCGCCAAATCTAGCGGAAAAATCTCCCCGCTAAATCGAGCGGAAATATTTTCCCGCTAAATCTAGTGGAAAAATCTCCCCGCTAAATCTAGCGGAAAAATTTCCTCGCTAAATCTAACGGAAAATCTCCCCGCTAAATCTAGCGGAAAAATCTCCCCGCTAAACCTAGCGGAAAAATTTCCCCGCAAAATCTCGCGAAAAAATTTCCGCGCTAAATCAAGCGGAAACATTTCCCCGCTAAATCTAGCGGAAAAATCTTCGCTAAATCTAGCGGAAAAATTTCTCCGATAAATCTAGCGGAAAAATATCCCAGCTAATTCTAGTGGGGAAATTTCCCCGCTAAATCTAGCGGAAAATGTTCTCCGCTAAATCTAGCGGAAAATTTTCTCCGCTAAATCTAGGAGAAATATTTCCCCGCTAAATCTAGCGGAAAAATTTCCCCTCTAAATCTAGCGTGAAAATCTCCCCGCTAAATCAAGCAGAAAAATTTCGCCGTGTTAGGGTGATGCTGTCGGCAGCAGGATTGACTGGACAGTACACGATGATAGAACAAACACACGATTTATGGAAGCCGAGCCGGCCCGTGGGGCATTGCGCGAGATAGTCGTGCGCGCCACTGCCCCGTCGTCGTCTTCACCTTCCTAACACCCGCTAAATCTAGTGCACAAATCTACCCGCTAAATCTAGCAAAAAAATTTCCCCGCTAAATCTAGCGAAAAAATTTCCCCGCTAAATCTAGCGGAAAATTTTTCCGCTAAATTTAGCGGGGAAACTTTTTCGCTAAATCTAGCGAAAAAATTTCCCCACTAGATTGAGTGGAAAATTTTGCCCGCTAAATCTAGCGGGTAAATTTCTCTGGAGGGTCACGTGACCTGGGGGACACGTGACGCCTAGGTCACTGACAACCCCGTCACGTGACCAATTCCCGAGGTCACGTGGGGGTCACGTGATCCCCCACGGGGACCGGTCACGTGACCTTAAGGGGGGTCACGTGACCCCCCCCCCTCCGCGAGAACACGTGACCCTCAGTACCCTTCCGTCCTCCTGAAGAGCTGCGCTCTAATTCGGTGTTACAAGGCGTTGTAAACGGCTTGTAACGGAGTCCAAAACTGACTGACTCCGAAAACCCGGAGTAACACGTGCACAGGAAGTCGTTTTTTGCCGTCTAGAGAAAGGAGCGCTGACCCCTTCACTCCCGGAGCCGCTACTGAACGCGCCCAGTGATGGGTGGGAATGCGAGAGTGGAGTCGCTACCAAAGTTTATCTACAAACGTTGGTCACAGCAACCAGTAGTTGCGATGACTTCAAGCAACACGGCTGTCGTAGAGATAGTTACAGGCAGCGTGTATTTCCGCAACCAGGTGTCTACAAGGCAGCTGGTTGCGATCTTTCAATTCTCATAACCGTTTACACTGAAGAAAACTGATGATGCTGTCCGAGGAGAAGCTAGATCCGTTTGAGCAGGGTATGCGTGAACCACTGAAAGGGTACGGCTTAAAACTAATCTCTTAGAATATCCAGCAAAACGTTTAGTGGGACTTTCGATTTCGATCATCATTACAGGTAGATCAGCTATTAGCCTTGGTGAGGGCGCCGAGAACGAGAGCTTTCTCGAACAAAACACAACGGCGCACCTTAGCTGCCGTAGGTAGATGTTAAACATGCTGATGTTGCCCAAGCCTCGGGTAAAGTCGCTATGTTTAGCTTTCTGTGATGCTTATTGGGCAGTCAGAGGTTTCTGCTGAGGGAGTTTTGTCGAAACATGTTCAATTTTCACCCGCACACGGATGGTGATAAACATCTTGGGGGCCGCTGATGCGTTTGTTCTGAGCATTTTTTGCACACTGGTATATTTCAGCGTTTGTACAGCAACAGAGCGTCTTAAAACCTCCGAATAAAGCACGGTCTGCCAATTGCTTCCTTCGTGAAAGAACAGACGCTCACAATTAAAGCTCGCGTTTGATTCCGTTCCCGCGGGACGCGATTTCTATCAGAAAATCTTCTTTGTTTTCCTTTCGGTGCCGCGACATATCGTAGCAGACAAACCCTCGTCGTCTGCTCCCGGTCCTCGCCGGCCTCGCTGGAGCGAGGCATGACGGGATTGCATTTTCTCGGTGCAGCGAGTGCATGCACACGTGGGGTGTCAGCGACGAAACGAATTCGGAGAGTGCAACCACTCATGGAGTGCCGGCGGAAGCAGGTGTATCTCGAAACAACGCATTCCGATTTGAACCCTTCTCCTTTGAACCCATTCGCAAAACACCTTTCCCGGTTTAACCTTTCGCGTTTCGACCCTTTCTCGTTGATACCCGTATCATTTGAAATTATTCTGATTTGAATCGTTCTCGTTTGAACCCATTCGCAAAACGCCCTTCGCGTTTTAACCTTTCGCGTTCCGACCCTTTCTCATTTGAACCCGTTCTCATTTGTACACTGTATTTGAACAACGCGCTCAAAACAAAGGGCAGTTTGGTACAGAAAGGAGAAACCGTT
The DNA here is from genome assembly GCF_016920785.2 of Ixodes scapularis. Taxonomy (NCBI): domain Eukaryota; kingdom Metazoa; phylum Arthropoda; class Arachnida; order Ixodida; family Ixodidae; genus Ixodes; species Ixodes scapularis. The sequence continues at coordinate 181,498,539 of NW_024609835.1, read as the reverse complement.
GAGGATGAAGTTTGAAGATGAAGTGAAGGTCGTACATAGATGCTTCAAAGTGGCGCCGTATCATGCATAGTCCATGAAACAATTTGCCTTATGCCTCCGTCCCGCTCTAGTCTGTTGACGTAGCTACATGGGCACATGGTGACGTGGTTTCAGAAGTGCTAGGGCTGTTTCGGTACTTAATTTCTCCTCTGGCGCGCTTGATGTTGTTAATTTGTCGTTTTGTGGAGCGGATAGATCATTGTGCTCGTCGTGTGTTATTGCTTGTAAGTACCGCAGAAAGACTCCGAGATCATGATATTGGATTAATTCGGGTTCGGTTGTCACGCCGAGAATGCGAGCATTATAATATGCATAATCTCTGAGATGAGCACGTCTACGCTGGGGACTGTTCATTGCTCCAGTGCTGGGGAGTGTGTACGCCATAACCCGCTGGGATGCGGACAGGCGTTCGGAGCTGCAGCGTTTTTTTCAAAATGTGGGGGTGCGGATGTTGCGTGGCTTGAAGTCTTTCTTACCAGGCACAGTTTTTTTTCTTCATTTCAGTCGTGAATCATCGGATGCAAATTATGCTCATCTGGCAACCCCTGTTTGGATATCGAGTTATTTACAACCGGTCTCGTAGAGGTCCTACTGATATACGACCATTGTATATTTGCCTATGTGTCGTCCATGATGCCGTGGATTGACATAAACTGTAGATGTCATTCTCCAAGATGCACTTCAAGGCGCAATAACGCTTAAAGGGGTACTCCGCCGATTTTTGAGCTACTTCAACTAACTATATTTTCTGACTCCCCGGCCTTTGCCCTTTCTGGTATGCTATTTAGTATCGTGAAATTCATAATAGTTATTGCGAAATCGGCAAATGAAAATGATGCAAAAACAAACATTCAAATATACCCGCCCTTTTCAGGGCCGTGACGTCAGTGGAAGGTTAGCTTGTCAGTCGGGCGAGCAGTCTAAAAAATAGAATATGCCAATCATTTGTCCCGTGCTTGAGCGCAGGGACTGGAGCGAGCTTCCAAAGCATTCATTTGACACCATGAAACTGCTTCGAATCAGTTGGGAACAAATTCTACAGTCCAAAGAGTGAACCCCTGCACTTCCAATGACGTCACTTTTTCATTGTTGCCAGTAGAGATTTTCAGTTTGATAAACACGGTGAGGACCAAAATTGTAAATTCAATAACTTGGTGAAAAAAAATTATTTTGACCTAATATTTGGGATACTATATTGGCGATGTTGTTTGACGAGTTTAGCAAAATTTCAAGCAAATCGGGGACCATGAAGAAATCGGCGGAGTACCCCTTTAAGGTGCCTGTACTTTATAATGTCACTGGTTCCTTTATTTTGGCCTGCCTTGAGTAGATGCTGAAATTATTGCTTCTCCCTAGCCTGATCATGTACACGGTTAAAATGAGAAAAGTCGTTTTGAGAATGGTCAAAACCAGATAGTATGTTTTAGTAAGTCTGAATGAAGGAAAGTTAAAATAAGAAAAAGTATTTTTGAGAATGTTCAAAACCGGAAAGAATGTTTTGAGAAAGTTTGAAAGGAGAAAGGTTAAAACGAGAAAAGTTGTCTTGCGAATGATCAAAACCTGAAAGTTTGTTTTGAGAACGGCCCGCGCAGCCTCAGACTGGAACGGCCTTTCCCACAACATCGCTGCCGTCACCTGCCCATCAACCTTCATGGACAATGTAGCAATTCATATGTCTCTCTGAATATTTATGGCACCCAAGAACTAATCCATGTGAACCCACCCCTTATGTAATACCCCCTGATGGGGGCCTTTAAGGTAACAAAGTGAAGTGAAGTGAAGTTTAAGTGAGAAAGGGCGAAAAGCGAAAGTTGTTTTGCGCTGGGTTAAAATGAGAAGGTGAAAACGAGAAGGTAGAAATGCGAAAAAGTTCAAATGAGAACCACCCGGCCGAAACAAACCCGCTCCACGCGGCGATCGAGGGGGCACGCGTGGGCAAGAGCGCCGTGAAACAAACTCGCTATAAGAGAAAAACCCGATGCCCGTTGGGCTGCTACTGGCGCCATCTAGTGAGAAATTCGAAATCATATTGACAAGGAAAGTAACAGCAACATAACAAGTTTGTTTTCTTCAACGCAATTGCTTTAGGTACATTTTCGGTTAATTGTTAAAAAAGTAAAACTAACTAAGAAACCATTCTTGAATTAAAATTTAAATGATGATAATCACAAGTAGCGCTGGAAGCGTAGGAAGGAGATTACTCATTTCCCAGTCCTTATCATCAAGCACGTTGTTTCCCCTATGCATCTTGTCTGTCGTTGTCTCTTCATCTTCTCCATCTATCAACTCACTTCCGTAAACCGGCATGTCCAATCCCCGATCAACCCACGGAATTCAACATGTGAGGCTGAACAGCGACCTAGAAGGTGAGATTATAGTGATTATACCATCCTATCAATACATTCAATTCTCACCGTCTCTCCCCTTTCCAAAACGAAAATTTTGTAATTAAATGACTCCGCAAAAGTCAGGGACTCAACGTAGAACGTAGAAACTTTCCTCAAATACATTTCTTACTGGTCCAATTTACGCGTCAAAATTTGAAGTCTCGGCTCCAACTACATACATATTAAAACTGACTTCTTCAAGGATGTTCCATCTTCCGAAAATATGCTTTTGTTCTTTATCAATTTCGTACTGAGGTTGAGATTCAAAATTTTCATTTGTAAATGAGACAAGTAAAAGACGCATTCAGGCAAAAGTTCTATCTGATACAACCAGTCGCTCATCTTTTTTTCGGGACCATTAATTTTTGTGAATTTATTTTGGGGACACCCAGAACATGACAAAAGCAGTCAGTTGTGTTGAACCAATCTGTGAGCTCGCTAGGTTTCACTTCCGCAAAGCGTAGATGCTGTTCCCTACCGTCGCCGTATTGAGTTTGCTGTAGAGGTGCATTTGACAAAATTAGCGCATTGCAATATGTCAACTTTTACATGCAGTGTAGTTTGTTTATTTTTTACCGTATTTACTCGAGTAATAGCCACACTATTTATGAACAAGGCCTTTGCGTTTACTTCCCCACAGAACACGTATAGAGTAACGTAGCGAATAACAAGATCGAGAACACGATTCTCCATACATATGCAATCTTCACAGATGGTATGTTCGCACGAAGACGTTATCTCTGTCCTGGAAACCGTGGAGTTGCGCTGTCAATCGCGGTGATTGGCATTGCGCGTGCACTGCGAAAAGGCGAACCTTCAAGCTTGCTTCATAAACAGTGCGGCTATTACTCGAGTAAATACGGTATTTATTTGCTTTACCGTCGGGGCTTGAAAACATTACAGAAGGGGAGAGCACACTTGAGATCAAAACAATGTAATGTATAGTTATTCACACAAAAAAAAAAGAAGAAAAGATTGATAAGAGCACACCTAAAAAGTAGTGTCAGCTATGGATGCAATTGGTCCGGGAAGGTGGTTGCAATCGAGGGATGTGCGAGGAAGGAAAGAAGATTGTAATGTAGATGTGATAGCGATAGGTTCCTTAACTATGTACTGATGATCATGACAAGCAGAAATATAAAAGACACAGGTGATTAATTTGTCGCGAAGCACAGAGTTATAAAAATAAAGTTATAAAAATAAAGACAGGCGTGAAAGCTTGCTTCGCAGGAAGAGAGGCGGGAGTGACAAAGTTGATTTCATAGTGACGCTAGATGTATATTGATAATTAGGAAGAATAAAACGGGCGGGATATATTTTGAATTACTTCCAACGCGCTGACGACAGTGGCTTGTCCGGAATCCCAGACAGGGGCTGCATATTCTAACATTGGTCGTAATTGAGTTTTACAAAAAACAAATAGTTTCAGAGAAACAGGTGCTAATGAAAAATTGTGCTGAGGAGCTTAACATATGGTTAGCATTAGATGTGATACACTGAACATGTGTTTTTCGTGAGAGGTTAGAAGTTATATGCACACCTAAATGTTTGTTAGAAGATGCCGTGTCAAGCTGGGGGGGGGGGGGGGAGTCTGATTAAGAAAGTAGTTGCTAGCTTCATGGGACTGGTGAGAAACACATACTGAGTTACATTTGTTAGCATTAAGCGTCATAGACCATACGTCACACCACGGGTAGATAGCGTTAATATCAGACTGGAGCATGATGTTATCAAGATTATTAAGCATCTCACGGTAGATCACACAGTCGTCAGAAAATAAGCAAATATACGAGGAAACATTAAGAGGGAAGTCGTTAATATATATTTAAAAAGTAAAGGTCCTAAAATATTCCTTGGGAACCCCAGAGGCTACAGAATAAAAGCAAGATTTATTATTATTTATTGTAACAAATTGTGGCTACAATGATCGAAAGGATTGAATCCATGCACGAACGTTAGCATCTATGTTAAGCTTGGACAGTTTCCGAAGAAGTAGTTTATGAGGTAGTTTATTGAACGCTTTGCAGAAATCTAGGAAAATGCAGTCTGCCTGGTGCAGTCTACATTTATTCCCTTGTGTAACAAACAGGCAATCGCTTGTTATTTTGCAGTGCTAATCAGACAAACCAAATTTGTGTTTTTTGTTTTGTAGTAGGTTCTCGAAAGTGTTTCCCCAATAATTATACACGCTAGGTAGCTCATCAAAACAGTGGTACATGCATGCATATTGCAGTTTAGATATATTTTTCATTATGAGCATTGGAAATATATGAAGCGAAAAAGTCTTTATTAAATTATTCAAGTTCGTTGTGTGTTTGATCCCCGGTGCTGAAAGCCCCGAGGACCTACAAACCCCGGACATGTTAGAAGGAAGTTTGGGAAAGTCACAAGGCGGTATGCAACCACACGAATAGTTGCTGCACTTGACAAGAGGTAAGTTATAAAAAAACAGTTTTTTTCAGAAGCAGAGTTGACACAAGGGGAGTTTCAAGCTGCTCCTCGAACTACTAAACAAAATATTACCCAGAAATAGGCCCAATGAAGAGGTTCTGAACCAAGAAGGCCATGTTTGAACAAATCGTCTTTGACCCCAAGCTAGTCTTAAAGATATCAGGGAAAGCACTCCACTACGACAACAGATGTAAGACGCTTTTGAAGCGGAAAGGTCCCGTTCATAAAGTGAACAAGACGTCCGGAAGTTCACGGGGCAATTTTGAATTTGAAAAAGAGTTTGCTAGGATTCGTGCCATTGACGACAGTCTCGAGCCTGAGGTGATACGTAGAGTGAGCTTCGTAATCCACAAGACTGCCCCTGTAGTTGCAGCAACGGAGGGCGCTGCAACCTTGCCAGCAGTGAAGGAGCAAAACTTTCTGATCCCAACGACGGGCTCTCCTCCAGAAGGTAGCAAGGCTGAAACATCTGCAGACGCAAGAAGGGGGAGGTGGGCTGGCCCGGTGAACAGCGGCACGACCTGGCAGTAACAGATGGCAGAGTCTTTTTCACAAATTAAAGGCATCCACGATGAGAAGGACAGCAACAAGGAAAGACGACAGAAAACTCTTGGAAGTGCACGAGAAGTACACGGTCTTACTGACACAAGTGAGAGACGGTTGCCAACAAAACGGTTCACTGCTGTAATAAGCAATTCTTTGGCTAATCCCTAAGATAATAAAAAAAATTATCATGTCAACCTTTTGTTGCATTTACTGATTTATGTTGCTCGAATATTATCCTAAGCAAAAATAAAATGCAGCCAATCAGTTTTACGTACCCTCAAGTAACCCCTTCAGCGTTATGGTTTGTTTTTATGAAACAGAAGTCAATAAGCAAAACATGATTTTTCAACTTTAACCATTGTTTACTACTTGCAAAAAAAATCACAGCATGAAAATTGGAGATGCCGTTAACTTTTTTTAACGAGGTGGTTGGAAAATGTTCGAACTTCCAAGTTTGTTCCATTAAAATATTCAACCATTTTCAAACTTATTTTGTTGGAAAGTTCCAACAATTCTCGAACTTGCTGGAATGAGAAATTTGATCGTTTTCAAATGTGAGAAATTACCTTACGGCCCATTCGGCGAACTTGGAAGCATGTTCGAGAAATCAAAGATATGTTATGACGTTAAACTGCTTCCACGTGTACCCGTATCTTGAAGTTTTAGCAACTGATGCAAATTACCAGCGACCTAACTCGCATTTTGGACGTAACAACATGCAAAATTTGCGAAGCAATCGAAGTTTGATCACTGTAGTTGAAGACTGGCTGGCAGCTCTGTTATGAAAGCCAAGTGGCCGAGCGTCAAGGCATCCTGCTCACCCTCCAAACCAGCAAACTCTGGTGTTAATTTTGCCAAAAAAAACCTCTGAGCTTTGCCTTAAGCCTTGAGCTACAGTATGCTGCACCCTACGCTTGGATTCGCCTGAACAGAGCTCACGTGTCAGAAAACTAACGAAAATGACTCGAAATGGTATGTGGAGCAATGCCCCCGTAAGATTCAAAGAGTTTGAGCTTGACAAACTTTATTTGAAAAACAAAGTGCAAGCATTTTATTTGTTTGAGCGTGAAAAGTTTAAGTTATTCAAAGCCGCGAGACTCGAACTTCAAGAAACCTTAAAAGCTTTGATCTTTGCCTAATTTAAACCTCTCGGAAGCTTGAAAGCTGCAAACATTGAGAAAGCGAACCTTAGAGAGATTAAAAAGTGTTGCAACTATTCAAATTTGGGTTTGGGTGGTTTGCGACATCTTTAATGAAATAAGCACAAAAATGGGCATTAGAGACAGTGACAATAATTGTACAGATGCAGGTACAATAAACACAAAAATTGGCACAACTTCAGGAAAATATCAACTCTCAAGTACTCACAGGCGCACTTGAAATATTAAAATAGAACCATGAAATCAACTCTTCTCAACGCAGCACAAACAATTACACACAATCAAGAATACAGAAGAGGTCAACTTCACCATTTCTTCCAAAACGCTCCGGGATCGTACAAATGTTCTTCCAGTTGTTTCTATTCGTTAGTTCCCAAAATATTACAGGCCAATAAGACAATACTTGATACAAAATGTCATTTTTGTGCCGAAGAGTAAAGTAGCAAGATTGTGATTGTATAAAGGCTGATTGTTACTTACATTGCAATCCGAATATTTTCAGCCAATAAAAAATTTAACCCTTAGGGCAGTCAAAGTTGATCTACTTTTATTTATTGCGTCATACCAGATTTGGTTGCTTCAAAATGTAAAGCTCAAAACATAATTTTAACCATTGCACTGTCTCATAAAACAGGTAAAAGAAAAAGGTAACAATATTTTATGGCTCTATTAAAATAAAAATCCTTCGCCCTTCTGAATTTACCATTACAGATAAAACCTGTGGAACAAAAAGTATAAATTCGAAGAAATCAATGAGTAGAAAATCTCAGAGCCTGTGACGATTCGCTTGGTCTCATGTTTTCAGTATTGGATGCGTCTCCTCAATCTAATCAACGCCATCGGGGAAATGACCGGATATGGTCTCTACTCCTTCAATTCCCATGTCTTCCGAAGTAATACAGAGTCTGTGGATAACGCAACAAATATTGCATTTTTTTTCTGAGTCCACCTCAACAAACTTTAGGCAAGTCAGCAGCATGAAGCGACGCTTCAAAACCTGGAGCGAATTCTCAATTGCCACGCGTGCGGCAATGAAGTCATGATTAAACGCTCTCTGTTCAGAGGTCACGCTACCGTAGTTTCTAAAATGTGTGATAAGACACTCCCAAAGAGAATGTGCGGCCTCCCCTGGTATCTCGAAATTCCCTCCCCTACACAGGCTGGTAAGTCACTCAGAGAACATCGACAGGTCGGGCACCTTGGCATTATGGATTGAATGCCAGTGAAAGCGTCGAGGAATCGCAGCTTGTCACCGCATCCTTCCTGTAGTATTAAAGATGTCGTGCCGGTTCACATACGTGACAGGCAGCTTCTCATCCGACAGTGAATATTCACATACGTGCCATCTATGCAGCCGATGACGCCTGGAATTCCCGATGCCTTGGAGAAGAATTAAGAGAGCATTAGCTGTTGCTAGCCAGCACTTAGGCTGACAAAATAAAAACAAAGACAACGGGAAAGCAGAATTAGAGTGCAGCTTTCCCACTACACAGGCACGAAAGAAAGCTGTAGTGATAAAGATAAAAGCATAAACTCCAATCATCTCTGTTATTATTCTGCCAAGAAATCATGATGAGAATCATTATTAAAAATGAGATATGAAATGATAACAAAAAGTTCTCGGACAGGTCTTCTAGCACAAAAACACAGTACAGGACGACAATGCGCTCGTAGTGGTCGAAGGTAACAAGCTTCATTTGTCACGGTGCCTAGTGGCATCGCTCCACGAAGAGTCGAAGCCGTGTTACACAAGTATAACAAAGTCCACGTGCGCATCGATGATTTCAGTATGGACAGAGAGCTAACATAAAATTCTGCGCCAAACTCGGCGAATCTCGAGCGGAGACTATTGAAATTATTCGGCAGGCTTATGGCGAAAAATCGTTGAGATGTTTTGAGCGGCACTAGCACTTCAAAAGTGACAGAACATCAATGGAAGACGAAGAGGCCAAAGCGACCTTCGACGAGGAACACTGCCGAAAATGTTGCAAACATTTGGGGACTTGATCATGCGATATGTGTGAGGATTGCCTGTACTGTTTCCTCTGACACATTGACGATGTTAGCAATATCCTGAATGTTTCTCCGGCAATCCTTATGCACAGGTTTCCAAATTTCGAACATATTTCGAGATTTAGATTCGTGGAATCTCGATCTGGCCTCTCTTCGCCTTCCAGCGGCGTTCTGCCCCCTTTGAAGTGCGACAGCCTCTAAGAACATCTCGAACGACTCACTGCTACTTCGCCACAAACCCGCCGAATCAATTGGAAGGGCATCGTTCCAAATCTGTCGAGTTTGACGCAAAATGTGATGTTATCATTTTGCCCTAGTTTTGCAGTTAATACTCAAATCAAAGAAGTTCACATAGACATAGCCCTAAAACCTTGTGTAACACAGCTCCCACTGTTCACAGAGCGACGGGGGGTGATGCTTTTTTTTTGCCCGATCTCACAAGGGCCATTCTGGTGAAGTCCACGCTGCTTGGTGATAGTTAGGGGGAGATGGCTTAGAAGGGGGAGAGATCATGTGTTTGTTTTTTTAGACTTTGGCTAGGTTGCTCAAGCTGCCGCCCGCTACAAAGCGTTCAGCAATTAGCATCCATCCTCCCATTTTTAATGTTGGCAAGCGTTGTCGGTACCAAAGCGCGGTAGAGGCCTCGGAGACAACCCTATGAACCAAGTGCGATGGCGCGGCAGCTGCGTTTTCAGCCTTCAGAGCATGGAGTGTGGACGAACGGTTTAAACAACCTACCGCAACTGTCTGACTGACGAAATCTCTGGTAGGCCTGTGCACGCTGGCGACAACCTCGTCGAAGCAGCGGAGCAAGTGCCTTCGCTGTGGAAGCTTGCACACTTCCGGTTTTCGCCAGCTTGCACAAGCCTCCGAGAGCTTCGTCAAACAGTTGTGGTAGGTTGTTTAAACCGTTCGTCCAGATTTCAAGGTCAGAAGGCAGAAACAAATCTGCGCGCCATCGCACACTGCCCGTACTATTGTCTCCGATGCCTCCTCTGTTGCTTGGTACCGACGAGTTTTGCCAACATTAAAATGACGACACTCTCAGTGTTGTCAGACCACTTAATAGACCATGAGGTCTATTAAGACCTGTGCGTGTGTGTTTGTTGTCCACTTATTGTTTTCAGTCTCGGATGTTCAAGATGATGGAAGCCCATAAGAGCTACCGCTGTAAAAGAAATGTTTGCTTTGCCTTGACTGATGCGCCTCAGCCTAAGATTGTATTTATTTTCGAACAACACTCCAGGCGCTTGGATTCCGAGCCTTTCTACTCACAGTGAAGCTCAGCAGGCGTTGCATCTGGCTCTGGAGTTCCTTGCAGCAGACCCTTCGTCACAGACCGTTGGCATTTCTGTGCTGGTCGACTATGAAGGGTTCAGCATGAGTACACTTTTGTCGGCCAACATAGGTTTGTTAAAGCAAACTACAAAATTTGTGTTTGTGAGTTCCAATTTTTGACACTCTGAACATCAAACCTTCAATGCGCATTAACCGAAGTTTATAGTCATTGAAATAATGAAGCCAGACAATATATAGTGAGACACGTCAATTATCATAGCCACAGTTTTTTCCGTGACACACCAATAGTCCGCTACCCAGCCACAAAAGTCAGATTAGTCTCCAGAATATGTCTTCCCTGTAGGTCCGCTCGGCGATTTGATGCGATGGCTGGTCCAGGATGGTATTTTTTTTCGGGCACATTCTGAACTTATCTGACTTAGTGGAGCTTCCTATTATTTCTAGAGGGAGTAATATTCCACTTCCAGCCGAACTTAACAAAAATCGGTAGATTTTGTATGAGGAGTGAATTACTAGAATAAAGAAAATAGTATTTCTGCTGACAAATGAGTAACATTATCATGAATTCAGTCCTTTACAAGCCGTTTTAAAAAATGTCCGTGGTTTAGTGATGGCGACGGGGTATTGTAGAATCGGGTATACATGTAATTCCAAACCGAAACGAAATTGTTACGACCACAAATAATATTTCTGTCAAGTGAGCGAATACGCGCTAATGAGAGTAAGCTAATTGGCCCCAAAATGTTGTTTAAATGAGGTTTCGATTGTTAACAGTGTGCAACCGATTTCTCAATACGCCTCAGCGGAGCCACAAACGCAAGCCTGTTTTCTGGAACATTGTCTTGACTGCGTCAGCGCACATCTGTCCTGAAAGTTTTGCTTGCACTCATGATAATACAGTGTATACCGCATCACGTGGCTCCAAGGAACAAAATCAGGCTGGCCGCTTCAGGGTCACACAAGCACGGCTTTTATAGAGTGGGCTCCGTATCAAGCTTTTGATATTAGTACTCCTTGACCAGCACAGTGGCTATGCAGTGCTGAATTCATGATTTTACCTTGTGCATACATGCGCCAGTGCATTTGGTTCAGTTGCTTTTTAGCAATAAGAAGCTCGAAAATTTATGTTTTTTGCAATTCTTGTGCATACAATTTAAGTAAGTGAATCCTCCGGTAATCTGCATTCCTAGTTTACGAGCATTACGCATAAAGACGGATTTTTAAGCCGTAGCGTCTGGCCCATTTAAAACATTGTATTGGTCTCACAGAACTCACGGTCTCATCTGCAAACCTCGGTGTTTCTTCTGTTTTCCGCGGTGTTGTATCTACGACACTGCGGAAATCGTAACTTTACTCGCGAGAGTAAAGTTGCGATTTCCGAACTTTATAAGTTTTGTTTCTTCCTACTTATTTTGAATAGCTGTTGAGAAAGTAACCACTGCAGTGACCACTGAAGTGACCAAACGGGAGTTTTATACTTTGTTTGTAATATATTGTAACGTAGCATATGTTCGCCTCTCTTAAGTGTTGACTATACTGTAATCTGACCAAATCTCCCCTTCCCCCCTTTCTTGTGTAATGTCCAGAATGGACCTTCAGGGCATTATGAATAAATAAATAAATGTCTGCCCGGCCAAATCTAGCAAATTTATTTGATTCCAGGTACAAACAAATCTTGTATGCATTCTACGTACATTACTTTTTAATCACAGCAGAGTCTTTAAAGGTTCTTTTAACACATTACAGAAGTGTCTGCCATTCCCGGTGAAAGCCATCCATGTGATCAGACAATCTATGACATCTTGATGTCAATTATTAGGCATCTTATCAGCAAGAAGTACGTCGAAAGGGTGAGTCCTGCGAGTGTTTCAACGAAAACATAAGAAATGTTTAATAGGCTGTGTATTGTGTACGTTTCTCAGATAGCCTAGAATAACTGAATAGGAAGAAATAGAACCAACCGAACCTTCATCTGGTTCTAATTCTAATCATGGCTCAACTAACTCAGCTCCAACCCGATGTACAGTGCTACGCACAAACTATAATTAGTAAGTTGATGGAAACTGCGTCCTCATCTATCGCCTCTATGTTGTATTTGGTTAGTCATAGTTATACTCAAGTATTACTTGACTGAGAGGTGCCATCCATTGTCCTCTGCGCTGTGCTTCAGTGAAACAGGACTGCGACTAATGCAATATAAACACAAGCACAGAAACAAAAAAACTTTTTTACGCGTTTTATTAACGTGTTAATACGTAAAATTCAGCACTTTTCTTGGTTCGCGAACGTGCTGCTTATAATAATGATCATACTCGTTCAACGTAAGCCTCAATTTAGGTTAACTGTATTGTTATCTGAATATGGATAAAATTTGAGTGATTTGGGTTTGCTTCTTTGAATGAAAAATATGTTTGAGTATCAGGATACGTCTTTACTATTGCCTAGCAGAACTACCTTTTTTGCCAATACTTTTTTTGTTTTCGTTAAGGGTGTCCTCAACGAACGAAGTAAAAGCAAATGAGGCTGGGGGTTGCTAAAAATAACGTTTGAAAAACGCAATAGATGAGTCTAGCGGCAAGATTACTCCATTCGCACTACTTCAAAGTTTTCTGCGTACCGAAGGAGTGCCCGCAAACGCGTGTCAAGGACTTGAGGAATGAAAATAGACCGACTGTTCACAAACCACGTCGGGCGGAAAAGACATCAATTTTCCGGCTTAAAAGGGGGAAGGCTCGTGGGCAATATTTTTAATATGTGGAAATCGTTATTCTTGCGCATCTACAGAAATAGCCACAGCGTCCTTTGGAACTACTCAGTAGTGTAAATATTCACAATTCCAATATAATAAGTGAAATTGATAGCAAGAAAATTAGTCATGTAGCACAGTGGTGTAGCCGGCTCAAAATTCCAGCAAAGCCTAAGCGGTGTAAAACATCGTGAACGCTCGAACCTTTTCAAACGTGCCTCGGGGTCATCTGAAAGTGTGAAATATAATTTACACATATAATTTGATGGTAGAGGCAGTTTGTCAGTGATATTTCCTATCGTAATTGTATAGAAATGCCTACTTGGCATATTTTGTATAACACGTAAGCCGTAGGACATATGACAGGGAATAGCCCGTCGTGCGTCTTTGGAGCACCTGCCTGTCATTCAGGACGTTATGACCCAAACTGAGGCTGGAACTTGAAATTTAGCTTCCAGCTTCTTAACTTTTAAAGGAATTTGTGAGATTATGGGAGATGTGGATACTGCAGTTATAGCAAATAGGCATATAGGGTGTTTCTGCTTACATTTCTTAGGACTGTGCGATAAATACCCGAATTATGACACCGACCGCCTTGTAATAGATAAACAATATATATATCTATTATGAAGTGGTCGCTATCATAATCCGTTTATTTATCGTACATCCGTAAGAAATGTAAGAGGTAGAAAATGTAGGAAGGGGGCTCGCTCCGTGCGGGAACTATAGGGGGCGCTTTGAAAAACGCGCGCAGCGCCGCTAGCAGAGGAGCTGGCGTTCGACAGTGAGGCGCGTTCAGCAGCCTGCGGCACCTTTTCGCATGCCAAGCTGTGGCGGCGGGAGCGCGCACGGACGGAACTTTTGCTTTTTGAGCTGATACGTTGAGGGTGACGTTGCATGAGTGCTGGGGCAGACGGGTATTTAGGTGTTATCCACTTATATATTGAGTTTGAGTCGTTATTAGGGGTAATTTCTCTAGTTGCGGCCGAAAAAGGTGTTGGAGACATTTTCTGAAAAGCCAGACGACCGCCACCATAATTGCTCCGAGTGGGAAATTTATTTCGCTCGTCCCTGTAAACGTAGGACTGCTGGAACGATGACATTTGGAGGCGAGTGAGATGTTCACCAAGTTTGCGCACGAAGTGTGCCAAGTTTCATTAAGACAGCAGGTGTGAAAGTTATACTTCTAACGAATAAAGAAATAATGCTGTACTGGATATCCAATATTGGACCCAAAATTTTGTGTTATAGTGGGCTGTCGAAAGTGCAGATTTGGGCACACAGGTGCTTGGACTTGACAGTAACATGACACCACACTTATTATACCAAAAAGAGGTGACATAGAGAAACCAGGCGGAAATTTGGTTTGGGCGGCGTAACTCAATGGGAACCGGTTTTGACCACGAAAGAGCTGTCAAGAGATTAGCACTGGTCGTCGGAGGTGGAGATTTTACAGGTAGAAAGGGACTAGTGGACTGTACTTCCAATTGAAACAACTTTACGAAAGGGGGTTCCAAAGACGAGAAAACAAAGTTATGCCGGCGAACACACGGTTTGGCCGTCAAGTGCTTCTGTGGTCAGCTGTTGTGTAATAACCTGTTGTGCGAGGTGCTGATTTTCGGCGCACAAGTACTTTGACATGACCGTAACTTGACACAACACTCATTATACCAAAAAGAGTTGACATAGCAAAACCAGGTGGAAATTTAGTCTGGGCAGCGTAACTAAATGGGAACTGGTTTTGACCGTCAAAGGCTGTCAAGATAACACCGCTGATCGTGAGAGGTGCACATTTTACAGGTAGGAAGGGACCAGTAGAAGGTACTTCCCGTTCGAACCACTTTGCGATAGGTGGCTCTCAAGCCGAGAAAAAAAAAATTGTTGTATACAGAACTCGGGGTGTCAGCGTTTCCACATCCAAAAGGAGGCTCATCAAGAAAGAAAGCACACCACATAAACTTCCATACTCAAACGTCGATTCTCCAGTGATTCCGAGTTTCATTGTTGTTTTCTTTAGATTAATACTTGTCACTTTTTTTACCTTTCGATTCTTTTTACATGAAGTACAGATTGCGTGCCACACTTGTCCGGAAATATCGACACGTACGATGGGGACGAAACTTATTTGGAGAGCATTCCTCCAACGAAATTGGCACTGCATACCTGCGAGTGTTGGATGGCATTTCAGTTTGTCCCATCGGCGCTAACACATGTAGGCGTTACTGGTACGAAAACGAACGCAGAGCTAGCTCAAAGCGGCAGTGTAGAATATGTCAGCCGTGCCGACACAGTGGCAGACATGATCGGGAGACTAAATTTCTCGCGTCGTACGGCACGGGTCCATCGTTGTCGCTGTCACACAAAACATCGGCGAGGTGAAAAACTGAAACTTTGTCCCCACGAGATACGACGCATAACTGTTGAAGCACTTAATGACGCAGCACAGGCAGCACTTCATGCTTTGAACCCAGCGCAACCGCACCTCTCCGACTTCAATGCGTACCAACGTACGCGGCGTGGTTTCGGTTTCGTTTTCTCTGGGGTTCTCACTGCCTGCCTTCGGAACCGGGCGCGCGGCGGCGCGCCAGTCGCGTCGCACGCAAAGCCGTGTATTGGAAGAGTTTGGCCAATAGGCGGAGCAAGGGCCGCCGCCAGCGCCGAATACTCTCCCCGCGCTTAGAGCGTAAACTAAATTTGTGACACAGCGTAGACCAATCAGGAGACCGCGACGTCACAATATTGCAAACGACATTCAAAGCGTGAAATAGAAGCGTTCAATATCGGCCTCTCTGCTCCATCTCACAAATGTCGGCAGTGAAGACAAAGGCACAGGCGCGTGAACCTAGCTCAGCAAAACGCTTTTGTTTGTACGAGAACTTGTGCATAGGAGCCACTTTTCAAAGCCACGCGCTCGTGCCCATGCCTTTCTCTGCACTGCTGATGTTGGCTTCTTAGAACAGCGTCCTGTGTCTGGTGGAAAGAAAACAGTGCAAAGGGTGGGGCGCGCGAGCGTCTGGAGACGCGGAGTCCCGCTCGGCTCGTGCGCTGGCTTTGGCAGTGCTTTCTTTCCCCGTCTCAGCTGAGACGCTGTTTCTACCAAGTTTGCCCTGGTTTGGAGCGCACGTTCGTTTATTCTACACATGAACATTGGCGTGACGAAAACCTCGGACGCACAAAGTTTTCAGTCACTGAGAGTTACACCTTTTAACTCTAGCGACGCTAAAACGGCTTGAATTAGTCGTGTCACAAATTTAGAGCTCACGACCACCGCTAGGGGCTGTTTCGCGGCCTGTGGTTGGCCCCGAGATGCTCGCCTATTCAAACCAATGTATGGCCAAACTCTCTCGATAAATGGCTCTGGTCGCACGGAGTGTACAGGCGCTGAAATCGCACGGGCGCCTTATCGGAACCGTTAGCCTTGTACCTGCTCCACGGATGGTCTCTTTGGCGGACCACTACGACCATCATATGTGTAGCGAATAATGGCGATTATTGAATAACTTTTTGGTATGTCGAAGTATTCTAGCCAGGTGTCAGCCAACTTGTTAAAATGCATTTCGCTTTTATTAACACGGAAACAGTTTCGTGAATAACTAATACCGTCTTTCACTTGGATATAGTGATTACAATAATACAGTGTAGATTTAACAGAATAATGTTCATTCTCATATGCCTTGACATCGGTATAGAGGTGGTCAACTCTTATGTTAGAACGGCTTGCGTTGGGAAGCATGCGAAAAGGAAACGTACCTAGGCAACGAATTTGACAGTTCTCCTAGAAGTCGTCGATACAGCGATAATGCTAATCGTTTCACGCAGTGCAGAATCCGAGCGTGTTTTTCGGTAATAAATTATTTTCCTCATGCAGATACACCTTCACGGAATAAACTTTGAAGATCTGCACAAGGAGCTACCCGTTGATATTCTGCCGGAAGAGTACGGAGGCTGCGGGCCCGCCTTAGACTTCGAAGCCTTTTGGAGCCTCGTGGATGCGCAAGAACCGTTCTTTGTGGAAAGTAATGGCTATGGGTATTTCAAAGCGAAGAAAAAACAAACGGGGTTCGCGAAATAAACAGGATAGAAATTACAAGCGTAATGGAGGACACCTGCCTTTTTCTTGGCAAGGAAACACCGGCGAAAAGGCAATCACAAAACAGTAAAGAGATGCGTTTAAACTAGCGATGTGTTTCGAAGAAATTTATGTATTTACTTGTTATTTTTTGTTGTAACACGACATCTCATTGTCTGAACGCACCAAGGGTAAAAGCACGACGATTTTTCGCCGTCGCTTTTTTTTTTCAATTTATTATCATATGTTTGGTGAGGATATGTCACCAAGGTGTCGACATCTAGTGTACACTATTCGTTTTTTTGTGTGTGTGTGTGTTTATGCAATACATTAGTACGCTCCGCATGTACGATCGCACATGGAGTTACACACGTGTAGTCGCTCGATCATAAACTCAAGCACTGGCACTAGAGCGAGAATGCGGTGTTAGTGTCGTGCTCCCTCCAAAGGCTTCAAACAGGTTAAGTACGGAGAAAAAAGAAAGGAGGAAAATAGGTGCTATATTACAAGCTTCTTTTATTGTCAAAATAAGTATCTTCGTTTCTGTTGCCTTAAAACCTCGTAATTGCTTCCTCTCCATCAGAATGAGCATGACACCGAGGTTTTCTATTTGTGGAATTAATTGCACGTATCACACGAACCTCGTTTGACCACTTCTAGTACCCTAGGGCTGTTCCCCTAGAGCAGGGGTGGCCAGACTGCCCCGGCCTGGCCCAAGCCGCAAACAAAACCATGAAACTTCCAAGAGCCGCGGGGGGGGTGGGGGGGGGGGGGGGGGGGGTTATTTAGGGCAGTAAACGAAACTCTCACTACTTTCCATCTATCCGAGTCAAAAGCTGTCGAACTGTACGTAAGGTCGCAGTAGCACAAGACTACCAAACCGCAACCTGTCTTTCGATTGAAAACGCGTTCCATTTCTCTTTTTTCGGGAAGTGCTCGTGTGACCGGAAGGTAGGCGGGGGAGTGTGTTTCTGTGTGTGTGTGTGGAAGGGGGGGGGGGGGTGTAGGGGAGGGAGCCGCGAGCTCCAGCTTGGCCACCCCTGCCCTAGACGTATAAAAAGAAAAGCGGACGGGGGATAGGCGTTCCTGCGACGGATTGTACCTGGCGTTACTCTCATTAATCATCTGTGGAGATGCGTCGCACAAACTTGTACACAAATATGATTAAAATTTAATTTATTTGCAGTTTTTTTTTGTACAACACGTTTTCCCCAACTACGGACCGGGACTCCAGAGTTAAGTAGCGACAGACTCAGCGAGATGTCGGGACGAATCTCGGAAACTTGAAAAAGATGTGAACTTGGCTTCTCTGCGGTGGCGCTCATGAAAACAAAGTAGAGGTCGCAGCTCATCATGCAGTCGGAACTAAGAGTTGCGTAGTTCCAACTGCCCTCGTTTCAAGGAACCGTGCTCTAACGAACAAGCTCACTTTTGTCACGTGAAGCAGTAATTTCTTCTGGCGTGTGTGTGCTTTGTTTTCTTTTTTAAGTGTTATCCAGCTGAGCTGATTGGGCCTCCCAGCATATTGACTCTCAAATGAAATTTCGACTTCAGTTGTCTGTATCATTGTTCACGTACTGAAATTAGAAAGTCTGGGTCATCACCAGGCGCCGTGGAGCCTTGGCGCGATATTTTACTTTTTTATGAATCGCAGGGGAGCAAAGTTTGTGAACTGCCCAACAACGAGGAAGGCGGCAACTTTGATATGACAGGCTTTAAAAAGAGATTCAGTTCCACAGAAACTGAATATGGAAGAAAGCAAGCAGTCTGAATATGACAAAATGGTGAGTTCGGCTAGATAATTTATTACTCACTAAAAGTGAAAAAAGTCGCCACAAAACAGCAACTGTTAATGATATTGAATTTCTAGTGAATCACTTGCATACAGCATTGCGTAAATAAACATGCGTTATTAGTAAGGTTGATAAATTAAAGGAGGATCCATTGGTGGACCCTTAGGGAATCCGTTAGCATGAACCTTATTGGGAGACGCTAACGCTGACTCCTTCACTTTTCCCTTTTGGCTTTCCCCTTTGTTTCCCCTATTTTATAGCTAAACTGTATATGGCTAGGGTTCCATGCATTTTCGGTATCCATGTTCAGGAACTAAGTGGCATGTAAAAGCGCTCCATTGCATGGAAATACATATACGCTCCGTTACCTCCATATGTATTTTGATAAGGAAAGACGTCGAAGCGTGTGATACCGAGAACAATGGGCCTTCTCCCGCTCGGGTCGGGTGACGTCACTTCTTCACATTTATAAAAGCAGCAGCTTTTATATATCTAAAGCATTATATGCATGAATTTAACTTTAGGAAGAATCTCACCAAAGTTGTAACGGAACCCAATATTGTGTATCATAGTGATCACAAAGCAATGATCACTACCGTTTCAAAATAATGTGCAGGGTGTCACACACAAAAAAGATGACGCATTCTTTTGTACCGTAGAAATCAACTAGGCATCGCCGAACGCTCATTCTCCGCCCAAAGGTAGCGGTAAAGGTCACAACCAGATGCCTAAGTTTCAGCCTGATTCGATACTTTATTCAAAAGTTATGTGATTTTCTGAAAATTTTAAGGGGAAAATGGAGCCCATTTTTGCCCGTTTTCGGTTTCTGGCGCCGTAGAGCCCCATGCATTCGAAAACTACGTCGGCCACCATTTTCCCATTGAAATTTTCAGAAAATCACTTGTAACTTTTGAATAAGGTATCGGATCAGACTGAAACTTTGGCATCTGGTTGTGACCTCTAGCGCTACCTTTGGGCGGAGAATGAGGGTTCGGCTATGCCTAGATTATTTTTGCGGTAAAAAAGAGTGTGCATTTTCTTTTGTGACACCCTGTATGTATAGTGTAAATAAACATCTGGTGAAGTGCTTTTGTGTGTCTCTTGGTGTATATCTACAGCTTCGCTGGCCAACCACCTTCACAGAGTGAACTGACTCAATTTTTTGCTTCCTCTTTGTGGCCTCGTTACCAGATAAGTGCTATAGCGTTTCACAAAGTGAGACATGTGCGGCGTTTCCCACGGGTCATGCTAACGCATTCCCTAAGGATCAACCAATGGCTCTTCCTTTAATACTTTCCGGCTTTGTGGGTTTCTTTTGCTAGGCGCTGCTTCCGCTCCTCTGTCTCGTTTGTCGGCCTTGTACGTTTTGCGGAGGCATCCGCTGCCTGTCGCTGCTTTCGATGTTCACCGGTTTCGGAGCCCGTCTACTGCGTTCACATTTTGTCTTCTCTTGGCGCCTACTTGGACCAGCGCTAATACCTGCCTCGGACTCCATCTTGTATTGGCGACGTGCGCGACCGAAAGCGTCGCTGTGGTCGGCCTTTCACGATTGGCCCAAAAGGTGACTATGACGTCGGAAAGGGTATACCATCGACGGATATAAGAAGAATGAAGGAACTTTAATTTCGACGGTGTTGGCAGTGTTCCTTTGAGAGCGCAATGATTTCAGGCTTCCACCATGCTATTTACAAACACCATCGAACTTGTTGTTCGCAAGGTAATGACGTCACAAGGGGGAACCATAGGAGGGCGCCACCAAAAGATCTCGCCGCTAATACACAAACCAAGGCACATGTGCTCCGTACACCTGCAAATTCAGACTTGCCTCAGCATCCGCGCGCGTATGGGCTAAGGCAAGGGACAGATCAGCGATGAAAACGGGTGCCGCGCGGCAGCGCGCGGCAGTATCCATGGCAACCGGCTCTCGCGTCCCTCGTCACTGGGACGTATGCGCAACGCAAGTGGCACCGCTCGGATCTGGCCGGTCCCACTAATCTCCCCTATAGGGGGCTGGATGGCGCACAGCTGCTGTCTGAGCCTGGCGCAAGCGAAGCCACCGGAAATTCGATGCCTGTCCCGAAAGTCGGGCGTGTGCTGGGCTTCCTAATGCATTCAGACGATATTTTGGTCCATGCGTTTTTGTGTCTTTGATTGGGTTTTAATACTCCCGTTGTGAATTAAACCCTCAGAATCAGGCATTTGGGCGTTTGACATACGCACACTTGATGAACTAGAATCTCATACTTTTCACATCGAATGACTTCCCAGGAGACTTCTCGTGTCTTCATGCGCTGTTGAGGGGTGTCCAAACAGGACACTACAAAACCCGCGACTCCGACAAATCGTGAAAATTGAAGCGGACGCTTCTATTTTTACGGTCTGTTGGAGTCGTGAAAATGTTTGCAGGAGTCGTGAAAATTTTTACGATCACGACTGCTCTCCTCTTCAGATTGACGTCACACGCCACCTGCGTCTGGCTCACCTCGCCAACGCCCTCGCGTACCGCCGTCGCCTCGGCTCGAAGGCCAAGGAGGTCCGGCTTTGGGTGGATTTGGGACATTCCTGCGTCAAAGGGTGCGTTTCGCCCGCCTCGGATCTGCTTTCTTTGTCGAGATTCACTTTCGTCGTGATGGCGTCCTATGCGGTTCCGTATTGTGAGTGGAGGCCTTGAGCAATTGACCGACAGCCAACAGAGCGTGTGAGTGGCTCTCCGGACCCACGTGATAAGCAGAGCAAGGCCGCCGTGGAGGAAGCGAGGGGGAGATTTGACGGAGGGAAGTTTCCCCCCGGGAAGAATTGACGGAGGGAAATTTCCCTCCGACGGCCGGAAGCGGATCGCGGCAGAGCGCGGCACGATTTGCCGGAGTCGCGGGTTTTGTAGTGTCCTGTTTGGACACCCCTTTACTCCGCAACAAGCAGGCTCTCTTGGGATGACAAGAAAAAATCCAGCGCCTTGAACGCTGTTCGATCCAGCACTCGGAAGAGTTAAAAAAACTGTCAAGCGCTTATTTCCGGGGCAAGCTGCTTACTTCAGGTGGCTTCATACCTGTCTGCTCAATGGAGATCAGTGGTCGGTTCAGATATTTGCGCGCCCAGTGCGCCTAGCGGCGAGCGGCGGAAAAGCAAATATGGCGACCGTTCATTTGGTCTGTTCAGTTTGGGCTCGGTGCTGTGTGCGGCTCGGACGCTCTTGAGAGAATGTTCGTGTGATCTGCGAAGTTATTCGTAGTCCCATGAGTGACACGGAAGGCATTGTAAAGTCACTACCTCTAACGGACGGGTCTTCACAAACCGAGAAGTGGCGGTATGACGCCAAGCGAGATTGGTTTGGTGGTTTGAGTTGAAGGTGGGGAATCTGTTCGCCGGAATGTTTCTGCCACAGCATGGTCCGGCCCTACACTCCCAAGCGCCCTAAGCGAACTCCAGCCGTGCCCCCCCCCCTCTTGCCTTGCGTCTCCAGCTTCTTGCTCGCCCTCTCGTGGCGGAAACGGGAAGCGCTGTAGTGAGGGTCCCCCGGTTCTCCGGCTCAGTGGGCAAGTGACTTTAGGTGAAACTGCTTGCGATCATGGCTCGCGAACGGGAGGCACTCACTTGATCGAATGATGTTTTAGCGAACGCCCACGTTTAACTGAATGACTCTTTAGTGAATGGTCGGCCGCCACGAAGCGGCATTTACGGGTGAGCCCAGTGGGTTCAAAATGTTGTCGTAAGCGCAGAGCGGCGAAAGGGGGGAGGGGAAGGGGGGGGGGGGATAACACGCGTCCCCGTCATTCGCTAAAACGTCGATCCCCTCAAATGTCGCTGTTTGCTAGAACGTCATGTGCTCAAGTGATATGGACCCACCTTACTGGAGAGTTGCAGTATTACGTATAGAAACAAATGGAAGTGATTTTCGTTTGGGTTAGACCTGCGTGTTCCACGCTGTACATGTGCGTCTTTGCCATGCGCCAATGTATGACCGCATTTTTGTACTCCGCTCACTCGCAGTGTGGAACACGCAACGCTAATGTTTTGCCGGTTTTCCAACACCAATGGAACGTGCTGCGGGGAGCAGACGTGCAAGTGGCTGTGCGCTCCTTAGTACTGGAAAAGCTGAGAATGGGAAAATGGCGACGCGTAAAGTAAAAAGAAAATAAATGTTCTCGGTAGTTTTGTAATAGAAATTATTAAAAGACGTTTACAATTCTCTGTAATGCCGAATGTAACGCCGCTCAAGCCGTTTTCGGCTTGAGCGGCGTCGCCGTCGGCGTAACCGCGAGGTCACGTGCTCTCCCCCGAGGTCACGTGACCCCCCCCCCCCCCAACGTCAGGTGACCCCCCTCAGGTCACGTGGCCGCCTGAGGTCACGTGACCCCCCCTACTAGTTAAAGTGACCCCGTGGAGTCACGTGACCTCCCTCGCCCCAGGTCACGTCACCCCCTCCCCCAAGGTCACGTGACCCCCCTGACGTCACACGACCCCCTGAGGTCACGTGACCTCAAGGAATCACCTATCCCTCAGTACGCTTCCATCCTCCTCCTCAAGAGCTGCGCTCTAACCGGCGTTACAAGGAATTGTAAACGGCTTTCATTTTTTTATTTCCCAACTCGTTAAGTAAGAATGCTGCATTTAGCACCAGCGATGATGATTTGCCAATTCTGGATTGGCATACTTCTTCGCGCGTTTGAAATGCGATCATAAGCAGACATTTTATAAGAGTGTGAAAAACTCTGAATAAAATATTTTAATTGAATTATTATTTATACAAATTGTCGCAATGTAAAGCCGAATGAACGCCAGAATCACAAAAATATGACACTTAACCGTAATCTTCACAGTAAGGTCTCATTTTTCTTTAGCGTATGAAAAACTTACATCGCCATAAACACTGGATGTAATATATATGCGTCACGCGTTGCCATTAAAACAGATTTCTGTTGTCGGACTCTGATTGCGTTTTGGGTTTTTTGAGAACAGCGTTTTTATTTTTATTTATACCTTTTGTGAACATATAAACTCATCACTGGTGGCGATATTTGCTAAAATTTGGATTGACTATGCTAATATTGGGCTGGGAATAATATTAAACAATGAATCATCTAAATGCTCCAAAGCAGTTTAAAGGGCCCAAAGTTCTTTATTTCACATCATAATTACCTGAGTGTGAAAAGGCAGAAAGATCGAGCTCAGAAACATCAGCGCGGAACTTTTCAACAAATACAATATTATGTTATCTCTAAGGTGTGTGGAAGACCTTGTCTTTAAAGAGACGCTGTTCCTGGATTGGACATGTATGTCACAAAATAAAGTTTCACCGAACAATTTCGTTAGCGCAGTAATTACGCTGTGAGGCAGATCCTGAATTAGGAGAGAAGGCGAAGTTAACACACCATATCGAGAAATTAAATAAAAAATACAAGTTAGTTTTGGTTTCGTTCCTGAATTAAAAAGTGCCTTATGACGTAAATATTACGCTAACGATCGTTTTTGTTTTCAGGATGAAATGGCGACCTTCAAGCATAACACCCTAGCATCCTCGTATAAGCGGGAAGAATTTAGGTCTCTCACTGAAGCCAGCACACTAGACAGGGCTCAGCCACTGATATACCCAGCACCCATCTCCGACCCTTACTATAAGTAAGGCATCACGTTGTTAGAAGACATTTGTTTAGTGGCCCAACTCGATCGTTTTGGCAGATGAGAACCGCATTCCAGAAACGAATGGTGATTGATCGTCATGTCGGGTGCTGTGTTTAGATAAATTTAAAAAAAAAGCTAAAAAAAGCTAAAAAAAAACTTAATAGCCGGCATGTCGGCGCCCTTATTTGATGGCGCCCTGGGCGACCTCCGAGGTCGCCCACCCCTAGGGACGGCCCTGGCCACAGCTCATAGGGGTGCAGAAAGAATGAAGAGGCGGTCCACTTTCTACCGGAGAGTCGTTTGGCGTCGTCAGGTTTGTCAATACAGCCATTCGATGCCGCCGGGAGGCGAAGAAACTTGTTGTGAATTTCGGAATTAACCTTTTGTAGTAACATCCTCTTCGAGAGTAAAGGATTCTACTACCCTCCCTATCTTCCTTCTGGCGGAACAAAAAGGGAAGATGTTTTTTTTTTTTTTTTTGTGTAGACTTTGGGGCAGAAGATAACCCACGATGGGAACAAAGGCCAGTTCGGGGAAGCCTTATCTAGGTCACAGCGACACCAGCGTGTTACACGGAAACGCTATCGATTGCGATTTGTTTTAGTAGCAATCCGTATTTTTTTTTCTTGATTGCAATGCGGAGGGCAAGTTCGTCTGCTCCTTGCGCAGAAGGTAGCGGTTACGTCAGAACGCCGAGCCCTGATTGGCTGATCGCGACCCCCTATCTGAGCGTCGTCTGCTGCTTTGCAACGTCGTCTGCTCACAACATCGTCTGCGTCTGTCTTACCTTTCCTTCGACTTTCGGAAGTGCAGAGGCCAGGTTCACAAAACGATCTTACACCAAAAATATGCGTCAGTCAAAACTTGAAAAGAAATTCGTATTCACGAAACAAAATTTTCGTAAGTTTCGCGCAGGTGACGACGAAATCCTACGACAGCTCCGAAGCTGTTTTAACGCACTTCTTACGATCAAATCAGCATGGCCGACAGCGGCGCGGTCGCGACGACCAACGGACGTTTATTTTTCTACGTGCGCTTCTCACGCGTCCCTACTTCAAGCGGCAAGAAAAAAGTAAAAAGTACTTAAGACAGACCGCGACGAACAAGAACGCTAGATCCACAAACACGCGGGAAAAGCTCCAACGGCCACGATTCCACCGACAACGACCAAGCGAGCACGGCAGATAGGCCTAGCAGGCACTCCGACGCGGCGACCGTCTGCCCACGACCGGCTGGCGTGCTGAATGAAATATGCCCGCGCGACCCTTGTGAACCCTTCCCGTCTTATACTTTGATCGCTGACCTCAATTTTAGATTAAGAGGTCAATCTTTTCCTCTTTTCATCTCCTTGTTTTCCGAGGCAACGGTGACTCTCGCCGGTAAAAAAGCGGTGAATCTCCGACAGACGCAGGAAAGGTAAAGCAGCCATCGCTTTGACTAGCAGACGTCAAGCAGACGATGTTAACTGCGCCAACCAGTAGACGTCGTTAAAGAGTGAGGAGTCTCGCCGCACACGAAAGGAGGGAAAAAGTATTTGGGAGGGAACTTGCGGACACTAACCAGCCTCACTCTCGGTTCTTAGCAAACAAACCTCGACACCTCGAAAGTGAGTCCTTTGACTTCCTACCTTGATGCGCGTCTGCTAGTCGTTTGACAAAAACAACGTACCGCTCGAGTTATTTTGTCCGCCCTCTCTGAAAGGCTCGCTCGACTTCCGAAAGTCGCAGGAAAGGTAAGACAGACGCAGACGACGTTGCGAGCAGAGGACGTTGCAAAGGACGTTGCAACGTCCTCTGCTCGCAACGTCCTCTCCTAAAAAAGACGTCTATCCGCTTCCCCTCATCGACGATACGCTAGACCGACTGCGCCACTCCCGATATTTTTCGTCGATGGACCTGAAGAGTGGCTACTGGCAGATTGAAGTCGACGAACGTGACCGCGAGAAAACTGCCTTCGTCACCCCCGACGGACTGTACGAGTTCAAAGTGATGCCGTTCGGACTTTGTACAGCACCACTGCAGCCATCTCATTGGTGGCTGCAGTGGTGCTCTTCTGGTGAAGATCTCCATCGAACCAGCGATGCGAGTACAATCTGTAATAAACTCACCTTCTGTTTTTCATGCAGTTCTTTCACGTTTTGGCGTTTTGCGGAAATCTAAAGATACTGCAAGAATCTTTCTCCACGCGATGGTTACAACCAGGTACGAAGCACCCTCCCATAGCACGAGTCCGGAAACAAAATGCGGGATCTGAACAGATCGCCTGAAGTACTTTTTTTACGGGTGCATTGCGGTATTTTAGCAGACGATCATTTCGATCGACGCCCGGACTTTCGATAAACCACATTTTGCATCGCACCCCACTATGAATTCTTATACACAAACTCATCTCTGTTACGTCACGGCGCGGTGGTGGCGCGTCGGTCGCACTTCCGGTCTGGGACTGTGGGCAGAAGTCCCCATGCCAGACGTGTATTCCTGCGTTGTTTTGAAAGGAACCAGATAAAAACCTGCCTTCTCGTCAAAACGCCGCGACTGGGGCCGCACCAAAAGGGTCGAGAAAGGTTTGAAGGTCAGTTTTCACGTGCTCGGTTCGTCCGAAAATCTGGATATGTCCCGTGAAAAGGGGAAAGCAGACGCCGTCGGACAACGATTGCTTCGGCGGGAAGCACTTTGGGTTGAATTCTCGGATACTTATGGTCATCAGATTTATTTGTTTCGTCCCAACATGAACGCCAGAAAACAGTCAAGTTGTGCGGACCACCTGCGGACTACGTTTAGTGCGCCTTCAAGTTCAAACGGCCGCCTGTTCGTTCGAACTGTCGTCTGCTCTTTCAAACGTTTCTGCTTGCCGTCTGCTCTCTTAGACGACGCCGGCCCGCAGACCAATTGTTCGCCCGGTGCTTGCGATAAGGAGGAAGAGCAGGCCTCAAAACACTTAAATTTGAAAGTTGGTAAGCAGGCTTGATGTAAACGGTAGATAAAAGGAGATGTTGATCATTGTTACCAGTAACCATCACCGACTTTTTAGGCCTAATTTTACTTGGTCCGATTCTGCTTGCGATTTTCAGTATCAACGTCGACTATCTCAGCTACGGTTCACGCTTTTGCAGCCCGAGCGGCATCGCGACTGAAAATTGCCAGCGAAATCGCATCGTGCGGATCAGGCTTTGGGCCTTTGGCGTACATACTGCGGCCTCCACGCGGAATGAATCGCCACATGTCACATTATTCACGCGAAGTTTTGCGGTGTAACGAGCCTCGGTAATTTCGCTGACGCCGCTCAAGTAGTCAGACATCGCCAGGAATACGTAGAATCAACAATTCGAACGCGAAAAAGGGCAGGGGGACTCACACCGACGCCGACAACATCGCATTTCGATGGTTTGTTTATGGGCGACGGCGAGCTTTTTGCCCACACACCCATCGCGCATGCGCGGCGCCGGTGGCGTCCGCTAGGGGCGCTCTGGTTTGTTTGTAAACATGAGTTGGTGTATAAGTGTTTGAAACTCATTATATTTCAAACAAACGCAATATCAGAATATCGTCTTTATTCACACGATTCAGACGCCCGCGCCGGCGTGGCCGGCGGGCGTGTGGCAGACGACACACTACTTGCGTTCTTTGTCTGCTGCAGGCATCTTGAGTACCGGAAGTTGCAGTCGTAAACATTTCAGAAACAAGCGATTACCGGAACACTTCGGTCGAAACATGTATGACATTCAAGCTTTCTATATCTGTGGCTTTTAGCAGTTTAAATCCTACTGCTGATTTTTGAACGGTCGGGTTTTCGTAGCAAAACCTAGTCCATAACAGCGACCCTAGCAACGGTTTGTTTGGACCTGTGACGTCACACTTACGGAGTCAATTCAATAGGTTTTCGGAAAAAAAAAAACTAATTTGGCCCAATATTTGGGTGACTATTTCAGCGATGTCTGTTGGTGTGCTTAGCAAACTTTCGGGCACATCGGGAACTATGAAGAAAACGCCGAGCACTTTTTTACCGCCCCGTGAAGTCCCCTCCCTCTCGCCCCGCCGCGCCGCATGCGCATTGACTTGCTTCCGCCCCGTGACCTTCGCCTCCCTCTCGCCTTCGTCCCCTTCACCATTCTCCTCTACTCTCCGCGGCGCGCTTCCCTTTCCACTGTTTTGTCCACAGACGGATGCCGTCAGATTTTCCTCTCATGTAGGTTCTAATGCCCTAACGCATTAAAAAAACTACAAAGCAGACTGACAGTCGTGTGTTGTCGTCAACCCTTACTCTGTTCTTGTTTTTTTTTTTGTTTTTTTTTTGCGCTTTTAGTACACTAATACTAAATATAAATTATATATAAATTATCCTCCGCAATTGATGTTCACCATAAATTGGATATTTATTGTTGCAAGTACAAATCCAACGCTTCCCAGAAAGTCCTTGGACGAAAGCGCCACTATAATAAAAATAAAGAAATAAATATTTAAAAAAAAGAAAGCGGAATACGCCCAGTTTTTTTTTTAAATTAAGCTATGCGGTAAAAACTTTCTTTTTACTTTCTTTTCTTAAATTGTGAAAGAATAAAAAAAAAAGGTGCTACGCGCGCGTTAGTTTGGACGTGAAAGGGTTGGCGCATCGAAACAAGGTATCTTGTTATTGAGAAAAAAAAGAAAAATAGCAGCAACTCAGAGACGTCGTCGCACTGACTTTTTTTGCTGTGATAATTCTAACCCAGAACAATTTTCTTTTTTTTTGTACAGTGGAAGAGAAAGTAACAGGGACAGAGGGCGTCTCTAAAATCATCGTGCTAAACTTTCAGCAGCTAGTCTGCCCACTGACCGTATCTTCTCTGCTGCACGGCTGTTTGTTTACGAAGGCGCGTTAAAACCTACTCTCGGTGCGGCTAGATGTTATTCACTTTGTTTCTAACCGCTTCCTTCGCCGTCTTCCCATTCGATTATATCACCGACAACCTAAGAAGCGCAAGCCGTGGTGAGTACCGAACGTTTTCGAATGCCTTCGCAACCAGTGATATAACAGCAATAGCAGATAAAAACTCCATAGTGCCAATCACGAAGCAAGAAACGTGAACATTAAAAGCCATGCCCTGCGTTACTTAAGCTGTCAATACCTACAGCTAAAAAAAGCGCATCCATACAGGAATTTTACAGGGAGTTTGATGCAACGCGTCTAGGGGGCAACAGTCTTTATCAGATACACAACGCTCCGAGTGGGGACCGCATAGATGCATGCGTGTAAATGCTTTTACCCATCGTCGAGTCGTCGACACGACCACCCCAGGAACTGCGTAACATAGCCGCCCGTGCGGCGTATTCAGTAGTCAAGGCCAACCGCTGCCCCGTGCTTGCGATGTCGAACCGGTTTCCCGTCTCAACTTTGCGGATCGTAACAGTAATCGATCCCTCCCTACAGAATGAGCAAAACTTTTCTATTTACACCGCTGCAAATAATACATCGACATCTGAAAGCTTACAAGGCCAAGACGTTCCACCGTTGACGTTCATCGTCGTCATTCGTCTTTTTTTTTTCTGTTTGCATCCCGTACGCTCGCCAACAGAGGTTTATCCGACGTTAGTTGCAACAGTAGTAAAAACAGGTAGAGAGAAACAAGTTTATTTCTTTTATTTTTAGCTCTCACTTAGAAATTGAGTAAATTGAGTAGTAAAGGCCAACAGCTACCCAGAGTTTGCGATGTCGAATTTGTTTCCCATTCCAACGTCTAGACACAAAGTGTATTTTATCTGTCAAAGCAACGAGGGGAATTCCAAGCGCTCGACTCAAACGCCGCTCTACGGGGCTGTCAGCAACTCTGCGTTCGTGCTGGATATCAGGATCTGCGGCTTTGAGACGGTTCACTTTCGCCGCAGTGAAGGGCGAGCCGAGGGTTGGTGATCCGGCCATGGCTATCAGAGGCAAGGATCTGACATTCGACCCTCAGCATAATGCCAAAGAACTTGGAAAGATAGACCAGGGCCGGGCAGACGTCTTAGCAAGGGTGAGTCGCATGCTGGATGACGAGTGAATGCGTATATTTTAGTGGTTTGGTCATCCTATATGAGTGAATCGATAAACTACAGCATGTACGCTAACACTTCGATTCCACTTTGGACAGTCCGCAAAACTTGGTTTCTCAACGTATCGAGCTGGGATTTACTAGAGAGGTGTGGGTGTCTGGTGGAGCGAAGGGAGGTGAGGTGGGAGATATGTTATGTGGAGTTCGAAATCCTGAAGGCCAAGAGGAGAGTCACCGTAGAAACATGCCTCTGTATAAATAAGGCCAAATGTATTGCCAGCAACCTCCCTCAAATATTATGCTCCTAAGGTGCACGCTTTCCTTGTGTGTCTTCGCTGTAAAAAATTCAGAAAAATGTTCTTTTGCAGGTGATTCGAGTGTTTTCTTGAGGGTGGGCAGATTCATCGCGGTGCAGTCTTTTTGCCTTTCCGTGCAGACATCCTGATGGCCTCTTCTGTAGTTGATCAAAGTTCCTTCCAATGCTTTCGTGACCTTCTCTCCGTAGGTTTCTTCAACCAAAATTATGGAATCGCCGGTCTTGCCTGATTCAAGCAATTTAAGTTGGTTCCGGCGCAACTCATCAACTGCGTTCCGAACCGGCGATTTGCCTTTTCCGGAAGGGGGTGGTAACGGATCAAACGAACTGCCGCGTTCAAAACCTAAGACTTGAATATACGATGCGACTTGATGTACCGAAGTGAATTGGTTAACTCTGGAGGTAGGAAGACCTGCAAAAAACTTGGGACCATAGGAAAGCACTTCCAATGTACCGGGGAAAAGTTGTGTGTCACAAAGAATGACTGGAAGGTCACAAAGTATGAATGGAGCTGCCTGCTTCTTGTCAAAGATGCATCTTCTTCGTCTGAGACTCCGCTCGCTTGGGCTGTACATCCCCAAGAAAACAGATGACCCCGGAGCAGGGTGTAAGATAGACAGGTGGGGAAACGGCCCATAGAAACCTACTGCAGCGCCGTGACCCGATTGTGTACTCGTCTGCTTGCGGGTGGCTTGCGGGTACCCCCGATTTGCGACAGATGGCGCTGCGGAGAGAAGAAAAAAAATTGGAGTCGAATTTGCATGGAACTTTATGGGAGAATGCGCCAAATAAACTGAGAGCACGACAGTCTTCCATTGAAAATCCACGAGAAACCTTCTCCGTCAGTTTAACCGGTCGCCAGCGTTCGCCCACCCGGAGGGAAAGTTCGCGGTGCTCCTCATAGATGGCGCCACAGAAAAAGAGAAAACCGAGGGGGACACAATCCGGTCGCTCATTTGGCTCTCGTTTCACCACCTGTCTATCTTACACCCTGCCCCGGAGTTGAATCGGTGCTGGAGTTTTCCCCTCACACCCGGTCTTCCATCTGCCGCATCATGCAAGCATCTCGAAAGGAGATCTCCCAAGAAATTAGGTTCTTGGAGAATCTGCTCCAAGGCCTCATGACTCATTTCTTTGGTCTTGGGAATGGGTCCCATCCTTCGCTCATCTTTCTTCAAACCTCTGGAACCAGACTGCTGGAATCCGCACGGAGCACCATCGTTACACCAATGAATGCATGTTGGCGCAATGTGAGCAAAGGAGCGTTTGACCCTCCAGTCATACTTTGCGACCAACACGTTTCTCCCGGTACACTGGAAGTGCTTTCCAACATACTTCCAATGTGGTTTTCATGGTGCGATGGGCGTCATATAGATGTCGTTGCTCGTTGAAAGATCTGTGAGTGTCTGTCCCTCATCCATTTCAGCGTTTTCATTTTTTCGGCATGAACGATCCCTCCACGCGTTCTTGAGTTTCTAGATAGCGTTTTAGGATCGGATCACATTATTTTATATTGTATGCTAGAGGAACTAGGCTGGTTATCTGTAAGGCTGGTTTGGTTTTATTCATTTTAATATTTGTTTACAATAATTTTACGTTATAGGACTATTTTTAGGCTCGACTCCGTACGCAAGAAACCAGTTTCAGATAAGGCGACAGTCATTTAAACAACGATCCTTTAATTTTAGCTTTTTCTATATAATTAAAATCACTTTTCATGATTGCAATTCTTGAAAGCCTACTAATTGCCCTAAATATCAAAAAAGACTTAAGTACGTTGTTTTAAAGGATGGCGCACTTGCGTCATCTTTTCAAAGGTGACTGACTGACTGACATCGAAGTTGAGAAGTTCACGAAAAGTGGCCCTGATTTCGTCCCTGAGGCAGAGGCTTCTTGTCTCAAATATTTTCTCGCGCTTCTTGCTTGTTCCTGAAGTAAATTACAGTTAGTCTTCCGATTAAAAAAAAACAAAAACGAGAAGCGCGTCACAGGGGTAAGGAGCAAGTTCTCAAAAGAGTTAGGTATACACTCCGTGCGGGAACTATAGGGGGCGCTTTGAAAAACGCGCGCAGCGCCGCTAGCGGAGGAGTTGGCGTTCGACCGTGAGGCACGTTCAGCAGCGTGCGCCGCCTTTTCGCATGTTAAGCTGTGGCGGCGGAAGCGCGCACGGTCGAAACTTTTGCTTTTTGAGCCGATACATTGAGGGTGACGTTACATGTGTGCTGGGGCATACCTAAGAAAGGCATTTAGCTGTTCTCCACTTCTTATATATTGAGTTTGAGTCGTTATTAGGGGTAATTTCTCTAGTTGCAGCCAAAAAAGGAGTTGAAGCGATTTTCCGAAAAACAAGACGGCCGCCACGATAATTGCTCTGAGTGGGAAATGTATTTCGCTCGTCGCTGTAAACGTACGACTGCTGGAACGATGATATTGGAGGCGAGTGAGATGTTCACTAAGTTTGTGCACGAAATGTGCCAAGTTTCATTTAGACAGCAGGTGTGAAAGTTATGTTTCTAGCGAATAAAGAAATAAATCTGTACGGTATATGATCTAGGGTACTGCGTTTTCGGTTTTTATTTTTTCAAAATTCGGCGTACTTTTTTCGGTGTTTATTTTAAAATTTAATTTTCGTTTTTTTTCGGTGTATACTTATTCCCCAAAAATTTTACCAGTCTTTTTCGGTGAAATGAAAGGAACACCATCGGACACCGAATCAGATGATCCTTGTAGCTGTGATATTTGTGATCACTCAAAAAATAACGGCACATATATATACGTGGTCTTCGCTACAACTTCCATCAGGACGCACCTCAGAGTCGTAGAATTCGCGGACGTAATCTTCAGCGCGCTTCTTTTCCTTCCCATTCTGACGACATGACCGTCTGAGGTGATGACCGTACAAAAACCAACGGAATGGCAAAAAAAAATTATTGTATTTATGTTTTTAATTACAGGGAACTTTGAGAGAGGGTGTTAAGAAAGGCTTCAAAGGCTTTCCTCGATGTCCTCTGAAGTGCATGAAGCTAGAAACCTTACAACAGCCCACATCCGAACTTTTTTTAGGACGAACTTGACACACAAAGCCTGACCACAGAAAGGACACAGATGTCCCGCGAAGGCCGATTCAAGACCTCTTTTGTTGCATGTTGAACCTTGGAAGAGGGCAATCGCGAAGACGTCACACAGTGTCGAACCTCACACAGTGTCGAGCCCCCTCTCTCTATACCCCTCCCCCACCCACCTCGACATGGGCCGTAAAAACTGACCTTTTTTTGGTTAAAACCGAATTTTAGAAAACGAATCAAACGTACTGTTATCGGTTTTTATCGATTTAAAACAAAAACGCTGAACCTACAAAGTGACCTTTTTCGGTTAAAACCGAATTTCCGAAAATGAATTCGGCGTACTTTTATCGGTTTTTATCGGTTTAAACCGAAAACACCGAACCCTAGGTATATCCAATATTGGACCCAAAATGTTGTGTTATAGCGGGCTGTGCAAAGTGCAGATTTGGGCACACAGGTGCTTGGACTTGACAGTAACATGACACAGCACTTATTATACAAAAAAAAGGTGTCATAGGGAAACCAGGTGAAAATTTGGTTTGCGCGGCGTAACTTAACGGGAATTGGTTTTGACCATGAAAAGGCTGTCAAGAGAATACCACTGGTCGGGGGAGGTGGAGACTTTAGAGGTAGGAAGGGACTAGTGGACTGCACTTCCAATTGAAACAACTTTACGAAAGGTGGTTCCAAAGCCGAGAAAACAAAGTTGTCGGCCAACACACGGTTTGGCCGTCAAGGGCTTTTGCGGTCAGCTGTTGTGTAATAACCTGTTGTGCGAGGTGCTGATTTTCGGCGCACAGGTACTTTGACATGACCGTCACTTGGCACAACACTTATTATAACAAAAATAGTTGGCATAGCGAAACCAGGTGGAAATTTAGTTTGGGCGGCGTAACTAAATGGGAACTGGCTTTTACCGTCAAAGGCTGTCAGATATTACCACTCATCGTGGGAGGTGCACACTTTACAGGTAGGAAGGGACCAGTGGACGGTACTTCCAGTTCGATCCACTTTCCGATAGGTGGCTCTATAGCCGAGAAAAAAAATTGTTATCTACAGAACTCGCGGTTTCAGCGTTTTTACATCCAGAAGGAGGCTGATCAAGAAAGAAAGCACACCACATAAACTTCAATACTGAAACGCCGATTCTCCAGTGATTCCGAGTTTTATTGTTGTTTTCTTTAGATTTATATTTGTCACTTTTTTTACCGTTCGAATCTTTCTTCATGAAGTACAGATTGCGTGCCATACTTGTCCGGAAATATCATCGACACGTACGATGGGGACGAAACTTGTTTGGAGGGCATTCCTCCAACGAAATTGACACAGCATACCCGCGAGTGTGGGATGGCATTTCAGTTCGTCCCATCGGCGCTGATACATGTAGGCGTTACTTGTATGAAAACAGACGCGGAGCGCAAAGCGGCAGTGTAGAATATGTCAGCCGTGCCGACACAGTGGCAGACATGACCGGGACACCAAATTTCTCGCGTCGTACGGCACGGCTCCATCGTTGTCGCTGCCCCACAAAACATCGGCGAGGTGAAAATCTGTGAAACTTTGTCTCCACGAGATGCGACGCATAACTATTGAACCACTTAATGACGCAGCACAGGCAGCACTTCATGCTGTGAACCCAGCGCAACCGCACCACTCCGACTTCAATGCGTACCAACGTACGCGGCGTGGTTTCGGTTTCGTTTTCTCTGGAGTTCTCACTGGCCACATCGCTACCGGCCGCGCGGCGGCGCGCCAGTCTCGTCGCACGGAGTGTATACATAAATTCCACAAAGATGCAACCATTTTACATGTCGTCCCTTCTGGTATGCGTTAAAACATAGTTTTGATGTCTCCACGCCATTGGAAGGTGTTCACGTAAAGTTCATGATTGTCACACGTTCTTGTTTTACCTCACCTATATGTCCTCGCACATTGCTGGTTCAAATGTTTGATTATTTTTTCGTCCCGCGTACCATATAGGTAACCCAATTGATTCAGAGCAAAAGAAAACGGAAAACGTCTCTCAAGCCCACTTTAGATCACCCTAAAAAATATAAATAAATCTAACAATACTTGAAAATCGCTAAAAAATTCCGCCGTCCACGAAACGGCTGTTTCCACCGCTTCACAAGTCAGGAAATTGCAAAATTTAGCGGGAACGACGGTAAACTGGCAATACTGTTCTTGGATGCTCAGGTCGAAATTCGATCAAACACTCACGTTGCCATTTTAAACTCAAGGATCGAGCATGACCCGTATCCAGATGTGTGCACTATGGACCTTTTCTAGGTCGTTACGTCTATAATAGGATCATGAGTTATCAAAATGTAGAAAGCAGCGATAATTAAATCGGCCTCTTGCGCCAAGCCGTCTCTCCCCGCGGGGTCGAACGAGGTGCAACAGCTATAGGTAGAGCAAGACGTCACAAAACGATTCAGGCATATCATTTCATTCAGTTATGGACTCGTCGCATCCACAAGTGGATAGGTTATTCATGCTAAATTATTTTTGCTTCGCGTGCCCTGGAGGAGAATAAACACGTAGGACTCTGAACCTCCTCATGGTACGTTTACACCTGGAGAAGAAATCCGCTGCCGCGGGAGCGGATCCGCTCCCGGCGGCGGCGGCGACGAGCGGGTTGCGTTTACATCTATTTGCTTCGAGCGGCGGCGGTGGCGCCGGCTGCGGCAGCTGTTCTCGTAACATACCGTCAAATATGACGAGAAGGCTCGAGAGTTCCCGCCTTGGCTGTCTCTCGCGGGCGTTGCTGCTCCCGGAACAACGCCTACTCATGACGTACTCAGCGTCGCGCTGCGCAAGAATGTGACATCCGGTCAGCGAAACGCCTCGTTCGGCGGCAGAAATAGATCCCCCCGCGTTTTCCGCCCAGCGTTTCGCCACAGCGGCAAAAGCTGGGCGGATTCACTGGCGGATCCGCAAGTGCAAACGTACCATCAGTTCAAGTTAAGGGGTGATTATAGCAGTTATGTCGAGAAGTCTCAGGGGCGTGAAAGCGATATAGACCTTTTCTGCAAGTGCGCCGCCATCTTGAATTGACGTCACTTCCAGTATGGGCGAAAACATTGTTTTGCCTTTTCCACGCCAATAGAAGGCATTTAGGATATAAGCGTAAACGTCACACTTTGTCGTTTTGCCTCCCCTTTATTTTTTTACTATTTGCAGGTTGAAACGTTGGATTATTTTTTCGTCGCCCATACCGGATACGCCTATTAGGTGGCTGGAGACGAGAGTGCACAGAAAAGGTCTATACGACCTCGTTTCGAGTTGGAAAGAAATGTCGGCGAAAGCGTGGAATGGAGTTGTTCAGGTAATCATGCCTTCTGACGTATGGCTTATGAGTGTCGAGAAGTTCACCGAAAATTGCACGTGAACCAATCAATGTGTGTTTTTGTACATTTGAACTGATATACTAAACGATTTGTACACTCTGAATATTGTTTATGCAATATTGACGTTTTTCCTGACTTGCTAGGCATAACGGCAATATCATCCTTTTTGCGAGTGGTGCTTCATTCGAGAAAATTAAGTCTTCGCTTAAATTTGTATATGGCAGGCGTAAGAATGGCTTTCACACCCATCAACACGCCATCGTGATCACACTTGATAACGTCCTTGATGACTACGAATCGACGGATCTTATAAATGCACAAGGTATTATTGGCACAAGGCCATTCTGGTATTATTCCTCTGTTACAAACAATATACAACCAGTTACAAAGCAGCCGCCTGCGTTTTTATGTTGTTGGGGCGATGTTTGAGGCGATGTTTGGTTTATAAATGTGTTGTTGGTGAATCTCACTACAAGTTGCTCACCTCACGGTACCATGTTTTCCCTGGTGGCATTTTTTTTTTTCGAATGAAGGATCTTTTACACCATTAAGACGATTTCACGTCCTTGTTGATTTCCTCTTTTTTTTCGACACCGTTGAGCCACCGTTATTTAGCTGATATTAATAAGCAAGCAGGTGGAACAATGCTGCCTCCAAGAACTAAGCGCCGAAAGCAGACGAAAACTTCTTGACGTTGCCGGTACGCTGCGTCGAATAACTGCTTTCCTTAGTTTTTTTTTTTGTTTTTTTTTTTTTTAATTTGTAGGGCGCAGAGTGCGCTCACCAGGTTGCCAAAAGGCATCACCGTGTCAAGAATTGTAGCTTTGAGTTGTGGAAAATGTTAAATGAATGCTCGTGCTCAGCAGCGAAATTGGATTTTTTTTTCTCTTCTCTATTAACTTTGAATGTAGAATTTGACTGCTTACAAGACTTAACTGTAGGTTTTTTTATTTTTTTAATTAGATATTAGCTATTTTTTAAATGAAAAGCTTTGGCTAAGTGACGTAAGCCGCCACCCAATTAAAAGGTTCAGCTATATCCATCCATCCATTGATCCATCTTGTGCTGGGATCGGCGGAAATGGGGAACGCACGCAGTCATTTTGCTCCTCGGCGAGCAAAAATCCATTGACCTTGCCTGATAACTCGAGAATTATCAAACTTAAACATAAAAAAAAGGCAATAAACAACAACTTTGCCCGTTAAAAAAACAGAAGAAAAAAATAAACTTATTTTCTGGTGCACTATCTCTTCGCTGCATGTTTCCAAAAAAGCGACGTCGCACTTGGACAGTCGGGCCGTTTGTTATGCTACCCAATGGCAGGAGGTGCATATTGCAATCACCGAGTAAACAGATATGGTTGACCTTGTGTTTACACGGGTCAGGTCGTTATCTTACTGCTCTGCAGTTTCTTTCAAACTGTTGGTTGCACCATTTATGTGATTCTGCTTTCCTGTTCATCGTGTCCACAGAAGCCAACAAGCTAGAAACCGGTGGTCAGACCATGATCAGTGACGAAGATCTAACGCCCGAGCTCCAGCGGTTCGCCGAAGAAGAGCTCGGCGAGACGGACGAATCTCGAGTGGACGCGTTAGCAAGGCTCAATCAGCTGCTCGACGGTAGGTGGAAGTGGAGATGCTCGTGTTTGTCTTTTTCTGTTAGATTCTGCTTATTCTTGTACTCGCCCCCCCCCCCCCCCCGCCCCCCGTTTCACTGAGATATACTTATTTCTACTTTAAAGGCAGACGTACACTTCGCGCTTTCCACTTTTTCCCGCATCCTCCTTTCTTATATCCTCTTCACACTTTTACCTTGCGCCAAAAAGGTTCCCTTTGTAGGTTAGGAGAGGGGAGCGCTAATAGGATTATCTTCCCTGCAGCAAACCGAGGTTGTACGTCAGTCAAGTGGTAGAAGGCACACATATACGCCCACACCAATTACAACATTCCAAAGTCAAGCCGCATTGTTTGGGCTTGATTGAATACGCCGCCGATTATCAGCGCATATAATGACGATAAAAGCTTTGCCATTTTGCTTTCGGAGCTGCTTGATTGGCCTCATTGGCTCGTAGAATCGGCTGTACTCTGTCTTATGGTTAAGCAAAATGTAGCCACCGTAGTTCGCTTTGCATGACCGTTCAGACGATTCACGCAAAAAAGATTTGTTCAGTGAAAAAGGCGTATCTTTATCAAGCAGAGACTGTGACCTCCCAGCATCTCAGAGAGTGGGAACTAGTGGTGCAGAACTTTCGATAGTGCTATCGATGGCATCAATAGTCGCCAGAAATGTGACTATCGATAGTAAAAAAACTGTCGATAGTTCTATCGATAGTAGACTATCGAAAAACTATGGATAGTACTATCGATAGTCGACTATCGAAAAACTGTCGATAGCCGACTATCGAAAAACTATCGATAGTAGTATTTATAGTCGACCATCGAGAATCTATGGATAGTACTATCGATAGTTGACTATGGGAAAATTATGGTTAATCGACCATCGGAAAACAATCGATAGTCAACTATCGCAAACCTATAGATTACTGTCACGGTTTACTATCGATAGTTTAGCGACACTAGCAGTTTGCGTCGCTCCCTCTTATTTTCCCGCCCTATTTTTTCAAATGGGACACCAACTATCCCAAGCACTTACCATCCCAGCTTTGGTTCAGCTTTCAGTGATGACGAAGATCGGACTTAGGGCGAAGAGAGGAGAAATGGAAGCGATTGGCGGTGCGGCAGCTGTGTTCGCTCTAGTGGTGCAAAACTGTCGATAGTATTATCGATAGTATCGATAGTCGGCAGAAATCTGACTATCGATAGTAAAGAAATAACCGATAGTACTATCCAAAAGCTATCGATATAGTACTGTCGATTATTGATAGTTTTGGGAAAACTATCGATAGTATCGATAGTCAATTTATCGATAGCTTTGCATCCTTAGTGGGAACCCCGCTTCCCACCTACCGCTCTTTATTATCATCAAACGCTATGAGAATTGTAAGAAGAAAAAAAAAAGGAAAGAAAGGTCAGGTGAGTGAAGCAGTCCCTTCTCTCTTCAGCATTTAGTAACTCTAATGCAAAGATAAATTGAAAAGGGAAACAATCATAAAAAGGAAAGGCAGAAACACACTCTTGTGCACCTTGCAATCATCCTTTTGATTACTGACACGTTCACAGCGTTTACGTTTGTCAGAATTTCGGACTACGTGTCAAATGTTGCCATGGTAAAAGGAAATGCAAAGTCGACTGCGTAGTTTCATTTGGTTCCAGCAATGTGGAGTTATTTTAACTGTTTGTCAAAACATTATACCAGTGCTCGTTTTAAGAAAGCAGCTCGTCGTTCTTAAGAGGGGATTATTGAAAGGAAAACGGGACAAAATAATTGTCACCCTAATTTCCTGATTTTTAAGAACGCACTAAATACGATGCTTTTACTTTATTGCCTCTTTAGAATATTAACGGCAGGTCTCTATAATGGCGCGATCCGTTGATTCATCGCAGCTTAAACGCTGATTTCGCGCTGCGTTATTGCTGACTGAACGTTGCCGCAGCGCTATAGTATATGCACAGTATTATCTTTCCACCCGTTGCGAAATCACTTGCAAACTCTCCTCAGAGAAATTATTTAAGCAGACACCGGTCTTGTTTATTGTGCAAACGGTTGTAACCCATTTAGTGGAATCCAGTTTGCTTTCGACATTGATTCGAGTCCAGAACGACATAGATTGGTGTTGTGGGGCCAAGGACGATACTCCGCCGGTACACCTTTACCAATGAGGACAAACCTCTTGTTAAAAAAAGAAAAGAAATAAAGTTACAGGTCGGTATTTAAAAAAAAAAAAAAATTGTGGAGTAAGTATGTATGGGCGCTGGTGAGAGTAAGCCCATGGTTGCTCACACCATCAAGTACAGAAGGGCGGCCAGAGAACCTGCTTGCAATCGTGGAGAGCTGTAACACAGTCATGTAATGTCCCACTCAATTACGAATCATGAGAGTTCCACCGAAGCCGCTCACTTCTCTTTTCCCTCTCTCTGTTGACTTTTCTGTCTGCCTTTGCTCAAAACTGCTGGAAAATATGCAATTCGCGCTGGGCTATGCCTAAACGATTCCTTAATAATGTAATGATTGCTTGATAATAGGATTTACCGATTTACACTTCAATCCGCACAATTGCTTAATTGACGTGCTTAATTCAATGCATTATACATACTCAAACAAAAATAAAAGCACTTATGAACAATGGGAACTAAAAATAAAATGTAACACAAGTCTTATATAGTCGTGAATAATAACTGAAGATCTAGGCGATATACTTCATCAGTGTTTCATCCGAGAAAGTCAGGTTTGCATTCGTGTCCCTGAGTGCGTTGAGGAAAAGACGGCAGAAGAGCTGTCGTCTGTCTGATTCGAGATTTGCGTATCAAATATGAAATATTTAAGCGACAGCTATGAGGAGCTCGCATTGCGCCGGCCTCGGTGGCGTGCCGGAAAAGCCAGTGTGCCAGAAAAACCGGTGGCGTCCCAGAAAAGCCGCGAAAATACGGAGTGAGCGATAGGGTCAGAGGTCAGCCACTTGGCTTAGCGCAGGAACTTCAAACAACCTACAACTCTCACGTGACGTCACGCGTGGAACGATATTGATTAAGACATGACATGTAATACGAACTACAGGTCGCCGCACGTCTCAAATGATTTCACTTTATAAAGTAACTCATTTGCCTTAAAAAAGGTACAATTTAAAAAAATTTATGCGGAGGCGAGATTTGAACCAACGACCCTTCAATTGCGTGCCAGACACACTACCGACTTAGCCACGTAGACACTTTTTTTTTTCATACTGCAAAGGTGAGTCGTACAAGTCACGTAACATTAAAAATGCACTGCAAGATTTTACAGGGCATATTAAAAAGCGGGCATTTCACGAAGCACTTTACGGATGACTAGCCTCTCGGACTTGGACTCGCGGGTGGAAACAACACTTTCCAATTGCTCAATTAGGTTGAAGAAATAAAAACGTACTTCATTCGCATTGACGTCAGCATGCCTGACTGCTATGCGCGATCGCCATATGCTACAAAGTCCCAATAGAAAAAAAAAACAAAAAAAAATCGTATGGGACACAGTCATCGTTGTTCACGCTCAAGAAACGGATGCCTGGAGGGGAAATGTTCAATTGATTTTCCAAAATGCGCTGGAGCAGGTCCCCAGAAAATACCGCGTCCCAGCAAAAATGAGTACATGTTCGATGGTTCCTGTTTGTTTGCATAAAAGACAGTCAGTCGACCATGGCACATCTACGCCTCTTTCTTTAAGCCACGCTTTCACGAGCAAAGTTTTGGTACGTACCTAGTTTGAAAAGAACGTCTTTACAGAGGGTGGAACACACATACGCCTGGACAAACGACACTCCGATACAGCGGCGTTGGGAAAATACTTATCAACAAATCTCGAGCAAGCTTCTTTCTGTTTACCCCAGACAGGTACTCAAAAGAAAAACGAGCAGACAAAAAGTGCAGCGCTTCCACAACCTCCTTTGAAAGCCAACAAGTGTTGCTGGTTCACCACCATAAGACGATACAAGAAAAGACGGCAAATGGGGCGACAGTTTTGTTTTTAATGACCGCGCGTATGAAAGGGTGCTCTTGATTGCGCAGAAACATAAAGCGTGACACCAGCAGCCTGACAAACAAATGTGATAGCCCCAATCCTCCATCGCATACTCAGTGAAAAAGATTATCTCGCCTCATCGGCTCGACACCTGATCTCCAGATAAAAGGGGCAAAAACTCGGTGAAACCCCACGCCCACCAAGAAAAAATTTTTCGCTACGAAGCTTGGTATTAAGTTTTCAAAGTTTCCAATCAAAGCGCGCTCTTGGCAGTGCTCTTTTACCAACCGTTGTCGACACCAAGCAGTGATCGAAAAAAAAAACAACAACAACGGCATGACCCGACTCTTTGTTAGCATAGTTGCGAGCGTCGCCGAAACGTAAATTTTGTGTAAAAAAAATGTAAAAGTGTAAAAAAGGCTGTACTGCGCTAGAAACCTTCTCCTCCTCGGCCATCTTGGTTTCCTGCAACGCTGAGAAATCGGGTTTCTCATGTCT
Organism: Ixodes scapularis; assembly: GCF_016920785.2. NCBI lineage: Eukaryota > Metazoa > Arthropoda > Arachnida > Ixodida > Ixodidae > Ixodes > Ixodes scapularis. Next base: position 181,455,571 of record NW_024609835.1, on the reverse strand, counting down.
GCAACAGGCGCTGCTCCTATTGCTTCTTGCAAGTGTTAAAACCTTGAACGTTCAGCGTCGCAGCCGAAATGACCGAATTGAGCGTACAAATCATTTCATTTATTTTATTTATTGAACCTTAAGGGCCCATGAGAGCATTACATAAGTGAGGGGGGGGGGGTATCATTCATATTATACATTGGAAAAACAGACACAAAAATAAATACATTCAGGATAGGTTGGTAAACGGTTAACAGCATAAAAAGTGCAATTGAAGACTTGATTTAAATCCGTTTGGGTTACGATGGTGACGATGGAGGATGGGAGGTTGTTCCAGTCATTGATAGCTTGTGGAAAGAAAGATCGGTTGAAAGCGTTTGTTGAGCCAGAGATCCTTTTGATGGTGCAGGAATTGTTTAGGCGAGATGATGATGGATCGGGGGGTGATAATAATGCTGTTTTAAGGTCAAGACATTCATAATAGATTTTGTGAAGGAGGCAGAGCTGAGAGACGTTCCTACGAGGCTGCAACGAAGAAAGGGTTAGTTGACTTTTTAGGGAAGAGACGCTGATGGAGTTATCGTACGTGGAGAGGATGAAACGAGTGGCACTCTTTTGGATTGCTTCTAGATGATTGATAAGGTAGCCTTGATGGGGGTTCCAGATCGAGGCAGCATATTCTAATTTAGGTCGGAGAAGTGTGTCCTAGGCCAGTTTGCGGATAGTTGGTGGAGCAGGTCGAAAGTTACGTCAGAGCACACCCAGGGTCCTGGAGGTGTCTGCTGAGATGGCTTCAATGTGATTATTCCATGAAAGGTCTGATGTTAATTTTGCACCGAGATATTTGTACGAAGGAACAGTCGCAATGAAATTGGAGCCTAAGTAATATTGGTAGGAGAAGGCGTTTTTTTGTTCTAATGAAACAAATTAGTTTACACTTAGATTTGTTTAATGGCGTCAGCCACGGTTCGCACCATTTATTAATTTTTACTAAATCATCTTGATGTTGAATATTGTCATGCACACTTGTTACTTTGTTATATACGACACAGTCATCTGCAAACAGACGAATATTAGATGAGATGGTGGCCGGAAGGTCATTTATTAATATTAAAAAAGAGTAGGGGACCCAGTACGGACCCCTGAGAAACACAAGATGAAACGCTTGTTAGGGCAGACTCATGGTAATTTGTAACCGTGTATTGCACGCGGGAAAAAAGAAAGTCACGTGTCTATATGAAAATATTAGCGGGTCAAGACAAAGGGATGCCAGTTTAGAAAGTTGTCGTTGATGGGGAACATGATCAAAAGCTTTAAAAAAATCCAGGAAGAAGGCGTCAGTCTGAGCCCGACACTCGAGATTAGTATGTAGGTCATGGATGAAGTCGCAAAGCTGTGTCTCACAGGAAAGTCCCTTTCCGAATTCATGCTGCTTTTTTAAGAAAAAAAAAATCTAGTAGTTTTTAGGTGACTCATGATTTGCGAATATAGTATATGCTCAAGACGTTTAGATGCGATTGAATTTAGAGATGTTGGACGATAGTTAGAGACGAAACAGCGACTCCCCAGCTTGAAGACTGGGACAATCCTGCCAACCTTCCAGTCAGAAGGGAGGGAGCTTTCAGATAGTGACTGGTCAAAGATTAATTTTAAAAACTCACTCGAGATACTGGTAGTATTTTCTAGAATTTTTGAATTGACGTTGTCAGAACCGGCGGAAGGTGAGAGCTTCAATTTGGCAATCAGATTTTGAATACCGGTTGCGCTTACACTGATTGGAGGCATGGTTTCGTAAGGTTGCTCGGCGAGACTGGCAACAGTGTTCAAACACTCGTTAGTAAAAATGGAAGAAAAATATTCGTTAATCACTGCAGGAATGTCACTCTGAAATGGGGTGGCCGTTGTCGGGACGTAGTTGGATGGAAAAGTTGTTCTTTGGTGAAACCAAATTCCAGAACTTCCTCGGGTTACTCCTCAAAATGGAAAGTAAGTCATTAAAATCTTGGATTGTTTTATGTTCCCGGTGTAGTGTTTTAGTGCAGAACTGTAAACATCCCTATATTGGCTGGTATTTAACCGTTTGGCTTTTGCAAAAAGTATTTTGTTTTTGTTTCGCAAAGAGAGCAGAGTTTTTGAAATCCATGGACTACCTAACTGTAGGAACATTTTTACTAGATGGTTCATTTTAGTTTTAAATAATGTCCAGTTTTCTTCTACGGATCTAAGATGAAAATGAAGGACGTAATTGTCAAAGAAGATTGCCAACTCGCGGTTTATCACAATCAGCCATGTTATAATCGTGAATAATGTTGAAATGGGATGCTTGATGAGAGTGGGGAGTGACAAATCAACATGGAGCAGCCAGTGATCACTGAGCCTGTCACAGCAGGCACGTAGCCAGGATTTTGGTTCGGGGGGGGGGGGGGGGGGGGGGGCTCGCCCATGACAAAATGCTGTATGAGGGGGAGGGGGAAGAGGAGGTCCCAGCAAAATAAAAAATTTCGGGGGGGGGGGGGGGGGGGGGCTCGCCCATGACAAAATGCTGTATGAGGGGGAGGGGGGAGAGGAGGTCCCAGCAAAATAAAAAATTTCGGGGGGGGGGGGGGGGGTGCGGGCCCCATGGGCCTCCCCCCTGGCTACGTGCCTGCGTCACAGTATTGGGTAAACTTGACAAGGTCCGGTGACATAGTATTGAATCGAGACCATTTCCCAAACGAGTTGGTTTATAAACAAGCTGTGTAAGGTTAAGAGTGAGACACATGTCTAGAAAATGTGCGGATGTGGCCGAGCCTACAGCTGATAGGATCAGCTTTTGGAAGACGTATATCAAGTAAGACAGAGCATAGATCAGTATGGAATGATGAAGCACAATTTGGTAGCCTATAACATACACCCACGATGACCTTATTTGATGGCGTACAAACACTTATGCAAGTAAATTCCAAGTCATGGTTCGCTAAACAGATGTTAAAAGAAGATATATAACTTTTTATTGCAATAAGCACACCGCCACCTCTCTGGCCATGCCGGTCGTTCTGGAAGACTTTGTAATCTAAGTTTCGCGGAAAAAACCCCTTGTCTTTTATTTCAGGGCTTAACCAAATTTCTGTCAAAATGACTAAATCTGATGAGCTGTCCTCCAGTACACTGTGAAACTCGTCGCGTTTTGGCATGAGCTGCAAATATTAGTGAAAAGAACAGAAAGGCTTTTGTTTTTATCGCGCAAGGCGGCATAAGGGGATGACGGTAAAGCTTTAGTTTTGCCAGAAGCACGTAGCTATAAAAATTTAACGACAGTTTGAAATTCCGAGTTAAAAATGAAACGCCTGTTGTCCGCATGCAGTTTGTTAAAACGCACTCTAAACGGTACGTTCATACCCCCACCATACTCAAAAAGTTTGGCACGGGCAATAGAAAAATCTTCGCGTACAGCGTAATGGGTGCCTTTCAGCTTGAACCCGGAGGCCAGGATGCTCTCTTTGTCTTTAAATCGGGCAAACTTGACTGTTATTGGCCTAACTTTCTGGGGCTCAAATTTCCCAAAGCGGTGTGATCTTTCTAAATTTGAGGGTTCAAGTTCGATTCCCAGCTTGCTCGAACAAAACTCGATAATTTTTTCTTCCGATTGCCCCCCTATTTCGATGTGATTATCTAGGCAGCCAAAGAATAAAAGACTTGACCTCCGAAGCCTATTTTCGTTGTCATCGCACTGCTTCTGAATATTCGCCAGGTCAACAGGAATGTTTTCATTATGGGAGGTTAGAGATGCAGAGTTCGTATCAACAAAATTCGTTTCTAAAGTACTGATCCTTGGAAACAACTGTTGGACATATCTCGGTAGTCTTTTATCCACTCTCCAATGACGAGACTGTTGCCAGGAAGTTTGTCTGAGGAGCCTCGATTTTCTGGACAGCTGCAAGAATACTTGTGATTTGCTCACTATCGGTTAGTTGTCCCGGGTTTGCCTCGACGTCTCCGGACATTAACGAAAGGAGCCGAGAAACACAAAAAATGTACGAGTACTGCAAACAGTAAAAACGCTGCCGCTTTCACCAGGAAAGGTTGTTGGGGCACGACATCGCAATAAAATTCAGATTTCTACTTCGGGAACAAACTGCATTCGGAAGGTAACCAGCCTGAAAAAGAGAGAGGTTTTGTATCGCTGTTCGTCTGGCGACGCCGTGCCCCAACTGTCGATCCATCCCGGTCGTCTTATGTAGCCACCCGTCGGGATAGAAACCATGTGATTTTACAGTGCTTGATTGTTGCCAGATGCTGATGTTGAACGCCTCCTGGTGGATCCAAGTTGGTGGCGAAAACGCCTGAGAAAATGTCGTGACTCTCTCAATGTCAACAGATGGCGTGTCCCAAGCCAGAAGATGACGATGCAGCAAATTTCCTGGCGGGATTGCAGAAAGGGCCGAAGTCACCAACACCTGAAGAAGGAAGAGGTTTTGCATCGCTGTTTGTCTGGCGACGCCGTGCCCCATAAAGGCTATGATACAGCGCTGGCCTTGTCGCTCTTCCACCAGTACTGAAAACCAGACATTGCCGCCTTACTCGGAGTCGCAGCGTTGCCGGTCCTCCGGGGCTCCGTTCCGCGCCACCTTGAAACGGCCCCGCTTGTTCTCCACGAACCCCCACCAAGGGTTAGGGTTTAGCATCGTGTCGGCCTTCGGGGGCGTATCCTCGAGGCTGCGCTTGGTTGAGTCGGTGGTTTCGTCTGTGTCGTTGTAGCTCTCGGATGTCTTTTCGGCCGTCGAAGGAAGGGCAGTGGGTGAGGTCTTGGAACCCTCAAGCGATGTCGGGGCAGAGGCCGGGGACCGGAAGCAGGCTCCGGAACATGAGGGGCTGACTCGTCTTTTTCCTTCCAGGGCGCCTTCCCTGGAATCGTCATCTCCGGCAGGCTTCCCTTGTTGCTCTGTAGAGGGTGTGGCGTCGAACTCCAAACCACGCGCGGCTTTTTCGGCCTCTTCAGTGTCCATCGTGAACGCCGTATGCCTCTCCAGCGCCTGTACCTCGGTGACGCCAGCGTACGTCTTCATACACTTTTCTTTGTCGTGGCCAAAGCGAAAGCACTGTCAGCACTTCGGCACACGACACTCCCGTCTGATATGCCCGGCACGCTTGTATCGCAGGCATGCGGGCACTCTGCCTAGTATGACAATGAGGGTGTTCGCGTTGTGAAGCCGCAGCTGGTGAGGCATGTCGTCAGAAGTGAGGCCACTCCTCAGCGTCATGCGAACCAAACGCGTCTTTGATTCGATTCTTTGGAACCCATCAACTCGCCACATCTCCCGGCCGACTTCAATCACCTTGCCGTACGGTTCTAAAAGTCTACGCATGGCGTCGTCGTGAACGTGGAAAGGTACCTAGCGCAAACGCACACGTACCTCCGTTGTACTCGGGTCGATGATGACGCAGCGTAGGTTCTTCACGACGAGCTCCTTGCTGCTGACCAGGCGTTCCTAGGCCTCCGATGTCCGAAGCGTCGCTAGCCACATATGATTCATTTAAAAAGCGCCGAGCGCTACGATGTCGCTCAAGACGGTAATACGTTTGAGTTCCTATCCGAAGTCCTCAATCCTGTACGGGTGTCCCTCAAGGTCGCTGTGCAGTAGCACAGAGTTTAAACACGTAGATCCTGTAGACATAGGTGGAAGGACCACCTTGTACTCGCCGGACGATGACGCACCATCGACAACAAAAGAACCACGGCCGCCCAGGGCCGTTTTAGCCGCTCCTTAGGAGAGCAGGATTATGGGACTGTACGGTGCAAGCACCAGAAGCAGAACCCAGGCCACGCATACACGCTTGCAGGGCTTGGGAACGAGCGAGGGTTTATATGTGTAGCTATCGCGTTCCACTTTTGAAGTCAAGGTGTAAGTGTACTCCTGTAATTTGTATCGTTATGCAGAGTGGTGGGCGAAATTTCTGTTTACCTTAATATATTGCGGCTTAAATTATTGGGCCTAATACGTTCGATGACAGCCAAGTTTTTTAATTTGCTTAGGAGGTGATGAATGACCATTGTGACACCACATGTGACAATGTTGGTTGAGTGTCTACTGCTGCCTTTTTGTAGCAACAGCACGCTTGGTGCGATGGAATAAAGTAGCTAAAATTATCGAACACGCCAAAACGTTTAAGAAGCCAACATATCCACATCCAGCAGTCATGTGACACCCGAGTCAAAATATCTTACGTGACTATCTAACTAGTTCTAAATATACACTTGGGGCAAGCATATACCCAGTGAAAAAAGTCCTCATAGTGAAAACATTGTTTTCAACTCGCAACCCCAGGGCGTCGGGGTACAACATTTTTGCACTGAAATATTGCGTCCATGGTCTCTAAATCTTAATAGTTTTTTTTTTTTTTTTTGCCAATGAAGCGTTTAGTTGAATTAATCTCAAGAGTCGAAATCATGACGACAAAGCAACCTTCCTTGTCAGACAACAATACGCTCAAGCTACTGGAGGTGAGAAAGTCAATCATGGGTGCTAGGCTCCTGCTTCTCGTGGGCCTAACTTCGGACCTCAACAAAACGTCCACGCATTCAACGACACACCTTGGTTTGTCCTCTTCCGGCATGTTTGAGAAAGTGACGTGGATATTACCAAATTGTATACCTGTTTGAGGGCAGGCTCGAAGCAAAACTTCAGTCCTTTTTTCAGCCTGCTAGTGTTTTTCTTGTACATGTAAATCTCTGAGGATTACAACGTCACTTTATTTGGCACTTATTTTTGGATGGCAGCGTGACACGCACTTGGTTCCAAAGGAACTCAGTGACTTAGGCAGTAGTCCTTGACCATTCCGCATATAGGCGAGAAGCTCGAATTTACATAACTTTTTTATACATCCGATCCGAAGGCAGTTCTTGAAAAAGCGGACTTGTTGCTACCACTCTGAGCGCAAAACAAGACACAAACTTCTCGAGTGTCCGGGCGACAGAACCATACAACCGCAGGTGACTTGTAAATCTGGGGGGCACATGAAAGTTCTTGCGTACCGAGAAGCTGCCCTTGTCTTTCGAACGTACAGATCAATAAGGGAGGATACCATGGTAGGGTTGGAGGCAAAGTCGCGAGGACATGGAAAAGATGCCTTTGCAGAGAAAATCAAACCTATCAGAATAGACACTCGGGCGAGTTGGTAAGAGTTTATAGTAAAAAATTAAAGACGTTTACAAATCTCTGCAACGCGAAATTATAGCGCCACTCTGGAGGAGGAGCAGGGGATGGTATGGAGGTGAGGATATGCCCCTCGTCCTCCGTACCCTCTCCTCCTGGCCTCCTCCTCTTCTCCTCATACCTCCTCTTTTCCTCCTCCTGCCCTCCTCTTCCTTCTTTCCCTCTTCTCCTCCCCTCCTCATCCACCTCCGTACCTTCCCCTTTTCCTACTCCTCCGCACGTGACGTCAGTTTTCCTGCTAGATCTAGCGAATAAACTGAATTTGTTCATAGGTGACGTGGCACCAAGCCATGTGAGGTAATTTCCCCCACTAAATTTAGCGAGGAAACTGATTTTGTGTTGAGGTCATGTGACGTAAATTTTTCCACATTTAGAGGGGAATCGAATTGCTGTCAAGGTCACGTGACGTCAATTTTTGCGCTACATCTAGCGAACTAATTGAATTTGTGCATAGGTTACGTGACACCAAGTCATGTGATGTCATTTTCCCCTCTAAATTTAGAAGCGAAAGTGAATCGGTCTTGAGGTCACGTGACGTCAATTTGCCTGCTAAATTTAGCATGGAAATGAATTGCTGTTGAGGTCACGTGACGTCAATTCTCCCGCTAAATCTTGCAGAGAACCTGCAGTTGCTCATAGGTGACGTGACACCAAGTGATGTGACGTCATTTTCCCCGCTAAATTTCGCGGGAAAACTTAATTGGTGGTGAGGTCACGTGACGTTGATTTTCCCGCTAAATAATTGCTGGTGAGATCACGGTACGTTAATTTTCCCGCTATATCTAGCGGAGAAACTGAATTTGTTCATAGGTTACATAGCACCAAGACATGTGACGTCATTTTTCCCGCTAAATTAAGCCGGGAATTAAAGTGTTGTTGAGACCACATGACGTAAATTTCCCCACTAAATTTAGCGCGGTCACGCCGACGCCGACGGCGACGCCGCTCAGCCCGGAAGCGGGCGCCTAAGAGCTGCGCTCTGAAACAGCACGATGGGACGAGCACAAAGAAGAGATGCACAGGAGGAGTGGCTGACTCGCGATTGAAATATTATTAGGAAAGAAACACGAAAATTACGCTGCTGCTCACGGAGGCACTGGCACGACGTCAGCTCCAGACGCTTCTTCACCTCAAGTGTTATATTAATGCCGCGCGCGCAGCTGGCCAAGTAGGCAGCGCGCGCGTGGCCTAACGGTTATCGCGCTTGCTTTCCACGCTGAAAGCCAGGGTTCGATTCTTGGCCGCGGAGGCACATTTTTGTTGACTCTGTAAATTAATGTTCTGGTAAATTCGAGAACCATGTTGCTTGTTCGAGGTTAGAATATTCTACGCGCCGAACCTTCTACGCCGAACGATCCAGAAACTCACGAGGGTACATAAGGGAATCCGCCAGGCGAACGGTGTCAGTTTTCGCCCAGCGTTCGACTCTGCTGCTACGCCGACTTCGACGCCCGCGACGCTCCGTTATTATCTTTTGTACCCTTTTATTTTTGGCACAAGTTCGCCACATGAAACGTTTATTTCTTTCTGTTTATTTATTGTTTATTGTTTATTGGTCACCACCCGTGACAATATATATAACGCTATCCGTAAGGGTCATTGATGGCTGGTTTACGCACATCTGTCTGTCTTTTTTGTAATCTGGTAGGTCTTAACTGTATCGCGGGACAATCGGCCCTTGTGTGGGAACAACACTGCTGTATCGGTGAAACGTGGTTTGCACCCGCATCCCGGCAATGCATCACTACATGCGAATATGCGGTTCCTCTCAAGGAACTGTGGTGTTCTGGGAGTGGAATGTTCATGCATCGCCCGGTCTGGCCTGCCCTGTAAATGAAAGCCCCGCACAAGAACGGGCTCCTGTCGACCGCTACTTTCAAGCAGGATACGAACTTCATATAATATTAGACGCTACACTCCCTACGGCTCTACTGAGTTTCTTCGCTTGCCCACTTGTTCACGGAAGAACATATGAAGGTTATGTTGTTGTGGTTATAATGACAGAATATCATTATATTAGTATTTAGGAATATTTTTCCGTTCGAACCTCTCGTGAAATGTTTACGTCGAACAAACATACAAAAAAAATGCTACGCCTCTGGATATTGCGGAGTACCTCAAGAGACACATCACCTCAAGCAAAAAGAACAGGTTTTAAAGGCATGATCTTACCAGTTATAGAGTAGGTGAATGCTGAACACACGCATAAAAAAAAATTCAAACACTAAAACTATACGAAACAAGGCAGTTCGCTTTACCCACGATGATTATAGATAAACCACAACCGTTACTGAATTGCTGCAATAGAACTGGGTTCACACAATAAAAACGCACCTAAAAGTGAATCGCTTAAAAATGTCCTCTTCAATTATTGATGATGCCCAAAAGTTGAGCGAAGATAAATGTCCACAATTCTCGAGCTCCCGTATTTAGAAATAAACACTACATGTCTATTGGTCCTTAAGGGTACCAGGTAAACTTCGGACGTGTTTAAGTGCTCGTCTTTGTAAGGTATATTGAATGATTGGATCTCGCCTGATAGTGTTGTCAATAGCCCAAGCGCCTTTCTGTTCGTAAGAAAATCTTGCCTCAGATTTTCCGTCAGAATGTCCGACTGTGTATTATGATCATGCGTTCTTGTAACCGTACCCTCTCCTGCCCTTAGCTGTCAATAACTGTAACTACAAAATTAAAAATATTTATATATATATTTTTAGTTTAGCTCGTTATCAGCGTTTCTTTGTCGAACCACGCACTTGGGGCTAGTTTATTAGTAGGATGTTATGCCTCCAGAGCGCGAGCAGCGCGAGCTGCTCGCTTTTTGGAGGCATAAAATGCCGCTACTATGGTGCCTGGAACGCGTCTCCGACTGGTGTGTTTACCGCGCCCAAAAAAGTGGTCCCTCGATTTCCGCCTGATGACGTCATTGAAGTGTCATGCTGTCGCCGGTCGCGATCCTGGCGGCGCCTCAACAGTTGTGGTGTATATGGCAGACGCCTGTTCTTCTGCAGGTCGCTCTACACTGTGACAGTTCACGGAAGCTACAGCAGCCGAAAGTTGGGACACCTGGGACGCCGTGACGACAGCGACACTCGCGTTCGCTCGTGCTTTTCGCCAGCAGTTCTACGGCCGACCGCCAGGATCGCGACAGTCAACAGCATGACACTCCGGCTTTTGTGACGTCATTTGCTGCCACTTGGTGACCACGTTTGATGTATGGGCGGAATAGGACGCTAAACACTCCAGTCGGAGACGCGTTCCAGGCGCCAAACCACTACAGTGGAGGACATATAAAAAGAACCACGGAGCCGGAGTTCGGGGAAACCCGAACTCCGGCTCGCGCTGCTTTTTATTCGTCCTCGGCAGAAAAATGTTGTCCAGGCGTTAGAAATGGTAAGCGCCAGCTATCTAAACGCCTCGAGCATCGACGTTTTCCCAGTCTCGGATTTGACAGGCAGGGAAAGGCTGACGCCCGCAGACACCGCTCGGCATTGACGGCCGTATGTAAACGTGTAAATAACGGCCGGGATTTTATTTTCAAAAGAGTGCGCCAAGTTGTTCTGTCTGTCATTGTCGCATTATAACAGTTTCTCTTTACATTGTTCTCTGCAGAAGACCCGAAACCAAATGCAAGACGAAACTGCAGTTTTCTTCTACGCTTCATCCGTGTAAGGAAATACAATGTCGCAGCAGCACTGGTGACTGTCAACGCCTATTACAAGAACCGTGCGGCATATCTTTCCATCTACAATAATTTCCTACCTTCAAACGCAAAGCACGACGCAAGGCTTATGTTTATGGTCCTTCCACATCGAGATATCCATGGGCGGCGAGTCGTGTTGATGAAAGTAGGTAAGAAAGCTTTAAATATTTTTGTATAAGGGGTTTATATAACAATCCAGACAAGCAACGTCTTTTAACTCTACTCAGTCACAAGCAGGCAAAAAAAAACATTTGCTCGTGGTTTACATTTATACAGCGAGACGTCGATCTGGTGATATTGGTTCTACTTTGGAAAGAACTAATTTAGTCAGTGCAGTACAACCGCCACCTTGGTGTCTATTACGTAAACTGAAGGGGAATCACTAGTGTATCACGTAAAGTGAATTACCGCTTAAATCACGAGGCAGTGACTCATGACAATGCTTATAAACGAAAATTGCCAGGTGTGGGCATTAAGGCCAGAGTACTAAATTTCTAGAGCACTCGCGTTCGGTCCACCTGCCCCGAGCTGCGTTACCCACATTCAGTTTTCAGTCGACCGAACGTTCGCGAAATAAAGTAATATCTGGGATAAAACTTCGTTTGGAAAGGACCGGAATTTTAGTATATTCTGATTCTTCCTCCTGTTTCTTTTAGAACCAAGAGGAATTTGACGCTTAAGCCGTAAATATATTCGTTTAAGAGATAAAATCTATTTCTTATTATTTGGTGAATAGTTATTAGCGTCTAGTCCCCATTCCAGGTTCCTGGATACCGAGCCTCGTTAGTCACTGCGAAGCTCAGCAGGCACATTTTCTGCTCCTGGAGTATCTGTCAGCGGAACCCTCGTCACAGACTGTTGGAATCTCCGTAGTCATGGATTACAAAGGGCTGAGCATGACTAAACTTTTGGCGCTGAACATTGGTCTGTTGAAGCAATGTGTGGAATTCATACTGGTGAGCTCCAAGTTTTTATTAACCGTTTAATGTGAATTAACCAAAGTTGATTAATAAAGCTTTGTAAAGCCCGGTTGTAGAGACTACCTACATTTGTGGAGTTCAAGAATTAAAATATTTTCAATATTTAGCCAAAGCAAAATAAAAAATAAGTATATATTAAGTTTTACCAAATGAATAAAATGCACATCAGTTCTTAGGTTTCATGTTTAATGATTAGCGACATGTCCCTTCTACGCGCTATTGGATATCCGTTGGGTATGTCGATGACAGTGAGGTGTTTCTGGTCGTTCATGTGCCTAATCAAAACCTGTCACGTTTTTAAAACTTCAATAAATGTACTGCCTTATCGTGTAAGCGCGAGCAGTAAACAATAACTTTTACAATCAGTGCAAGGCAAGTCAAACTCATTGTGTGCGAATGCTTGAAAGGATAAAACATCAAGGACGGGGACGGAAACAGGAATTCTGTCAAAAAAAATACCTGTTTTCGTCCCCGTCCTAGATATTTTATCCCTTGAAGTATTCGTATTCATTGACTAGCAAGCTCGTTTTCAATTATTACTGCACTTGTGTGTTGCGTTGTCCTTAGTCTTTTCGCCAGTCTCGGGGTTTTGTCCTAACCTTAACCTTCACCAGCTCGTTTGCGTCCTCACTTTTTGTACGCCGAAAAGCTGTTTTGGAATGACGCATATAAGGCTCGAGTACGGTGGCGGCGTTCAGATTGCAGAGTTTGTTCTAGTAATTTCGGATTCTTTCTCCTATTTGGCTTCAAGGAACCTAATCAGACAAAAGTTTATTCGTTGGTAAAACAATCGCACATTTTATGAAAGCTGTGCCCGTATCATTTGCGTATAGATGTTCTGAATCAGAGAATTGTAGTACTCACTAGCAGAGTGATTCTTGCACGCGTGTCGATGCATTTACATCAATTCCTTTTCCCTCGAAATCTTGCAATTATAATGTTCATGATTCCGGCCCTACAACCCTCCAGAAAAATTCAGTCGTCTTAATTTTAGGACATCGCACTACATGAAGGTGCCATTTCAAGCCGCAGTGTTTGCAACCCTCCCCCCCCCCCCCCTTCTTCCCCTAGACACTCTGTGGGTACTATGACTCCACAAAGCCAATAATGCCGACAATGGGCCCCGGTGGGCCTTCTAGCGCGTGAGTCAAATGGGTCGTTGGCCCTTTGAAGCAACCGCATACACCTAAGATGCTGTAGTAAGGTGGCCGGAGATAGTGCCTTCTGTATATCGAGATTTCAAAGAATGAACTTACCCGAGAAACAAGCTAAAATTTAAGAGCGCGAATTCTCTACATACGGTGGTCATCTGCATTTGAAAGACGTCTTGGTGACGCAACGACCAAGAGAAAAGTGGTAGCTGCTAACATATGGCCGAAATACCCCCGACAAATAATCCTTCTCGTTTGTTTTGTGTGCGTAAAAGGGGCACAGGCACATCAAAATCGTTATTTTTTATTATCCGAACCGATTGAAAACGATACCGGGACATTACCCTCAAAATTCGAAACTTGGGAATTCAGTATTGTTGAATTAAAAAAAAAAACAATTTCCAAATGCCGAATTTGAAGTTCCCGCGCGATCCGCGCCAGTGCAGACAATCAAATTTTGCGATCTCCTGCGACTCGACGTTCTTTCGGACCTCCGCTCCACGCTACGAAGCAAATTGTGCCGTTGCCACTGCGACCTGAAGCGAGGAGGAGATGAGCAGGCGGAATAGAAGGGCGCCGGCGCGGGAAAAAAACGGTTTCTTCCCCGACTCGCCGATCATCCTCTGCTCGAGCTCCGCCAAGTTTTCCGAGGGAGGATACAAATCCAGGAAGCGACATCACACTGAACTCTGATTTTTGGTATTTTAAAAAGAGTGTGTTCGCAATTGCGTTAAAAAAACATGTTTTACGATTGCCGTTATTAAATGTTATAGAAATGTCGCCTACAAAGCTTCTAAATTTCCTGATTTTTGACGTCACCGATCAAAAGAAGCAAGAAGGTGAGCGGCGGGAGATATACACGCCAAAAATAAAAAGGCGCGCGCGCGTGGGGTAAAGCGTTTTTCGCGATGCGTTTTTTTTTTTTTTTTTTGCGTGTCTATGATTACAATTTGCATCGTTTTAGACAATAAAAAAATACGACCTTTGGGGTGTCAGTGCCCCTTTAATTAAATGTGGTTCATTAGTAACAATTAACGCAATAATGCGCCACACGGGAAATGCCTGCGCCACATTTGACTGAAAAAAAAAAAAACGATTGCTTGCTATAGACCGTTTTATCGTGGGTAGCGCTATTTTGAGAGCGAGAGAGAAAAGGGGAAAGGGCTACCGGCGCTTTCCCCCTTTCTGATTGTGTAGAAAGAGGGAAAGTCCCGGATGAAAGGCTTCGCCGATGTTGGGTCTCTGCAGTGCCGGACCTTCGTTCGCGCTTTCTTCTCTGTTTTAAACTCGCAAACTTAATGTGAGCCACGGGCTTCGATAGCGACAGTCCCCCGGTAATCGGGACCCCATTGCTCGGTCATAGGGTGCACGAATAACGACAGAAAGCGTCGAATACTGTCCGAGGACCTATGTAGCCTGCATCGAATCCACCAAGGCGATTGTGGCCGCAATATCTTTAAGCTCCATCACTTTCCGCATGACTGGAACTGATGAACCATTCATAAATTTTCGCTCGGGATGGGCCTAATTCAACGTAGCCGTGTTCAGTAATCAACAAGCGATACACAACACGGGAACCTTATTTAACTTTTGTAAACACCCGAAGCTACCACCGATCGTTTTTCTGCGCTGCTTTTATCTTGCGTGCCTGTGTTCTTATATTTCCTTGTGGATGAACGACGAATACGTTCTAGGTGTGCCTATATTGAACCGCATAAATCCTTAAAGGGATAATACAACAAAATTGCGGCGCTAATTTTTTTGGTCTATATGTGTTCAAAAAAGCAGCATCACATCGCACATACCAATATCTTGTTAAAAAAAGTCACGAAAAGGAATTTTAAAACGAATTAAACGATTAGCAAAGAGCACCTGGTGGATGTCGCTAACGACTCGCTTGTAATGCCCGTCTAGGAACATTAACATCTAGTGACGGAGGTTGTCTCGTCTCCGGCCACGACGAGAGAAGAGGGGCAGGAGGAACACCCCTCTTCGCGAGAATGCCTTTTGTGTGTCGCAGAAGTCGCTATTGTCCCCCTACAAGATTACAGAAGATTAACCCGTCACTCAAAATTCGTACAAAAGCAGCCGTTTCGATGGCGGGAACGACTAGGCCATCCTCTCGACGTCAGCGTCGCCGTAGCTTTGCTCGTCTTGAGACGACCTACGTTACCTTACGATTGCGTTGGATGTCACGTGGTCTCCGCTGGGCCTTCTCCGAGCGCTTGCCAGAGTGGGCAGTTTATAACGAGAAATACAGCAACCAGGCTCAAAATACAAACGCGCGATTGTCATTTACGGATATTGGGGATCATATTCAACCTATTTTTGAACACGACGGGAATATTTCAAATTTCGTTGAAGTATCCCTTTAAAGCAGCCACGAATTTTTTTTACTGTTTGATGCACTATGTTGAGTACTCACCTCCAATTTCTATTGCTGGCGCGTCCGCTGCCTCTCTTCCCCCCGTCACCGCACTGGCGGATGCCATGACTCGAACAAAGAAACGTCCACACTGGGCTCGAAAACGAATTGAATACTAAACACTTACACACAGACGGGACAGGACATACACAGAGCCGACTATTAACTATTTAATACTTCTTCTTCCTCCACCTCCTCTGCTTTTTAGTCCCTTCGAGTGTTCCACGATTGCAAGAGAAGATGCACTTTTTGTATTTTTTTTAAAGAACAAAGCATAATAAGGAGTGCATATAAAAAATAAATCATAGACGAAAAGAGAAAAAAAAAATATACTACATAATCGAAAATGAAAAAAAAAAGAAAAAAAAAACTACCTGCAAATGCTCCAAGCTAACCCCATACATTTCCACTTCCAGTCACTGACATCGGTATCCCGCGGAAGTTTCGAGAACTGCTTCCCCATGACGGTCTTCGCGAGTCTCTGGCCCACAGCCGCAACACACCGTAGTTATTGTTTTGCTTTGGTGTGCAGCGTGATGGACGGACGGCAATCATGGAATGCTCGAAGGGACTGAAAAGAAGAGGAGGTGGAGGAAGAAGTACTAAATAGTTGATAGTCTGCTCTGTGTATGTCCTGTCCTGTTTGTGTGTAAGTGTTTAGTGTTCAAGCTGTTTCACACAGACATATACCAATTAGCTCAGCCCAAACCAGTTATTCGAAAACGGAGACCGGAACACACGAGACGTACCCTGCAGCGAATATCCAGCGCTTCAAAGCGACCAATCAACGGAAACGACCCACCAGTGGCACTCCAAGTAGCGCTTTTGCCGTCACTCTGGTATCGCGCAGTAGATCGCGATTCAGTAAAACCGATAGAACTAACTTTTCAACAATTTCCAGCCTCACCACGCGGCGGAAATGAGCCTTCAAATAAGTGTTGTATATAATAAAATCAAGTCAATGTCACTACTGCAAAATGTCAATATTAAGATAACTTCAGTTACAAAATTTTACAAGCTGAAACAGCAATTATCATGAAAAAACTCGCACACACCGTTTCGAGTAACCCCATGTTCATCGGCAATACAGCGATCGGTGCGCGCTCCATTCACAAAATGTTCCGAGCACAGTCGAGAGGATGTCGTTGAAAAAAGTCTTTTCGGTTTACGGATGCAATCCACTGCCGCCGGGGATTGCAGCCGCAATCGCCTTGGCGGATTCCATGCAAGCTACATAGGTCCTCCGACAGTATTCGACGCTTTCTGTCGTTATTCGTGCACCCTATCACCCAGCAATGGTGTCCCGATGAACGGGGGACTGTCGCCATCGAAGCCCGTGGCTCAAATTAAGTTTGCGAGTTTAAAACAGAGAAGAAAGCGCGAACGAAGGTCCGGCACTGCAGACACCCAACACCGGCGAAGCCTTTCATCCGGGACTTTTCCTCTCCCTACACAACCAGAAAAGGGGAAAGCGCCGGTAGCCCTTTCTCCTTTTCTCTCTCGCCCTGTTTCAGTAAAACGGTCTATTGGATATCAGCGTCTACACGCTCGCTCGTATACCTGTCCGCATCTGTCGGCCGCTGAGTTAATCAGACGCCATTTGGTCGTAGACGGACGCCATAGTTCGCAAAATCCAGTTTTTAATTTTGTGTACTCTTTACCCGGGTAAATTCATTCCTCAAAAATTTCGATGCACAAAATGAACTATGTTTGTACAAAATTTTAACGCGATGCGTTAACTTAAGACACCGATCTATATGGTGTCTTGAGAGAGGTCCAACAATCCACTTCACTCGCGTTTCCCTCAAACGCACCGGTTGTTGGCCGCAATAGAAATCTTAAGCCGCCATCGCGCCAATAGTACAACGTAAAACAAAACAGTCTTCACAATCTAGAGAGTTTTAGGGAACCGTTTTTCCACAGTCGATACTGTAGGATGAGCTCATTGGTACGAACTGCGCATGCGCAAGTCTTCTGCGGTGACGCATGCGCAGTTCGTACCGGAGGGCTCATCGTACGGTAATGAATGAGCAAAAACAGTTCTCTAAAACTCTCTACTGTCTTTTGTATGATGTGTGAACAGCGCGACTGCATGTTTCGCAGCGCCATTGCTATGTTTTATTAATGCTTGCCGTAAAGCTAATTCTAGCAACGCCAGAAAAGAAAAGAAGAATATTTATAGTTTAGCAAAGCTCGAGCTCAACAGTGATCCAGAAGTTGAAGAAGGAGATTTATTTGTATCCATAGTAACACTAAAAAGTAGAAAAAAGAACAAACCAAAAAGCGATCAGAAAAACGAAATTTTTTCCGCTGTTCTGTCCGTTTTTTTTTTTTCCTAAGTTTTATGGTTCCCACTGCTGTCATTCAACAGCTCGCCTGCATTTTTTTTACCTTTCTGCGCTTTATTTATGTTTTGTTTTTCGAGTTATTTTCGAAATCTTGCAGAAATGTATGCCAGTCCAAATGAAAGCGATCCACATGGTGAGTCAGTCGTACCTTTATGACATGGTGATGGCAATTGTCAGGCATCTGCTCAGCAGGAAGTACGCCGAAAGGGTGAGTCCTACAAATGGCAATATCTATGCACAAAAAAAAAAGCAAAAACAAATTAGGAACGTTCAATTGTCTTAGACTGCGTTTATACCTTGCAGCAAACCTAGCAGGGAATTTATGTGAGCTACAAACCACTCCCAAGAACTACTGGTTAACTATATTTTTTTACTAAAAAGTAGACAATAAAATCAAATCACCGCCCCCTCCCCCTCCCCCCCCCCCCCCCCAAAAAAAAAGAAAGAAACAAACACAAAAACAAACACAAGAATTAATTATTTTTAATTTCCAGTCCGCCCTCTCTATTTGCTCATTTTCGAGTCGTTTACGAGGCACTAATTGCTAGAGAGCCTAGATTTAAGAGAGGGAGCAACTGAAACCACGAAGAGCGTTTACAATTAAATGACGGACGCCCCTTGTGGAGATCGGCTGCGAGTGGACATGCGTTGGTGAGGAGGAGGAGAGCGGACGAACAAACAGAGACGCTCGAAGAAGAATCAACGCCTTCATGTCCCCTTCGCAGCTGGTATTGCAAACGCGGCCCATCAACCTAGTGAACCCGATCTAGCAGTTGCAAACACTCTAAGATCTAGGCACACTACTTGTAGTCAGACGCCAGGTAGCCTCCTAATTGATGGGGAGAATTGATTGCAGGCAAGTTATTTCCTTCAACGAGCTCATTATGGTTGGTTAGGATGCATGCTTTGTATTATTTAAACCAGTTGCGACACTATAAGCTAAGAACATTTTTTTTTCTTTAATTTACACAAATTTACCGGCACTAGGGAAACCCAAGTATACTAACCACACACGCAACGCCACTAACCACGAATTTCTTTTTTTTTTTTTTTTTTTTTTGTCGCAGCGGATTTTTGAAGTTAGAAGTGGACGTTTTTTTTTTTTTTTTTTTTTTTCAATCTCTCCTTCAATAAAATAAAAAAAAAAAAAATGATGACGAAGTTGTCGAGATCGTCCTTTCGGCGTCGTCAGCAAGGCTATCCTCAGAAATTTCGGCATCAAACTTTTGTGATCCCCTACGCGGTGAAAATATATAGATCCAGCTCAAGTACAGCAAACACGAGCATTGCGTGAGCATTCAATTTGTGATCATGACAAATAATGCGTCGACATCCATTCTCTTTTGTGACCATTCGCTGCCGTGTCGTCAATAACGGAATCTTGACAATCGTTTGCAAGTGACCACGTGTCCGGTGCTTTGCAAACCCCAGCGCGTGGTTGTGATAAACATTCGCGGCATATGATGGGTTCCATATCATGTGGCAGCTTGTTGAGGCTGCGAGTTGAGGCGGTGTACGCAGCTCGGTTTTCTGAAATTGTTTTCTTCTGTATATACACTTACCTAAAGAAAAAAAGGAGGACCGCGTGTTGTATGGGTTTTAAATGTGAAGAAGTAATTATAGCCGGTATTTACTCAAAATACAAATAGTTTCGCATCGCTCCTGTAAAAAGAAAAAAGAAAAACAACCACGCACACACAAGGAAACAGGCTTAGTACATTTTTGTATTAATCGTTTCATGGCCTACGCTTAATTTAATATTGAATGAGAAATGTCCAGTGTGAAAGTGAGGAAGCACGAGCGCAGGTTTAGTGACGAGTAATTATAATTAAAAGAAAACATTGAAAAATGAATACAGACAATGAAGCAACCTTCGTGGTACAGAGAGGCGGGAACCTGATTATCTGGTTATGGCTCTCTCATATACCACTTACAGCGCGCATAGCACGCATAACTAGCGAATCAAAACATTTCGTCGTAAGAATAAAAAAATATAAACAAACAAACAAACAAACAAGCAAACAAACAAACAAACTGAATGGCATATTGTGGTTGAATAAATTCAATTTTTAATCTTTTTGGCTGACCAGGTGGTTCCTTAGCTATCTCGTCAAACTGGCCATTTGGGTGCATATTTTGTGTGCGATATAAAAATTGTCTCACTGCCTACAATAACTAAAGATAAAATGTCACTGTATTTGCAGGTATCTGTGTTGTTCTTCTTTGTAATACAGCGTTCGAAGTGTTTTTTGTTTCGCGAAATAAACGTCGATTAAGATACCTAGACACAATAAGAAATGTGTTGACAAAAGAGTCTACTAAATCGTCAACGAAGCAAAAACACACACACACACACACACGCACAGACTTACGCACGCACGCACGCGCGCACACACACACACACGCTCACACACACACAGGGTTGCACACAGCTTGATAATTTGCATCGCGAAGTAGTTCTTACAAAATGGTATTGATAGGGAATAAAAAAAAGCAGCAATGCATTTTTATTTTGAAATATGTAAGTTTTGTTACTTAAAAGAAGAAATCATTGATAATAAAATAAGATACAAATACCTTAATTCAAAACATTATAGGCGAAATCAATAAAACTCTGGAAATGCTTGTTTCCTTACTGCGGTTTTTGAGGTTTAGAAGGAATCAATATAGTATTTTGAGAAACAATGTTCTTAAGTAGGGCTGAGCATTGATGAAAGGTTTTAAGCCGATTAATCGCCACCCTTTAATCGATAAATTAATCAATTAATTGGTCTCGTTTATTTCTATGCAAAATATTTTCAATTCTTTTTGTTTTGTTTTCTTTTGCTGAATATGATATAAAGGTGCAGTTCACAACTTGAATTATGAATCAATCGCGATGTGTAGTTAAGAACAGTATCACATACCTTTCGCAGTAGATTACTTTTGCGGCATGAGGCAAAGATTTGTGTATATATTTTCTGGAAAGACGAACTTCCTCTTATTGTACACAATAAGCCTCTGCTGCGCTAAACAGACACCCGAACGACGTTGAAGTGGAAGGAAACATGTGTGACCTTCTGCACTTATTTGGAATTACAAATATATCGCCCCTACACTTTACTTTGTTTTAAAATTTGACCAAAATTAACTAAAAATTTAACGGTTTCGCCTTTCCCTCCCTCTCGGTCAATGTACTTACTCCCATTTTTTGGGACGTGTACGACCCTTACTTTTTCTTTTTCGTTTTTGGCGTGTATCACTTGAAGAAGGGCGTCCGACCGAAACATCGTGTATTCCTTCCGGTCTACGTTCTTGTTTAGAATAGCACAACCATATATTTGCGATTTCGTGTCTAAGCTCATCGCGTTCGGTAGCGCCCCATTCTCCTGGATACTTCCTACGCAAATCGCAGTGCACATTTATAAAATAATTAAAAAACAGGTCGTCGATTCATAAATATATGATTACTTGAACATAGAGCGTATTACAAACGGTGTAGTGCTCGCTCTGTTTAGCTTATTAAAATTGTGTCATTGGTGGTTACCGGTTATTTTACAATGACATGAGCTGTGAACAATTTGAAGCAGTGGAGTACTGAGGCCATTAATCTCAGACTTCACTGAGATAACGCTGATTTAGCACTAATGCTTGCCTTGCCACGCATTACACCATGCGAGCCTTCTGACTGGTGGTAAGTCATTTCTTTTACGCAGATACACCTCCACGGAACAAACTTTGAAGGGCTGCACAAGGAACTGCCCGCTGATACGCTGCCGGAAGTGTACGGAGGCAGCGGGCCCGCCTTAGACTTCGACGCCTTTTGGAGCCTCGTGGATGCGCAAGAACCGTCCTTCGTTGAAAACAATGGCTACGGATATCTCAAAACAAAGAAAAAAGGAGCGAAACTTGTGAAAGGAGCAACATAGGAGATTACCGTCCTCGGTGCTCCCCTCCTGTCTTGCATGTTCGCAAGAAACGCGAACATCAACGAAGAGACACCGGTAAAGCAATACAGAAACCCGTTTGAACCGACAATATGTTTTGTAGGAATCTTTGTTTTTATGGAGTCAATTTTGGGTTGACTCACTACAATCACATTTTTTCTTAGTCTATTGGTGCGCGCACATGGTCTCGTTATATGTATGTATATATATATATAAGTAAAAAAGCCACCGAGGTTCAAACAAACTTGGGTAGTTTGATCGGACGTTTCGAAGGGGGGCCCTTCTTCTTCAAGCGTGACATAAAAGTGAATAGGTTTACATGATGGCCAAGAATCTCACTCGGAGAGGGAGAGGAGAAAGCAGTACATGAGAGGGGACGACAGAAAGCACAACATAACAACACAAATGCCCCAAAAAGTGACGGCAAGAACAATTATATTAGAAGTTAAGATTTACGACAGGCGGAATACAACGGTGTCCCCAGCCCCGAAAAACCTCCCCCGACGACGGAACTGCGATGGCACAGCCCCAAGGGCAAGAAGCCACACGCGGCCGGCAGAGCGAGGCATCTGGGGCCGACCCCCAGATGTCACGATGTCGACGATATCAATTGTAGGAATTCACTCTTCTGTTATACTAAAAGTGGTATATTTCTCCGCTCGGCATGTAAGTGCGCGCCTGGCTTCAAACATATTTGGCCGCTTCAAAGAAAGCTCGAACGCTGACCCTTATCAGGCGTGGAGTCCTCGTGTCACCCCACTACAAGATCTCGAGGCAAACTTGCGAAATAGGGAAGTGAGAACACATAGGAAAATAGGCTACGGCCTTTTCAAGCCTAGTGCTACCCCAGCGTTGTTAGTTAGCGCTGACCTGGCTGATGCGACGCTGACTCCTTTTCATATTATTGACACAGCGCTGATACATCTAGAGCAATATCAGTGCTACTTTATGTTCAAGTCAGCACTGCGTCCGGTGCTGTTTCCATATTTCCTCCCACCTTAAAGGGCCACCGACAACTTCAAGATCAATACTTTTGCAGTCTCAAAAACCTCAAAATACGTAACTACAAAAAAAAAAAAAAGTCCATCGCGGAAAAAAAAGAGAAAATGTTTGGCACGCCAAAGACCCAGTCAAAGTTTGCCCCTGCTCCCCCGATTCGAGCTATTCCTTTTTTTTTTCTTTGGGTGACGTAATCGGCGAAGGCACTTTTGAGAACGTTAAAGGGCCCCTGAAAAAAAAAAGTTTTTTTTTTTTTTTTTTTTTTTAACAGTCTGGTTTGGACACGAGTGTCAAATATTTATTTTCCGGGAGAAAAAAAATTTTGGAACAATATTGACAGCGCGAGATTTATTTTAAATTATGACCAGAAAGTCCATGACGTCAGCGAATGGTATTATTATTGTCATCTATAAAATACCTTCTTTTTGTAGTGTTATTATTAACGCATACAAATATTTAAGATCTTCCATTTTTGTTTGAAGTTTTGCCCCAAGGACACCTAAACAGCCCACCAATTCGGGTTGGACAATCCTGACTGGGTATCGTGTTTCTGATGAATGTTGATTGATTTGTTATATGCTATATATTAAATGACTTGTTTGGCAGGATACACCCGCGCAAAAGTAGTTGCATAAACCAAGGCACTTAAGTTTGGCTCTTCACGCTCCGTCGTGTAGGGCCTTTGCACTATTGCACGAGACCATATCGAACTAAATACAACCTTGCTTCTGGCTTGAAATCTCCGGCAGGATTGAAGTCGGCGCCATTTGTCTGGTTCGTCTTATTTTAGCTAGATTTTTTTATAAAAAGAAGCAACGTTTTTTTTTTTATATATATATATATATATTTTTTTTTTAGTTATTTTTTCGTCGTGATGGACTGCGCTAGCCGGATAGTCGGGAACCTAGAACATCGACTGGTACTCCATTTTAATGAATACCAGTATTCATTCGGGCTTATGACGAGTCGGCGCTCGAAACGTCGGCCAAAAGGTCTCCGGCATGCAAACTCCGTCAAAAATAAAACACGCACACTGACACGCACACACACGATGTAAGTTAGGGTTTAAGCGCCCTGAATTCGTGCCGAATCGTACTCCATGGGTTTCGCTGTCGGCGGAGCTAATTGCTTCTGCGTTTTACCCACAACAAAGACGACGGTAACGGAGAATCGCTTGCCTACGTAAAAGTATGGGAGAAATAACTGGAAGTGTTACTGGCAGGGCCGGAGACGGTTCATTACGTTAGATTACGTAGTTTTCTAACACCTTGCTAGGTACAGTGTCCGGAAGTGACAAGTTCAAGGACTCTGGTAGGGGGAAGCAGGGTAACCGCAACCCAGCATTAAAGCAAGCCGTGTCTCAGTGACACTTTTTCTAACCCTCTTGCCAAAAAAAAAAAAGGGTTTTTTTTTTTTTTTTTTGTTAGAGGGTTTTGATTTAGCGAACATAAGTTTAGAAATCGAGTATTCGATCTTGTTTTGATACATTCTCATTGATACTTCGCATTGCAACTCGCGGGTTGGTGTATGACGGTTAACTACTTTATTTTTCGGCCTCGATATTTTCCCAATTTAGAAAAGTGCGGTTTTCAAGACTATTTTGTTGGGACAAAATTTTGCCATTGGTTGTGGTGTCTTCTATCCGTATCGTTACCATTGGGTAAAATATTCGGAGGTATATAATATACGACGTTATTCAAGTAGAACAATTAGTAAAAGTTAGGTCCTGAAGAAAATTAAGTAGTTTACACAATTCAAGAGGTGGATTGAGCTTTACTCCTAAAATGAAGGGAACGCGATAACGTATTTTTCCATGGAAGTTTATTTACGCGTGCATATTCGTGCGTTTAATAAAAGAAAATGGCATGAAGTAGGGTGCGCGTTCGTAGGTGGCATAGGTAAGGAATATACGTAGAGATGACGGCAGTGACTCTCTTTTATCTTCTTCGAGAGTGTACGAGAGGCATATTGAGCGCCATTAAGGAACACTCTAAAATTCGAAGCTCCTCGTGGCCACCATGCCGCATCCATCTGGACAGACT
The DNA here is from genome assembly GCF_016920785.2 of Ixodes scapularis. Lineage (NCBI taxonomy): Eukaryota > Metazoa > Arthropoda > Arachnida > Ixodida > Ixodidae > Ixodes > Ixodes scapularis. The sequence continues at coordinate 181,430,825 of NW_024609835.1, read as the reverse complement.
TCCTCGTACAGCTCCTGGCCATTGGTGCACGTGAGGTCCACGTCGTAGATCTTACCAACCTTGGGGTTTCCATCGACGTCTTCGGCTGAAAAAAAAAGAAAAAACAAGACGCAGGATTCGTTTTTACAAATACATCGTTAAAGTTTCTAGGAATCGAACGAAATTGTCAAAAAAAGATTGGGTACAAATAATAAAAAAAAGGATTGTTTTACTAAACTATATTACAAAAAGCGACATTTTCACGCTCTATTCGTCACATTTCTAAACAAGATGATTTTAAGGACGTAATTCCGGTCTTCAAAAAGGGCAATGGGTGACTCGTTTTTGAAGGGCATTCGCTTAATTTTGATCGTTATGATTGTTTTTCTTAAAATTACAGCTTGATGTTTTAGTCCCACTTTTTTCTTGGAGAGTTTATCAGTATTTACATAGTATCATTTTAGTAAAAAAAGTATAGATTTTTTTAGGTTGTAGAAAAAAAGCTACAAAAAATACCTGTTTCAACATTTTGTCCGCTTGCGTAGAAAACATTTTCTTACAAATTGTTTTAACATTTTGTAAGAAAAATAATAAACAAAATTTCGGAGACGTTGAGTAGGAAGTAGGCTTTTTTATCAATAGAAAACAAGAGGGTTGACGTTTTTTGACTTGTATCGGTGCTGCTCCCAAATACTCATTCCACGGAATTGATGTTAAATCTGTTTGTGACGTATTTTGTTTTCTGTTCGCGTGTTGACGTTGATGCCGCACACCAGCGTTTGTGCCGGTAAGTGTTTAATCTATCAGTTGATTTTTGACTAATTAAATTCGTTTTCGGGCAAAGTTACCCAAGTACCACAAATATGAGCTTCCAGAAAAATTAGAGGACTGGAAGTCGATGGAAAAACTGATTTCTGTGTAGATGGTGGACGAGCTCCATCCAAGTAATTTCACTGGGCAACAACGTTTCGATTCGAATGGTTTCGGTATATGAAAGGAACGGCGTTCAAGAGAGAAGGCCCTGAATGCATGTATTGAATAGCATTTGCTGGATCATGTTCGTCACTATGAGTTGGCGCAAACCCTTTCTGGCGTTCCCTAAAGACCCCCGTTTCGGACATCCCGCGTGGCTGCACCTGCGGGAGCCGCCTGACATAATGTGACATAGTTCGCGAGGCAGGGTTGACTCATTACCAAGCCTTGGCCAAAGGGAAATATCACGTGGCCATGGAGGGCGGTTCAAATAAGGGGATCGAGATGACGACAGGCGACCGGTACCGGTCTCTCCATTGAACGGACTCCTAAGCATGGAGGTCCTGACTGTTGGCGAGGACTCACGGAGACGTCGGCACTGGGCCATCTCCGTGGGTTCCGGCTCTGCCCGTCTTCGGCCGTGCATGCCGTAAGCCACCCGACGACAAGGACGAAAAAGAGGGGACCCTCTAGCGGCAGCAGACCGCCACCGAAGTACCGCGACACAAGTCCCCGCAGGACCATGACGTGAGCGAATAAACAGTTACATGAGTGCTTGTGTGTGGTGTGATTGAACTCGCAGGCGATCGGTCGGGAACGTGGAATATTTTAAAAAAAGTGTAAACTGTATTTTGCAATTCACAGAAGTTCCCAGTGCGAAACTAACACAAAACCAGCACCAACAACGTTTTCTTTTTTCCCCTCCCAAACCAGGCAAGCGAAGAATAAAATAAAAAGCAAATTAATTAAACCTGTATAAACACCGCTCAAACTGAACATTTAAGATTGACGGTCCGCGCTCTGTCTTTATACTTCTCTGTAAACGTCATTCTCACTATGTTTCTTGAGGTTGTCACAATGGCCCCAAAATGAACCGCGCCAAGTCACTGCAGTGCAGTGCTGAAAATAATGGGTTACTAATATCGACTTTACTAGTAACGCGTTCCATGTTTAGTAACGGGCTGACGTAGTCTTTATATTTTTTGAATGACTAGCGAGCGCAGTCTTTTCGTTAGTCTTTTACCGTATGGTTTACCAAATAACGTCTCTCATTACTCATCACTTTTTTTATTATTTATTCGGTTTAGCTTAAAAGCAAATTCATTCGCATTTTGTGAACTGCGTCCAAAAGCTGAAAAGTTATGTCCTTCACGGCATCCTTTCAATATCTTTCAAAGAAAAATCGTTATCGATCTGACTGGTACTAAAAAAAATGAAATAGAATTTGATTAAAAAATAAATCAAACAATCTGAAATAAAACTGTAAAACTTGTTCTTGAAGTGCGTATCCGTAGTTTATCGATGTCAAATAATACTGACTTACGAAGTAAGGCAAAAGTAACGTTTCTTAATTTGTGGAAGTAACGGTAATGGTATTTTGAGCCATTTGCTGAACGGTAGCAAATATTAGCGCGCGTGAGATTTCGATAAACCAACGAGTAGCGCCGATTCTTGGCTTATTTTTGAGACGGGGCACAACACTGCTGCAGAGGCACAGGTGGTGCACAAAGTTACCTCTTAAGCTTGAACAATGAGATTCAGGACAGGACGACAGCAATACTATACGGGTCTGCCGGGATCGTTAAGAAAAAATTATAAAAGAAAAATAATTTACAGGTTTAATAAGTTATATAATTTCTTTATAATATTTCAACGGAAATACATCACACAATATATATATTGACTTAATTTAGATGGAGATCACGGCCCTCTGCAAACCCCGCCCACAGATCAGCAGCAAAGCCCGTTATTACTGATTTCCTCGGCTGCTCGGTGGAACACACTCGCAAGCCTAGTGCCTCCCTGTCGCGACGTCCGGTATACGTCCGGTGCATCAAGCCTGGCGTCTAACGCCGCCTGCTAGTCGTGCGAGCAGACGCGGGTAGCCTCCGGCATCGTCTACTATTCCACCACCGTCTATTGTCGTCTGCAACGCCCGTAAGAGGCGGCCATGGAAGTGGCATGTCGGTGTCTGTTACCTCCTGCGTCCGCCTGCCATTCCACCCAGTCTAGAAACGTCTGAAACGCTCGCAAGACGCCACCATGAAAGTGGCGTCCAAGTTTTTATCATGCTCGAGCCACGGTCCAATACAAGCGTCTGTTGGTGTCCGTCAATGTGCGTTCCTCCATCCAAATGACTCCCGAATTGTTACCTGTGTGGGTATCTTCACGGTATTGAAACCATAGCCCCAATCACAACGTTTGCACAGTTCACAGAGCAAGGGGGCCGCTTTTACGAGAACCAACATCTTTACTCAACATCAACACGCGCAAACGAACAAATCAAGCGAGATCAGGCAAAACAGTTGACTTGGGACTCTAGACTTAGGCAGTCCCGGTGCGAAACAAGTACCCGCACAGCGCTTCCGAAGGCGTGTACTCGCGACAGTTGTTTGCTCTAAACTAGGTCGGATGAGGAAAACTTGGTCTAAACACCTTGGTGACCGCAGAACGACACGCACTCACAAATATTAGACGATCGCAAGCGCGGCTAATGGCCGCCGCCATGTCTCTGCTCGTGCGGACAAGCCGTGCAATTTTAAGCATGCCAAGGCTATGTTCACGTGCTTGCACTTATGGGGCACCCGTTGGGGCACCATGCTTGCGATTGTCTATCAAATATTTATTTCCAGAAAATTGGAGGGATCGTCAGGACATGAACGAGCTCAACGAGCTACGATCGTTCAACACGCTGCAAACGCCAGCAGCCATGTTTATTGTAGTTTGAAACCCAAGCGGTAAGTGACATCTCGGGATATTTTTGAAAACAATATTAACCCTGTCTAGATTACTTGTGTCTCAAACATAAAAATATTGTCGATAAAAAAACTTTTACGGCAGGGAGAAACCATTTTAAAACGACACAACATTTCACACGTCCATCATCTCTCCAACCAATGAGAGCCGAGGAACGGCGCTTAGCTGGCTAAGCATATTTCGTCATGAGCAAGGCCTCAACCAAAGCTACCCCCCCTCTTCGCCCCCCCCCCCCCCCCCTTCAGTCCAATGTCATAAATATTGAAGACAATATGTGTCTTTTTAGGCACTTTAAATTTCGTTTGATGTGAGTGTCACTTTAACCTAAGCTAAACTAACTTAGGCTAGATTAAGCTGTGCAAGGCTAATTTAAGCTAAATCAAGGTAAGCGATGTTAAGAGTTAATGTTAGAAGGTAATGCCGGACTTTCTAATGTTGCATTATGGATGCAGCTTCTGCGTTAAAGCACGCTTACGGCACCCCTGCTCCATTTTTCCTTCCTGCGCTGGCGTTGTGCTCTGCCAGGTCATACTGTCTTGGACAATACACCTAAATAAGGTAATTAAAAAAGGTTCCCATTTATCAATGAAGTGATGTGATTTCTACGTTGAGATATCTTATGAATGTCGAAATCAAAGTGCTACGATGATTTACAGTGTTTTCTTGGAGGTGCATGAATTATACACGAACCAAGAATATACGAAAATATTTGGGTGTAATCAACCGCCATAACTGCTCAATTTTGAAGGACGGTTTTGCCACACGAGATGCAGTAGAAATTTGAAATTATCCCAGTAGACATGTTCTCATACTCCAATAGAAATTAAAGCATTGCACAGAGAAACTTCAGTATCCAATGGCTACAAATATTTTGTAGAGAGAAGGCCTTACTTATGTAGTGACTCTTGTAGCCTCTGAAGTCCACGAGAGTAACCTCTGACGTCGCCCCTGAAAATAAAACCAATAAGAGTATTTAGATAATAAGTAAATTGAGTTTCATTTCGTCGTTAAGAGAAAGCACGCGGTTATCTCACGACATAGAAATGTCTCATGAAGTATTGCGATCGAACGTTTAGGCCCGGTATTCGGAAACCATGGTATATGGCTAAATTATTAAGTGTAAACGTTAAATGTAAAATATTTACAATATTGCACGGCGCCTTCCGCAACACTCTTTAGGATATTGTATTTTCCCCGGATTTGTTTACAATGATATTTGTGCAAAAAAGAGGTTCCGTGAGATGTAACACAGAGTTTGGAGAAGAAAAGTGGCAGTGGTTCGATCTTAAGAGACGAGCTTCTAATTATAGTGCTGGATGTTCGGGAGGAACAAAAAGCGTGTTTTTCTCGCTAGAAACGATAAAATATGCTTCGCGAAAAGTTCAATTAGTACCCAATTTAGTGATTGATATATATGCCAAAGGTGCAGGACCTTGAAACGTAATGGTTAAAAAGTTACAAACAATTTTTTGAAAATATTTATTAAAGAAATTCTTGCCAACAGGCTTTGCAAATACATGAGGATGAATCGCCCCCCCCTTATGACACTGTAACTCCCGTTTTACTTGAATGAATACTTGTGACAGAAACGCTACAAGCCTCGATAAAAGAAATAAACCTGTGTGTCAATCAAGATGACCTACACACATTTGCGATTAAAATTATGTTAAAAGTGTATTTGGAGGTACAAATATCAGTTTTTGGGATCCACATAAGACGTCTCTTTTGGTTCTTAACGGAGCGACTAATCTTTTCCTGCAGGCTGTTTGCTAGATCAGCAGGCGTCAGCCTTAAAGGACAGGTGAGCATGTCTGGCGTGACTGATTGATTGCACCCGTCCTTGTTTTATGCTTTATTTTTTTTTCTTTCGAGCCATGTTCGCGTTACTTAGTATTTTTCAAACATGGATTACTCTTCACTCGCCAGTGTTACATCGTTCTTCGTCATACGTGTAGTTATTACTGGCTGGAATTTGAGTACCGATGGTTTTTTTTCAGTCTAATTCTTAAATATGTACGTTAAGAAAAAAAAAACAAAAAAAAAACAAACAAACATGAACACTTTTATTTAAGAAATGCATCAGTTTTATCGAAGCTTTTAAGGACGTCGGTATATGGCTTGAGAAGTAAAACCAATAAAAAATGATGGTTTGAATTCTGGAGCCACTTTTCTGTTACGCTGGTGACTGTACACTAAAAAAAAGAGGATATATCCAGGATGTTAGGAGCTGACCAAGAAATAACCGAAGACGAGACGGGATTTATGGCAATGCGTTCGGCAATGAGAAATAATAACAAAAAATCTGGTTTCCTACTTATATTAAAAATAAAAAATTAAACAACGTTCAAAATCATGAGCCAGCTCGCCTGAATTTCCGCTCTAAAACACAACAGTTTGTCTCTATGACCGTAGTTTTTACCAAATTTTCGACACATTGCACCGTTGAACTGATAAATTTTATAACTCAGTCTTCATCCATCTTAAAACATGCTATCCGCATTACCTGTGGCAGCGAAGGTTACCGTGTCCGAGTCAGTGTGGTGGGTCAGTTCAGCCGTGTCCCTGGGATAGCATAGAAAGGGAAGAGATCGGTTTTAGCAGAATCCCGGCGTCAGCTGTTATTCACAACATGCGAATCAGCTGCGATTGTGGAAAAAGTAGAAAAATGATATAATACACATGGACAAAAAAAATTGAGTGAGTAAAAAAACACACACAAAAAAACAGCCATATGTTTTAACATGAAGCAATCTACATGATAATGTGAAACGAAAAATACGATATCTTCGTGCGCATTCCGACTCGACGAACGGATGTAACAGACAATGCCATCAAGTGCAGGCGAATCGCCGAAAAGCCCTCTGGCTTATCCCCGACATCGTATTTATTTATCGCCGCCATACGTCCGTCCAGATAAGACGCGAGCGCCGGCTACCACGCCCGAGCAGGTCAATTTCCTGAGTGATAACATCATGATGGCACAACATCTATCTTTTCCTTAAAAAACTGAACAGATCAACCAGAAAATTCAACAACGAATCAAAATAAAGTAAGAAGCAACAACAGGAAAAAGCCTCGACCAATGTATACCATTAAAACTGCAACAAATGCTAGAACATCAGCCAGAACCATATAATAGAGGCTCTTCCACGGCTCGACACGAACGTGTGACGTGCTATCGCGGTCACTCTTCGCTATTTGCATCTCCAGCTCGTTTCTCGCGCTCCAGCGGCGGAAACGCGAAGCGCTCTAGTGGGGGTCCACGGTCCTCCTGCTCAGCGGGCACAGCGGAACTGCTCGCGATCATGGCTCGCAAATTGTAATTTCTGAATGGAAGCAACACTCTTCACTGTTCCAATGTGGTCCTGCAGCCGGTATGGGATTGTACCTTATTTGAGAATGTTAGTATTGCGTATAGAAGCTAACGCAAGCGCTGTGCGTTTGCGTAGAGTTGCGTGCTCCACGCTACGCATGCTCATCGTCGCCGTGCTCCAATCCATGACCGCAATTTTTGGCTCCGCGCAAACGCAGTCTGGATCACGCGACACTAACGCAAACAAAGTGATTGTTTTCGCTCGTATACGAAGTACTAAAACTCACTACTGTTCACCGGTTTCCTGCGGCAACGCGACGTGCTGCAGTGAGCAGACCTGCAAGCGGGTAGACTTTCCTTCGAACTGGAAAGGCTGAGGCGAAACGACAGCGCGTAAAAATAATAATAATAATAAAAGAACTAAATGTGCTGGGGAAATTAGTAATAAAAAAGCAACGTTCCTTTTTTTTTTGTTTTTTTTTTTTGGTTTATTTGGTTCTTTTTTATTGGCGGCGACCTTGAAAGTTTTGCCGATTGTCAAAAGTGGCGACTTGAAGAGCACCATATGCTTTACCCGCAATTAATGTGATTTCACATGGATTTCTAATACCCCTGCCAGACGGGCACGTTAAATGACATTTAAGTAAAATGACTTTACATCTGGGCCGATCCGCGTGTTCAATACGCCACGCGGCGCGTGCACGCCCCACGTGCAGAACCAGGATCACGAGCTGATTCGCCGAGCGCTGAATGACATTCTATCAAAATGACATTTGCTCTCCCGTCTGACAGGGATATGAGATTAGCTGTACTTCGTCTTACCTTACTATGGAGTATTGTTAGCCGCGCGTGCTTAAAGCGCGAGCTAGTCACTTTGAATGAAGCCGCGGGGGCTGCACGAGCGCTCGTGCAGCAAGTGCTCTAATCAAGGCAGACAAGGCTGGCCGCTCGCGCTGGCACATTCTGCGCGATTAGTCTATGCTAGGGTGGGACGAAGTATACACTATATTTATTGAATTTAGACTATGTTTCTTTAATAACTTGTTAATTAAAAATGCTGCAATTGACTTCAGTCATTTTAATTTGCACACTTTTGATTGCCCTATTGTTTTGAGCGTTAGAAATTAGATGATAAGTAACAAATTACATTAGAGCTCGAAAAACTACGTATTAAAATATCTTAATTGTATTATTTTAATTACTACAATGTGAGGCAATATAGGCCCCCAATAAACGCCGCGGTCACAAAAATACGCCACTTAACCATAGTAGTGTTTCTAGAAAGGTCTAATTTTGTTTTCTTTTTAGCATATGAAAAACACGAATATCGTTATTAAGATAGACGAACAGTCAAACACTGGATGTAAGTCAAGTCATATGCGTCACGCGTTGATTTAGAAAACACACATTTCTGGTGTCTGACTCGGAATCGGTCTTGGGGATTTTTGTAGTGAGAGCAGCGTTTCTTAATTTACACTTTTTGTGAATACATTCTTTACTCATCAACCGTGGCGAATTCTTGAAAAATTTTAATTGATTTTGTTACTCTTGTGCTAAGAATAATGTTAAAGCAATTATTATCAAAATACCCAGAAACCCATTAAAAAGATCGCAGTTCATTATTTCACATGAAAATTGTCTGAGCGAGAAAAGACAGCTTGAACACACAACTATAAGCCCTGATTTATTTTATCAAATATAATATTCTATGTTACCTCTAAGGTGTATAAAAGACCCTATCCTTAAAGGGACATTGAACTCTCCAATAATATTTGGAGGTGTCTGGATCAGACAAGTATGTCACAATATAAAGTTTCCGCAAACAATCTCGTTAGGTAAGTAATTACGTTGTGGCATGCATCTTCAACATATTAACACACTACAGCGCACTATTGCAAACATACGCTCAATCCTTACACACGAAAAAAGAAAGCATTTGAAATTACCGCCAATACCGAAAAAATAAATCCAAAATAGAGGTTAGTTTCGGTTTCGTTCCAGAAACGTGCCTCCTGGCGTAAGTGTTACGCTCAACACCGTTTCTGTTTTCAGCATAAAGAGGTGACCTGCGCTTATAACAGCCTAGCTAGCCTCATTTAAGCGAGAATAATTTGTACCGCCCAGTGAAGCAAGCACACTAGACAGGATCAGCTACTGGTATACCGGAACGCATCTCCAACCGTCACTATAACTCCCATTTAGGAAAACGAGTGGCGCCACCTATAGTGAAAGTCGCGAATAACACGGAAGCTTTGGCCGCTCCGTACCCCCAGCGTCACATAGCAGATGCAGTCTGAAATGCCGCGCCTCTTTCCTTGTCTGCAAGGAGAAAAGCAGACGCTGTGCCACAGCACTTGCCGATGTCTGCTTCAGAAGCTTTTGTGGGTGCCTTCTTCGGTACGGAGATTTGGTGATATGAAAACGAGCAAGCCAGACAACCAACGATGGGGGCATGCCTAGCTAATCATAATTATCAGGGCATTTCTGACACACGAAAAAACCATGAGCAGGCGTATGTCCGATTAATATAAGTATAATCTACCCAGATATGTGAACAATCATCGGAAACGATTATGCTTAGCTCGCTATGTCCACTTTGTTGATTGGTTGGCTGACTCGTTTCCGCGAGTCAGGGAATTTCCGTAACGAAAGAGACACAAAAGCCTGTGGAGCAAACATCGGCCAGTGCTGTGGCGGCGTCTGCTATTCGGCAGACGACAGGAAGAGGGTGTGATTGCAACCTGGAAGAGTAATAGACATGTGGCTCCATTCCCCAAGCATCATGGAGAATGCTGGGAGTGAAGGTCTAGCCGCTGCACGCACTCGCCTTCCCCGTACAGAGGATTCGAAGTAAATGACCAAAATGAGGCGTTGACGAAAGTTCGTGCGAGCCACCGTTTGCTTCGCTTTGCTTTAGAACAGTTACTGCTGCAGACGGCAGCATGTGCAGTGCTTGGAACTGCACTTGCAGCATGCTCCTTGCTGCGAAACGTCTATTCCGCCGCACAGGGTATACTCCGTTTACCCTTAAGCTGAAACTGCAGCCAAAAGTACAAGCGCGACTTAACCCGTGCTAGCTGTGAGACGTGAATTTCTAGCGCGAGCGCTCCACTTGTGGAAGTACTTTACAAAGCAGTGAGCTTTTGCTCTCGTTCTTGTAGCATTAGTTGCATTCTAAGTTTAACGGAGTATAGGTGGGATATGCGTGGTGTTTCGGAGTGCGCCTGCTATGTGGCACTGGGGCTACGCAACGACCACGGCTGCCGTGTTATAGCTAATCCCGTCCGATACTACATGCCTGGTGCACCGCTTTCTTCTGGAGATGCCTATTGAACATTGGGAGGAGATGGCTCCGCCTGTAGCCCAACTTCGCCTGGCGCTTCGTCTTTCCTTGCCTCCGTGCCCTCTGGCAATTCGAAGGAGGAATCCGTGTCTTCCTCTGCCTGTTCGTTGAACAGTATGAGGCATCGACGATTTCTCCGCAGCTCCACACCTGGTTCGGTTCGCACAACGTAACACATCTGCCGGAAGGCTGGTGTTATCATCGTAGCCGGACCTTGCAGTCCTGTACCCACACCCGGTCTCCCGGTAGCAATGGTGCAAGCGAGCGCGCTGCATGATTGCTGTCATGGTTACGCCTATGTTTTTCTCTGATGGACTTATCCTTCTGTATGAGACTTAAAATAGTTTGGCCCAGACGCTTTTAAAAATTTCCGGCAGCAGAGGCCCCGGGGAGCGCAGGCGTCGCCCCATGAGCAACTCAGCTGTGCTTTTTACCTAGAGGAACCAGAAACTCTGAAAAAGCTGTTCGCCTTGAGAGCACGTGGAGGCGCGAGTGGCTTTCAATTTTACGTAGCATTAGCCGGCGAATGAGGTGGATATTCCTAGAATTACCTTCTGTAACAAAACACGTTGAATGTGTCGAAATATATATTTTAGCCCTTTTACTGCCTTCTTGGGATAAGTATGCAAATACCGAGAAATTGTGGGTTAATTTTGGGCAACAAGTGCAGCGCATGCTTCTTCATTCGCTCTTACGATTTATCTAGGGATCGTAGCCATGCTGCGTCAGCGTGGCACGCGCGTCCGATCTTTGAGGGGCGATGCAAGTTATTAACTTTTGATCCGTTCTAAATTTAATGAAGTTGAAAACGATGAAGCAGCTTTTTTAGGCAAGGTTTTTACGTGAGATGTCGTGAACCTAACTGTTGAGCAGATGAGCTTTTCGTGGCGCCCAGTACTTGCCGTGTATACACGCCGGCGAACCGAACCCGTATAGACCACTAGATAGAAGTAACTTGCTGTATGTGGATTCTACGTATATATGACTGTCACATATTCTGACGGCGCATGCAAGGAAGGGTACCTCTGTTGAGTTCTGGTCTTTTTGAATGAAATGTGCATTGACCTAACACACGAAAAAGATCTACAAGGGGCGAGGAGCAGTGAGAATAAGAACGCACGCCTGTGAAAGGGTTAGTAAAAAGTGAGTCCGGAGAGCCTTAACTATACCTGGTGACCAGACTTGTACGACACTCATTCATAATGTTACATGTAGTCGATTACTTTTTTGAGTAATTTTGTAATCATAGGAATACATTTATTAGGATGCAATCACGCGAGTAATCTCATCACTTTGGGAAGCACTAAAATTATTTATGGCCATTACGATATTTCCCTCCCCTTTCTAATGGCGCCCATTGTTTGGACAAGTTTCCTACCAAATAATCCTCGAGCCAAGTCTCCAACAAGAGACATGTTTACCGAAATCGGTGGACTAAGAAGATATCTAGTTTATAATTCGATGATTCTAGTCAAATATTGAACCGTACGAAACATTCGTTTTGAAACCGGCCTAAAAATCTGCAATTCGGAAAATATAAAGGAATAGGAAAAGTAACGGCTACTTATTCAACTAGCGGCCAGTTACTTTGCCTATCAAGTAATCGAGTAATGTAATTGAATAACCAAGTGTTATTGTAATTGTAATCGATTATTTTCTGTCTGGTAATACGACGAAGCTAGAGTGTTACGAGTGCAGGTCACCTCTTTATTCTGAAAACAAAAAAGGTGTTTAGCGTAATACTTACTCCAGGAGGCATGTTTTAATTCTGGAGCGAAACCGAAACCAACATCTATTTCGGATTTAATTTCTCCATATACTGTATTTATTGGAGTAATAGCCGCACTATTTATGAAGAACGCCCTTGCGTCCAGTTTTCCGCAAAGCACATATACAGTATATCTGCTTTGCAAAATGTCATTTCATTCTGAAATGACATTTCGCAAGCCATGATCGTGCGCAGTTCCGCCGTGCCCGCTGAGTAGGAGAATCGGGGACTCTCACTAGAGCGCTTCCCGTTTCCGCCGCGGGAGGGCGAGCGACGAGCTGGAGACGCGAATAGGCATATTTATCACTTTTTGATGGACTGAAAAAAGGAATTAATGAAAATATGTAGAAAAACGAACCCTTCGAGCGAATAAAAACAAAATGTTAGAAATTCGCCGAAGGAGACGACCTTTCCTGACGCCGAGATTCGAACTCCGGCTCCTGCGATCACCGCGGCTCTACCGAAGACCGGAGTTCGATTTCCGGCGTCACCAAAGATTTAGTATTTCTCACCGTTTGCTAAAATTTATTGCCATTCAATCGAAGGGTTAATTCAACCGGAAATGTCAGGCCTAGCCGTTACAGACGCACCAACAACACTGAACACAAAAGAGTCTCATCACAGAATGTGCTTATGGACTGCATTTCAAGAAGTGTAACACCCATTTGTGGCGACAAAGCGCTACGCGCAGGCCGAGGCAACGTAAAGGATGCATAGCGCGTAGCAGGCAGTGCATAAGCATCCGAAGCACGTAGATGTCACAATTGGTCATAACAATTCATGCATGCTCATAACTAGGAACATACAACCGAAACCAGAGAGATTGGAATTCAAGCCTTGGACCGTGGGATCGCTGTCCTGTATGCTTGCTGGCGCCACAAGTATACAAATTGAACGACAGCGCAAGCTACTCAACTAAGTACGACTTGGCGCCAACGGTCGCCCGCAGTAGCACGCGACTGTCCTCGACGAGTGACACTTGTCTTCTGCCAGAGGCGAGTTGTATTTAGTCCAGCATACTTGGTCCGCCGGCAAACGTCAGCGGCGATTCATACTCAGTTCAGCATACGTACTCCGCTGGCGATCCTCAGCGGCGAGTCGTTCTCAAATCCGTTCGCAGGCAACGTTATGAGGCGAGGAAGCAAATCAAGCAGAGTGAATCGTCCCTACACTCGTGCACTCGTTGTCTTTGCGGGTTGCCTATCACCGGCTTAACCAATCACGCAATAAAAAGGCGCGGGATCGTATCGCCTTCATGTTGCCTGATTGATCCAGAGAATAGTAGCCAGTGAAAAAAAAAAAAAAAAAAAAAAGGCTCGATGTACACTTGAGCCCTTCTTATGAGTTGCGAATGAGAAAGCATGCACGCCCTTTCCGCTCCCTTCTTTCGTCTGAGGCGTACTTGCGTCGATGGTCGAGCGCGCGCGCTGTCCTCGGCGCGTTGACCCTGGCCGTAAAGCGGTGGAGCCACTGCCTCGCGGACACGCCATGGGGTGGCGGTCGTTGAAACTGACGCGCAGCGGCCAATGGTGGCCTCGCCGATGCGCGCAAGCCAATGGGACTGAAACCCAAAATTTATCAGCTTTGCTCCGCTCCTATGGGATCGGGTAAACTAGGTGTCGTTTGGCTAGGCTTTTCGCGTGGTTTTATAGCTGGGAGCCGGCTTCACATGGAGAAAGGATTTGAGGTGCCGTTTGGCGCGGCTTCAAAGCTGATGACGTCGGCTCACTCCATGGGACCAGTTAATGCTTTCGCATTAAAAAGGCATTATGAGCGCCGTTACGGCGCACTTTTGGCACCTCTTAATTGGATTCATCGAACCGAAGCGTCGACTGCAGTCAAACTTTAAGTAAAACGGAGTGCAGAGCGCGGGCGACTGTCGGCGTCAAGTGATATACTCGCGAGTGTGAGTATTGCTTGTACGGGGAAAAGCAAGCACTGCGCATTTGTATCGGCGTTGCGTGTTACACAGTTCGCGTGTGCGGAGCCCCGAATTCCTTTTTTGGATTGGCGCACGCAGAAGACGCGCATGCGCATGCTGGATCACGAAACAATAACGCAAAGGCACAGCGCTCGCGCTTGCTCCTATGTAAGTGCACGATACTAAAACTCTCTACTTAGTCCAGCCTATACTTGATCCGCAGTCGACCGTCGACGCGCGCAGCCGGCTCCTATCTACACAAAGCTTAGTTTTCCACGTGGATTCACGGCATCTCTGGGTGAATCATGACGTACCGAAAGAGTAGCGCAGACGATGTAAAACATCAGAACGTCAGACAAGAGTCAATCGATACAGTGAAGGGTGAGACAAGCCTCCTCCCCTTGTGTTCACTTCAGTTTCAAGAGGCTCCTTACAATCTAAGAGCATCGAGGATTCAACGCTCTAAACGCACCCATCGGCAATCAATTGAAAGCCGATAAAACATATGGAACACTTCTCAATAAAGCATGCTCTTGACACAATCTACTCCTAAAGATTTTAAAACTTGTCTCGAGCATTCTGATGAACACGTAGATCAGAGGAGCTTGTTATGTATGAAGCATATCCGAAAACACCTGAAGCTGCACGCAACCAAGCATAGAAAATCATAACGAATGCGTATTACGCGCACGACACACTGTGTGGTTCCTTGTTTTATCAAAACGACCGAGACAAGATTATTTACATCGCCAACGCTAAAGCCACAGCTTTAGGGCGACCGATCGTACAGGCGACATGAGCTTGAATTTATGACCTACCAGCGACATATTTTTGTGAACGGCAAAGCTATCCCACTTGCTCCATGCCTACACTTGTTCACCGATGCAATCCGAGCGCTGCAGTTCTATTCACTCTTTTGGGATTGCACTCTCATCTTTCTCGAGATCTTTTTAGATGTGCGGTGTACGACGACAGTTTGCATGTTATAGCAAAAATAAGTATTGTGGAAAATGAAGAAAATCAAAATAAATCGAGATGAGGGGTAGGCGAGGAGGGGGCCTTAATCAGGAAATAAGAAGCCAAAACATCGGAAAAGACGGCCTTTTTTATCCTACAACGACACCCAATAGGCGGCGCCAATGTAGAATTCGATATCCCGGATTTGTTGTTGGGGGTCCATCTAATGAGAGGTGCTGCTGGATGTTTTCCCGAATTTCGTGCCAAAACAGTCGCGGTGTTTCGAGGAAACGCTACCCAACGAGAAGACACTGGCCACGTTTTGCTCTGTGATATTTTCACAAATCTCACCTGATGATTTCGCCAGAATCGCCGTTGACGTACCAGATCTGAACCGATACCTGTCCTTTCTCTTTACCCACACCGTCGAAAAGAATGGATAAGTTTCGTGCATCTTCTGTCTCTATGGTTGTTCCATTCCGGTAGCATTGGTAGAGGAGGACTGGATGGTCAGTCAGTTCCTTGGAGAGCAAACGGCATGAGAGTCAGGATTGGTCGCTGTTGCTTTGGCGAAGTGGCTACTAGCACTTCCAAGTTTAATAACCAGGAATCATCGTTTGAATATGCCGCTGTTGTCGCATAAAACAATAATTGTTTGATTAATCTAGTGATTGAGAGATTTATTGCTTGATTCACTCATACTGGCACAGAAACCTGTTTTTTGTGTTTTACCTGTCAGCTGCCTCCTACCGGAATGCAAACGATGCTAAAAATAAAGATTACGTTATGTTCCAATGGGCTCCGAAATTAATTAGTGGAACTACGTCGCATAGTGTGGGCAGGGGAGGACACAACGTAACTCTTACAATATATTTAGATAAACTTTTCTTTTATATTTCACTTCAAAACTTATGATATGCGAAAGGAAAAAAGGTAATGACTGAACATCCGTGACAGAAACCTGGATTACGGTGAGTTGTTTAAGAAATTTTGATTTATACTTTATATGCTTTTGTTTCTACTGTGCGATAATTTCAGGGGGTTTGTGTAGTAATTATTTTCTCTTTGCTCTTTTTACGCGTGCAAACATTTAATGATTATATTTTATGCTACTGCACCGGCCCTCTTGTCTTGCAATATTGCATCTCACGCTGCGGGGTAATTTGATTGAACTAAATAAATACATATTTAATCGACCACGTCATAATTTTTTGTGGTTACTTTCAAGATATATTTGATATGTAGTGCTGTCATTCAAATAATATACAACACCCTTCCCTCCCCCCCCCCCCCCCCCCCCTAAGGAAAATAAACATAAAGGACAGTGAGCGATAAAGAAGAACTCATCCAAGGCAAGTATAGGCCTATTTTCCTTACCTCCATGTATTCGTTCATCAACGTTAAAATGGCGGCTTCCTCGTCTCCTCCTGTCAGCTGCGATGCCACTTCTTCCAGGTCAGCATCAGCAGGAAGCGTTCCCGCAGAGGCTGGTTCCGGAATCACAGCTGTCAGGGACAGCATCCCAACTAAGAACGCATTGACCACTGCGACCCTCATTGTGGTGATGATTATCTGGCACACCTGGAAACGAAAAATAAACCAAACATTTAGCCACTGACTAAACTTTTTACAGAATCAACAAAAAGAAGTGACAGAAAATTAACTCTAATGGAGAGCAGTTTCGAAACCGTAACTGAAAAATTTTGAGGGTGTCGCTACCGGTGTGACAGTGTAAACGGGTAAATGATGTAATATTTTATTCTCAGACGCAAATCTCTGATTTTACTAGTTCGAGTATGGGAACGTGCGGTAATTTACAGAGATCGAGTTAATTTCTGACATATTTATTTATATGATATATTTGTTTCCTCAGATTACCAAATAAAACTGTTATGGTTTCTACGACTACAGTGTTTTTGTTTTCGCAAAAGCTCCTGCTTTTGTCTATGTGAAGCGCGAAGACGATAATTAATTTTATGCAAAAAGAAGTGATATTTAAAGGGCAACTCCACTTCAATTTTGATATTTAAAAAAAGTATGCAGTCCTCTTTAGTATCATATAGGAAGATCACATGTAAAATATTACGATCCAATTCCGTCTATATAATTATTAAACTGGCAGCAAACTTCCAAATGAGCCAAGTCGTTGAAATCTGACGACTCCAGCGTGCGACGTGAGCCGCAATCATCAGCGCAGTCAATGCCACGGAGTTGGAGCAGCCAACATTGAGCCACTACGTCAGAGGCATGTCTACGTCATTCTCACGTTTTGTTCTTTTTTACTTCTCAGAGCGAAATTGAACCACGACATCATGAGTTTCTCCTCCCGGTGTTTGCTCAACGGCGTTCACGTGGTCACCATAACAGGGATGCGGTAGTTTGCGCTGCCCTGCCCGCTTCTCGGAGCTGAGAACTGGGAGCAGTCTGTTTCGTCTCGCCGCTGCTCTTGATTGAGAAGGACGGTGTGTTTGGTACGAGCGCGGGTCTTATCTCCGATGCTTAGCTGCGATGAATGTCGAAAGATCCATAGGCAGGTTGTGCTCGAATTATCAGTTGACCAGCCCGGCAGGTGTCTTTCACAAGTTTCCACACGATGTTGTAGCAAACTACATTGGCGAAAATTGGGGAGCAGACGACACTTGCGCTTTGCTGTAAGTTCGCCCGCCGTCGCATAGAGGAGGCTGTGACGACCTCCGTAGGGAAGGCACAGGCGCGCTGTGGTGGGCCCACGTTGAGGTGAGGAGAGACGAGGCGAAAACGATGTTTACTGTTTACTAATAGTAGGAGTCGGTGCTGGTGCCGCCCGCAGCTCACCGACGGCCATGGCGTTCTGAACGGGTGGCGTCCCGGGCTTTCCGTCACTGTGCTGGTGCGTGGGCCAGTTGGAACCGGGGCTCACAGGGTTCAGGGGCTTGGAGCACTGACGCATGCGGAGGGGCTTGCGATTGAGGAGGTCCAAGCTCCACAGGGCTCAGAGGGTTCGGGGGCCTGTGGCGCTGACGCCAGCGGGGGGCCTTTCCGCTGTGCTTCTCTGGTGCGTTGTTTACCGCGATCTCTCCAGCGCTTCCATCGTAAACCGGAAACACGGGAAAAAAAAAACGGACAAAACAACAAGACTGCGTATGGGATTTGTTGTTTTGTCCGTTTTTTTATTTTTCCGTGTCTCCGGTTTACGATGGAAGTTCTTCGACAGCTCGCCTGTGCTTTTACGCTTTCTTCATTGATCCTCCAGCGCGCTCCCTGGCACTTTTCTCGGCGCGTCTTCCCACTCGGACTCGGTTCCCCCGACCTGTCCCAACTACTAATCGACAGTGACTCTTGTGCCAACTTGTCACCCATGTACTCCGCTCCCCCTCTCGTCTTTTCTGTTCTCCCCTTCCCCCTTTACCCCGGGCCGTCACTTTTTGCGCCATCCGAAGTGGCCTGCCCGCGTCACGTGTCCTGTACCTTGCCCCCACGAACGTCACAAGATCACGTGGTTCGACGTGACGTAACCATGACTTTGACGACACGAGGCCAATGTTGCCTGACGCAACCGAAGTTTCGGTTTCGGTATCTGCTAATGATTAAATTAAGACTACACAAGTAATATTCCACATTTCACGAATCCGGAGACGTAGAGCTGTTTACTAGTGCTTTGGGAAATTAAATTGCAAATAAGCCAAAAATTTCCGGAATTCAGCGGTGTTGCCCTTTAAGGGACCTGAAAAGTCGTAACAATGTGATATATTTGTGGGCGTTGGTGCCTTTCGCGCACAACGATGGGCATTGTTGTGCGCAGGTGGACACAACGATGGGCATCGTTGTGTCGAACCTTTCTGTTGCCGTAGGCATCGGCAACAGAAAAGTTCGACACTGGAGTGTTTCTAGAACGTATCTTTCACGCAACTCCTCGTTAGGGAACCAAGAGTCGCCGCATAACCTCTCAAACACAAGGTAAACATGAGAGAACCGGAAGTATTTCGATCCCCCTGTCATGGCGGCTGGAAGTGGCGCGCACTCCCTGTATAATACGTGGCGACAGTTCAATTTCTGGTCCATCACGTTGGTGCAGAGAACCATTAATTTATTAATATATTCAATTGTATATTAATCGGGGATGGCATATTATTTTACTGAAACCCAGCGTTAAAATTGTAAAAGCAATAAGGCGTTATTAGATAAGATCGAAAAGCCATGTCCGGTAACCATTTTTAATTTTGATGGAAAGAAAAAATATTTCTGGTGGCTCCATGCACAGAAGAATAAAACCAATCCTTGTGTTGAAAAAAAAAACTGTCTGTGCAAAAAACATTTCTAAGCACCCTCCCAGTGATGTGCGCATTTCGCGTATCGCGAGATGTTGGTATTTCAGGCGGCTTTCCCGAAAAACCTTTTTTGGCTACAGGTATAGAACTATTTATTGACAAATTGGGCACAGGAAGGATTGACGAAAAGTATTAATCACCGAGTATTAGGGTCATTATTTTGAGAAACAAAATCGCAAACACGGCAGAATGCGCAATAACGCTCTGGATTACAGAGTTTTTTTTATTTTTCTGTATCTAAACAAGCTAAGTTCTTCAAACTTTGCCAGTGTGTTGCCCTGTATATAGTTCCTCTTTGCGTGAAACATTGTTGTCCTGGTTAGCGGGATACGTTTACATGAATTTCTCACACGGGGGCATTAAGGAAATTGCCTTAATTTGATAATCATGTAAAAAAAGGACATCTTTAATATTGTTTAATCTTTCGAAATTAACGTTTATGATACGTACTTACAGAGTTTGCAAAAACATAATGCAATATTGGTGTGCCCTTTAAGTTATAAAGCGAGAAATATGGCCAGATTGATAACGCCCTTGCCATAAAAGAAGCGTGCACTTACCTGTTCTTCAAAATGTCATTAGTATTCAAAAAGCGTAAAAATGCCACGGGGTGGTCAGGAAAAAACAAATTGACAGTATAGAGGTGGACGGTAGTTTTGAGTGGAAAATTCTTAATACATTTTCGTACAACCGACCCAAAAATGCCCATTGGCCGGAGCGATCAAGACGCGCCACCCTGTAACATGCTTCACTGTGACTGTTACAACAGCCGGCGTGTGTCGTCCCCGTTTATGCGACGTAAAGAAAGCAACCGGAGCGGCTTTTTAAACAGATCAACCCACAACTTTGGCGGTAATATAATATGGAAGGTGGGGGGCAGCAGAACCTGAACCTGCGGCGCCTGTCAGCGCCAATAGATCCGCCGCCGTTGATGGCCGCACAACGCATAGAAAATAAAAATAGTTAAACAAAAATCGGATTAACTGAGATTGTTTGTATTGGGCGTATTAAGATAGGATCGAACAACCATGTCCGGTCGACATTCTTTTATTTTTTTACCAAAAGAGATATTTTACTTTACGTTACGTTTTGTTTCTCAAGAGAAGAACCCTAATACTTGGTGATTAATAATTTTCGTCAATCCGTCGTATGCCTAATTTGTCAGTAAAGATTTGTAGTCCCGTAGCCAGAGCCGTTTGTGGTGGAAGCCGCCCAAACTGCCAACATCGCGCGATACGCAAAACGCGTACGTGACAGACGGTACTTACAAATTGTTTTCGCAAACATTTTTTTTATTTTTTCAGAACAAGGATTGATTTCATTCTTCTGGGTATGGAGCAAGCAAAATTTATTTTTTTCATAAAAATTCAAAATATTTACTGAACATGGTTGTTCTTTCTTATCTGAAAACGCCCAATAGTATGAGGAGTCTAATGGTCAGTAAAGTTTCATCAGTAACATTCGAGAAAGAATAACAATGCGAATGAGTGGGTTATAGTCATACTCTATAGGATCCCAGACGTTGCAGAGCAAAGGAGACACAAGCGACATTCCATTAACATAATTTTTTATCTACTGCTTTCTAACAATGTTTTCTTTTATATAAAACTTTCGCCAGAGTTTCGAAAGGTTCATAGACTCGTGTTTTGAGTTTAGAGTTCAGGGATTTACCTTGCGGCTTTACACGTTTGAAGGGGAATTTTTAATTGGCATGCTTCTGAAGAGCCAGTTTGTCTCGTAGACTCTTGAGTCATGGACCTGCTTTGCCGAATTGCAATTGGTCAACAGCATAGCGAAGCCGATGTAGCTAGAAAAAGTTGAATCCAAAAGTGGTGTGTGCCTTTCTTTTTTCTTCCGGCGGAATTAGTTAAAGGGGCCATGAAACGCTTTTCCAACTTTTTCCTGTTTAGCTTTCCTCCTCAACTCATAAATCGCGCATTTAACCAAACTGTTCAAGAAGACGAAAGGATGGGAGGCCCCTCTTGCTCGGAATCTGGTTTATGTACCAGGACAGAACCATTGTCCCCCTAGAAGATTAGCCCGTCGCTCAAAATTCAGACAAAAGTTGCTTTCCCCAACGCGTTCACCCCGGAGCTGACAGTGCTGACAGTGCTCGTTGGGCCAGCCACACTTGCCACAGGATCACGCTCCCCCGCGCATACCCACGCGCAGAGATTGAGGTCAGGTGATAAAGGGAGGCGGCTGATATGTTCGGCAAGCGCGTAGCTTCTACCACAATGTCAGCTTAGGGGTGAAGAATTAAGTGAGGTCCGGTTTTGTGTGACGTCAGTTTGGACCCGATGACGCGCTCTTGGGACAGCGGATGTGTCGCAGTGAAAAGGCAGAGTTTACGAAGGGGAGGAGGTACGAAATAGTCCGCCGTGTTTTCAAATTTGCGCACTGAAAGTCAGGCTTTTGTCTTTCTACCTTTTTTCTTTTGACCCACTGAACGATGTGCTATTAGTAAAATCCCAATCGAAACTGATTTATCCCAACCCAAAATCCGTTTAATGGGCCCTTTAATGTAGGAACAGAAAAGTTAACATTTTCGTTGGCGGCCAATTTTACGTAAAAACAGCAACAACAAATACAAAAATGTGTGTGTGAGTGTGTGTGTTTTCGTGTTTGTGTGTGTAAACGCTGCAGCTATCATATATGGCTTACTCGATATTTAAAAAAAATACAATTCCCAGACTATAAAAACCTTACCTCGTCGTCGCCTGAAGGAGTTGAGAAATGCGCGGTCGTCTCTTCACTTTATACTATTTTGTCCGAGTAATGAAAAAGTATTATGCATACCATTTTTGGACGTTCTTCGGGTCTCTTGTTGTGTGCAGAATATATTTATTCAAATCCAGTCAAGCAATTCTAACGTGAATGCTTATAGCTTTGGGGTAAATAACCAATGTATATTGCGGAAAAAGAGACGGATGGTTTCCGGCGTAATTTTCCTCATTATATATTCGTTTATGCTTGGCACGTACGAAATTCCCTGAATTCGCGTAACTTAAAAACTCCCCACAGACGGTCAAATCTTGAAATTGGCGTTTTTAATGATACGCGACAGTATAAAGTCATCAACATAATTATCTACCCTGTTGTTCCCCAAGTATGACATACATAAAATATGTCAATTGAGACTCACTGCCGCAAACGTTGCTGTTTTCGACAGGCATTATTCTGCATTTTAATAGGTACTGCACAATTACCTTACAATATAGCCCTTATTTACGGCATAGCGTTTTATGACACAGCTATCTTTTCCGTTTTTAACGATTCAGATAAAAAGCAAACAGCTCATTTTAATGAATATTCCTTCACCCCTATCTTTATCCCGGGGGACAACTTTATATATCTACGCATTGTACGTTCGTTATAAGAATAAACCACTATTGAGATGGAAGTCTTTTCCTATAATATATTGCCTAACCGTGTTTAAAAAAAAATCTGCATAAATCAAAGTAAACACAGTCATGTCTTGTTAATATGAACCCCGTTAATATGGACATCACTTTCGGGGAGAAACTGGGGAACTGCATGCATTTTTGTCACGTTATTATGGACAACTCAAATTATGAACGATTTTTTTACGGAAACAAAGGTTTCTGTATTAACGAGACATCACTGTATCTCGTTAACATTTCTTCCCCGTGTACAATCTGTATAGCTCATAATTAAATGTGTGCATAATAATATGAAACTTCATTATATATACGTTAGCACATAAATTATGCGCGTTGGTGCTGATGCATGTGGTCACTTTTTCTTCCTTTTTCGTTCTGATTACGGGTACTTAGAGCTCCGTGCTCATGTATGGCGCATGGTTATGTATACTTTTCGGGGTGCTCAGATCGTTTGAGCTCGTGACTTAGTGGTGAATATATGGTTTCTATTGTTTATTCCCCGATTAGTTTGCCCCTCTTGCTTGGGCCATTTGGCCTGAAGGATGCATACGTCGAAACCTGAGAGACCTGAAAATCATCTATGACGTTTATGGAATTCGGCGAAGAATTTAGGTGCCCAGATATCAAGAAGAATCCTTTAAACAAATGCAATTATCGATAACAGCCTGTAATGCAGGGATACAATCTATTTATTGCGGCAGTCCAATATAATGACCTAGGTGACTAAAGTTCCAGCTTGCCAAATTTTAAGAAAAGGAAAAAACGTAGACTTTCTGCTTACGTTTTTTTTTTAAATCTGGCAATCTGGAACTTATCGATTTCAAGAAACACAGGCTTGAAACATTCGATTTTGTGTTGAATATATTTTTATTATAAAAACACAAAGTGCCGAACAACACCACCTTTTTTTTTTAAAAAATGCTGTTTTTTTTTTTTGTTTAATGCTGCTCAAAGGCAGGTTGAAGAGTTTCCGAAATGACCTTGAAAGAAAAATAAATCTGATTCACGCTGTATCTTATTTTATTAAACAATCTCCTCGGGGTTCAACAGGCTGGGCTTTTCTCCAGCTTCTCAATTGCCTCCGCGTAGTGATTTCCTTCGATGGCTCCAAAATTATTCGTTGAAAACCTCATTCACCTCTTGGTTTGTCCGAAAGCTCTTTTGAACCAGGAATGTTTGCAGTTTCGTGAACAAGCAGAAATTCGAGGACGCCGAATCGGGCAAATGCGGCAGATGCGGAATTTCGAACATCAATTCCATCCATTTTCGCTGATCTAGAGCACAGGCTTAATCCGGACGAGTTTCCCCGGATTGATCAAATACGGTACTTACCCTGCAGAAAGTTTCTTTAACCTAATCCCTAAACTAAAATATAAATTTCCCTGTGGCTGGGAGGATTGTTTTACAGAAACAGGCGACACCCTTTGAGCACTTTTCTTTTGCTTAATACGCATTTCCGTTCATAAAATAGGGAGGTGTCGCATGAAACATTCTTGACGTTTGAAGCGTGTACACTGGATACAGTAAGAGGTACTTTTGAAAAGTGCTCGAAGCACTAATACCCGCGTTAGACAGCTCTAGAAGTGGTCGTTTTAGGAACTATGTGGAGAAATTATTGCATGTACAAATACTTTGTACTTGTAGATAATATTCATGTAACTCAGATATCATATGATTTACGTGGCATATTCACGAGATCAAAGTAACATACTTGTAACCGAAGTGAATCACGACCCCGGGAAATCCATAAATTCAGAATGCCTTCTTTTTTTTGTGTACATCGACCAGAACAAGTTTGTTTATTTATTTGCAGGCGCTCCAGGAACAAGCAAGCACTTATGTAACTGCTTTGTGTATGGGTCGTCCTAACTGGATATATAAGGAAAAGCACGAACTTGCCAATTGTAGAAGTTTTGCAGCATGAATATAACAACCTAGCAGAATAAAAAAAAATTAAAAAATTTGTACTTTCAGTAAAGGACATTTTTCGCGATTAATCTAAAAAAATGGTTTTAACAATAGCGCAATTGCAGTATTCTCCCTTATTTCCGAGGAACCACTGTTATTTTGTATGTAATGACCAATCGAGTCTTTCTTTACGGGGAAATAAATGCAGAATCAGATAATCCGTGCTTGAATGGCATTTTAGAGTGCACGCAAAGTGCACCCTAAAATTTTTTTACCTTTTACTGCCTTTTACCTTTTACTGCGCAAAAGTATTCGTCAGATGCACAATTTGAAAGCGAACATTTTATTCCATATTGGGAGTGCCTATAGATTCTTGTAGTGACACGGTTTTCTTCGAATATAAGCCACAGGAATGAGCGCCCAGAAGGAGAGCCCACTTTATCGAAGATGGCGCCGTCTCTAACAAAGCCTCTCGCAGGAAACATGCGGCACCCATCTGGACATACGGGCCTTGAACACTTGTTTGGCATTGATGCACTTTGTGTCCACGTCGTAGAGTTTGCCGAACTTTGCTTTTCCAGGCATATCTTCATCCATAATATTCAGATCATAAAAGAAAAGGTTCCATATTAGTGACGTATAAATTAGGTCGATTCATGTTTCTAAAGGCTTTTTTGCAATTGGACATCACATAAATATTCAAGCTGGAATAAAATGAAGAAACTAAAGCGTTTCCAAAAATCTGCAAAAAATATTCGTGGACTGGTGGGTTTGCTCTTGATAGAGTGACGCGCACCTTATGACATTGCGTATATAACATACACTCGAGTATCTTCCGACGCAGTTAGAAGGCGAAAGAACTGGACACGGGCACTTATCAAACTCATATGTCCAATTTCTGGGCAGCATTATATTAGAGAGATTTAGAGCAGCAGTTTTCAAATCACAACGTGAAGATGAAACTTCTGGTTGTCTGCGTGTGCTTTACAAATTTTAATAAACCTTCACGTTTTTTTTTCTTTAAATTTTTGTTATTACGTTAAAGAGAAACCGAGGAACTTTAGAAGTCAAACGAAAACGAGCCCTCTACAGTTTTTTTTTCTCTCTCTGGAATTCGGGAATCTCACTGAGCTTGGGTAGGGTTCAACGCACACAACTTTTATTCGGGAAACCAACGCGCAGCGATCGCCGCCTTCTATCTCATCACTGGCAACTCCAAAGCTCGCAAAGGTCATCTGACACGGCCTATGACGTCACTTTTGCTAGTGTCCCTCCTTCCTCCTTTGTGATCGGCGGTCATCAAAAAGCGTTGTAACGGTGATTAGATCACCAATACTATTTTAACACAAACAGAGAAAAAAAAAAACTTCGTAGGCATTGTTTGTAACGTATGTATCCTAATTCCCGCACCTTTTCAAATTTTGAAACCTTTTTCAGTTTCAATTTAAAGCTTTAGAGAAAGCGTAGAAAGGTACTTTTACCTGTTTCATAGATATGAAAACAAACTATATGGCGATTGACGTTTTTACTTATATAGTGAGCCTTCTTTTTTTCGAAAGCAATGTGAATCCCCTCCGAGGTTGTCCCTGAAAAGGAAGGTATTTACGCCGGTCTTAAAAGCATGAATTTAAGAAAGGCCACCATCTTTTTTTGAGCGGACAATGTGCACGTATACCAAAAGAAACGAACATACCATGGAATTTTTTTATACAGTTCTTCAATTAGGAGCTGCAGCTCCTAGATATTTCTCCGTACACGAAAGTTTTATAAATGAAGTAAAACACAGAAAATTCAAGCACTTTGAGTTAGGTTTCAAGCTCCGCAAATAAAAAGCGAAAAAAAATGGTGAAAAAAAGAAAATAAAGAAATTAAGTTTGCGATGTGCTGTTGAGAACGGGGTATACAATATCCGTTCACGTTAGGGTCAGCATTACATTACAAATGATTTTCGTATGTATGTGACGAGGGTTGAACCGTGTTTTCTACCCCCCTTATTTGCAGGGATCCGTCCGCCGATCTTAGTAATTGGTGCAACACGTGTGTTTGCGGAAACTAAAGGAGCAAGAATAATTTTTAAAACATAGTAATTAAAAAAAATAAACGACTTAGTAAATAATTTGTCAATTAAACAAAGGTCTCGTACGAAAGAAACCCCGTGTGGAAAACTTATATCTGGGGCATAACTGGCCAGAACAAACATTATATGATTATATACGGCCTATATACTGCCTTATCTGGAGTATATTCAGCCTTATCTGTCGTAAAATACAGCCTTATCGGGCAAATATAAAGCCTTATCTGGAATATACACAGCCTAATCTGGCATATATGCAGGCTTATTTGGCACATATACAGCCTTATTTGAGGTATATACTTCGTTATCTGGCGAATATACAGCCTTATCTGGCGGGCGGTTTTCCATATATAAAAAAGTTTTAAAAAGTTAAAAAGGTGCTTTGATAGCAAACTGTGAATGACTCATTGTTTGCGAGCTAAATATGAGCACAAATAATGCCAAACTTCAGCTTTGGCAAGCTTAAGTTTGGGATTATTTTGGCTAATTTTCACGAGGATTTCAATGTAGCTTAATTATTTCGAAATGTTAACATTACGCCAGAATAGATAATTTGCTAAAGCCCCAAGCGCCTCGGCCAGTACTCGAGAAATTATGGGGACGGTGTTTCTTCAGCTGCATAGCGTTCGGAAATTTCGACCAATTTTGGTTACACAGTTTTGAGTGTAATTCGGAGTCACCCTGAGCAAGTGTCCTATAGAACCCAAGTACCTGTCATATTACTTTTGAAATTTCTCGCCAATCTCAGTACTGTGCATTCTGTCCAACCTTCAACCTGGATGAGCTGCAGACATATCTCTTACATTATTATCATTCTCGCACAGCTTTAAAGAGACTGATATTAAGTTAGAAATGCTAAAAATGCTATAGAGATCTCCTTTGAACCCGAGCAAAGTCCCGGTTTTGGTTGTTGTGATTTCTCGGCTTCTATGTAATTCCTGCTAAAACAACGATCACGAGAATGATAATAACAGATTTCTGCCGCTCAGTCAGGTTGAAAGGTTGATCGCATGCACAGTACCATAAAAGCAGCCATTGACGAGAAATTTTAAATCCGATATGACAAGTCCTTGGGCCCTATGGAACGCTTGTTCAGGGTGACTATGAATTACACTCGAAACTGTGTAACCAAGGAATTATTCAAAATTAGTGATCGCAAGGGAGCTGAAGGATCACCATCCCATGATTCCTCGAGTGCGGGCCGGGGCGCTCGGGAGAATTGTAGATAATAAAAAAATATAAAGTGCTGATTTCGGGCGTGTGTCCTTTTGATATGCCTGGCCAGATCTGGAATTTCCATACCTGGCCAAGGATATCACACTATATCTGGCATTGTGAGGCTATATCTAACAGATATACCATATCAGGCTATATGGGGCCAATTTTTGATATGGCCACATCTGAAATCTTCAGATCTGGCCAGATATAAAGTTTTTGTAAGGGACGCGAGTGGCGGAATGACCGGCTGAACGCTTCCGAGAACACCGCCGACTAGTCACACTAGAAAGCGCGAGAAAACTTGAACATGACCTCTCCACACATGTATCTAAACACTTTCCACTCTATGAATCATTCCGAACTCAACTCAGGAATCCACACGCCCACCTCACGCGAAAAGAAAAAAAAACAAGAACAGATTAATGATTAACCTAAAGATGGAATTCTTATCCGGTTAGAACAATATTCTTTCCTTCGGCTATTAGGCATTCCCCTTTCGCCCACTCCCCTCCCTCGCCCCCTTCTACCACCTCCACCCGGCCCCATAATTTGGGTGGTCATGTGGGGTGCCCTAAGCTTTCTTCTTGCCCGCATTACTCCACTTATTTATTTACAGACGTCTCACATCTAACTTCACAACTTTTCCTCCCCTCTCTCTGACTTCATGACGGCACATCTGTCAAGTGTTGCCTCCGATATACTGCAAACGACTTAACATTCGCTAGAACCTAATTTTCGTGAATTTCGCGAATCCCCTACCATCCGCGAAAAATAGGTCCCGCGAAAAATTCCGGTAAATTGTAAACACATGGCAATCTATATTGATATCCCACCACGTCGCGAATGTGAGTCATCGAATGTTGACCTGGCCACTTTCTGTATTATATATAATATTAACTTACTCTTTATGATTATCCGATCGTGACTCTACTGCGTAGTCTGGATAATATCTAGAAAGAACAAAGATTACTAATTATGTGTATGTTAATTATTCATTTATAAATTATACATAATCTATTTTAGAAGTTGCGTTTTTCTTAATGTATTGTGCATTTCGATGACCGTATCGAACCCTAGAACTGTAGGGAGTGTATGGCGTTATATCAACCGTCCGTTACTACGTTTTTATTATATGAAAACTAATACTGCAATTTTACGGCACCATCGGTTTGATTGGGGTAAAGCTGGTACCCTTGAACACAACAAAAAGACCGATCAAAATGTTGGTTTTGTTAT
This sequence comes from Ixodes scapularis, assembly GCF_016920785.2. Taxonomy (NCBI): domain Eukaryota; kingdom Metazoa; phylum Arthropoda; class Arachnida; order Ixodida; family Ixodidae; genus Ixodes; species Ixodes scapularis. The sequence continues at coordinate 181,401,668 of NW_024609835.1, read as the reverse complement.
GGTAGTACCGCATGACCTATCAGCCAGCTGCTAAACGCAAAATATTGACCACCTCGTGTCATTTAAATATAAGCAAATCGAGACAATGGAGAAGGGTATATTCTAATGAAACTTCAACCGGGGCCCTAATCTACACAGCGGAAAAAATGGACCGAGATATATTACTAAGATCAAACAGCGTGCACAACGTCGGAGCTGTTTAATCTTAGTCATGCACCAACTAGCTCAAATAACCACTTTACTATGACCGAGACATCGCCGCGTTCTGCGATCGGCCAACGGTACGGAGCTGGCCAATCGCAGCAGGCGGCGATCTTCCACTCCTGCTTAGTTCCGCCACGTAGATAAGGCCTCCAGTAACAATAAATGAAAAGCTGCCTTTCACCCATACGATTGTCGCATTAAATTACCAGCTACCGGTTGATCAAGTTCGTACTACGAAAGCGTATTTTGCAGTAACTTAAAACACTTTTATTACCTGAAGTTGTAGTAAAAGTTGACGTTACTTAACAGGGTAATAAAAGAGGTGGTTCGTGTCTCTGATATATGAAAACGAGAAAGATTGCCGCTTTTTTTTATAAATGAGTGCCTTTTATTAATAGCACGACATCATGAAAATGCTGCATATGTATGAAATAAAAACACTCCATATTAAAAAAAAAGTTAAATAACATAGCGAAGGTATACATAGAGCAAGTCGTCCAAAATGCGTCATTTCGCCCATCTGAGAAGAGGCATGAGAATGTTGAGATATTCTCCGCACACTAGAAAATAGGCGCAAAAAAGGCGAGAGAAAGCGGTCACGTATAGACCTTTCCAGCTGCAGTCTCGAACGAAGCGATTTACAGCGCGCGTCCCTGGTTTTGAGAGTGTACGTCAGTGTTGCCCGACTGCGCTGAGCTGTGGAGTTTCTCGTCAGTGGGCTGTGGCAGCCTGCGTAAGCGCAATTCCGGACGCTGGTAGCGGCTGCATTGCCGCATTTTCTTTTTTATTTTGTGTTCTGTGGCAAACATAATTTATAGAGGTACTCAAGAAAGCAGTGCTCTATTTTTGGGAACAAAAACAAAGAAATAAAAGCTGTTTTGGTGAGTCCGTGCGCGACACAACAAATGCCACTGGAATGTTTGTTTCATTTTATGTTCATCGTTTTACGGAACCGTACACTCAGCCGTGTCAGTCTATATAGGTCAAAATATTTGACCACGCAGGATATCCGAACTGCATGGATATTCCCCACCCAGAGCATAAAATTCAACGAGTCTCATCAATCGAACAACACATATTGTACATACCCCACGGTGGCGCGTTATCCGAACAGGATTTGAGAATGGTCTCAAATAACACAGCAGATCCAATATACAGTGTCGATGATAGTCACTTCACGACAATCGAACGGAATCCGGCGTGTTTTGGGGAACATGTAAAAGAGAGCAGCTTTTTTGCACAGCTTCAAAGCAAATGAACGAACGTGTCTATTCTGTCCCCACACCCCGGACCCGACCCTATCAGACATTTTTGGCGAAAACCCGGAACACAGCCGGGAAGGCTTTTTGCAGATTATCTCAACGGAAATAATCCTCAAAGAACGCCGAACTGTCTGCGTCGCGGGCTGCTTGACGTTCGCTCTCTTCGTTCGTTTCCTGCGAAGGCCGAGCAGGCTACGAGCCCTGGTATTCTCTGGTTCGCACAGTGGAAGATAACATAGAAAGGGAAAGCATCCTAAACAGGCGAATAAAGTAAAAACTTCCAAGAAAAGCCGGCGAACTCCGAATGCAAAATGCAGGTGGGGAGTCACGCTGACCGGGTTTCCACAGCTCAGGCGGGTGCCAGACATTTTCTGGCTGATAGGGGTCGCTCAATTCGCAAAATGGCGGCGGCCAGAGCGCTCCTTTTGGAAAGGTCTATACGTAGACTCTCCGCTCCAGCAGAGCTCAGGTGGGAAACAACCTCTTGGTTGTTAATCCTTCGCTCGTTGGAGGGCGTCCGGCACTTGGCAGTCGACGAAACCAAGGTGCCCTTCGAGCAGGGGCGGATCCAGACCTCCATTTTAGGGGGGGGGGGGGGGGGGGGGGGCGGTTCCTCGGTGTAAAACAGTGGGGGGGGAGTGTTTCTATTTTTTGTGGAGTTATCGTTTTTACTAAACTCTGATAACATAAGATTGATATTGAGAACTTTTGTATCGGTTTACCTGTCGTGGATGAACTCTTTGAATTAAAACCTATCGGGTGACCACGCTAGAAATAAGTATCTAGAAAATTGTGGTGGCACTATCCTTTCTGAAACTTGGGCTTCAGACCGACACTACGTGAGCAGTCGATTTAGGGCAGCTTAAAGACATTGCCTTGGCAGACATTCTGGTTGGAGCTAGTGCTCAACTGCTGCGGCAACGGGAAGAGCGGCTTAAATCAATGGAGCAAGCACGTTGCAAACAAGCGACGAAAATGGCCCGGCGGCTTCGACGCTGCTCGCGGCGTCGAAACACTGTTGACGCAGCGAGCGAAACGAACGCTGCCAGGCGAGTTCGTCGATTGTTCGCCGTATATTTGGAATGTCCAGAGCGCAGCACATGCGGCATTGCCAACCAAAACTCGTGTTTTACGTGTTCTGGATGCAACTCGAGAGAACGAAAGCGAATAATTGTTGAATATTTTTGAAAGCATGTTGCAGTTCGTCAACTATAACTTTTAAAGTTAGACAAGACCTTAAACCAGCAATGATCCTTCCAAATTATATTCAATTGCACTTCGCCTGGATACTTTCTGTATGAAAGAAACACTTGTTTCTGGGTAGTTAGCTCATTCGTCAGGGTCGAGAGGACAGCTGCAGAGATATGATAAGGCAGAACGGTTGTCAGGTCGGCGAATCTCAACTGGACTAAAGGCCGATCACGACTGCAGCACGGATGTTTGGGAGCCGGTGTTCACTCGAACGGGCACACGCACTTTCTATGTAATTTATGTATAGTCGCATCTTTGAAAGGGCTCGTTTTCCCCAAGTCCCTAGGTAGGGAATTCGAAGCCGCAGTTGGAAACCAGCAAGCCCTGCCTCTGTTCCGTTCGATACACACATATTCGCTCCTGCAAAGCCGCGCGAAAGCTCTGCCGTCAATCCACAGAAGCCGCGTATAACTCGAAAAGTAAAGACGGCGCCAAGGGGAGACAAGGATTAGTTTGCGCCTTTCCTAAAATATGTCCCGCCACCCTAAGTTGAAACGGCATTGTATACAAATAAATGCCTACGGCGTCGTCTTGAGGACCCCGTGTAAGCAGCCTCCAGCCTTTAGAGTGCTCCTGATCAGGATGACAACCCAACCGAAGTTGGGCTGAGTGCTTTATTTTTTTTCCAGAAAACGGACCGTTTATGCTGGCAGGATGCCTGCATGTCACAGCCGATTGGGGGGAGAGGGGTTGGGAGGATAGGTAAAAGATAAAGAAAGAAAGAAGAAAACAAAACAGTCGCTTGTTATCGACACGCCGTGGCGCGGCGAGCGATGCCGTGATGTCGTCGTAGTGTTCGTAGATCGTGGGCAGCCCTGGGCGTTTACATCACGTCTTTGAGGCCGGTATTAGCCAAGTAGGTGGCCAGCGCACGGAGCGCCCGCTCTGTCCCGGCCCGGGGCAGCCCGGGTCGCAGCAACTCGTTCAGAGTGTCGCTGGGGCAGCCGAGGGCACCGTATGCATGCCCCAAGTTCGCCCGCGCGTCTGAGAAGCGCGGGCAATGGCACATCAGGTGCTCTGCGTCTCCGTGGGCGCCGCAGTGCCCGCAGCTGTCATCGCGGTCGGTCCTCCACCTCGCGCGCCCGGCGGGTGTGAAGCTGGAGCCGGTACGCAGGCGGTGCAGGGCGGCCGCCACGCCCCTCGTCAGCCGCCTGGGGAGCCTGGGAGAAAGCGGTCCGCGCTCGAGCTCGGGCGTTTATCTTTCTTTTATTAGCTTCCCGCCATGAGAAGTCGTACCGCAGGCAGTATGAAGCCCATTAGAGGAAACATCTCCCCCTTCTGGCGCTCGTCGGCTTCTTTCTGTATTCCGCGCTGCGGCGCTGATCCTGAGTGAGGGATAGAGGCGAGGACGAAAGCGGGCTTATGTTTAAGCCAAGGTCGTGGGGAAGTCCGGAGCGTCTAGAGGAGAAGCTCAGACCCAGACTGCCCAGACTACACTGTACCCAGAGCATTTGCTTCCCTTCTCAGTTGAGAAGAAAAGCAATTGGTCAACTGGTTGTACAAGCTGCATCCTGCGTCGATTGCTTATCTTTTTTTCGAGCTAACGAAGAACCCCGGGGGGGGGGGGGGGGGGGGAGGGGGGGGTTGCCTGGCGAGGCGTTTGGGGGTGGCGATCGCCCCCACCGCCCCCCCCCCCCCCCCCCCCCCCCCCCACCTTGGATCCGCCACTGCCTTCGAGAACATTATTCTCACCTTTCTCTAAAGCTAAGTCCTCGATTGTACGAAACCAGTATATTTTTCGAAGCTGTAGAAAAGGTAAGGAAGACATGGTCACGACTAACAGTCAGAGACGACGCCGGAGCTCGACGCCTTGACTCCTGATGCCACGGCAGCCTCTGCGAAAACAGCCGACGAACTTGACTGCCCTGGTTGGAGCATACAATTGGTAAATACAAAGACCGAAATTTATATGTTACACACCATGATCATTGATTTAATCAGAGCTTAGAGCGATGATGTCACTCTATCGGGTGCAGCAATTGGAGTTAGCCGCCGGCGTCCCGGCTGGGTCGACACAAAAGCCGTGGGAAATGCCCCGGGTGCGTTAAGCGGTTAGAAAAGAGGTTGGAATGGACTACCAAATTTCCTCTTGCAGCGTGGCAATCGATTTCATAACTGGGCATGCCGGAAGCATCCCATAGGGCATTTTCGCCCCTTCTGTAAGTACTAGCCTAGGTCGGCTAATGTTGACGCAACCACTACTGCAAAGCAAAAAGGTTTTACGTAAGCAATTTTTGAGATAAAGGGGAAAAATGCACTGCTAAAAATACAATATAATATACCCATAATTAAATGGCTCACACGACAATGTTACGTGATAGTTGGAATGGGGTGAACAGTAATTGCTGTTTGTTTACAGCGTCCCAGCAGTTTGGGGACAATGTTGCAGACCGATGACCGCCCGTATATTCCTCGAGAGTCCCAGCCGCTCTTAAAAGGAAAACAGGTAGCAGCTCCATGGATCCCTTCAATTTATCTCGCTGCAAAATAGGGTATAATGGAAATGCTTAGTAACCTTTCTAGGATCGAGTTGCATAGGCGATGGTGGAAGTAGAACAACTACATATTAGCAACTCACTAGCACAGCCACAGTTTTCATTCACATGATAGCGACCTAGGTAAACAGCAATAAACTCATCGATAACGATTTATTAATCTATACGATCCGCCCTCTTTTGTTCTTTTGAAACTAACTTATTAACTCAAGTTTCTGTCATGCTGCCCGGAATCTTCTGAATGTCCTTGGTGGGTAGGGCGCCATTCAGCCAGTCCGACGCTGGAGCGTGTCAGATTTTAATAATAACTTTGTTTTCGAAATGAATTGGAGGGACAGAAGAAAAAAAGCCTCCAGCGGAGGCTGGATGATCCCGAAGCCCCATACGGTGACGAACGTAACAGCACCAAAAAAAAAAAAAAGCTCCCGCAAGCATATACATAAGAAAGGCAAAAAACTTAATCGGAATTATTATAAACACTTCACAGTAGACACTGTTGTAGCCCTCAAAATAACCTTATACAGTACAAACAAACAAGTAGATAATAGGTAACATAGTAGGCATCGATGAAGAATCACAAGCGCAAATAGAATGAACGGAAATCTTTAGTTGATATGGAGTCTATACAAATTTCATTGCTGGCGAGGTAGTTGGGTCATTTAGGTATAGTGTAACGTAGAGTTTGTGTACCATAGTTTCTCTTGCAGGCGGTAACCTTCCAATATTCCATGTGTCGAATTAAATAGACGTGATCGTTCGGCAATAGCTCGGATAAGTCTGACAAGAAACACGTATTTTTTTGTTCTCGAGTTTTAAGCTGATGCATAATCTATAGTCATAGGGGTTAAATATTTTTTAGCATTCCGAACTTTCGAAACAAACCCTCACTATTGTAATCATAAGGAACATTACAAGTAGTTCTCAATATTCGTTTTTGCAATAAATATAGTTTCTGCAAGTTTGTGAACGTCGTGTTACTCCAAACGAGGCTAAAGTAATTTAAATGGGACTGACACTTTGTGAGTTTCGTACGTAAGCTCCGAAAATTCAATCGATTGCTTTGTCCCTTTTTCTCGAGATCATTCTTTTCTTCAGATGATGCTAGTGTAGTTACTTATATATAATTTCGTGCACGTGCTCAGTGAACGTAAGGCTGCTGGCACTGCTCCGGAACTTCGCCGTTTCATAGCTTCGTTTGCTCGATTGAAAAAAATTAGCGTTAAAAACGTCATTGCAACAGAAATGTTCTGTATGTTTTAACTGTGAAGCGTAAAAAAAAATAAAAAAGAACGTGTACAAATCTTTGTAATGTGAAACTATCATGCTCAAAGAGCGACTTTGTTTCTCTCATTGTTGTGCCGTGCCCGCGGTCACTCTGTGAAATTGCAGTTGATTGCTTCTAAGTGTGTAAGTTGTTAATATGCGGTGACATTGAGCCTAACACGGGACCTACAACTGAAGAGATGCTTCAATCGATAAGGGAGGGTCAAGCCTAAATCAAAGAGGACGTTTTCAATTTAGTTATCAAACAATGCGGTAGCGACAAAGCGATTGCCGAAGTATTATAAAAAATGCAGGTGTCGACAAAGTATACTCGAGTTAAGAGCTAAATCCCATGAGGTCGATGCTCTTAAACAAACTATCACTGTACTCGAGCTGACAATTGTAAAACAAACATCTCGGCTGCCTTATTTGGAAGATCGGAGTCAACTTTCAAATCTTATCATCTTGGGAGTTCCTGACTAATCAGAGGAGACAGAGCGAGATTTGATGGGAAAAGTAATTAATAATACCTTATTTTATTAGGTCAACGGGACGTTACTTGCACTTCTGCAGCGGGAATTCATCGCCTTCATACAAGCGTAGGAAAGCGGGCAATTTTTCTTTACCTTCAGGACTACAATGAAAAAAAAAAAAGAAATCCAGCGAAATAAAAAAAACACAGACTTCAGGGCACAAATATTTACATTCAAAAAGATCATTCCCAAGAGACCATTAACAAAAGGAGGCTACTATGGAACAGTTGAAGCAAAGATATGGTGAACAAAATAAAGGTTTTACTAGGATTGACAAAATTCGATTTGCCAATGATCTGTATGAACCGAACGAATCCACAAATGAGCGTGTAAAGTTATCCCCCTCCAATGAATCGCCTGTCAGTGTTTGACAAGAATTCCGTTCAGTAAACAAACGGCTTCGTCTACTGAATATGAGTGAACAAAGCATCGTCAATAAAACGGACTGGTTCGAATTAGTTATCTCGTATCATGACTCTCATATAGCCATCATTACAGAAACGTGGCTGAATGAAAATCTGTCAGATAATGAATTTTTTCCTGAATCTTAGCAAGTATTTCGTCGGGGACGCCCCTCTTGTTGTGGCGAAATTGCAGTCGTAATCAAATCATCTATTTGTGTAACAAGGTTAGAACAGACTAGTAATAATAAAGGTCCAATTTTACGTCAGGATATCTGGGGCCGAAACGTTATCCTTTTTGTTGAATATAGGCCTCCTTCTGCTTGTCCAGATTTTTTAATATCGACTTTATGATTGTCTATTAAAATATAGAGCTGAATTCATTCTGGTTGGGCATTTTATTCTCTCCATATCGACTCGTTTCAATTATCGAGCCCATGTGATGACGAGATTATTCTTTACATAATGTTCGCATGCAATCTTTCTTAAGTTGTTTTGGAATTTACGCGTGAGCAGGCCTCGAGCCGCTGAATTCTGGACCTTATACTTTTTAGTAGAGCATTCGCTGAATATTCTGTAAGACTTGAAGAAAGTAAGTCTAATCAGAAACTTGTACTATTTGATTGCCATCTGAACCGACCTTTGCCAAAGAAAAAAGTAGTTACCATGGTAAAGGATGTTTCATAGTCTAATTACGAAAGTGTTTCAAATTATCTCGACTACTGCTTCAGCGATTTCGTTGAAGACGATGTGATGTTCCCGTGGGAGAAGTTCAATTTTATATGAAACTATTGCTTAGCGAATTTAGGCCTAGTCGACGTAAATGCACTGGACGAAGGAAACCTTGGACCAACCGAAGTATAATTCACCCTACACGTAAAATAAAAGGTATAAAAAATGTTCAAACTGGGAAAATACATCCCCTATAAGCTGAACTGGCTTGTCAAGTCAAGGAAGCGAGATATACATATTTTTCATACACCCTTTTAAACTTCATGAAACATGATCCTGTAAAGTTCTGGAACTAGTTTTCAGAAAAGGCTAAACCGGTCGACCAGATACATATTAACAACATCATTATCAATGACAAACGCTAAATCGCTAATAAATTTAACCTTTATTTTCAATCTGTGTTCTCGAATACATATTTGAACACTCCAGCGCCACCACTGTAGCTACACTGAAAGCCGATTTTAACTCCTTTCATGGTGTCTTTGTCATGTTATTGAATCTGAATACAAAATCAAGCACTGGGCTTGATAAGATACCGAACGCTTTCCCCCGTAGATATGCCGAATCGATTTCACACATTCTAACAGTAATTTTTCATGCTTCTGTTGGTTCATGTTTGCACCCGTATGACTGGCGGACAGGGCGTGTTGTGCCGATTGATAAAAAAAGCGGTTATTCTGTTGTAAGCAATTTTCGTCCCATTTCTATCACGAGAAACTCATGCTAACTCATGGAACATATGGTTAGTAGTTATATTCGAGATATTTTAGAAGAGAGGAATGTGCTGACTTCTTTTCAACATGGTTTTTGGAGAGGGTATTCCACAATTACGCACTAGTTACAACAGTTCATGACTACGCCGCTACCCTAGGGAAGTCTGGACTGGTCGATATACTTTTTTTTTTTAATTTAGCACTGCTTTCGGCAAGGTCCCGCTTGGTTTAAAATATTTAGTTTAGTTTAAACTATTTAGTTTAAACTAAACTTTAAACTATGATGTTTAAACTGGAACGTCTTGGGCTTTCACTAGAAGTAGTTAATTGAATATTATCATATTTGTTCAATCGTAGCCAGGTTGTTGACGTTGGAGGGTATTTTTCCGGTATCCTCGATGTTTCCTTTGGTGTTCCCCAGGGCAGTGTACTCCGTCCCTTGCTAGTTCTGGTCTATATAAATGATATTGTAGCAGCTGTGAGTACTTACGTTAATACCCGTTTATTTGCAGATGATTGTGTTTTGTTTAAAACCATATCCTGTGTCGATGACCGAAAAATGCTTAATTCTTCTCTTATTCAATTTGACGATTGGTGCAATGAGTGGGAAATGCAACTGAATACTGCGAAAACTGTTCGCTTACGCATGACCAGGAAAATTAAACATTTGGAATTTATGTATCAAGTAAATAATGTTAAAGTAACCGAAGTGAATGAATAAAAATATATTGGAGGGAACCTAACAAGCGATCTACGATCGTCAAGGCATATACAAAATATCAGCTCCTGAGCTTTTCGAAAATTAGGTTTCTTACGACGGAAGTTAAGAAATGCTCCAACCTCCGTTAAACTCCAAGCGTACAACTCCTTGGTAAGGTCAAAAATAGAATATGCTAGTATAATCTAGGATCCGAAGTCGAGAAAATATGCTTCAAATCTTGAAATGATCCAAGGGAGAGCAGTTCGCTTTCACAATCAATACAATCAATTTCACAATAAAATTTCACAACTAGCAGCCTTACTTCGTGGCTTAAAAATGGCATATATTGTTTTCTTAACATTTAATTGAAGTTGATTAGAGGTAAACCAGTTTGATAGCTCGTTGAGCCACGTTTTAGCAGTAACTTCAAGATCAGGTTAAAATGGGCCAGAAAAAAATAAGCTGGTGTCGTCGGCATACAAAAACATTTCAGAACTGTTTGGTATATGCACAATATCATTAATATACTAAATAAGAAAACAGAGGACCTGAAATAGACTCCTGTGGGACCCCATACGAAATTTGTTCTGGCTTGGACCGATATTCATTGAAACACGTATATTGTGAACGACAAGATAGGTAACTACGTACCAAATCTAAAGAAACACCTGGAATTCCATAGAACGGTAGTTTATAAACCAATATATTGTGTTTAAAAAAATTCAAATGCTTTTCTGAAGTCAAGAAATATTCCAGCGGTGAATGTAAATTAAATGCCAAAACACTAAGTGTAACTTACACTGTGAAAGAGAATGAATAACGATCAGCCACGTTTATGAAGCACCAGTTTCCAACCAGTCGAGACGTGCAGCGTGTTTGACGTTTAGATTTTGCTGGCTAAAAGCCGCATCTGCCCGCAATGTTTCTTGAATGACCGGTAAACTGCCGACAACATTGGGCTAATGGCGCAATAGGAATGCAAGCGGAACGCAGATTATGCCTTGAAGAAAACAGTCGCTTGTCATGTGGACCACCAGTTTGAATAATATGTCGCTTATGCAAGTAATTGGCAGTTGCCACATGTTGTGAAACAAAAGTGCATCACCCCAATTTTGGGTGTTGCGAACGCACAGTACGGTCATTTAGAGGGCTGCTCTTAGACGCCCGTTTCTGGCTTGAGCGGCGTGGTCGTCACCGTCAGGTGTGACGTCACGAGGGTCACAAATGACATCATGAGTGACATCTCGAGGGACGTCACGAAGGTCACTCGTGAGGGTAACCACGAAGGTCATGACAGTCACAGGGGAGGTCACGTGAAGGTCACGACCTTCACGTGACCTTTACTCGTGAGGCCTTTACGAGTGACGTCAGGGGGTCATCAGGGTCCAGGACCAACTTAAATGAGGGGGAGGCCAGTCTGCTGAACGGTGGCTTAGCGCCGGCTTGGAAGGACGCGCACTCCTCACGAACGCTCGTGGTGGCGCTCGAAGACCCCTCCTCGCCCCCCCCCCCCCCCCCCTTTGAAGTAACTGTACAGGCTCTGCTTGCATATTATCGTGTTCCTTTTCCTTTCGCCGCCAACTCCGTATTGGCGGAGAAGCGGTCACGGGCACCAAGCTGGATCCGAAGTTCGTGCGGGAAAGCGACCTTGCAGGCACCGAGTGTCGGGCGGATCACGTTTCTAGCTTCGCGTTTGCGAAATATACATCCTACACCAAAATAGAACGAACTGGAAGGTTCCTTGGCCATTCAACATTATGTGTAGCCACTCGATACAGTATAATCGCGTAGTTTTATAGCGCGAGCGATGTTTTAAAACATGTTTTCAAAGTGTGGGAAGAAGACGACACGGAGGACGATCGCGCAGCACGCGCATCCGGGCCTCTTGCAGAAGCGACGGTCGCTTCCCGCAGTGCGGCCTTGGATCCAACATGGCCGTCCTGGAAGTGCCATTGCGGTACTCTGCTGCGGTGCATATACATTTACTCTAGCTCCCCTCCCCTTCCCTACCGGATCCAGCCCGGGAAGCCTTGGGTAACACCCAAGTAACCGAACCGAGGTGGTTACGCCGTTGGAATCTGTGTGTTACGATACGAAAATTTAAGTGTCGACTCGAACCGCGGGTAAATGGTACACTGTTGCTTGCCGCTGGATTATCATTTTGAGGAATTTCTATTATTGAGTGTCGGCGAAGTATATATAAAAAAAAAAAAATCTCGAGAGTGGGTAAGTGCCAATTTTTTTTTTATCTCAGTCATCTGGGACAGTAAGAATAATAGAGTCATATTGTATTCGAAGAAAAAAAGGCACTCAAGGCCAGTTTCAATATTTCCTCTTTTTTTTTCTCTCTTTTAAAGGAGAAAATGACTCGCAGTGGCGCTTAAGTGATAGCGGGGCCACTGTCCTGTGCTCGCTGCATTTTACATGAGATGACTATAAAGAAATGTGAATATAAAAAGCTGAAAACCACAGCGATGCAAACGGTGTTCTGTGTTTGAGATTTATCCCATCGACAAACAGAGCAATTCAATGCAGACTAGAAAACCCCCGGCGACACCCGCCGCACAAATGAAGAAGGTATGAATTAATTTTATTTTTGAGTGCAACTCATCTTTCAGAGTATTTGTAATAGTTACACATGGCGACACATGAATTTTATCGGCTACTGACGGCGAGCCCGGTGAACGAGAAAAATGCTGCCTCGAAGGGGCCGAGGTGGAGCCGGTGGACCTTTCATATGTTTGCCCAGGAACACATTCCTTGAGCATGTGAACAGCCGGAAGAGAACGACACCGTCGATCCGCGTATTTCTAACATCCGAGACTCGCGAAGCCTTGGCAGTCACGACGTTGTCTACTGTATTGTGCACTCGTCACCTCTTGAACCAGGGCTTCAAGTACGTTTTAACGTTTAAGTTCACTTCAGACAGCGTAGAGTCGCCCTTTCCCGCCGAGAGGCAGCGGAGCGTATTCAACGACCGAACGGATGCCTAAGGCATCCGTTCGGTCTCTTGTCTCTTGTCTTGTCTTGTCTCTGCAACAAATTATCATCATCATCATCATCATCCTCATTTATTAGCTTGAAGAATCTTACGGGCATTACACAAGGGAGCGGCACTTAAGACTGAGAGTTCGATATCGGTGCGCTACTGCAAAAGCCAGGACTGCAGCCTGCTGCTTCGCCGCCAAATATAAAGAAGATTTTGCAACCCTTCTTAAAGAAACTTCAGACGTTCGCAAATAATCTTTTATAAAAAGTTAGAACTAGCGAAAAACGCAAAACGATTTTTTTTAATGTTTTTCCAGCTCCAGGACTGCAAATCAACACGCTGGCACTCATCGGAGGTTTTCTCGTGAGGGCGGCTGAAGACAACACTGCCTGCGACAGGTGCTCGCACCAGCTCAAGTCCCATCCACACATCAGCTCAACCGCAACAATTGCAATCGAACGCAACCTGGACCGTGGGGTACTGCGCTATCCCAGACCCCCCTTCGTCAACTTTCTAAAAACGCTTGAGAGCGCAGTCAATTCTTCCCAGACGGGGTTATTAGCAGCGAGGAAGCCACTGCTGACGTTTACTAAAGGGGTTCTCCTGGCAATTGTGAGCAACCCGCTATTAGCCTGTGTAGTCAACGACTCACGAGATCACAGAACCGCCCTGACTATAGTCAGGGCGGTTCTGTGAACTTTCTGACTATAGTCAGGCCTCGTGAACTTTCTGACGATGAGTGTATACACTCATCGTCAGAAAGTTCACGAGGCCTTTCCTAACGAACATTGCATCAAACATGATGGAGGAGCCACGGGCGAAGTAGGTCATAAAAAAGGAGACCGACTTGCAGAAAGGTGTTGAAGGTGCAGGACTTCTATGAGAAGCATATATAGCATTTGTTTTACAATTAGGGTAAACAAATGCTGTATACACCTATTTATTATTGTGCGAATCCAATAAAAAAAGCTTTTTACGCACAGAAGCTGCACCACTGTTAAATAATTTTAGGCTTTAATAGGCGTTTGTAAGAAAAAATACAGGTTTCATTGTCACACTGTGAATCGCGCAGCCTACCCCATTCAAAACGATGGGAGAGAGGTGGGAGGGGGGGGGGGGGGGCTTTGTGCGCGGTTTCGTAGCCGGAAAGACAGCTAGAGCTTCTGGTGCTCTCCCATAAGAGGGGCGTGCGATTCACAGGTCTCCCCTCTGTTCAAGATGGTCCTGCTAGGGTCAACGTTGTTAGATTAGCTCAGTTAAGGAACTGATCATAAACTGCATGCACTAGCAATACCCCCCCCCCCTACCCTCACTCACAACGACTCTCCTCTCGTTGTTCTATGCGCCGGACGGCTGCTTTGGTACATGCAGTTTATTCTATGAAATACATATGTTTCGAAGCGCAGCGTCTAGATGGCGTTCCAACATACTCTGTAGAACACACATTTCGTAAACAAAAATCTAAATGGCGCTTCGAACGACGGGAGGCGGACTGAAGTGAGTGAGGGGGAGGGGGGGGATACCCCATGCCGCGGGAGTTCCACAACTGAGGTAGTCTAGTAACGTTGACTAGGGTCACGAGTGACGTCACGAGGGAGGAGGGAGGGAAGGGGGAGGAGGAGGGGAGGAGAATTAGACGAGGAGAAGGGGGAGAGAGAGGGAGAGGAGGGGAGAAAGGGGACTGAGGAGAGGAAGGGGCGTACCCTCCTCTCCGTAACCTCCCCTGCTCCTTCTCAAGAGCTGCGCTTAAATTCTGCATTACAGGGAATGGTAAACGTCTTTCATTTTTTTACAGCTTCTCTTCGACATCATTATTGTGTCAAGTGCACTATAGAAGGCTCTGATAATTTCTAGTAGATGTAAAGCAACACCCACTATACAAAAACAGATTAGCTACACTTCGTCTCACCCTACGATGAACTAAAGGCAGAAGCTACGAACTGCCAGATCCAATCACGAGCCACTTCGACATTGCGTGGTATTTCGCTTCGATGTACGTATCGGTGCCCGCGGCTCGGATCACTGATGGGAACGGGCGGACAGTGGTTCGGATCGAGCAATGAGTGACTCAACGATTTTACATTGCAAAGGAAGCCACGACGTACTGGCTCTTTGCAGCGTCGAGGCTATAAAAATGACGCAGCGTTTTTGGATACGGTGCATTATTCGTCCAAAGCTAACCAATGCTACGCGTGTCATAGTTTAGCGTGGAACGTGATTGGACCTGGCGGCCGGTGGCTTTGGCCTTTAGTCCATCGCAGGATGAGATGAAGTATAGTTGCGCTGGCGCCACATTGGCTCTGCCGGCAAAAATAATTGTCGCTTAACATTCTCCAAGAAAAGAAAAAAAAGGCGCCGTCAACACTGAAGTTTTAGTGAGAGTGCGTGATGGACAGGACAAAGCTAGAAGCAGACAGACGTTCTGCAACGGTGCTAAAGCTGATGGAGAATGACAAGCAAAAGAAGACGTGGATTTGATGGATGTACACGTGAAGACGAAAAAGCGCGAAAAAGTCATGAGTGATAGCTAGTGACTGTGCCATAATTAACCGTCATTTTAACCCGCAGCGATCTGGTCGCAGTCCTTGATGTCCCGGAATATCTCGTGCCAAAACCCGGGATCATCCAGGCGCCTGACAAAATAGAAGTGACAGACTTACCTGACATGAAAAGCAACTAACGGAACAATAGAGACAACCACTCAACCTCCGAACATGGACCGACTGAAAAGAAAGGAAACCGTCGTCCAGGTAGTGGTGACCAGAACCGCCAACGATTTGTCAGCGCCGCTAGCTTCCTCGGACGCAACCGTTGGTGAACTGACAGAAAATGTGAATGTCCTTAAAATGAAAAAAAAAAAAATTCAGCTGAAAGAAGTAGACAGAAATTGAAGATGGTGTTGCCATTGATCACCTTGAAGAAGAGTTGGAAGGCATGTAGACGTATGGGATGTCTATCTACTGTTCGAAAACAAGAGCTATACTTAGGATCCAGCACTGGAGACCCATAATATCGCACTGCATATTATGGGCAGGTCCCAACATCAAGACCAAACTCATCAAAGGTCAAGGGTTATAGCGGTCAAGTTTCCAATGTTTGAAATCAAGAGGTTTGAGGGGAGTGTTCAACACTGAAAACCTTTCTGGGATCAGCTCAAAGAATCAATACTTAAGAATTCTGATATTTGAACCGTTGAGCACTTAGATATCTAACAACATACTTATCAGGGAAAACAGACAGCAGCATCCGAATATTGTCGATAAATGAGAACAATTCTGACATCGCTGTGTGCCTTTTAAAGGGCATGTTTGGCAGCCTCAATTGATCATTGACAACCACATGACGCACTTGTTGAATCTTAGACACGTCATGGCACCAAGCGATGCCGTGGCTTTGAGAAAGATATATGACGACGTCACCGTAAATGTACGCAGTTTACAGGCACTCGGCGTGAAGGTCGAAGAGTACAGCGTTCTGCTTCATGCTGCCATACAAAAGTGACTTCCAAGTGACCTCATTCTTCGTTACTGCCAGCAAAAGGCCACCGACATCCTTTACTACCTCGGACAATCTGAAAATGTGACTGAAATTTTTGAAGCGTGCTGTGGAAAATAGAGAGCGTGGTCTTGATCTAAGAAGCAATAAAGCTCCCGATATAAAGGTGAAGGAGGCATGCGAAGAATACTTAACCGCGCAAACATTATGTCACTCTATCTGCAGCAGTGCTGGCCACCAGAATGGACAGTCAAAATGATGAGGTTTGTTCTGCGGCACACGGGGGCACTCAATTGACCAATGCGACATATGGTTACATCAGCGAAAAAATGGAAATACTGAAAAAAAGGTGGCTGATCTTTCAGATGCTGCACGGGATTGTCGCAACACATTGTCGCAACACTTCAAACACCAAAGGAACTTCAGTTCTAGCGGTGTTTTACCTGTAAACTTTTTAGGCGTTTGCTCTGCGTATTTTTTTTTCTTTTTCTTCTATTTATTTTTTTTTTATTTAGTTTTTTTTTTGGTGTATAGACAGTTTTTTTTACCTGGCAAGTATTTTGTTTATGGCTGAAGTTAAAATAATTTTTATTTCGATTTCTAAAACTAAATATGCTCTTCGTAGCAGCAGTGACTTAATGTTTTTTTCTTTCCTTTATTCGTTTTCACTTCCACCTTGTCGTTCTATAGATGATCTATTAAATTTGACACTTGTAAGTAAGCGCTCTGTCCTGTCCCCTCCTTCTCTTCTTAGTCCTTTGCGCTTTTAAAACCACCGTCTAGGTATTCAACCAACTAGCCCCCCAATTAAATCTGATGCAATTTCTTTCTTCTGCAATGGGCCCTTTTTCTTGTATTTCCCCTGTGGACTCTATTTCTATTTACATCAGTGTGATCGCCAACACAACCTGCAAAGCAAGATTCTATTCTGCCGCCATCAGACATGGTGCGGTTCCATCGGACTTGGTTGGGTTGTTTGGCTTTGCAAGACCTTCTCAACATCATGCAAAAAGAATATGCAAGATCGTCCGCTCCGAGACGTGGAGGCAGGTCCGATACTTCAGAACTTGCCTCTGGGTTTTTGCGGGTTGTGGAGACCCCGGTGGCGGCCAAGGACGAAGGTACAAAGCCTTCCTTGACAGAGCAAGTAACGAGACGGAATTCCTATGGTCTTCATACATTCCGCATATAAAAAGTCTCCGTGCCCAAAATAACCAACGCAAGGAAGAATACGTAATCTTGTTGGGGGATGTTACAATAGCTGCAGATATAGGCAAGATACTCGAAAAAGGTTCAAAGTTTTGCACACCACCAAAAATGCAGGGCGTACAGCTGGTGTCTAAGATACACGACATAGCGTCTAAGGCCCAAGAAGCTCATAGAATTCGATGTGTGGACGATTGTGTTGACGTGCTGCTACAGACTGGTCACGTTAATGACAAGAATATGAGAATTCCTACTAGTGTCAATTATTTGAAAACGAATGACCTAAGACTTCTAGTTTCTAATAAAGAAAAAGGTTTCGTTGTCCTTCCTAGGTCACTCCACTTCGAAAAAGCAGGGCGGGCAATAGAAAAAAGCTTTAAACAGTTGCATGATTTCAAAACCAAGAGTGTGAAGGCAAAGGCGCTTCAACTGTACCACAGACTTGAGTTGGAGCAATCAAGAAAGAAAATCACGGCTACAAAAAAGGACCATTTGAATATGTTCTTCACAGCAAAAACACGCAAGGACGAATGTCCTTTTCGAGTTGTGGTCACTGAGAAAGGGTCTTGGCAGGGTTTAATGTCACGGTTCCTCTTAAGCCATTGGTCGAATCTCCAGCTGAATGACCCATTTCTAATAACAAACTCAGAGGAACTTATTAGGTATCTGCAACTAAATGCAATGACAGTGCGCTTTGGGTTCTCACTTGATGTGGAGGATCTACTTTACTCAATGCCACACAACAGATTATTTTCAGCAGTAAGTGAATGTATTGAAGCCAAGGGAACTATTTCATTTCAAAACAAGTGCGGCATTCCGGTAGAGTCCTTCTTAGAACTTTTAAAGTTCTACCTTTCTGCTACAGTCGTCACTTTTCAAGGCAATTCTTCCCTACAAAAGAAAGGTATCTGTATAGGCTCTTGTGTGGCACCTATATTATGTGATATTTACTGGTCCCAATGTGATCGGGCAATCGACATTACACTTTCCAACATCCATGTATCTCATATTTTTCGATATGTTGATGATTACCTCGTTCTCCTCCAACATCGCCCATGTGAGAATGAGACGTAAATATTCGACATCATCCGACCTAACTTTTTAGAAAATGGTCAGGGTCTCAAGTTCACCCGAGAGTCGCCAGTGAACTGCATACTTCAACTTGTAGATCTAAGAATAGTGTTCTCTGACAACCACGCTTGCTGGATGTGTTCCCCTCGATCGAAGAAAGGTCGTTTTCAGTATGATGCGGCTCATTCCAAAATTATTAAAAGAGGAATTGCAAAAAATTGCCTGAATACAGCTCTTAAAAAATCTTGCGTACACTCAGCGGGGGAAAGCTTCGATGCTCAAGTACAAAGACTGAAAGCGTCTGGATATCCGAGTTCGATAATATATGACGTCGCCAAATCCTTGATGACCTCAAATAAAAAACGTGACACTGAAAAGCACAAGAAACACCGACCGACTGTTCTGTCATATATACACCGCTTGTCCCACAACTTGAAGAGAACAGCCGCGAAGTTTCAAGTCCAAGTCGTGCTTTCAGCTCCGGGCAAACTAAAAAGGCTCTGCCCTAAGATCAATTGCCAACAGCATCAACAGGCACAGTGCAGTCTAAACCATCGACTCAAGTATGGAGACTGTCAAAGTGGAGTGGTATATCAAATACCATTTACTTGCGGCAAAGTCTATGTAGGTCAGTCGGAACGATGTATCAATATGAGATTTAGAGAGCATGCCCAAACGTTGAAATCAGCACCATCGGGAAATCTTGCGGTGCATGTCAGAGACTGCAAATGCACACCAACATTCAACCAGACTAAAGTTCTGAAGCGGTTCCGTGATAAAAACACTAGAGAACTCAACGAGGCTCAAGTCATCCTCACCAGTGGCGACAGGTGTATAAGCGCGACATCAGTTACCCTAACACAAAAAGAACTTGAGTTCCTTCGGTGCTTCCCCTGAAGACTTGAAACACCAAAGGAATTTCAGTTCTAGCGGTGTTTTACCTGAAGACTTTCTAGGCGTTTGCTCTGCGTATTTTTTTCCTTTTTTCTTTTTCTTCCATTTATTTTTTTATTTATTTATTCTTTTTGGTGTATAGACAGTTTTTTTTTTTACGTGGCAAGTACATTGTTTATTTCTGAAGTTAAAATAATTTTTATTTTGAATTCTAAAACTAAATATGCTCTTCGTAGCAGCAGTGACTTATTTATCTTCTTTTCTTCTTTTTCACTTCCACCTTGTCGTTATCTAGATGATCTATTAAATTTGTCAGTTGTAAGTGCTCTGTCCTGTCTCCTCCTTCTTTACTTAATCCTTTGCGCTTTTAAAACCACCCTCTAGATGTTCAACCAGCTAGCCCCCCAATTAATTATGAAGAGAATACTGCCATTGCGCAATTGTTAAAAACCATATTTGTTTTTTTAGATTACTCGAGAAAGGTGTCCTTTACTGAAACTATAAATTTTTTAATTTTTTTTTTTATTCTGCTAGGTTTTTATATTCATGCTGCAAAACTTCTACAATTGACAAGTTCGTGCTTTTCCTTATATATCCAATTAGGACGACCCATACACAACGCAGTGCCATAAATGCTTGCTTGTTCCTGGATCGCCAGCAAATAAATAAACAAACTTGTTCTGGTCGATGCACAAAAAACAAAAATGCCGTTCTGAATTCATGGACTTCCTTGTGTCGTGATTCACTTCGGTTACAAGTATGTTGCTTTGATCTCGTCAATATGCCACGTAAATCATATGATATCTGAGTTACATAAATATTATCTACAAGTACAAAATATTTGTACATGCAATAATTTCTCCACATAGTTGCTAAAACGACCTCTTCTAAAGCTGTTTAACGCGGGTATTAGTGCTGCGAGCACTTTTCAAAAGCACCTTTTTCTATATCCAATGTACACGCTTCAAAAGTCAAGAATGTTTCATGCGACAGCTCCCTATTTTATGAACGGAAATGCGTATTAAGCAAAATAAAAGTGCTCAAAGGGTGGCGCCTGTTTCTGTAAAACAACGCTTACAGCCACAGGGAAATTTATATTTTAGTTTAGGAATTAGGTTAAAGAAACTTTCTGCAAGGTAAGTACCGTGTTCGCTCAATCCGGGGCAACTGGTCCGGATTAAGCCTTTGCTCTAGATCAGCGAAAATGGATGGAATTGATGTTCGAAATTCCGCATCTGCCGCATTTGCCTGATGTGGAATCCTCGAATTTCTGCTTGTTCACGAAACTGCAAACATTCCTGGTTCGAAAGAGCTTTCGGACAAACCAAGAGGTGAATGAGGTTTTCAACGGATAATTTTGGAGCCATCGAAGGAAATCACTACGCGGAGGCAATTGAGAAGCTGGAGAAAAGCCCAGCCTGTTGAACCCCGAGGAGATTGTTTGATAAAATAAGATATAGCGTGAATCAGATTTATTTTGATTTCATGGTCCTTTCGAAAACTCTTCAACCTACCTTTGAACAGAATAAAACCAAAAAAGAAAAACAGCACTTTTTTTTTTAAAGGTGTTGTTGTTCGGCACTTTGCGTTTACATAATAAATATATAGTCACCACAAAATCGAATGTTTGAAGTCTGTGTTTCTTAAAATTGGTAAGTTCCAGATTGCCAGATTGTAAGAAAAAAAAAGCGTAAACGGAGGGTCTACGTTTTTTGTTTGTTTGTTTTTTCTAAAAATTTGGCAAGCTGGAACTTTAGTCAGCGGACTGCCGCAATATATTGTATCCTGCATTACAGGCTGTTAACAATAATTGCATTTGTTTAAAGGATTCTGCTTGATATCTGGGCACCTAAATTCTTCGACGAATTCCAAATACGTCATAGATGATTTTCAGGTCTCTCAGGTTTCGACGTATGCATCCTTCAGGCCAAATGGCCCAAGCAAGAGGGGCAAACTAATCTGGGAATAAACAATAGAAACCAAATATTCACCACTGGGTCACGAGCTCAAACGATCTGAGCACCCCGAAAAGTATACATAACCATGCGCAATACATGAGCACGGAGCTCTAAGTACCCGTAATCAGAACAAAAAAGGAAGAAAAAGTGACCACATCAGCACCAACGCGCATAATTTATGTGCTAACGTATATATAATGAGTTTTCATATTATTATGCACTTATTTAATTTTGAGCTATACAGATTGTACACGGGGGAGAAATGTTAACGAGATACAATGATGTCTCGTTAATACGGAAACCTTTGTTTCCGTAAAAAATCGTTCATAATTTGAGTTGTCCATAATAACGTGACAAAAATGCATGCAGTTCCACAGTTTGTCCCCGAAAGTGATGTCCATATTAACGGGGTTCATATTAACAAGACATGACTGTATTTACTTTAGTTTATGCAGATTTTTTTTTTTAAATACGGTTAGGCAATATATTATAGGAAAAGACTTCCATCTCAATAGTGGTTTATTCTGATAACGAACGTACAATGCGTAGATTTATAAAGTTGTCCCCCGGGGTAAAGATAGGGGTGAAGGAATATTCATCAAAATGTGCTGTTTGCTTTTTATCTGACTCGTTAAAAACGGAAGAGATAGCTGTGTCATAAAACTCTACGCCGTAAACAAGGGCTATATTTTAAGGTAATTGTGTAGTACCTATTAAAATGCAGAATAATGCCTGTCGAAAACAGCAACGTTCGCTGCAGTGAGTCTCAATTGACATATTTTATCTATGTCATCCTTGGGGAAGAACAGGGTAGACATTTATGTTGATGCCTTTATATTGTCGCGAATCATTAAAAACGCCAATTTCACAATTCTACTCTGTTGGGAGTGTTTAAGTTACGCGAATCCAGGGAATTTCGTACGTGCCAAGCATAAACGAATATATGATGAGAAAAATTACTCCGCAAACCAGCCGTCTCATTTTCCGCGATATACATTGGTTATTTTTCCCTAGCTTATAAGCATTCACGTTATAATTGCTTGACTAGATTTGAATAAATATATTCTGCACACAACAAGAGACCCGAAGAACGCCCAAAATGGTAGTATGCATAATACATTTTCGTTATTCCGACAAAATAGTATAAAATGAAGAGACGACCGCACATTTCTGAACTTCTTTACCCAACGACGAGGTAAGGATTTTAGAGTCTAGAAATTGTTTTTTTCTAAATAACGAGTGAGCCGTATATGGTAGCTACAGCGTTTACACACAGAAACCCAAACACACACACACATTGTTGTACGTGTTGTTTTTGTTTTTATGTAAAATTTGCCGCTAACGAAAATGTTAACTTTTCTGTTCCTACATTAACTGATTCCGTAAGAAGAAAAAAGAAAGGCAAACACCACTTTCAGATTCAACTTTTTCTAGCTACATCGGCTTCGCTATGCTGTTGACTAATTGTAATACGGCAAAGCAGGTCCATGACTCAAGAGTCTACGAGACAAACTGGCTCTTGAGAAGTATGCCAATTAAAAATTCCACTTCAAAAGTGTAAAGCCGCAAGGTAAATCCCTGAACTCTAAACTCGAAACACGAGGCTATGAACCTTTCGAAGGTGTGGCGAAATTTTTAAATAAAAGAAAACATTGTTAGAAAGCAGTAGCTAAAAAAATAATGTTATTGGCATGTCGCTTGTGTCACCTTTGCTGTGCAACGTCTGGGATCCTATAGAGTATAACTGTAAGCCAGTCATTCGCACTGTTATTCTTTCTCGAATGTTCCTGATGAAACTTTACTGACCATTAGACTTTTTGTACTATAGGGCGTTTTCAAATAAGATCGAACAACCATGTCCGGTAAACAGTTTGAATTTTGATTAAAAAATAAATTTTGCTTGCTCCATGCCCAGAAGGATGGAACCAATCCTTGTTTTGGAAAAAAAATGTTTGCGAAAACAATTTGTAAGTACCCTCTGTCACCTGCGCGTTTTGCGTGTCTCGCAATGTTGGCAATTTGGGCGGCTTACCCCACAAACGTTTCTGGCTACGGGACAAAAAATATTTACTGACAAATTAGGCATAAGACGGATTGACGAAAAGTATTAATCACCGAGTATTAGGGTTCTTATCTTGAGAAACAAATTCACAAACACGGCAAATTGCCCCCTAACGCTCTGGATTAAATATTTTTCTCCGTAGCTATAAACGCAGAAGTTTATACAGGGCAATACACTGTCTTTGCCAGTGTATTGCCCTGTATATAGTTCATCTTTGTATGAAATATTGTTGTCCTGGATAGTCTGAAAAATTAGAATTGTTCCCACAGAGGCATTTAAATAAATATGCATGATTTCGAAAATCATTTAAAAAGGCCATCTTTATTATTCATTAAACTCTCCATAATTAATGTTTCAATCTATGTACAACGTAATCTGCAAAAACATAATGCAACGTTTGTGAGGCTTTGTAGTTATAACGCGAAAAATATGGCCGAATTTTTTTTACGATTTGCGTCAAACCGTGACTTTGGAGTTTACAAAAGAGAAACTGTTTTTGCCTGAGGTTTAATATTTTTCTGTGCAGAGGCTGTACATGAAATAAAAGGGGGTAAACATGTATTATGGATTACAAAGCAATTCACAGCTTTATGAATCCAGATCTTAAAAGACTGAAAATTCAAATTTTTAACATGATTTTGACGCATTGTTTCAATATTCCCATAAATAGTTATTAAAATTGAAAACGACAACCTTTCTAAAAAATACACTGAAATGAAGACATGTTACGGATTTTCCAGTAAGTAGAAAATCTGTTTAAAAAGAAGATAAGCTTAGTTTTTTTTTTATACTTTTCACAGATCTGGTCTCATAATCTGTCCTATCAGGCTCCTCAAATGCTTTGCAATATTTTTCTACCTTTGATTTCACCGAGCGCTAAATATACAGAATTGCCGCAACGGGAGTAGAGAAAAATAAGACGTCGCCGATTTCAAACAAGGGCAAGAAAGGGGTCGGAAAATGTAGGAAGTCTGTGAAGAGAAAGCACTCTGACAGGAGTTCGTGAAAAATAAGAATTCATAAAAAGGCTTATAGGTGAGTTTGAAGCAGAAGTCAATAATTTAAATACAGGTTTCTCGGATCAGTGAATTTCGGAGCCTACCCTTCGTACGGAGACTGGGCTGCTGACCACCAGGTTTACCTAGTGATAAGAAAGAACACATGTTTAAAGTGGTACAATTGAAACGAGTTTAATGAAACAAGGGCCTGTGCGCACGTTCGGCGCTTTCCGCGTGCATTCTTTCTGCCAAACGCTGACCTGAGTCGGTCACGGCGCTCTCCTGGCCCTCCGAAGAGGAACATTTTGTTCCCGTTTTGCCTGTACCGATCACTGTTCGTTTATGTTCAGTGGCACCGCAAGCTCCCGACCTCGATCTGCTTTTCGCAGCCATAGGAGACTTCACCTTCAAAGATATATCTTTTCTACGTCTACTGTTCTTGCTAAAGCAGCTGCCCCTTACAATGCCAAATATGACAGGACTGAATTTCACGTACAACAGAAACAGAGTCACACTCCTTTGTTTTCCTGTCCCTGAACGCTTTGACGTCAGCTTTCGGGAAATGGACTAGTTTCACGTTTAGTCATCAGTGGAGCAACCGTCTCTGACGGCGACTTGATCACCGACGTGTTGGGCCGTCGGAGGTTGTACAACTTTGCCAGGTGCTTGACAGGACCCCCGTTTTATCGCAAGCACGGTTGCCATGTCCAGTGGTGGAAAAAAATACACTTCGCTGGCGTGTACTTGTTGCTCTGCAGCTCGTGTAGTTGGTTGTTGTTCTTAAAGTGGCAAGCTGCACCATCACTCACGTAGGTCACATGAGCATACCCAAATTGGATTTCACTGTTCTCCAAACCGTTGTCATATAAATTAAGTTACCAACAATCTCAATCAATCGCAATTTTTATTTTGTTACGTTGTGCGGTTTCCTACGGCGGCGTATCTATTGGCGCCCACAGGCGGCGTAGGTTCAGGATCCGCGGCGTCCTACCTCCTATATCATCTTCCCGCCAATGTTTGCAGGCTGATCTGTGTGCAAAGTCTCTCCGGTTGCTTTCTTTACGTCGCGTAGACGGAAACGCTACACGCCGGCTTTTGAAACAGACACCGCGAAATATGTTACAGGGTGGCGCCTCCAGTGGCGTACCAACTTGCTTTTGTCTGTAAGAGGGGGGGGGGCAAAGCAGCCCCCCCCCCCCCTTCCCCTTAATGACCGGGGCCCGTGTGCTTGGTATCCCTTTGCCACCGCCGGCCAGTGTTAGCCCTTCCCAGTGTCGGCTGTTCCAGGGGGGGGGGGGGGGGGGGGGGAGCGAGTAAGGAGGCAAAACATATGGTTTGCCTTCTTACTCTGGGAACTGGGGGAGGCAAGCGCTCTTTGCTCGCCCTCCCCCGTTTGGCACGCACTTGGGCGCCTCTCGATCGCTCCGGCCCATAGACATTTTTGGGTCGGTTGTATGAAAATGTATTAGGAATTTTCTCTTCAAAACTACCGTCCACCCTTGCGCTGTAAATTTGTCGTTTCCTGATCACACCGTTGCATTTATACTCATTTTAGTAATGAAATTGGGAACAACGCGTATGTGCAAGCCCCTTCTATGGCAATGGCGTTAGCGTCAATTCGATCAGATTTCTCATTTTACAACTTCGAAGCCAGACAAATACTGCATGATAATTTTGCAGAGACTGTTAGTATATATTATGAACGTCAATTTCTGAGAGTGTAGAGAATATTAAAGACGGCCTTTTTTTTAATGATTTTAAAAATGATGCCTAATTCGTTCATTTCCCCTGTATGAGCAATTCCTGTACATTTCTGCGCTAACCAAAACAACAATATTTAATGCAAAGAGGAGCTATATATAGGGCAACACGCTGGCTAAGTTCGAAAGCTTTAGCTTCTCTAGATACAGGAAAAAAATCTTTAATTCAGAGCGTAATTGCGCATTCTGCCGTGTTTGCGATTTTTTTTCTCAAAATAATGACCCTAATACTCGGTGATTAATACTTTTCGTCAATCCTTCCTGTGCCCAATTTGTCAATAAATAGTTCTAGAGTCGTAGCCAAAACAGGTTTTTCGGGGAAGCCGCCTGAAATACCAACATCGCGCGCTACGCAAAATGTGCACGTGACTGAGAGGGTGCTTACAAATGTTTTTCCCAAAGACAGTTTTTTTTTTCCAAAACAAGGATTGGTTTTATTCTTTCGGGCATGGAGCAACCAAAATATTTTTTTTATCAAATTAGAAATGATCATCGGACATGGTTTTTCCATCTTTTCTGATAACGCCCTATTGCTTTTATAATTTGAACGCTGGGTTTCGGTAACAAAATATGCCATCCCCAATTAATATACAATTTATAATATTGATGAATGAATGGTTCTCTACCAACGCGCTGGACCCAAAATGCAACGGTCACGACGTATTATACAGGGAGTGCGCGCCACTTCCAGCCGCCATGACAGGGGGATCGAAATACTTCCTGTTCTGTTATGTTTACCTCGTGTTTAAGAGCGTAGGCGGGGACTCTTGGTTCCCTAGCGAGGAGTTGCGTGAAAGATACGTTCTAGAAACGCTCCAGTGTCGTGCTTTTAAGTTGACCATGCGTACGGGCACGCCATTGCGCACAACGATGCCCATCGTTGCGCGCAAAAGGCACCAATGCCCACAAATGTATCACTATGGTACGACTTTTCAGGTCCCTTAAAGGGTAACACCACTCAATTCCAGAAATTTTGGGCTTATTTGCATTTCCATTTCCCAAACCACTACTAAACAGCTCTACGTCTCCGGATTCGCGAAATGTGGAATATTGCTTGTGTAATCTTAATTTAAACATCAGCAGACACCGAAACCAAAACTTCGGTTGCGTCAGGCAACATTGGTCTCGTGTCGTCAGAGTCATGGCCACGTCACGTCGAACCACGTGATCTTGTGACGCTCATGGGGGCGAGGTACAGCACACGTGACGCGGTCAGGCCACTTCGGATTGTGGAAAAAGTCACGGCCCGGTGGAGAGGAGGAATGGGAGAACACAAAAGAGGAGAGGGCAGCGGAGAAACTCGACATGGGTAACAAGTTGGGACTAGGGTCACTGTCGGTTACTAGTTGCGACGGGTCGGGGGAAGCGAGTCCGAGTGCAAAGACGCGCCGAGAAAAGTGCCAGGGAGAGCGCTAGAGATAGCGCGGGAAACAACGCACCAGAGAAGCACCGCGGAAAGGCCACCCGTTGGCGTCAGCGTCCCAGGCTCCCGAGCCCTGAGAAACCCGGATCGCCTCAACCGCAAGGCCATTCGCTAGCGTCAGCGCTTCAAGCCCCAGAACCCTCTGAGCCCGACCAGAGAAGCACAACGGCCACCCGCTGGCGTATGCGCCACAGGCCCCCGAACCCTCTGAGCCCTGTGGAGCTTGGATCTCCTCAATCGCAAGCCCCTCCGCTTGAGTCAGCGCTCCAAGCCCCTGAACCCTGTGAGCCCCGGTTCCAACTGGCCCACGCACCAGCACAGTGACGGAAAGCCCGGGACACCACCCATTCAGAACGCCACGGCCGTCGGTGAGCTGCGGGGGGCACCAGCACCGACTCCTATTATTAGTAAACAGTAAATATCGTTTTCGCCTCGTCTCTCCTCACTTCAGCGTGGGCCCACCACAGCGCGCCTATGCCTTCCCTACGGAGGTCGTCACAGCCTCCTCTGTGCGACGGCGGGCGAACTTATAGCAAAGCGCAAGTGTCGTCTGCTCCCCAATTTTCGCCAATGTACTTTGCTACAACATCGTGTGGAAACTTGTGAAAGACACCTCCCGGGCTGGTCAACTGATAATTCGAGCATGCAGCGACATAACATCGTGAGCCTATGGATCTTTCGACATTCATCGCAGCTAGGCATCGGAGATGCGGCCCGCGGCTGTACCAAACAAAACGTCCTTCTCAAGCTAGAGCAGCGGTGAGACAAAACAGAGAGCTCCCAGCTCTCCGCTCCGACAAGCGCGCAGTGCAGCGCAAACTAGCGCATCCGTATTACGGTGATCACGTGACGCCGTTGAGCCAAGACCGGGTGGAGAAACTCATGACGTCATCGTTAAATTTCGCTCTGAGAAGTAAAAAAGAACAAAACGTGAGAATGACGTAGACATGCCTCTGACGTACTGGCTCAATGTTGGCTGCTCCAACTCCGTGGCATTGACTGCGCTGATGATTGCGGCTCGCGTCGCACGCTAGAGTTGGCAGATTTCGGCGACTAGGCTCATTTGAAAGTTTGCTGCCGGTTTATTAATTATACAGACGGAATTAGATCGTAATATTTTACATGTGATCTTCCAATATGATACTAAAGTGGACTGCATATTTTTAAATATCAAAATTGAAGTGGAGTTGCCCTTTAAATATCACTTCTTTTTGCATAAAATTAATTATCGTCTTCGCGTTTCACATAGACAAAAGCTGGAGCTTTTGCGAAAACAAAAACACTGTACGCGTAGAAACCATAACAGTTTTATTTGGTAATCTGAGGAAACAAATGTATCATATAAATAAATATGTCAGAAATTAACTCGATCTCTATAAATTACCGCACATTCCCATACTCGAACTAGTAAAATCAGAGATTTGCCTCTGAGAATAAAATATTACACCATTTGCCCGTTTACACTGTCACACCGGTAGCGACACCCTCAAAATTTTTCAGTTACGGTTTCAAAACTGCTCTATATTAGAGTTAAGTTTCTGTCACTTCTGTTTGCTAATTCTGTAAAAAGTTTAGTCAGTGGCTAAATGTTTGGTTGATTTCCGTTTCCAGCTTGCCAGATAATCATCACCACAATGAGGGTCGCAGTGGTCATTGCGTTCTTAGTTGGGATGCTGTCCCTGACAGCTGTGCTTCCGGAACCAGCCTCTGCGGGAAGCGTTCCCGCAGATCCTGCTGATGCTGACGTGTTCCAAATAGCATTGGAGCTGACAGGCGGAGACGAGGAAGCCGCCATTTTAACGTTGATGAACGAATACATGCAGGTAAGAAAAATAGGCCTATACTTGCCTTGGATGAGTTCTTTATCGCTCACTGTCCTTTATTTTTCATTTTTCTTTTCTTTAGGGGGGGGAAGGGAGGGAAGGGTGTTGTATATTATTTGAATAACAGCATTACATATCAAATATATCTTGAAAGTAACCACAAAAAATTATGACGTGGTCGATTAAATATGTATTTATTTAGTTCAATCAGGTTACCCCGCAGCGTGAGATGCAATATTGCAAGACAAGAGGGCCGGTGCAGTAGCATAAAATATAATAACTCAATGTTGGCACGCATACAAAGAACAAAGACAAAGTAATTACTACACAAGCCCCGCGAAATCATCGCACAGTAAAAACAAAAGCGTATAAAGTCAAAATCAATATTTCTTAAACAACTCACCGTAATCCACGTTTCTATGACATAAATTCAGTCATTACTTTTTTTTTTCTTTCGCATACCATGTTTTGAAGTAAAATATAAAAGAAAAGTTTATCTAAATATATTGTAAGAGTTACGTGGTGTCCTCCCTTGCCCACACTATGTGACGTAATTACACTAATTAATTTCAGTGTCCTTGGAACATAACGTAATCTTTATTTTTAACATCGTTTGCATTGCGGTAGTAGACAGCTGACAGTTAAAACACAAAAAACAGGTTTCTGTGTCAGTATGACTGAATCAGTCAATAAAGCACTCAATCACTAAATCAATCACACAATTATTGTTATATGCGACAACGGCGGCATATTCAAACGATGATTCCTGGTTATTAAACTTGGAAGTTCCAGTAGTCACTTCGCCAAAGCAACAGCGACCTATCCTGACTCTCATGCCGTTTGATCTCCAAGGAACTGACTGACCATCCAGTCCTGCTCTACCAATGCTACCGGAATGGAACAACCATAGAGACAGAAGATGCACGAAACTTATCCATTCTTTTCGACGGTGTGGGTAAAGAGAAAGGACAGGTATCGGTCCAGATCTGGTACGTCAACGGCGATTCTGGCGAAATCATCAGGTGAGATTTGTGAAAATATCACAGAGCAAAACGTGGCCAGCGTCCTCTCGTTGGGTAGCGTTTCCTCGAAACACCGCGACTGTTTTGCCACGAAATTCGGGAAAAAATCCAGCAGCACCTCTGATTACATGGACCCCTAACATCAAATCCGGGGTATCGAATTCTACATTGGCGCCGCATATTGGATGCCATTGTAGGATAAAAAAAAAGTCTGTTTCTTCCGATGTTTTGGCTTCTTATTTCCTGATTAAGGCCCCCTCCTCGCCTACCCCTCGTCTCGATTTATTTTGATTCTCATCATTTCCCAAAATGCTTATTTTAGCTATAACATGCAAACTGTCGTCGTACACTGCACATCTGAAAAGATCTCGAGAGAGACGAGAGTGCAATCCCAAAAGAGTGAATAGAGCTGCAGCGCTCGGATTGCATCGGTGAACAAGTGTAGGCATGGAGCAAGTGGGATAGCTTTGCCTTTCACAAGAATATGTCGCGGGTAGGTCATAAATTCAAGCTCATGTCGCCTGTACGATCGGTCGCCCTAAAGCTGTGGCTTTAGCGTTGGCGATGTAAATAATCTTGTCTCGGTCGTTTTGATAAAACAAAGAACCACACATTGTGTCGTGCGTGTAATACGCATTCGTTATGATTTTCTATACTTGGTTGCGTGCAGCTTCAGGTGTTTTCAGATATGCTTCATACATAACAAGCTCCTCTGATCTACGTGTTCATCAGAATGCTCGAGACAAGTTTTGATATCTTTAGGAGTAGATTGTGTCAACAGCATGCTTTATTGAGAAGTGTTCCATATGTTTTATCGGCTGTCAATTGATTGCGGATGGGTGCGTTTAGAGCGTTGAATCCTCGATGCTCTTAGATTGTAAGGAGTCTCTTGAAACTGAAGTGAACACTAGGGGAGGAGGCTTGTCTCACCCTTCACTGTATCGATTGACTCTTGTCTGACGTTCTGATGTTTTACATCGTCTGCGCTACTCTTTCGGTACGTCATGATCCACCCAGAGATGCCGTGAATCCACGTGGAAAACTAAGCTTTGTGTAGATTGGAGCCGGCTGCGCGCGTCGACGGTCGACTGCGGATCAAGTGTAGGCTGGACTAAGTAGAGAGTTTTAGTATCGTGCACTTATATAGGAGCAAACGCGAGCGCTGTGCCTTTGCGTTATTGTTTCGTGATCCAGCCTGCGCATGCGCGTCTTCTGCATGCGCCAATCCAAAAAAAGGAATTCGGGCTCCGCACACGCGAAGTGTGGAACACGCAACGCCGATACCAATGCGCAGTGCTTGCTTTTCCCCGTACAAGCAATACTCACACTCGCGAGTATATCACTTGACGCCGACAGTCGCCCGCGATCTACACTCCGTTTTACTTGAAGTCCGACCGCAGTCGACGCTTCGGTTCGATGAATCCAATCAAGCGGTGCCAAAAGTGCGCCATAACGGCGCTCATGCCTTTTTAATGCGAAAGCATTAACTGGTCCAATGGAGTGAGCCGACGTCATCAGCTTTGAAGCCGCGCCAAACGGCACCTTAAATCCTTTCTCCATGTGAAGCCAGCTCCCATCTATAAAACCACGCGAAAAGCCTAGCCAAACGACACCTAGTTTACCCGATCCCATAGGAGCGGAGTAAAGCTGATAAATTTTGGCTTCAGTCCCATTGGCTTGCGCGCGTCGGCGAGGCCACCATTGGCCGCTGCGCGTCAGTTTCAACGACCGCCACCCCATGGCGCTGCGTGTCCACGAGGCAGTGGCTCCACCGCTTTACGGCCAGGGTCAACGCGCCGAGGACAGCGCGCGCGCTCGAACGTCGACGCAAGTACGCCTCAGACAAAAGAAGTGAGCGGAACAGCGGCGTGCATGCTTTCTCATTCGCAACTCATAAGAAGTGCTTAAGTGTACATCGAGCCTTTTTTTTCTTTGCACTGGCTACCATCGACTAGATCAATCAGGCAACATGAAGGCGATACGATCCCGCGCCTTTTTATTGCGTGATTGGTTAAGCCGGTGATAGGCAACCCGCAAAGACAACGAGTGCACGAGTGTAGTGACGATGCACTCTGCTTGATTTGCTTCCTCGCCTCATAACGTTGCCTGCGAACGGATTTGAGAACGACTCACCGCTGACGATCGCCGGCGGAGTACGTATGCTGAACGGCAACGGAAACAGCAACTGAGCTGTTTTCAGCACAGCTGAGTTGCTCATGGGGCGACGCCTGCGCTTCCCGGGGCCTGTGCTCCTGGAAATTTTAAAACCGTCTCGGCCAAACTATTTTAAGTCTCATACAGTAGGATAAGTCAATCAGAGAAAAATAGAGGCGTAACCATGACAGCAATCATGCAGCGCGCTCGCTTGCACCATTCCTAGCGGGAGACCGGGTGTGGGTGGAGGACTGCAAGGTCCGGCTACGGTGATAACACCAGCCTTCCGGCAGATGTGTTACGTTGTGCGAACCGAACCAGGTGTGGAGCTGCGGAGAAATCGTCGATGCCACATACTGTTCAACGAACAGGCAGGGGAAGACACGGATTCCTCCTTCGAATTGCCAGAGGGCACGGAGGCAAGGAAAGACGAAGCGCCAGGCGAAGTTGGGCTACAGGCGGAGCCATCTCCTCCCAATGTTCAATAGGCATCTCCAGAAGAAAGCGGTGCACCAGGCATATAGTATCGGACGGCATTAGCTATAACACGGCAGCCGTGGTCGTTGCGTACCCCCAGTGCCACATAGCAGGCGCACTCCGAAAAACCACGCATATCCCACCTCTACTCCGTTAAACTTAGAATGCAACTAATGCTACAAGAACGAGAGCAAAAGCTCACTGCTTTGTAAAGTTCTTCCACAAGTCGAGCGCTCGCGCTAGAAATTCACGTCTCACAGCTAGCACGGGTTAAGTCGCGCTTGTACTTTTGGCTGCAGTTTCAGCTTAAGGGTAAACGGAGTATACCCTGTGCGGCGGAATAGACGTTTCGCAGCAAGGAGCATGCTGCAAGTGCAGTTCCAAGCACTGCACATGCTGCCGTCTGCAGCAGTAACTGTTCTAAAGCAAAGCGAAGCAAACGGTGGCTCGCACGAACTTTCGTCAACGCCTTATTTTGGTCATTTACTTCGAATCCTCTGTACGGGGAAGGCGAGTGCGTGCAGCGCGTAGACCTTCACTCCCAGCATTCTCCATGATGCTTGGGGAATGGAGCCACATGTCTATTACTCTTCCAGGTTGCAATCACACCCTCTTCCTGTCGTCTGCCGAATAGCAGACGCCGCCACAGCACTGGCCGATGTTTGCTCCACAGGCTTTTGTGTCTCTTTCGTTACGGAAATTCCCTGACTCGCGGAAACGAGTCAGCCAGCCAGTCAACAAAGTGGACATACGGAGCTAAGCATAATCGTTTCCGATGATTGTTCACATATCTGGGTAGATTATACTTATATTAATCGGACATACGCCTGCTCATGGTTTTTTCGTGTGTCAGAAATGCCCTGATAATTATGATTAGCTAGGTATGCCCCCTTCGTTGGTTGTCTGGCTTGCTCGTTTTCATGTCAGCAAATCTCCGTACCGAAGAAGGCACCCACAAAAGCCTCTGAAGCAAACATCGGCAAGTGCTGTGGGGCAGCGTCTGCTTTTCGCCTTCCAGACAACGAAAGAGGCGCGGCATTTCAGAGTGCATCTGCTATGTGACGCTGGGGGTACGGAGCGGCCATAGCTTTCTTGTTATTCGCGACTTTCACCATAGGTGGCGCCACTCATTTTCCGAAATGGCAGTTATAGTGAGGGTTGGAGATGCGTTCCGGTATACCAGTAGCTGAGCCTGTCTAGTGTGCTTGCTTCACTGGGCGGTACAAATTATTCCCGCTTATATGAGGCTAGCTAGGCTGTTATAAGCGCAGGTCACCTCTTTATCCTGAAAACAGAAACGGTGTTTAGCGTAACACTTACTCCAGGAGAAACGTTTCTGGAACGAAACCGAAACTAACCTCTATTTTGGATTTAATTTTTCGGTATAGGCGGTAATTTCAAATTCTTTCTTTTTCGTGTGTAAGGAGAGAGTGTATGTTTGCAATAGTGCGCTGTAGTGTGTTAATATGTTCAAGATGCATGTCACCGCGTAATTATTTATCTAAAGAGATTGTTTGAGGAAACTTTACATTGTGACATACGAGTCTGATCCAGACACTTCCAAATATGTTTGGAGAGTTCAATGTCCCTTTAAGGATAGGGTCTTTTATACACCTTAGAGGTAACGTAGAATATTATATTTGATAAAAAAATCAGTGCTTATAGTTCTGTGTTCAAGTCGCCTTTTCTCGCTCAGACAATTTTTATGTCAAATAATGAACTGCGGTCCTCTTAATGGGTTTCTGGGTATTTTGATGATAATTGCTTTAACATTATTTTCAGCACAAGAATAACAAAATCAATTCAAATTTTTCAAAATATCGCCACAGCTGATGAGTAAAGAATGTATTCACAAAAAATATAAATTAAGAAACGCTGTTCGCACTACAAAAATTTCCGAGACCGTTTCTGAGTCAAACAGCAGAAGTGTGTGTGTTTTCTAAATCAACGCCTGACGCATATGACTTTCTATTACATTCAGTGTTTGACTGTTCGTCTATCTTGGTAACGATATTCGTGTTTTTTATATGCTAAAAAGAAAACAAAATTATACATTTCTGGAAAGACTACTATGGTTAAGGGGCGTATTCTTGAGATCGCGGCGTTTTTTGTGGGCCTATATTGCCGCACTTTGATGTAATATTTATATTACAATTAGGATATTTTAGTACGTAGTTTTCCGAGCTCAAATTTAATTTGTAGCTTAGCATCTAATTTCAAACGCTCAAAATAGTATGGCAATCAAAAGTGTGCAAATAACAATGACTGAAGCCAATTGCGGCATTTTTAATTAACAAGTTATTAAAAAAACAGTCTAAATTCAATAAATATATTATATAAAAAAATTTCGTCTCACCCTAGCATGGACTAACCGCGAAGGCTGTGCTAGCGCGAGCGGCCAGCCTTGACTGCCTTGACTAGAGCACTTGCTGCACGAGCGCTCGTGCAGCTGCCGCCGCTTCATTCAAAGCGACTGGCCCGCGCTTTTAGCACGCGCGGCTAACAATAGTCCATACTAAGGTGAGACGAAGTACAGCTAATCTTTGAAATCCATGGTAAAGGCATTCATTGTGGGTAAAGTATATGGTGCTCTCCACGTCGCCACTTTTGACAATCGGCAAAACTTCCAAGGTCAATAGAAATGAACCAAAAAAACTAACAAAAAAAAAGTTTTTTTTTAATTACTAATTTTTCCAGCACATTTAGTTCTCTTTTTATTATCTTTACGCGCTGTCATTTCGCCAATCTCAGCCTTACCGATTCGAAGGAAAGTCTACCCGTTTGCAGGTCTGCTCACTGCTGCACGTCGCGTTGGCGCAGGAAACCGGTGAACAGTAGTGAGTTTTAGTACTGCGTATACGAGCGAACGCAATCACTGTGTTTGCGTTAGTGTCGCGTGTTCCAGACTGCGTGTGCTCGGAGCCCAAAATTGCGGTCTTGGATTGGAGCATGGCAACGGTGCGCATGCGTAGCGTGGAGCACGCAACTCTACGCAAACGTACAACGCTTACGTTTGCTTCATACGCAACACTAAAACTCTCTAGTAAGGTACCATCCCATACCGGCTGCAGGACTACATTGGGACAGTGAAGAGTGCTGCTTCCATTCAGAAATTAAATATTGCGAGCCATGATCGTGAGCAGTTCCGCTGTGCCCACTGCGCAGGAGAACCGGGGACCCTCACTAGAGCGCTTCGCGTTTTCGCCCCTGGAGGGTGAGCAACGAGCTGGAGACGCGTATACCTAAAAAATGACCGCGATAGTCCGTCACACCTTCGGGTCAAGCCGTGGAAGAGCCTGTATTATATGGTGCTCGCTGATGTTCTAGCATGTGTTTCAGTTTTAATGGTATATATTCGTCAATGTTTTTTTGTGTCTTCTTACTTTATTTCGATTCGTTGTTGAATTTTCTGGTTGATCCGTTTTGGTTTTTAAGGAAAAGATAGATGTTGTGTCATCATGATCTTATCGCTCAGGAAACTGACCCGCTCGCGCATGGTAGCCGGCGCTCGCGTCTTATCTGGACGGACGTATGTCGGCGATAAATAAATAAGATGTCGGGGATAAGCTAGAGGGCTTGTCGGCGATTCGACTGCACTTGATCGCATTGTCTGTTACATCCGTTCGTCGAGCCGGAATGCGAACAAAACTATCCTCTTTTTCGTTTCACGTTATCGTGTAGATTGCTTCATGTTAAAACATATGGCTGTTTTTTTGTGTGTTTTTTACTTAATCAATTTTCATTTGTCCATGTGTATTATAGCATTTTTCTATGTTTTCCACAATCGCAGCTGATTTCTATGTTGTGAATAGCAGCTGACGCCGTGATTCCCCTGAAACCGATCTCTTGTATCTTTTCTCTCTATGCTATCCCAGGGACACGGCTGAACTGACCCACCACACTGACTCGGACACGGTAACCTTCGCCGCCACAGGTAATGTGGATAGCATGTTTTAAGATGGAGGAAGATTGTGTTATAAAATTTATCAGTTCAACGGTGCAATGTGTCGAAAATTTGGTAAAAACTACGGTCATAGAGACAAACTGTTGTGTTTTAGAGCGGAAATTCAGGCGAGCTGGCTTATGATTTTGAACGTTGTTTAAATATTTATTCTAGATATAAATACGAAACCAGAGTTTTGTTATTAATCTTCATTGCCGGAACGCATTGCCATAAATCCCGTCTCGTCTTCGGTTATTTCTACGTCAGCTCCTAACATCCTGGATATATCCTCTTTCTTTAGTGTAAAGTCACCAGCGTAACAGAAAAGTGGCTCCAGAATTCAAACTACCATTTTTTTTATTGTTTTTACTTCTGAAATCATATGCCCACGTCCTTTAACGTTTCGAAAAACTGATACATTTCTTAAATAAAACTGCTCATTCTTTTTTCTTAACGTACATATTTAAGAATGAAACTGAAAGAAATCCCTCGGTTATGGGGTTAAAACTCAAATTCCAGCCAGTAATAACTACACGCATGACAAAGAACGATGTAACACCGGCGAGTGAAGAGCCATCCATGTTTGAAAAAGAATAAGTCACGGGAACATGGCACGAACGAAAAAAAAAAAAAGAACGCATAAAACAAGTACGGGCGCAATTAATCAGTCACGCCAGACGTGCTCACCCGTCCCGTAAGGCTGACTTCTGCTCATCTAGCAAACAACCTGCAGGGAAACATTAGTCGCACAGTCAAGAACCAAAAGAGACGTCTTGTTTTGATCCCAAAAACTGAAATTTGTAGCTCCAAACATACTTTAAACATACTTTTACTCGCAAATGTGTGTAGGTCATCTTGATTGTATACATTGTATACACACAAGTATACATTCAAGAAAGACGGGAGTTAAAGTGTCATAGGTGGAGGCTATTCATCCTCATGTATTTGCAAAGCCTGTTGGCACGTATTTGTTAATAAATATTTTAAAAAATTGTTTATAACTTTTTAATCATTACGTTTCAAGGTCCTGGACGTTTGGCATATATCTCAATCACTAGATTGGGTACTACTTGAACTTTTCGCAAAGCATATTTTATCGTTTCTAGCGAGAAAAACACGCTTTTTGTTCCTCCCGAACATCCAGCACTATAATTAGAAGCACGTCTCTTAAGATCGAACCACTGCCACTTTCCTTCTCCAAAATCTGTGTTATATCTCACGGAACCTCTTGTTTACACAAATATTATTGCAAACAAATTCGGGGAAAATACAAAATCTTAAAGAGTGTTGAGGAAGGCGCCGTACTTTCTGTAAATATTTTACATGTAACGTTTACACTTAATAATTTAGCCATATACTAGTGTTTCCGAATACGTGGACTTAAATGTCAAACCCAATACTTCGTGAGACATTTCCATGTCGTGAGATAACCATATGCTTTCTCTTAACAACGAAATGAAACTCAATTTAGTTATTATCTAAATACTGTTATTGGTTTCATTTTCAGGGGCGACGTCGGAGGTAACTCTCGTGGACTTCAGAGGCTACAAGAGTCACTACATAAGTAAGGCCCTCACTCTGCAAAATATTTGTAGCCATCGGATACTGGAGTTACTCTGTACAATGCTTTGATTTCTATTGGAGTATGAGAACATGTCTACTGGGATAACTTCAAATTTGTACTGCATCTCTTGTGGCAAAAGCGTCTTTTAAAATTGAGCAATTATAACGGTTGATTATACCAAATATTTTCGTATTTTCTTGGTTCGTTTATAATTCATGCACCTCAAAGAAAACACTGTAAATCATCGTAGCACTTTGATTTCGACATTCATACGATATCTCAACTTAGGAAATCACATCAGTTCATTGATAAATGTGAACCTTTTTAATGACCTTATTTAGGTGTATAGTCGAAGACAGTATGATCTGGCAGAGCACAACGCCAGCGCAGGAAGGAAAAATGCAGCAGGGGTGCCATCGGCGTGCTTTAACGCAGAAGCTGGTTCCATAATGCAACAATAGCAAGTCCGGCATTCCCTTCTAACATTAACTCTTAACATCCCTTAGCTTGATTCAGCTTAACTTAGCTTAACATAGCTTAATTTCGCCTAAGTTAGCTTAGCTTAGGTTAAAGTGACACTGATATAAAACGAAATGTAAAGTGCCTAAAAAGAAACATTTTGTCTTCAATATTTATGACGTTAGTTTGATTTGGGGGGGGGGGGGGGGGGGGGGCGGAGCTTTGGTTTAGGCCCTGCTCATAACGAAATATGCTTACCTAGCTAAGCACGGTTACTCGGCTCTCATTGGTTGGAGAGATGATGGACGTGTGAAACGTTGTGTCGTTTTAAAATGGTTTCTCCGTGCCGTAATAGTATTTTATCGACAATATTTTTTTTATGTTTGAGAAACAAGTAATCTAGATAAAGTTAATATTGTTTTCAAAAATATCCCGAGATTGCACTTACCGCTTGGGTTTCAAACTATAATAAACCTGGCTGCTGGCGTTTGCAGCGTGTTGAACGATCGTAGCTCGTTGAGCTCGTTCATGTCATGACGATCCCTCCAATTTTCTGGAAATAAATATTTGATAGCCAATCGCAAGCATGGTGCCCCAACGGATGCCCCATAAGTGCAAGCACGTGAACATAGCCTTGGCATGCTTACAATTGCACGGCTTGTCCGCACGAGCAGAGACATGGCGGCGGCCATTAGCCGCGCTTGCGATCGTCTACTTGTGAGTGCGTGTCGTTCTGCGGTCACCAAGGTGTTGAGACCAAGTTTTCCTCATCCGACCTAGTTTAGAGCAAACAACTGTCGCGAGTACACGCCTTCGGAAGCCCTATGCGGGTACTTGTTTTCGCACCGGGACTGCCTAAGTCTAGAGTCCCAAGTCAACTGTTTTGCCTGATCTCGCTTGATTTGTTCGTTTGCGCGTGTTCATGTTGAGTAAAGATGTTGGTTCTCGTAAAAGCGGCCCCGTTGCTCTGTGAACTGTGCAAACGTTGTGATTGGGACCATGGTTTCAATACCGTGAAGATACCCACACAGGTAACAATTCGGGAGTCATTTGGATGGAGGAACGCACATTGACGGACACCAACAGACGCTTGTATTGGACCGTGGCTCGAGCATGATAAAAACTTGGACGTCATTTTCATGGTGGCGTTTTGCGAGCGTTTCAAACGTTTCTAGACTGGGAGCAATAGCAGACAGACGCAGAATGTAACAGACACTCAAGCGCCGCTTTCATGACCGCCTCTTACGGGCGTTGCAGATGACACTAGACGGTGGTGCAATAGCAGACGATGCCGGTAGCTACCGAGCGTCTGCTCTCACGACTAGCAGGTGGTGTTAGACGCCAGGCATGATGCACTGGACGCATACCGGACGTCGCGACAGGGAGGCACTAGGCTTGCGAGCGTGTTTGACCGAGCAGCTAAGGAAATTCAGTAATAATGGGCTGGACTGCTGATCTGTGGGCGGGGTTTAGAGAGGGCCGTGACCTCCACCTAAATTAAGTCAATATATATTGTGTAATTTTTTTCTGTGGAAAGATTATAAAAAACAAAAGGAATTGCATATCTTATTAAACCTGTAAATTATTTTTCGTTTATAATTTTTTTTCTTAACGATCCTGGCGCACCTATATAGTATTGCTGTCGTTCCGTCCTGAATCTCATTGTACCAGCTTAAGAGGACACTTTGTGCACCACCTGTGCCTCTGCAGAAGTGTTGTGCCCGGTATCAAAAATAAGCCAAGAATCGGTGTTACTCGTTGGTTTATCCAAATCTAACGCGCGCTAATATTTGTTACCGTTCAGCAAATGGCTCAAAATACCATTACCGTTACTTCCACAAATTAAGAAACGGTACTTTTGCCTTACTTTGAAAGTCAGTATTATTTGGCATCGATGAACCACGGATACGAACTTCAAGAACAAGTTAAGTTTTACAGATTGATTTCAGGTTGTTTGGTTTATTTTTTCATCAAATTCTATTTCATTTTTTTAGTCTCAGTCAAATCAATACTGCTTTTTTTTTTTGAAAGATATTGAAAGGTTGCCACGAAGGACATAACCTTTCCCCTTTTAAACGCAGTTCACAGAATACGAATGAATTTTTTTTTAAGCTAAACCGAAGAAATAATAAAAAGCGATCAGTAACGAGAGACGTTATTTGATGGACCACACCGTAAAAGAGTAACAAAAATACTGCACTCGCTAGTCATTTAAAAATATAACGACTACGTCAGCGCGTTGCTGAACATGGAACGTGTAACTAATAAAGTCGATATTAGTAACCCGTTATTTCCAGCACTCCACCTCAGTGATTTGGCGCGGTTCATTTCGGGGCCATTGTGACAACCTCAAAAAACATAGTGAGAATGACGTTTAGAGGGAAGTATAAAGACAGAGCGCGGACCCTCAACCTTAAACGTTCAATTTGAGCGGTGTTTATACAGGTTTAATTAATTTGCTTTTTATTTTATTCTTCGCTTGCCTGGTTTTGGAGGGGAAAAAAGATGACGTTGTTGGTGCTGGATTTGTGT
Source organism: Ixodes scapularis (assembly GCF_016920785.2). Taxonomy (NCBI): domain Eukaryota; kingdom Metazoa; phylum Arthropoda; class Arachnida; order Ixodida; family Ixodidae; genus Ixodes; species Ixodes scapularis. The sequence goes on along the minus strand of NW_024609835.1, from coordinate 181,360,284 downwards.
TGGTTTCGCACTGGGAACTTCTGTGAATTGCAAAATACAGTTTACACTTTTTTTAAAATATTCCACGTTCCCGACCGATCGCCTGGGAGTTCAATCACACCACCCACAAGCACTCATGTGACTGTTTATTCGCTCACGTCATGGTCCTGCGGGGACTTGTGTCGCGGTACTTCGGTGGCGGTCTGGTGTCGCTGGAGGGTCCCCTCTTTTTCGTCCTTGTCGTCGGGTGGCTTACGGCATGCACGGCCGAAGAAGAGCAGAGCCGGAACCCAGGGAGATGGCCCAGTGGCGACGTCTCCGTGAGTCCTCGCCAGCAGCCAGGACCCTTATGCCCAGGAGTCCGTTCAATGGAGAGGCCGGTACCGGCCGCCCGTCGTCATCTCGATCCCCTTATTTGAACCGCCCTCCATGGCCACGTGATATTTCCCTTTGGCCCAGACTTGGTAGTGAGTCAACCCTGTCTCGCGAACTATGTCGCAGTACGTCAGGTGGCGCCTGCAGGTGCAGCCGCGCGGGATGTCCGAAACGGGAGTCTTTAGGGAACGCCAGAAAGGGTTTGCGCCAACTCATGGCGATGAACATGATCCAGCAAATGCTAATGAATACATGCATTCAGGGGCTCCTCTCTTGGACGCCGTTCCTTTCATATACCAAAACCATTCGTATCAAAACGTTGTTGCTTAGTGGAATTACTTGGATGGAGCTCGTCTAACCACCTACGCAGAAATAATTTTTTGCATCGATTTTATCCTAGCATTTATTCGATTTTCAGTCCTCTAACATTTCTGGCAACTCATATTTGTGGTACTTGGGTAACTTTGCCAAAAACAAACAAATTTAATAAGTCAAAAACCAACTGATAGATTAAACATTGACCCGCACCAACGCTGGTGTGCGGCATCAACGTTAACACGCGAACAGAAAACAAAATACGTCACGAACAGACTTAACATCAATTCCGTGGAATGAGAATTTGGGAGCAGCACCGATACAAGTCAAGAAACGTGAACCCTCTTGTTTTCTATTGATAAAAAAGGCTACTTCCTACTCAACCTCTTCAATATTTTTTTTATTAATTTTCTTGCAAAAGTGAGCTACGCGAGCGGAAAAAAATTTAAAATACGTCTTTTTTGTAGCTTTTTTCTATAAAACTTTCCAAGAAAAATATGGGACTAACAAATAAAATTGTCTTTTTGGGAAAACCAATCATAACGATCAAACTTCAGCAAGTAACTTTCAAAAACGCGTCACTCGTTGCCCTTTTTGGAGACGAAAATATGTCCTTAAAATCTTTCTTGTTTAGAAACGTGAGGAACAGAGCGTGAAAATGTCGCTTTTTGTAATATCGTTCAGTAAAACAATCCTTTTCCTTATTAAATGTACCCAATCTCTTTATTGACCATTTCGCTCGATTCCTACAAACTTTAACGATGCATCTTGAAAAACAAAAAATTCCGCGTCTTGTTTTTTCAGCTGAAGACGTCGATGGAAACGCCAAGGTTGGTAAGATCTACGACGTCGACCTCACGTGCACCAATGGCCAGGAGCTGTACGAGGAAGTCTGTCCAGATGGATGCGGCATGGTGGCCACGAGGAGCTTCGTTTTTTAGAGTGCTCCTCAATGGCGCTCAATATGCCTCTCGTACACTCTCGAAGAAAATAAAGGAGAGTCACTGCGGTCATCTCTACGTATAAACCTAACCTATGCAACCTACGAACGCGCACCCTACTTTATGCCATTTTCTTATATTAAACGCAGGAGTTTGCACGCGTCAATAAACTTCTATAGAAAAATAAGTTATCGCTTTCTGTTCATTTTAGGAGTAAAGCTCAATCCACTTCTTGAATAGTGTAAACTACTTAATTTTCTTCAGGACCTTCCTTTTACTAATTGTTCTACTTGAATAACATCGAAAAATATATATCCCCGAAGATTTTACCCAATGGTAACGATATGAATAAAAGACACCACAACCAATGGCAAAAATTTTTCCCAACAAGATACTCTCGAAAAACGTACTTCCCGAAATTTGGAAAATATCGATCCCGAAAAATAAAATCGTTTGCCGTCATACACCAACCCGCGAGGTGCGATGCGAAGTATCAATGAGAATATATCACAACAAAATCGACTACTCGATTTCTAAACTCATCTTCGCTGAAACAAAAACCCTCTTGCCAAAAAAAAACTTTTTTTTTTGGCAGGGGGTTTAGAATTAGTGTTACTGAGACACGGTTTGCTTTAAAGGGATACTTCAACGAAATTTGAAATATTCCCGTCGTGTTCAAAAATGGCTTGATAATGATCTACAATATCCGTAAATGATCGTCGCACGTTTCTATTTTGGGCCTGGTGGCTGTATTTTTTGTTATAAACGGCCCACTTTGGCAAGCGCTCGGAAAAGGCCCAGCGGAGACCCCGTGACATCCAACGCAATCATGACGTAGGTCGTCTCGGGACGAGCAAAGCTACGGCGAGGCTGACGTCGAGAGGATGGCCTAGTCGTTCCAGCCACCGAAGCGGCTGCTTTTGTGCGAATTGGGAGTGACGAATTAATCTTGTATAACCTTGTAGGGGGACAATAGCGACTTCTGCTACACACAAAACGCATTCTCGGGAAGAGGGGAGTTCCTCCTGCCCCTCTTCTCTCGTCGTGGCCGGAGGCGGGACAACCTCCGTCACTAGCTCTCAAGGTTCGTAGACGGGCATTACAAGCGAGGCGTTAGCGACATCCACCAGGTGCTCTCTGCTAATCGTTTAATTCGTTTTAAAATTCCTTTTAGAGACTTTCTTAACAAGATATTGGTATGTCCCATGTGATACTGCTCCTTTGAACACATATAGACGAAAACATGAGCGCCGAAATTTCGTTGTAGTATCCCTTTAATGCTGGGTTGAGGTTACTCTGCTTCCCCCTACCAGAGTCCTTAAACTTCTCGTCACTTCCGGACACTGTGCCTAGCAAGGTGTTAGAAAACTACGTAATCTAACGTAATGAGCCGTCTGCGGCCCTGCCAGTAACACTTCCCGCTATTTTTCCCATACTTTTATGTAGGAAAGAGATTCTTCGTTAGCGTCGTCTTTGTTGTGGGCAAAACGCAGAAGCAATTAGCTCCACTGACAACGGAACCCATGGAGTACGATTCGGCACGAATTCAGGATGCTTAAACCCTAACTTACATCGTGCGTGTGCGTGTCAGTGTGCGTGTTTTATTTTTGACGGAGTTTGCATGCCGGAGACCTTTTGGCCGACGTTTCGAGCGCCGACTCGTCATAAGCCCGAATGAATACTGGTATTCATTAAAATGGAGTACCAGTCGAAGTTCTAGGTTCCCGACTATCCGGCTAGCGCAGTCCATCACGACGAAAAAAAAAATAACCCGAGCGATATAAAAAAAAACGTTGCTTCCGCGCATAGAAAAATCTAGCTAAAATAAGACGAACCAGGCTAATGGCGCCGACATGAATTCTGCGGGAGATTTCGAACCAGAAGCAACGTTGTACTTAGTTCTATCAAGGTGTCGTGCAATAGTGCAAAGGCCCTACACCAAAGAGCGTGAAGAGCCAAACTTAAGTGCCTTGGTTTATGGAACTACTTTTGCGCGGGTGTATTCTGCCAAACAAGTAATTAATTATATAGTATATAAGAAATCCATAAATATTAATCAGAAACACGATACCCAGTGAGGATTGTCCAACCCGAAATAAGGCTTGCACAGCATGATCCAAGCTATTGTATTGGTGGGCTCTTCAGGTGTCCTTGAGGCAAAACTACAGACAAATATGGAACATTTGAAATATTTGTAAGCATTGTTAATAACACTACGAAAATAAGGTATTCTATAGATGACGCGTGTCCAAACAAGGGTGTTTAAAAAAAAAACTTTTTTTTTTCTTTCCAGGGGCCCTTTAATGTTCTCAAAAGTGCCTTCCCCGATTACGTCACCCAGGGGGAAAAAAGGAGGAGCTCAAATTGGGGGAGGAGGGCGCAAACTTTGACTGGTCTTTCGCGTGCCAAACGTTTCCTCTTCTTTTTTTCTGCGAGGGACTTTTTTTTTAGCCACGTGTTTTTTAGGTTTTTGGGACTGCAAAAATATTGATCTTGAAGTTGTCGGTGGCCCTTTAAGGTGGAAGTAAATATAGAAACAGCACCGGACGCAGCGCTAACTTGAACATAAAGTAGCACTGATATTGCTCTCGATGTATGAGCGCTGTGTCAATAATGTGAAGAGGAGTCAGCGTTGCATCAGCCAGGTCAGCGCTATTTTCAGCACTGACTAACAACGCTGGGGCAGCGCTAGGGTTTATGCTTGAAAAGGCCGTAGCCTATTTTCCTATGTGTTCTCACTTCCCTATTTCGCAAGTTTGCCTCGAGATCTTGTACTGGAGTGACACAAAGAACACATGCCTGATAAGTTTCAGCGTTTGAGCTTTCTTTGAAGCGGCCAAAAATATTTGAATTAGGCGCGCAAGTACACACCGAGCGGAGAAATATACTTTTAGTATAGCAGAAGAGTGAATACCTACACTGGATATCGTCGACATCGTGCCATATCCTCGCAAAATATACGATAATGGCTGAAATATATTTTAGGGTGGTTTAAGTCACCAGGCTCGATCTAAAATGGACCATAAAAATCGACGCCTGCCCGTAGCCATCTAAACTTTTTGTGAAAGGTTATTTCACAGGTCGGTTTTTAGAGCGCAGCTCTTAGGCGCTTGATTCCGGCTTGAGCGGCGTCGGCGTCGCCGTCGGCGTAACCGCGGGGTACGTTATGGGACGCATGACGTCACTGACGACCTCATCAGTGACATCATCGGCATCCGCATCGTCACTGATGACGCCATCAGTGACGTCACTGGTGACGTCATCGGCATCTGCATCGTCATCGGCATCGTCACTGACGACGTCATCAGCGTCCGCATCGTCATTGATGACGTCACTAGTGATGATGACGTCGTCGTCAGGTGACCTCATAGGGGTCACGTGACCCTGGTGACGTCACGTGACCCCCATGAGGTCACGTGACCCTCGTGTGGCGACGGCGAGGCCGCTTGGAGGGAGGGGTAGCAGACAGGATGAGGAGGTGACGAGGAGGGAGGATGTACCTTCCCCTCAGTACCCTTCCCCTTCTCCTCCACAAGAGCTGCGCTCTAATTCGGCGTTATAGGGAGTTGTAAACGGCTTTCATTTTTAGAGCGCAGCTCTTAGGGGCCCGTTTCCGGCTTGAGCGGCGTCGGCGTCGCCGTCGCCGTCGCCGTCGCCGTCGCCGTCGCCGTCGCCGTCGGCGTCGGCGTAACCGCGCGGTGCATCATGGGAAATATCCCATAATGCACCGCGCGAGCCCCCCTCCGGGGTCACGTGACTTCGTGGGGAGGCACGTGACCCCCCCGAGGTCACGTGACCCCCCGAAGTCACGTGACTCCCCTGAGGTCACGTGACCCCCTCCTCGAGGTCACGTGACTCCCCTGAGGTCACGTGACCCCCCGAGGTCACGTGACCCCCGCCGATGTCGCGTGACCCCCCGATGGCGTCATCGACACTGATGACGTCACCGGCATCCACATCGTCATCGTCATCATCACTGATGTCATCATCAGTGATGACGATGACGATGCGGATGCCGGTGACGTCATCATCAGTGATGACGATGACGATGCGGATGCCGGTGACGTCATCAGTGATGATGACGATGACGATGTGGATGCCGGTGACGTCATCAGTGATGATGACATCAGTGATGATGACGTCATCAGTGACGATGACGATGTGGATGCCGGTGACGTCATCAGTGATGATGACGATGACGATGTGGATGCCGGTGACGTCATCAGTGATGATGACGATGACGATGCGGATGCCGGTGACGTCATCAGTGATGATGACGATGACGATGTGGATGCCGGTGACGTCATCAGTGATGATGACGATGACGATGTGGATGCCGGTGACGTCATCAGTGATGATGACGATGACGATGTGGATGCCGGTGATGTTACCGACATCCGCATCGTCATCGTCATCATCACTGATGACGTCATCAGTGACGTCACTAATGTCGTCACCGGCATCCGCATCGTCATCGTCATCATCACTGATGACGTCGTCAGCGACGTCACTGATGACATCACCGACATTCGCATCGTCATCATCACTGGTGAAGTCATCAGTGACGTCACTAATGACGTCATCAGTGACGTCAGTGATGACATCACCGGCATTGGGGGTCACGTGACCCCCCGTGGTTAGTCTTACCCCCCCCCCCCCCAGCGCCCTTCCCTCCTCCTCAAGAGCTGCGCTCCAATTCGGCGTTACAGGGAGTTGTAAGCGGCTTTCACTTTTTTTTTTGTAAAATTACAAAGCGTAGTTCTCTTTTAGTAAAAAATGGGGCCAAGAAACTTGCCAGGGTCTACGGCGGGCGGCGACGCTGGCGACCAAGTCCAGTAGTGGGGTGTTTGGCGTTCCTATTGATAGATGGCGTCGAGAGCAGCGTCTGAAGGTGCAGCCGACCAGCGGAAGATAGCAGACGACACGCAGACGAAATCCGTTGATAGCAAAAGCACCACCGTTATGCAGACGCGTTTGTTTTACTTTAAGTTTTGCTTTTATTGTTCGCATTTATTTCTAGAGCGCAGCTCTTAGGCGCCCGTTTCCGGCTTGAGCGGCGTCGCCGTCGCCGTCGGCGTTATTGCGCGTTGCATGCAATTCAGGCTGCATGCGACCCACCGGCATCGGCGTAACCACGCGTTGCATGCAACCCAGGTTCCATTCACCGCAAGTTGCATGCAATCCGCTTCCTATGCAACCCGCAGGCGTCGTCGGGTTGCATGCAACTCTGTGACATCCCCAGGTCACGTGACCCCCGTTTTCACGTAAGCCCCGAGGTCATGTGACCCCCGAGGTCACGTTACCCCCCCAGGTCACGGACGCCCCGAGGTCATGTGACACCCCCCGGGGTCCCGTGACCCCAACCCCCGAGGTTACATGACCCCCCTCAGTACACTTCCCTCCTCCTCCTCAAGAGCTGCGCTCTGATTCGGCGTTACAGGGAGTTGTAAACGGCTTTACAATAATTTTTTAACCGAAGGTACATTTCAAAAAGACTATATTAATTTTATAAACCACGGTTGTAGCGAGCCGTCGCGATAAGGAGGTAGCGCCATCTATCAATACGAACGTCAAACACACCCCGCCACTGGACCCCTGTCGTCTGCGTGGCTGCCCCGCCGTAAACCCCGGCAAGTTTCATTGCCTTATTTTTTACAGAAAGAGAGCTACGCTTTGTAATTTTACAACAAAAACCGACCTGTGAATGACACCTTTTAAGAAAAGTTTAGATTGCTATGTGCAGGCGTCGATTTTTACGGTCCATTTTAGGTCGAGCTTAATAACTTGGACCAACCTATATATACATATATCTAACGGCAGCATGTGCGCTCACCAATACACTAAGAAAAAAGGCGATTTTAGTGTGTCAACTCAAAATTAACTTCATAAACACAAAGATTCTTACAAAACATATTGTCGGTTCAAACGGGTTCCTGTGTTGCTTTACCGGTGTCTCTTCGTTAGTTTTCGCGTTTCTTGCGAACAAGCATGACAGGAGGGGAGCACAGACGACGGTAGTCTCCTATGTTGCTCCCTTCACAAGTTTCGCTCCTTTTTTCTCTGTTTTGAGATATCCGTAGCCATTGTTTTCAACGAAGGACGGTTCTTGCGCAACCACGAGACTCCAAAAGGCTTCGAAGTCCAAGGCGGGCCCGCTGCCTCCGTACTCTTCCGGCAGCGTATCAGCGGGCAGTTCCTTGTGCAGTCCTTCAAAGTTTGTTCCGTGAAGGTGGATCTGCGTAAAAGAAATGACTTACCACCAGCCAGAAGACTCGCATGGTGTAATGCGTGGCAAGGCAAGCATTAATGCTAAATCAGCGTTATCTCAGTGAAGTGTCACATTTATGGCCTTGGTACTCTACCCTTTCCCATGGTTTAAAGCTCATGTCATTCTAGAATAACCGGTGACCACCAATGACACGATTTTAATAAGCTAAAAAGAGCGAGGATTATACCGTCTGCACTACGCTCCGTGTTCAAGTAATCAAAGATTTACAAATCCACGACCATTCTTTTAATTATTTTATAAATGTACATTGCGATTTACGTAGGAAGTATCCAGGAGAATGGGGCGCTGCCGAACACAATGAGTTTAGACAGACACGAAATCGCAAATATATGATAGTGCTACTCTAAACATAAACGCGGCCTGGAAGAAATACACGACGTTTCGGTCGGACGCCCTACTTCGAGTGATAGACGGGAAAAACTGAAAGGAAAAAGTAAGGGTCGTACACGTCCCAAAAGATGGGAGTAAGTACATTGACCGAGAGGGAGGGGAAGGCGAAACCGTTAGAAGACGGGGTACAACTTCTTCGCTTGTCATCTAATGCAATAGATAACAAAAAAAAAAAAAAAAAGACAAGCGAAGAAGCTGTACCTTGTCTTATAAGGGTTTCGCCTTCCCTTCCCTCTCGGCAAATGTACCTAATCCCATTTTTGTGACGTGCAAGGCCCCTTACCTGTTCCTTGCCGTTTTTAGCGTCTATCACTCGAAGAAGGGCGTCCGACCGAAACGTCGTGTATTCCTTCCAGTCCACGTTCTTTTTTAGAATAGCACAACCATATATTTGCAATATCGTATTTACGTAGTAGTCAGACATCTTGTTTGAATACTTCACAATTACGAACAGCCGCTCAATAGGCATTCGCGACACCTATAGTGCTCCAAGTAGACGTCATTTCAGCATTCATGCAACACACACCCAAAACTTTTACACCCGTAGGGGTGTATATTAGATTGTCCGAGCGGCAACAGTCTAAGCGTGTTACAGAAACGCCCTTATGGTGCCAAAATGTTTTAGTGCGCAGCACATTGTTCACGAAAATAAAACTTTGCAACTAAAATTTGTTTTCCCAAATCTGTAAAATTATCTTTAAAAAATCGATATCGGAAGTTGTGCTCAGAACGGACTCATTACATCAATTCGAGAACGGGCTAGAAAATTAAACCCGCTTGCTTTGACCTAAATATTGACCGAATGTCAATCCTTTTTCACTTGCTTCAGAAGATATCCTTACATCCTAAAATATGCATTTCTTTTTCTCACTAAACAAAAAAAAACTTTATTTTAGGCAACATAGCAAATATCAATGTAATTGATATCGCGAGCACTACGTGTAAGAGTCCATATATTTATCGTGCATATGGTGCATAAAAGACACGCATTCGTTTGCCTTTGCAATGCAAAAAAAAAAGAGTATTAATTGTGCAGGCTGTCACCAAATACGATTCAAAAGTGTGTGAAATCAATGTCTTAGTGTGAAGACCCCAAAATTTATGCAAGAACTCTTACGCGCGTGTCCGCTATTTAAAAGGTAAAAGTGACGTTTAGTCCCTTGGATTTATCAAGAAAGGCTATTCAGCTAAGGCAAACAGATGTCTGGGGGTGTCAACGTTTTTAGTGTTTATTCAACATAAGCTATACAAGTCTTGAGAACATTGTTTCTCAAAATACTATTGATTCCTCCCAAACCTCAAAAAACCGCATTAAAAAAAAAAGCATTTCCGGAGTTTTATTTATTTCGCCTATAATGTTGTAAATTAAGGTATTTGTATGTGAATTGAATATCAATTATTTCTTTTAACTGACAAAACTTATATTACTCAAAATAAAAATGCATTGCTGCTTTTTTTGTATTCAATATAAATACCGTCTGATATAAATACCGTCAATATAAATACCGTCAATAAATACCGTATAACGTCTGGGGTAAGACGACAATACCAAATCTTGATAAAATAAATATTTTGCAAAAAAAAGCCGTGAGGGCAATCGCGAATGTAGATTTTGATCATCCTACAGCCAATCTATTCAAGAAGTTTCACATTATTAGTATATATTCTCTCTACGACTACAGACTTTCCACTACTCTAAAAGTGGAAGAAATTAGAAATACTAGCTTTCTAGGGAGCCTTTAACGCCTTTCCCAATATGTTCATCCTTATCCTACTCGTTCTGCGAGCTGTTGGGAGGTGGTCACTCCCAGAACGAACTACGGAACACAAATGCTCAGATACACTATTCCGAAATTATTAAATTTATTTCCCGAAAAAAATTTCGATTGGGAGAAATTATCTGTCAAGGATATTCGGACCCTTCTGTTTGATGTCGATCGTGTGCATAAATCCTTTTCTCCTGTTTTTTATTAGTTATGTCGCGATTGTATCACGTTTCTTTTTTCTTTTTTCAAAAGCTAGAAAGTGACAAAAGTTAACAATCCTGTGGATCAGCCTTAACAAAGTGTGTGATGACGAAGGTCTTTTCTGCTATTCTTTCTATAGCTTGTGCTCTGTATGTATTTTATACTGTTAGTATCACGCTGCTCTGCTGCCTGTAGGCGGTTGGGGACCTCGTCAAGCTGTTTTCTACAGCTTTTTGTCCCTGGTCGCCACCATAAAAATCTTATGGTGAAATAAACGATTATTATTATTATTATTACCATTTTGTAGGAACTACTTCGCGCTGCAAGTTATCGAGCTGTGTGTGAGAGAGTGTGCGTGCGTGTGCGTGCGTGCGTGCGTGCGTGCGTAAGTATGTGCTTGCGTGCGTGTGTGCGTGCGTGTGCGTGTGCGTATACGTGTGCATGTGTGTGTGTGCGTGTGTGTATGTGTGTGTGTGTGTGTGTGTGTGTGTGTGTGTGCGCGCGCGCTTCGGAGACGATTTAGTAGACTCTTTTTATCAACACATTTCACTTTACACTTTTTGTGTCTAGGTATCTCAATCGACGTTTATTTCGCGAAACAAGAAACAATTCAAACGCTCTATTACAAAAAAAAACATAGATACCTGCAAATACAGTGACATTTTATCTTTAGTTATTGTAGGCAGTGAGACAATTTTATATCGCACGCAAGATATGCACCCAGATGGCCAGTTTGACGAGATAGCTTAAGGAACCACCTGCTCAGCCAAAAAGATTACAAAATGAATTTATTCAACCACATTATGTCGTTCAGTTTGTTTGTTTGTTTATATTTTTTATGCTTACGGCGAAATGTTTTGATTCGCTAGTTACGCGTGCTATGCGCGCTGTAAGTAGTATATGAGAGAGCCATAACCAGATAAACAGGCTCCCACCTCCCTGTACCACGAAGGTTGCATCATTGCCTGTTTTCATCTTTCAATGCTTTCTTTTAATTATAATTACTGGTCACTAAACCTGCGCTCGTGCTTCCTCACTTTCAGACTGGACATTTCTCATTCAATAATAAATTACGCGTAGGCCGTGAAACGATTCGTACAAAACTGTACTAAGCCTGTTTCTTTTTGTGTGTGTGGGTGTTTTTCTTTCTTTTTTTTTTTTTTTGTTTCAGGAGCGATGCGGAACTATATCTATTTTGGTAAATACCGGTTATAATTACTTCTTTGTATTCAAAACCCATACAACACGTGTTCCTTTTTTCTTTCTTTAGGTAAGTGTATATACAGAAGAAAAAAAAATTCAGAAAACTGAGCTGCGTACACTGCCTCAACCCGCAGCCTGAACAAGCGGCCACATGATATAGAACCCATCATATGCCGCGAACGTTTATCACAACCACGCCCAGGGGTTTGCAAAGCACCGGACAAGTGGTCACTTGAAAACGATTGTCAAGGTTCCGTTATTGACGACACGGCAGCGATCGGTCACAAAAGAGAATGGATGTCGACGCATTATTTGTCATGATCACAAACTGAATGCTCACGCAATGCTCGTGTTTGCTGTACTTGAGCTGGATCTATATATTTTCACCGCGTAGGGGATCACAAAAGTTTGATGCCGAAATTTCTGAGGATAGCCTTGCTGACGACGCCGAAAGGACGATCTCGACAACTTCGTCATCATTTTTTTTTTTTTTTTTTTTTTATTGAAGGAGAGATTGAAAAAAAAAAAACGTCCACTTCTAACCTCAAAAACCCGCTGCGACAAAAAAAAAAAAAAAAAAAAATTCGTGGTCAGTGGCGTTGCGTGTGTGGTTAGTATACTTGGGTTTCCCTAGTGCCGGTAAATTTGTGTAAATTAAAGAAAAAAAATGTTCTTAGCTTATAGTGTCTCAACTGGTTTAAATAATACAAAGCATGCATCCTAACCAACTATAATGAGCTCGTTGAAGGAAATAACTTGCCTGCAATCAATTCTCCCCATCAATTAGGAGGCTACCTGGCGTCTGACTACAAGTAGTGTGCCTAGATCTTAGAGTGTTTGCAACTGCTAGATCGGGTTCACTAGGTTTATGGGCCGCGTTTGCAATACCAGCTGCGAAGGGGACATGAAGGCGTTGATCGTCTTTGAGCGTCTCTTTTTCTTCGTCCGCTCTCCTCCTCCTCACCAACGCATGTCCACTCGCAACCAATCTCCACAAGGGGCGTCCGTCATTTAATTGTAAACGCTCTTCGTGGTTTCAGTTGCTCCCTCTCTTAAATCTAGGCTCTCTAACAATTAGTGCCTCGTAAACGACTCGAAAATGAACAAACAGAGAGGGCGGACTGGAAATGAAAAATAAATAATTCTGGTGTTTGTTTCTGTCTTTTTTTTTTTTTTAGGGGGGTCGGTGATATTATTTTATTGTCTACTTTGTAGTTCAAATATAGTTAACCAGTAGTTCTTGCAAGTAGTTTGTAGCTCACATAAATTCCCTGCTAGGTTTGCTGCAAGGTATAAACGCAGTCTAAGACAATTCAACGTTCCTAATTTGTTTTTGCTTTTTTTTGTGCATAGATATTGCCATTTGTAGGACTCACCCTTTCGGCGTACTTCCTGCTGAGCAGATGCCTGACAATTGCCATCAGCATGTCATAAATGTACGACTGATTCACCATGTGGATCGCTTTCAGCCGGACTGGCATACATTTCTGCAAGATTTCGAAAATAACTCGAAAAACAAAACACAAATAAAGCGAAGAAAGTAAAAAAAAAACACGCAGGCGAGCTGGTGAATGACATCTGTGGGAACCATGAGACGTAGGAACAATAATAATAAAAAAAAAACGGACAGAACAGCGGGAAAAAACTTCGCTGTTCTGACCGTTTTTAGTTTTGTTAGTTTTTCTACGCTTTAGTGTTACTAAGGATTTAAATAAATCGCCTCGTTAAACTTTTGGATGCCTCTTGAGCTCAGTTTTTGCTAAACTATAATTATTATTCTTTTTTTTTTCTGGCACTGCTAGAATTACCTTTACGGCAAGTATTAATAAAAAATAGCAATGGCGCTACGAAACATGCAGTCCCGCTGTTCACACATCATACAAAAGACAGTAGAGAGTGTTAGAGAACTGTTTTTGCACATTCATTAAGTACGATGAGCCCTCCGGTACGAACTGCGCATGCGTCACCGCAGAAGACTTGCGCATGCACAGTTCGTACCAGTGGGCCCATCCTACAGTATCGACTGTGGAAAAACGGTTCCCTAAAACTCTCTAGAGTGTGAAGACTGTTTTTTTTACGTTGTACTATTGGCGCGATGGCGGCTTAAGATTTCTATTGCGGCCAACGACCGGTGCGTTTGAGGGAAACGCGAGTGAAGTGGATGGTTTGACCTCTGAACAGATCATATAGATCGGTGTCTTAACGCATCGCGTTAAACTTTTGTACAACGGTGGCCAAACATGGTACATTTTGTGCATCGAAATTTTTGAAGAATTAATTTACCCCCATAAAGATTACACAAAATTAAGAGCCAAGAATTAATCGTCTTTCTACGATAAAATGGCGTCTGATTAACTCAGCGGCCGACAGATGGAGACAGGTATAGGAGCGAGCATATTAGCGGCGAGATGTTTTGGTGGCGCCCTCATATGGTTACCTTTCGTGATGTCATTACCTGGTGATCAACAAATTCGATGGTGTTTGTAATTAGCTTGGTGGAAGCTTGAAATCATTGCGCTCTTAAAGCAACACTACCAACACCGTCGAAGTTGAAGTTCTTCCATTCCTCTTATTCCCGTCGATGAGACATCCTTTGCTGACGTCATAGTCAGCATTCGGCCAATCGTGGAAGGCCGACCACAGCGACGCTTTCGATCGCGCACGTCGCCAATAGACGCTGATATCCAATAGCAGGCAATCTTTTTTTTTTTTTTTCAGTCAAATGTGGCGCAGGCATTTTTAGTGTGGCGCATTATTGGGTGAATTGTTACTAAGGAATCACACTTAACGGACACAAAATAAAAAAGAAAAATTATTTGTCGGGGTATTTCGGCCATATGTTAACAGCTAACAGTTATCCCTCGCCCGATGCGTCACCGAGACGTCTTTCATATGCAAATGACCGCCGTATGTAGAGAATTCGCGCTCTTAAATTTTTACTCGATTCTCGGGAAGCTCATTCTTTGTAATCTCGATGAATTCACTATCTACAGCCCTCTTTCTACAACATCTAAGCTCGAATATGTTAAGAAACCGATGTATGAGGTTGCTTCGAACTGCCAACGACCCATTTGACTCACGCGCTGGAAGGCCCACCGAGGCCCACTGTTGGAATTATTTGCTCCGTGGAGTCATAGTACCATAGAATGTTTAAGGGAAGGAGGAGGAGGGGGGGTTGCAAACAATGCGGCTTGAAATGGCCCTTTCATGTAGTGTGATGTCCTAAAATTAAGACGACTAAACTTTTCTAGGAGGTTTTAGGACACGAATCATGATATAAAATTGCAATATTTTGAGGGAAAAGGAATTGAAGTAAATGTATTCGGGCACGTGCACACCCTAAAATTTCCCCCTAAAGAATCACTCTGCTAGTGAGTACTACAATTCTCTGATTCAGAACATCTATACGCAAATGATACAGGAACAGCTTCCATAAAATGTGCGATTGTTTTACGAACAAATGAACTTTTGTCTGATTAGGTTCCTTGAAGCCAAATAGGACAAAGAATCAGAAATTACTAGAACGAACTCTGCAATTCGAACGCCGCCACCGTACTCGAGCATTCTATGCGTCATTCCAAAACAACTTCCCGGCGTACAAAAAGTGAGGACGCAAACGAGATGGTGAAGGTTTAACATAATTTATGACAAAACCCCGAGATTGGGGAAAAAACGAAGGACAACACAACACACAAGTACAGCAATAATTGAAAACTAGCGAGCTAGTCAATGGATACGAATACTTCAAAGGATAAAACATCGAGGACGGGGGTGGAAACAGGACTTCTTTTTGACAGAATTCCTGTTTTCGTCCCCGTCCTCGACGTTTTTTTTCCTTTAAGTATTCGCGCACAATGAGTTTGAATTTTCTCACACTGATTGTAAAAGTTATTATTTACTGATCACCGTTACACAATAGGGCCGTACATTTATTGAAGTTTTAAAAATGTGACCGCTTTTGATTACGCAGATGAACGACCAGAAACGATTCACTGTCATCGACATACTCAACAAATGTGCAATGGCGCGTAGAAGGGACATGTCGATATCATTAAACATCAAACCTAATAACTGATGTGCATTCTATTCATATAGTAAAATTTAAAATATACGTATCTTTTGTTTTGCTTTGGCTAAATATTTAAAATATTTCAATTATTGAACTCCACAAATGTGAGTACTCCCCACTACCGGGGCTTCACAAACTTTGGTTAATCAACTTTAGTTAATGCACATTAAATGGTTAATAAAAACTTGGAGCTTACCAGCGTAAATTCCACACATTGCTTCAACAGACCGATGTTCAGCGCCAAAAGTTTAGTCATGCTCAGCTCTTTGTAATCCATGACCACGGAGATTCCAACAGTCTGTGACGAGGCGTCCACTGACAGATACTCCAGGAGCAGAAAATATGCCTGCTGAGCTTCGCAGTGACTAACGAGGCTCGGTATCCAAGAACCTGGAATGTGAACTAGACGCTAATAATTATTCACCAAATAATAAGAAATAGAGTTCATCTCTTAAGCGAATATATTTACGACATGAGCATCAATTTCCTCTTGGTTCAAAAAAAAAAATACAGGAGGAAGAATCAGAATATATTAAAATTCCGGTCCTTCGAAAACGAAGTTTTACCTCAGATATTACTTTAATTCGCGAACGTTCGGTCGACTGAAGGCTGAATGTGGGTAACGCAGCTCGGGGCAAGTGGACCGCTTTCGAGTACTCTAGAACCTCGGTACTTTGGCCTTAAACCCTGCACCTGGAAATTTTCGTTTTCTAGCATTGTCATGAGTCACTGCCTCGTGATTTACGCGGTAATTCACTTTACGTTATACACTAGTGACTCCCCTTAGATAGATCGCTAACATGCAATTTACGTAATAGACACCAAGGTGGCGGCTGTACTGCACTGACTAAATTACTACTTTACAAAGTAGAACCAATATCACCAGATCGACGTCTCGCTGTTTAAATGTAAACCCCACCCAAATGATTTTTTTCTCGCCTGCTTGTGACCAAGTAGAGTTAAAAGACGTCGCTTGTCTGGATCGTTATATGAACCCCTTATACAAAAATATTTAAACCTTTCTTACCTACTTTCATCAACACGACTCGCCGTCCATGGATATCTCGATGTGGAAGGATCATAAACATAAGTCTTGCGTCGTGCTTTGCGTTTGAAGGTAGGAAATTATTGTAGATGGAAAGATATGCCGCACGGTTCTTGTAATAGGCCTTGACAGTCGCCAGTGCTGCGGCGACATTGTATTTCCTTACACGGATGAAGCGTAGAAGAAAACGGCAGTCTCGTCTTGCATTTAGTTTCGGGTCTTCTGCAGAGAACAATGTAGAAAGAAACTGTTATAATACGACAATGACAGACAAGACAACTTGGCGTACTCTTTTGAAAATAAATTTCCGACCGTTGTTTACACGTCCACATTCGACCGTCAATGCCGAGCGGTGTTTGCAGGCGTCAGCCTATCCCTGCCTGTCAAATCAAAGACTGAGAAAACGTCGATGCTCGAGGTGTTTAGATAGCTGGCGCTTACCATTTCTAACGCCAGGACTACATTTTTTTTTTTTTTTTTTGCCGAGGACCAATAAAAAGCAGCGCGAGCCGAAGGTCGGGTTACCCCAAGACCGAGTAATGCAGATTTCTATATTGGAGACATAACATTACACTAATAAACTTGCACCAAGTACGCCGTCCGACAAAGAAACGCTGGTGGCGAGCTGCGTTAAAAATATTGTTTTATTTTTATTTTATTTATTTCGTAGTTCCAGTCATCAACAGGCTAGAGCAAAAGAGGGTACGGTTACAATAACGCATAATCATTATTACACAGTCGGACATTATACGAGCACTTCAAAACATCCGAAGTTTCCCTATCACCCTAAAGGACCAATATGCTTGCGAAAGCATATTGGTCCGTCCTTTCTGTTTATTCTTTCTGTATTAAGTCATCAAAACCAACGCGCTCACGTTTAGCTATATGCTTGTAGTGTTTATTTCTAAATACGAAAGCTCGAAAATCGTATATATTTATCTTCGCTCAACTTTTGGGAATCATCAATTATTAAAAAGGACATTTCTATGTGTGACACATTTTTATGTGTGATTCTATGTAGAAATTTAGTAACGTTTCTGGTTTATCTATAATCATCGTAGGTAAAGCGTAGTGCCTTGTTTTGTATATATTTACTGTTTGGATTTTTCGTGGTGCCTATGCAGTACTCCCGTACTCCATAACTGGTAAAATCATGCTTTTAGAAACGGTTCTTTTTACTTGAGGTGATGTGTCTCTTAAGCTCCTCCGCAAAATCCAGAGACGTAGCTTTTTTTTCTTTTTATATGTTTGTTAGACATAAAAATTATAGGAGATAGTCGGATGATAAAATACTTCAAAGTACTAATAATAGGTCCCTTTCGTGAGTGGATCCTCCCTGATGTGATAAGCAAAATTAAGGTTTTGATCAATCCTCCCCAATATCATAATCAATAACGAAGGCCTTGGACACTTCGTATATACACCGCATTTCACACGGATCGAAAGGGATTGCATAAAAATGTGGGGAGAATGTCGTTTGTTGTGCCCGCAGAATAAAAAAAAAGCCTAATATGTTCTTCTGTGAACAAGCGCACAAGCTAAGAAGCTCAGTCGAACCGTAGTACGTGTAGCGTAATATGGTATGAAGTTTGTATCCTGCTTAAAAGGAGCGATCGACAAGACGCCGTTCTCGTACACAGGTCAGACCAGACCGGGCGATGCATGAACATTCCACTCCCAGATCACCACAGTTCATTGAGAGGAACCGCATATTCGCATTTAGTGATGCATTGCCGGGATGCGGGTGCGAACCACGTTTCACCGACACACCAGTGTTGTTCCAACAGAAGGACCAGTTGTCCTGGGAGATAGTTGAGACCTACCAGATAACAAAAAAACAAGCAAGTCCACGTGCGTAAGCCAGCCATCACAGACCCCTGAGGACAGCGATATATATATATATATATATATATATATATTATTTTTTAGCACTTGAGGTGAAGAAGGGTTATTCCACGGAGAGATCGGACCTGCAGGTCCACTCAACCATTTTATTTCTTCTGTTTGTTTAAATGTGATGTACGCACAAATGAATCGCACGAAACTGAACTTTTTGTCTCGAAAACGCGTTCTCACTACGAGAAAAAATTGTTTTGAAGATTGCGTGACGGCCCTGCTTCTATTGCGGACCGCGTTAGTTGCCAACTTGGCGTACCGCTCTTTGCCTGTGGAAGGCAGGCAAAGAGCAGTACGCCAAAAATGCATTCTGTTTTTCTGTTTCATGTAACACGCTCAAGTTTAAGTCAATTCCATGCAATTATTATGTGCTTTATGCAATAAAAATATATAAAAAATTCATAACCTTAGACCAGGTGCAACAAATACACTAACTTTGAGGCCTTCTACCTCAATAAGTATGGTATTAGCGACTTTGAAAACTACACATAATATAGACCAGGGCATCTAAATTATTCCTGCAAAATATGAGCTTTCAATAGAAATATCAACAGAAAAAAGAATTATTAAAAAAAAACACTTTAAAAAAATACCCATATTGAAAAAACAAAATATAAAAAAACCCGTCTCGATTTTACCAAAACTCTAGGGTACAACTCCCCTTAGGCCAGGTGAAAAGAACGTAAAAAAGATGTTGCACCATTTGCTTGGTACAAAAGTTCTAAGCGGCCAAATTGGCGGTTGCGAAGCGTCTTGATTCTGGCGGTTTTCGCTTCACCCCGCTGCAAGTTTCTTGTTTTTTTGTTTTTTTTTGTTGTTTTTTTTGTTTGTTCTTTTAAAGGTAAAAGGAACTTTTTTTTTGTCACAAATGAGAAATTTATGTCGCAACAGCATTGCGAAACCTTCGGGCTTCAGTTGGTCTGGCGGCGCAGACGAAGTAACGGGAGAAGCGACAGACGTCACCGTTGTGCACGCAATGCACGCAGCACATAGTTTTTTGCGCCGATTACCTCCGCGTTCACAAAAAGAAGATACCTTCCAGCAGAAATTTTTGGAGTCAAGATTCTAGATGTTGAATTACTGCGAATGCTGCATACTACCAGGATCTGGGAAATTGCAGGATGCAGACCAGGTCTCCCAGCACTGCTTTCGGCGCCTCAAGGCGCTCCTATCTTCATATGCCGGCACACCTGATGAAACCATGCGAGATATTTTATCAGGAAGAAGAGCTATTACCCTTATCTGCCGGCGCACCTGAAGAAACCGACGAGACATTTCTTCAGGAAGAAGAAGCAGTCAATGACCTGACCAGGTACGTTCAACTTTTGAATGTTTTTCCTTTGAATCCAGCATATTCGATTCGGAAACTGGTCAGAAAATCTAATGGGTAGAGAAAACAGGCACCGATTGAAAAGAACGTTTTGACAAAAATACGCGTAAGTTTAATTAAGTATTGCCTATGTATTATGTACCTAAACTTGAGCGCCAGAGTCAAGACGCTTCGCAACCGCCACTTTGACCGCTTAGAACTTTTGTACCAAGCAAATGGTGCAACATATTTTTGTACGTTTTTTTTTGCCTGGCCTAAGGACAGTTGTACCCCAAAGTTTTAATAAATCGAGACCGTTTTTTCTTGTTCTTTTTCAATACAAGTCTTTTAGAAAATGTAGTTTTTTTCAGAAAAATTCCTTTCTATGTTCATATTTTTATTGAAAGTTCATATTTCGTAGGAAAATAACTTTGATGCCCTGGCCTATATTATGTATAGTTTTCAAACTCGCTAATTCAATACATATTGAGGTAGAAAGGCTCAAAATTAGGGTAGTTGTTGCACCTGGTCTAAAGTTATGAATTTTTTATACATTTTTTATTTCGTAAAGCACGTAATAGGTGCATGCAGTCGACTTAAACCTTGGTGGATTACAAGAAATATGAAACATTTTTGGCATACCACTGTTTTCCTGCCTTCCACTGGACCGCAAAGTTGGCAACTAATTCAATCCACGGTGGCAACAGGTCCTTCGCGCAATCTTGAAACTATTTTTTTTTTCGCGTAGTGAAAACGCGTTTTTGAGACAAAAAGTTCTGTATCGTGCGATTCATTTATGTGTAGATTACATATACAAAATAAAAAAAAAAAAAAAAAAAAATAAAATGTTGAGTGGACCTGCAGGTTCGATCTCTCGTGGAATCACCCAGAAGTGTTTGAAGATCACGTCGTGCCAGCCTCCGCGAGCAGCAGCGCCATTTTCGTGTTTCTGTTCTAATAATATTTGAAACACAAGTCAGCGCTCGTCCTCTGTATCTCTCGTCTTTGTGCTCGTCCCGTCGTGCTGTTCCAGAACGCAGCTCTTAGGCGCCCGTTTCCCGGTTGAGAGATGTCGGTGTCGTCGTAACCGCGCTAAATGTAGCGGGAAAGTTGATGTCACGTGGCCTCAACCACAATTCAATTTCCTGCTAAATTTAGCCGGGAATATGACGTCACATGACTTGGTGTCACGTACCCTATGAACAAATTCAGTTTCTCCACTAGATTTAACGGGAAAATTAACGTCACTTGACCTCAACAGAAATTCAATTCCCCGCTAAATTTAGTAGCAAAATTCACGTCACAGGAAACACTAATTCAGTTTCCCCACTAAATTTAGCGGGGAAAATGACGTAACATGACTTGGTGGCACGTCATCTCTGAACAAATTCAGTATCTCCGCTAGATCTGGGGGAATATTGAGGTCACGTGACCTCACCAGCAAATCAATTCACCGCTAAATGTAGCGGGAAAATTGACGTCACGTGACCTCAACACCAATTCAGTTTTCCCTCTACATTAAGTGGGACAATTACGTCACACAGCTTGGTGTCACGTCACTTATGGACAAATTCAGTTTCTCCGCTAGATTTAGCGGGAATATTGACGTCACGTGACCTCAACCGCGATTCCATTCCCCACTAAATTTAGCGGGGAAATCGACTTCACACCTTAAGCCCAATTCAGTTTCCCCGCAAAATTTAGCAGGAAAAATGACGTTACATGACTTGGTGTCACGTCCATTATAAACGAATTATATTTCGCCGCTAGATGTAGCGGGAAAATTGACGTAACCTGACCTCGAGAGCATTTCAATTTCCCGCCAAATTTAGTAGGAAAATTCACGTCACAGGAAACACTAATTCAGTTTCGTCACTAAATTTAGCGAGGAAAATGAAGTGACATGACTTGGTGTCACGTCACCTATAAACTAATTAAGTTTCTCCGCTAGATTTACCGGGAAAATTGACGTCCCGTGTGGAAGAGTAGTAGGAGGGGAACGTATGGAGGTGGAGGAGAAAAGGAGGTGGAGGAGGAACGGAGGAAGAGCACGAAAGAAGGGGGAGGGGAGGAGGATTAGGAAAGGAGGGGAGGAGTTGAGGCTACGGAGGAGGTGGGGCATATCCTTTCCTACGTACCATCCCCTCCGCCTCCTCAAGAGCTGCACTCCAATTCTGCGCTGCAGGGATTTGTAAACGTCTCTAATTTTGTTACTTTAAGATATAAATGGAGACTCGCCCGAGTGTCCGTTCTAATAAGTTTGATTTCCTCTACAATGGGCTCTTTTCTATGTTCTCGCGACTCTGCCACCAACCCTATCAGGGTATCATCCCTCATTGCTGTGTACGTTCGCAAGGCAAGGGCAGCATCTCGGTACACAAGAACTTTCCTGTGCCCCCCAGATTTACAAGTCACCTGCGGTTGTATGGTTCTGTCGTCCAGGCACTCGAGAAGAATGTCTTCTGTTACTCTCAGAGTGGTGGCAGCAAGTCCGCTTTTTCAAAAATTGCCTTCGGATCGCAGGTTTAAAAGAGCTAAGTCAACCTCGAGCCTCTCGCTCATATGCGGAATGGTCAAGCACTTCTGCCAAAGTCACTGAGTTCCTTTGGAACCAAGTGCTTCTCGTGCTGCAATCCAGCAATAAGTCATGTGCCAATTAAGGTAACGATATAATCCTCTAAGATCAACATGTCCCAGAACAACACCAGCAAACTGAAAAAAGGACTGAATTTTTGCACCGAGCCTGCCTTTAACGCGTACACAAATTGGTAATGTCCAGGTCCCTTTCTCGAACGGTGCCGGAAGAGGACAAACCGAGGCGTGTCGTTGAATGCGTGGATGTTTTGTTCAAGACCGAAGGTAGGCCCGCGAGAAGCAGGAGCTTAGAACCCATGACTGACTTTCTCACCTCCAATAGTTTGAGCATACTGTTTTTTGACAAGGAAGGTTGCTTTGTCGTCATGATTTTAACTCTTGACATTCATTCAACAAAACACTCCAACGGCAAAAAAAAACATATTCAGATTTAAAGACCATGGACGCAACATTTCAGTGCCAAAGGTTCGTATCCCGACGCTCCAGGGTTGCGTGTTGATGACAATGTTTTCACTGGGATTACTTTTTTTACTGGGTATATGCTTGGCCCAAGCGTATATTTAGAGCAAGTTAGATGCTCACGTTGCATATTTTGACTCGGGTGTCACATGACCTGCTGATTATGGATATTTTGACTCCTTGAACGTTCTGGTGCGTTCGATAATTTTAGCTTCTTTATGCTTCCACCAAGCGTGCTGTTTCTACATAAAGGCAGCAGTAAAGATTTAACTGCCATCGTCATTTGTGAAGCCACAGTGGCCATTCATCACCTCCTAAGCAAATTCAAAAAGCTTGGCAATCATCGAACGGATTCGGCCTCATAATCACAACCGAAATATATTAAGATAAACAAAAATTTCGCAAATCACTCTGCATAACGATATGAATTAAAGGAGCACGCTTACGCTTTGCCTTTAATAGTGGGACGCGATATAACACACATATAAACCCTCGCTTGTTTTCAAACCATTCAAGTGTGCCTGCGTCACCTAGTCGGTAGTGACTGGCTCGCAACCGAAAGGTAGTTGGCTCAAATCCCGTCTCCGCCTAAAAGGCTTTATATTGTGCCCTTAAAATAAATTAATTATCTTATAAGTAGGGTTCGGAGTTTTCGGTTGAAACCGATAGAAAGCGATAAAAGTACGTCGAACCCATTTTCAAAAAATCGGTTTTAACCGGAAAAGGCCACTTTGACCTTCCAGTCGTACCGCAGAGTCGTGGCGAAAAAGTGGAACGACAGTATCTATCGAAACGTGTCCGAATGAATGGGATACACGGGTGTCATCACGACGTTTTGGTTTAATGTGCGCATCATCGATAGGAACGTGAAGTTCAAAATGCCCCATGACTTTGCCCTGTACGAGCGTGCTTTCAAACTCGTTGTAAGGAAGACTGACTTGATGAAAGCTATGTATCTTGTGTAGAGCTTCAAAACGTTGCACCATGTCTCTTTTGGTGGTCACAATTGGTTGATTGGCCGATTATGACTCAGGCAGCGCTTCATCTCCTCAGTCTGCCAGTGTCCAGTGTTAGCGTTGAGAGGGCATTCTCGAAGCTCAGGATCATATTAACAGGAAAGAAAGAGCGCGGATCAAAGACGAGAACCTGGGAAAGTACATGTGTGTGCACTATAATAAGATCACGTAATCCTGATATACAGAAGGTGAAATTCCATGTTTTTCTGGCATAGGCTTCATATCTGGCTTGTTCGTACTTCTGTGTTCTTCTTTTTTTTTGGTTTTACAGTTGCACACATTTGCCAAATAAAGTGTCCAGATCTTTTTCAGTGTATCCATGCCGTTATTCTTTGAGTGATCACAAATATCAGAGCAACAAGGATCATCTGATCCGGTGTCCGTTGGTGTTTATTTTATATTCACCGAAAAAAGCCGATAAACTTTTGTGGGCACAAATATACACCGAAAAGAAAAACGAAAATTGAATTTTAAAATAAACACCGAAAAAAGTTCGCCGAATGTCGAAAAAATAGAAACCGAAAATGCGGAACCCTAGTTATAAGGTGAAATCATTTGAGGCATGCGGCGACCTTTAATTCGCATTACCGTGACATGTTTTAATCACTTTCATTCCACGCGTGACGTCATGTTTCACGTAAGCGTTGTGAGTTATTTGAAATTCCCGCGCGAGGCCATGTGGCTGTGACGTCTGACTCTATCGGGCTATCAGGATTTTCGCGGCTTTTCTGACACGCCTGCTTTTCCGGCACGCCACCGAGGCCGGCGCAACACGACCTCCTTAACGTTATCGCTTAAATATTTCATATCTGATACACATATGTCGAATCAGACAGACGACATCTATTCTGTTGTCTTTTCCTCAACTTGCTCAGGGAAACGGGGCTTCGAACTCGGCTTTAACGAATAAAAACCCCATTGTTCATAATTGTGTTTTTTTTTTAGTACGTATGATGTATTGAATTAAGCGGGTCAATGGGGCAGTTGAGTAATTCTCCGGATTAAAGATTAAATCGATAAATCCTATTAACACGCGATTATTATGTTATTAAGGACTTTTTTTAATATAGCTCAGCCCGAATTGCAACTTTCCAGCAGTTTTGAACCGAGACTGAAATGTCAACAGAGAGAGGGAGAAGAGCGCTGAGGCACTTCGGTGGAACTCTCATGATTCGTACCTGACTGGGACATTACGAGACTGTGTCACAGTTATTCACGATTGTAAGCAGGTTCTCTGGCCGCCCTTCTGTCCCTGATCGTGTGAGCAACCATGTGCTAACTCTTACCAGCACTCATACATGCCTACTGCTTACTCAACATGTCGTATAAACAATCCGGGAAAGTAACTTTTTTTTTTTTTTTAAACAGAAGGTTTGTTTTTATTGGCCAAGGTGCACCGGGGGAGCATCGTCCTTAGCCCCACAAACCCAATCCTTGTTGTTCTTGACTCCAAACAATGTCGAAATAAAACTGGATTGCACTAGATGGTTTACAACCGTTCACACAATAAACAAGTCAGGTAACTAGCCAAGATGTCTGCGTAAAATAATCTCGCTCAGAAGAGTTTGCAAGCGATTTTGCAATGGGGCGCCTAAGTACGCCCCAACAACAGTCGGTTTCCCAAAACCCCAAACTACGGGTGGAGAGATAATACAGCGCATATACTTTAGCGCTGCGACAATGTTCAGTCAGCAGTGACGCAGAGCGAAATCGGCGTTAAAGCTCCCATGATTCAACGAAGTGCGGCATTTAAAAATCTGCCGTTAATCTTCTAAAGGGGCAATAAAGTAAAAGCATCGGATTTAGTGCTGTTTTAGAAATCGGAAAGGTAGAGTGACAATGCTTTTGTCCCGTTTTCATTTCAATAATTTCCTTTTAAGAACAACAGACTGTTTACCTAAAATGATCATTGGAATAATTTTCTGACAACCAATTAAAATGCATCCACTTGGCTGAAACCAAACTTAACTATGCAGTCGACTTTGCGCTTTCTTTTACCATGCCAGCATTTGCCACGTAGTCGAAAATTCCGACAGACTTCAACGCTGTGAGCTAGTCAGTCATCGGAACGATAATTGCAAGGTACACAAGACTATGTTTCTGCCTTTCTGTTTCATGATTCCTTCCTTTTTCAATTGATATTTGCATTGGAATCACTGAATGCTGAAGAGAGAAGGGACTGCTTCACTCACCTGACTTTTTTTTTTTTCTTACACTTCTCACAACGCTGGATGATAATAAAGAACGGTAGGTGCGGGAGGGGATTCCCACTCCCTTTGGAAGACGAGAGGACACGGCCTCTGCTTGCAAAATATTCGCCTTTTTCACTGAAGAAATCTTTTTGCGTGAATCGAGTGAACGGTCATGCGACTTGAATTGCGGTGGCTACATTTTGCTTAACCATAAGACGGAGTACAGCCGATTCTACGAGCAAATGAGACCAATCAAGCAGCTTTGAAAACAAAAGGGCAAAGCTTTCATCGTCATTATATGTGCTGGTAATCGGCGGCGTATTCAATCAAGCCCAAACAATGCGCCTTGACTTTGGAATGCTATATTTGGTGCGGGCATTTATGTGTGCCTTCTACCACTTGACTGACGTACAAATTCGGTTTGCTGCAGAGAAGATAATCCTATCAGCGCTCCTCTCTCCTAAGCTAAGAGGGGAGCCTTTTTGGGGCAAGGTAAATGTGTGAAGAAGATATAAGAAACGAGGAGGCGGGAAAAAGCGCAAAGCGCGAAGTGTAGTCGCCGGCCATATGAGCTCCCCCGGCCGAACGCCGACCGGATCAGCGAAAATCCCGCACGCGGCGCGTCGAGCGTTGCCGCGTTTTGGGAGCTGGGCTATTGGGACCAAACCATTCCGTTATCAAAGGGGTGGATGCATAGCTTTTATTGGGATTCCAGCCTTTAGAAGTCTGAATCACAAAAATATGGACGATTAGAATCGCCGTCTTCGGGTGTTGGCCCCAAGTGTTCGGATATGATGTTATAACTGCTGATAAACTGAAGCTTGCTTTAGGCGTAAATAAAGCAGCAGTGTTCGATCGATGCTTACAAATGTAAAGATCCTATGTTTGATATGATATTGGGCATGACAACAATGATCCCTCGGCAAGCGAGAAGTGGCCGACGAGGAAGCCATCTGCAAAGTCATCGTGCAAGTAATTGCCCTTGGCGAAGCAACACGCTGGTGAGCGCAGAACAATGGAGTCTCTTCAATAAAACGCGTTCATGAAAAGTGCCTGAATCTTTATTCTGCTTCGACACAAATCTTTTTCTTTTTGTTATCTGTAGCATACCCCTATAGATTCAATAAATTATTTCAAAATCGCTTGTCATTGTCTAGTCTAGGTTTAAGAAAGATTGTAAGAAAGCTTGTGCGTA
Source organism: Ixodes scapularis (assembly GCF_016920785.2). Lineage (NCBI taxonomy): Eukaryota > Metazoa > Arthropoda > Arachnida > Ixodida > Ixodidae > Ixodes > Ixodes scapularis. The sequence continues at coordinate 181,333,049 of NW_024609835.1, read as the reverse complement.
GGATTACTCTACGGGTCGGAAATATTCAAAATGACATACCGGTTTTGCAAATAAAAAAGTAGCATATAAAACGTCAGAGATATTATGCAGCGAAGAATTTCGATAAGCCGTCTGCGTTTACCTACAACCGGAAGCGGGATTGTAATCGGCCGTGCTTCAGATCCACGTTCCAAAACGCGGAATGCTATTAAACATCCTGCGTCCACCCCTTTGATAACGGAATGGTTTGATCCCAACAATCCGGCTCCCAGAACGCGGCAACGCTCCACGCGCCGCATGCGGGATTTTGCTGCTTCGCTCGGCGTTCCGCCTGGGGAGCTCGAATGGCCGGCGACTGTACGTAGGCAAACACGAGCATCCCCACTTCCACCTACCGTCGAGCAGCTGATTGAGCCTTGCTAACGCGTCCACTCGAGATTCGTCCGTCTCGCCGAGCTCTTCTTCGGCGATCCGCTGGAGCTCGGGCGTTAGATCCTCGTCACTGATCATGGTCTGACCACCGGTTTCTAGCTCGTTGCCTTCTGTGGACACGATGAATGATTAGGAAAGCAGAATCACATAAATGGTGCAACAAACAGTTTGAAAGCAACTGCAGAGCAGTAAGATAACGACTTGACCCGTGGAAACACAAGGTCAACCATATCTGTTTTCTCGGTGATTGGAATATACCTCTCCTGCTATTGGGTGGGCTAACAAACGGCCCGACTGTCCAAGTGCGACGTCGCTTTTCTGCAAACATGCAGCGAAGAGATAGTGCACCGGAAAATAAATTTCGTTTTTATCTTTTTTTATTTTTTTTTTTTAACGTGCAAAGCTTTTTTTTATGCGGAAGTTTGTTTGATAATTCTCTAGTTATCAGGCAAGGTCAATGGGTTTTTGCTCTCCGAACATTCATTTCATATTTTCCACAACTCAAAGCTACAATCCTTGACACGGTGATGCCTTTTGGCAACCTGGTGAGCGCACGTTTCGCCCTACAAAGTAAAAAGACAAAAAAAGAAAAACACAGAGAAAACTAAAGCTATCAATTATTCCACGCCGCGTACCGGCAACGTCGAGAGGTTTTGGAAGGACGTCCTTTCGATACTGTCGTCTGCTTTCGCTGCTTAGTTCTTGGAGGCAACATTGTTTCACATGCTTGCTTATTAAGATCAGCTAAATAACTGTGCCTCAGCGGTGCCGAAACAAAATAAGAAAGGAACAAGGACGAGTGAAAGCACCTTAATGGTGCAAAAAATCGTTCATTCCAGGAAAAAGAATGCCACCACGTAAAACATGGTCCCGTGAGCAACTTGTGGTGAGATTCACCGACAAAGGATTTATAAATCAAACATCGCCACAAACGACGCCTCAACAAAATAAAAACATTGGGGGGGGGGGGGGGGGGGTTCTTAGAAACTGTCTGTATATTATTTGTAACCAAGAAAGGATACCAGAACCTTATGCATTTATACCATCAGTCAATTCGGAGTCATCACGAACGTTATCAAAAGGGATCGCGATTTTGTGCTGATGGGTGTGGAAGCCATTTCACGCCTGCCATGGACTAATTTAAGCGGAGGCTTAATTTTCTCGAAGAGACTATACACTCGCAAAAAATGTGAGATTGCTGTTTGCCTAACGAGTCAGGCAAAACGTCAGTATTGCGTAAACAATATTCAGACACTACAATTTGTTCTGTATATCAGTTCAAATTTACACAAAAACATTTATTGAATCACATGCAATTTTCTGAAGGGTCGCTCTTCAAAAGCCATACGTCCGAATGAATGATTACCTGAACAACTCTATTTCACGCCTTCGTCGACATTTATTGCCCACTCGAAGTCGAATCCTATATCGCTTTCACGGCTCTGAGACTTCTCCAGATAACTGCTAAAATAACCTTCTAACTTGCAAACTCAGAAGGTTCAAATTCCTACGTGTTCATTCTCCTTCAGGGCACCCGGAACAAGAAGAGGCTAGCATGAATAACCCATCCACTTGTGGCTGCGATGGCTGCATAACGAAATGGACGGATATGGCTGAATCGTTTTAATCGTGTGACGTCTTCCTTTATCTATAGCTGTTTCACCTTGCTCAACCCCGGGGGGGAAGGATGGCTTGGCGTAAGAGGCCGATTTAATTATTGCTGCTCCCCGAATTTTGATAATTCATGGTCCTATTATGGACGTAACGACTTATAATATGTCCATAGTGCACACATCTGGATACGGGTGTTGCGCGATCCTTAAGTTCAAAATGGCGACGTGCGTGTTTGATCAGATTTTGTCGAGAGCATCCAAGAACACTGTAGCCAGTTTAGCGTTCTCCCTAAACTTTGCAATTCTCTGAATTTTCAAGCGGTGGAAACAGCCGTTTTGTGGACGGTGGAGTTTTTAGCGGTTTCCAAGTATTGATAGATTTATTTATTTATTTTCGGGTGGTCTACAGTGGGCTTTAGTGACGTTTTCCGTTTCCTTTCGTTCTCAGTCACGTGGGTTCCGTATCTGGTATGCGGGACGAAAAAATAGTAAAACATTTGAACCTGGAATATGATAGAAAATATAGGTGAGGTAAAACAAGAGTGTGTGACAATCATAAATTTTACGTGAACACCTCCCAGCGGCGTGGAGAGATCAAAAGTATGTTTTAACGCATACCAGAAGTGACAACATTCAAGATGGTCGCGGCCTTGTGGAAAAGGTTATAGACCCTAGGTGTTTTTGAGAACTTGGTTGTGACCCCTATGACGCGCTTCTCGCGTCGTTTGTATCGCAATACTACTTGCGATTCACTGCAAGAACGAGCAAGAAGCGCGAGAAAATATTTGAGACGAGAATCCTCTGCATTAGGGACAGAATCACAGCCGCTTTTTCTGAACTTCTCAACTTCGAATGTCAGTCACCTTTCAAAAGATGGCGCAAGTGCGCGTCGTCTGCTACAACATAAGTCATTTTCAATATTTAGGACGATTAGTAGGCTTTCAAAAATTGCACTCATGAAAGTGATTGTAATTAGAACGAGAAAGTTCTAATTAAAGAATCGTTGTTTAAATAGCTGTCCCCCCCTCTGAAACCGGTTTTTTTTTTTTTTTTTTGCGTACAGAGTCGAGCTTAAAAAGAGTCCCATGATGTAAACTTATTTTAAACAAATCTGATTATGAATACAACCAAAGAAGCCTTACATATAACCAGCTTAGTTCCTCTAGCATACAATATAAAATAATGTGATCTGATCCTAAAATGCTATACGAGAAAACAAAGAACGCGTGAAGCCATAGTTCATACAAAAAACATAAAAAAAGACTGAAATGGACGAAGGAGACACACTCACAGTTCTTTCAACAAACAACGACATTTATATGGTGCCTATCGCACCAGGGAACCCACTTTGGAAGTACATAGGAAAGCACCTTCAATCTACCGGGAGAAAGTTGTTGGTCACAAAGTATGACTGGAAGGTCAAACACTTCATTACTGACCTTGCGAGAACATGCATTTATTGATGTAACGATGGTGCACTGTGCGGATTCCGGCAGTCTGGTAGCGGAGGTTTGAAGAAAGGTGAACGAAAGATGGGACCCATATTCAGGACCAAAGAAATGAGTCATGAGGCTTGGAGCAGATTCTCCATGATCCTAATTTTTTGGAGGATCTTCTTTCGAGATGTTTGCACGATAGGCGGTAGATAGAAGACCAGTAGTGAAAGGAAAACCCTAGCACCGATTCAACTCCGGGGTCAGCTGTTTTCTTGCGGATGAAAAGCCCAAGCCAGCGGAGTCTAAGAGGAGGAAGATGTATCTTTGAAATGAAGCAGGCAGCTTCAGTCATACTTTGTTACCAACAACTTTTCCCTGGTACATTGGAAGTACTTTCCTCTGGACCCAAGTTTTCTCCAGATCTTTCCACCTCCAGAGTTTACCAATTGAATTCGGTACATCAGGTCGCCACGCATATTCCAGAAAAGGGGCGGTAGAGTTTTTTGGCAGTTCGTTCAATCCGTTACCACCCCCTTCCGAAAGCAGGCAAATTGCCGATTCGGAACACAGCTGAAGAGTCGCGCCGGAAGCAACTTAAATTGCTTGAATCAGACAAGACCGGCGTTTTTGTGGGTTTGGGATGAAGGAGCCTGCGGAGAGGTCAGGAAAGCATTGGAAAAATACTTTGATCAACTACTAAAAAGGCCATTAGAATCTCTGCATGCAAAGGCAAAAGGACTATGCACCTCTATTAATCTGCCCATTCTCAAAAAAAAAACAAAAAAACACTCGGATCACCTGAAAAACAATATTTTTCTGTATTTTTTACTGCGAAGACACACAAGAAAAGCGCGAAGCTCAGGAGCATAGTATCTGAAGGAGGTTGCTGGCAAAAGCATTTGGCCTTATTTCTACAGAAGCATCATTCTACGTTGACTCTCTTCCAGCCCTTTAGGATTTTGAACTCCACATGACAAATCCCCCACCTCAACTCCCTTCACTCCGCACGCAGCCACACTCCATGTTTTCGTAAGATATAAAATAACTTCACTACAGTCTTGACCCCCGAGTTGTCTTGAATTCCGTCTCCGATGTAATACATGAATAGGGTCTTTGCAAGTTCCAAAACACCTCACGGATCTCCGTAAAGAATTTGACAGATCTTCTTGCCGTATACATTCAAATGACACTCGTTGAATACAACGGCAAAATATTGAGGTAAAAGAAAGGTGTTTGTGTAGGCTCCTGCCTGGCCCCGGTGCTCAGTGAAGTTTTCGAAGCAAGAAACAGAAAGCAGAGAAAGGATTGGCACCACACTTCATCAAGCACTACAACAAAGGCATAGGATCTTCGAAACCAAGCACATCCAGAGTAGTGTCAAAAGCAGCCGCAGCAAGCAACATTCCACAATAGCAGCCAAAAGAAAATTCATTCAATATTGTCTTTCAGGCAGTATTTATCGGCGCAATGACGGCAGAAGCATTCGCTAAATTATTTCATAAGGCAGTGTAAGGAAAGCTAAACCAAAGGCATGCTGCGAATCGTTACTTTGGCAGCGCAACAAGCCAAAAGGAGATGTAGCTGCTTTGTTGTTGTTGTTTTTTTCCGGCTCGTTATTGTTTGTTCCACTGCTAACGTGACTGACTTATATTTTATTTTTCAACAATGCTGAAGAGAAAAAAAAACACAACACCACGAATGCGGTCCACAATTAACAAAAAGGCATCAAGAAGCTTTAGGTCAACTCACGAGCCAATGGGACGAATGTGATTGTGAATGCGCACGTCCATATTCAGAATAGGAACTCGATGTCCACTGCCGCATCCCAGTTTTTATTTCTCTAATTTAGTCTAGAGATTTAGTCATGGAATATGGTGGTTGTGATCTACAAAAAAGAAACGGTTCATCAAGCCACAGGAACGAACTGATTCGAATTAAATGAATATAGTGCTTTGGCAGCAAATGTCGAGATGCAGCTCACGGGGGTAAACTTCCTTCTCTCTTTCTGGCCCCGTTTCGACACATCTATTTTCCTTTCACCACAGTATAGAGCAAGCTGTGACCATATTTCATTTCTTCGTACTGTCAGTCAGTGAAAGCTATTACAAGGGTAGAAATCACTACACGTATCAAAACGCACTCATTAACAGAACTAACGCTAACAAGAAAAACCGTAACAAAAAACAGGGAAAGAAATACTACAAGAAAACAAAATATTGCTATCGTTTATCTGTTCAACTCACTTCAATCGCTGCTCATACGGTATATTGCTTACGCAGCATGGCTAGTCTTTTTTTAAAAAATGTAGAGCCTTCCGCGCATGTGGCTGGAGCGGGCTCGCTCCCGCGTAGCGGCGCTCGCTGGCTACAAGATCTCCGAGAGAGAGGGGAAACTTCGCTCTCGCATCGCGCTCGCCTTGATAACAAAGAAGCACACAACGAGAGCAGGCAAGACGCACGGCGCACCCGCTATTTTGCGCGACTTTGGCCCGATTCGTAAGCGAAATCACCCCGCGCTCTCAAAATCTCGCAGCTAGCGAGCGCGGACGATAAGAGCGCCGCTGCACGGGAGTAAGTACGCTCCGGCCACGCGCGCCTTGGGCACTACACTTTTGAAAAAGACTACACAGCTTCGACCCCACTTTGGGCAGTCCGCAAAAGACGGTTTTTCGACGTATCGCGCTTAGATTTACAACACAGAGGTGCGGCTAGGTGGTACATTTATAACGTTAGATTATGAACAGATAAACATGCCTTCTTCAAGGAAGAAAAAGAAAAGAACCTGTTTCGCGCAGTCTTCAGCTCCAGTTTCCGGGCGACGCAGACGGTGCTCGTTGACTTGGACGCGCCGCCGACAATTGGAGTGTGCATCGAAGGCGAGCGGGGCGCGCCAATATGGGTTTTGATAGCAGATGGTATAGGTATGGTGTCTGGAACGCTTCTCCGACTGGTCTGTTTACAGCGTCCAAAAAACTGGTCCCTCGATTCCCGCCTGGTGACGTCATAGAAGTGTCATGCTGTCGCCGGTCGCGATCCTGGGGGGGACTCAGGAGCTATGGTGGATGTGGCAGACGCCTGTTCTGCTACATGTCACCCGTCACTGTGACAGTCCACGGAAGCTACAACAGCAGAAAGCTGGGACGCCTGAGACGCTGTGACGACAGCGACACTCGCGTTCGCTCGTGCTTTTCGCCAGCATTTCTCCGACCAACCGCCAGGATCGCAACAGGCAACAGCATGACACTCCGGCTTCTGTGACGTCATTTGTTGCCACTTGGGAACCACTTTCGATGTATGGGCAGCATATAGGACGCTAAACGCACCAGTCGGAGACGCGCTCCAGGCACCATAGTACAGCAAAAGCTTTTCGATGCATATGCCATCTGTTGGCAGCGTCTCCAAGTCAACGAACACCGTCTGCGTCGCTCGGGTAATGACGCCGTAGATTGCCCGAAACAGGCTCGCCTTTTTCCTTTCTTGAACGAGGTAAGTTTATCCGTTGATATTTTAATTTTATGAGTGCACCGCCCAGCCGCACCTCTCTAGTAAATCCACCCTCGATACGTTGAGAAACCGATTTTCGCGGACTGTCAAAAGTGAGATCAAAGTGTTAGTGTACATGCTGTAGTTTATCCAGTCACTCATATAGGATGATCAAACCACTAAAAAATACGCATTCACTCACCGTCCAGCAAGCGACTCAACCTTGCTAAGACGTCTGCCCGGCCCTCGTCCGTCTTTCCAAGTCCTTTGGCAGTAGGCTGAAGGTCGAATGACAGATTCTTGCCTCCGATAGCCGTGGCCAGATCACCAACTCTCGGCTCGCCCTTCGCTGCGGCAAAAATGAACCGTCTCAAACCCGCAGATCCTGATATCCAGCACGAACGCAGTGTTACTGACAGCCCCGTAGAGCGACATTTGAGTCGAGCGCTTGGAGTTCGCCTTATTTGCTTCGATTGATAGAGTATGCTTCATATCCAGACGTTGGAATGAAAAAACAATTGGACATCGCAAACTCGAGGTAGCGGTTGGCCTTCACTACTCAATTTACTCAATTTCTAAGTGAGAGCTAAAAATAACGGAATTAGACTTGTTTCTCTCTACCTGTTTTTACTACTGCTGCAACCAATGTCGGATAAACCTCCGTTGGCGTGCGTACGGGACAAAAACGGAAAGAAAAAAAGGAATGACGACGAGGAACGTCAACGATGGAACGTCTTGGCCTTGCAAGCTTTCAAATGTTGATGTTTTATTCGCAGCGGTGTAAATAGGAAAGTTTTGTTCATTCTGTGGGAATGGATCGATTACTGTGACGACCCGCAAAGTTGAGACGGGAAACCGGTTCGACATCGCAAACACGGGGCAGCGGTTGGCCTTGACAACTGAAACCGCGGCACGGGCGGCTACATTACACAGTCCCTGCGGTGGTTGTCTCGACGATGTGTATAAGCGGTTACACGCGTGCATGTACGCAGGTCCCACTCGGAACGTTGTTTATCCGATAAAGACGGATGCCCCCTAGACGTGTTGCATTAAACTCCCTGTAAAATCTCTGTCTGCATGCACTTTTTTTTAGCAGTTATTGACATCCTGTAAAAAACACAAGACCCCCCCCCAAAAAAAAAATTTTTTTTTTTGTCAGACGATTTATTTAGGTGTTGGAAGACTAGCCAATTAATATTTTGCTACAGAGTCACGTATATTTTTGATAAAGCCAAAGAAAAACGCAACTGCTCCAAACCGAAACCTCCGCACGGCCCGGCCGTCACGTGCCTAAACCCAACCTTGCGTCGTTTTTTTTTTTTTTTTTTTTTTTTTTTTTTTGCGGGAACCGTTTGCCGTGCGATTTTTTGCAGTTATGTTTGTTCCGCTCGCTGTTCTCTAATTCAAGATGAATTTTTTTTTTTTTTTTTTTTTACATTGCAGACTTGGAAATGAGTAGCGAGTGCCCGTGGTGAATTCCCTTGATCGGCTCCAAAAGAATACCTCCAAGATGTCGATGCCGAAAGTTGCATTCTGCGGCAGAGTCTGCACAAGTTACCGAAAGATCAACGGGATCGGGACCAATGGCTGGCTACAATTCCTGTAGAACAGTTACGGGCACCTTGGCAAGGACGCTACGCAATTTATCTGCTCCTTGCCTTATGTGGAACGTGACTACATTAAGTTCGCAGGTGTCAAGAAGGGAATCGCATACCATCTATTTCAGCGAAGTTTCGTCCACAACATTTGGTTGTTTTTTCCGGGATAATTGTAAAAATAAAATATATAAATATCGCGAAATGTTTGGAAAAAAAAATGCACCCACACGGGGGTTGAATTTAGGCCCGCTGCGTGTGAAGCGGACATCTTTCCACTGAGCTACCGGGGAACTCGTCGTTATCATGTAGTCGGTATACTGTAGGTCGGAAACCTTGCTGCCGATTTCCTTCCAGCGAAGGAACTCCCGCCTCGCAGTAGGACAGCACCACGCATTGGCCACATTTTACACCTAGTAAAGAAATCGTACGCGCGCATGTTCAACTCGAAGGACGCACTTCGTGCTTGACGTTTGCGCGAGCGATGTCTTCATCCACGAGAAGGGGCAATGGCTCGTCGACGTCTTCGTGCAAATCGGCCTGGTGGTTGGGCGTGTCGTACGGGAGGAAGATCAATTCTTTTGATCAGTTCAAGATTTCTCTTTCGAAGGAAGACCCATTCGCCGGTACCGCGAACGACAGTTCCGAAGTAGAGGTCCCACGTCCGTCGTCCGCTGCCATCGCAGTCCAGCCTGCGAGACCTATGATACGCGATGCGACCCCATGTTGAGGATTACGCAGTAAACGCACAGAATGCTTCCAATTCTCCGTGTAACTTTTTTTTTTTTTTAGTTCACGTATTTGCAGTTTTTTGGAAGCCACAAACAATGGGTTTCGTTTTTTTTTCGATTTTTAATATTAAGTGTGTGCTTTCAATGACCCACGACTTTGATTAAAGTTGGTGGTTGTATCTAAACTTTAGAAAACGGCCCTTGACCACGGAGAGGAGAGTGAGCGCGACTAAAACAGGCCAGTTCTCGATGGGCGGTAGTCGGGCAGAAAGAAGCCGAATTTCGAGCCGCCAATTCTGTTCTGGGCAGTTGGGCTCTCATATGTCACGTACAACTCAAACCCTTGGCGAGCATTAATACCGTGTCAGTGCCGGCTTTTAATGTTCATGTTTCTTGCTTCGCGATTCGCACTATTGCGTTCTTATTCGCTATTGCTGCCATCTCATTGGGTGCGGAGCTATTCGGAGACGTTCGGGACTCACCACGCCCTTCGCTTCTTAGGTTGTCGGTGATATAATCGAATGGGAAGACGGCGAAGGAAGCGGATAGAAACAAAGTGAATAACGTCTAGCCGCACCGAGAGTACGTTTTAACGTGTCTTCTTAAACAAACAACTGTGCAGCAGAAAAGGTACGGTCAGTGCGCAAACTAGCTGGTGGAAGTTTACCACGATGATTTTAGAGACGCCCTCTGTCCCTGATACTTTCTATTCCACTGTAAAAAAAAAAAATTGTTTTAGTTTTGGGTTAGAATGATAACAGCAAAAAAAGGAAGCGCAACGACGCCTTTGAGTTGCTGCTATTTTTATTTGCTTGTCAATAACAAGATACCATGTTTCGATGCGCAAACCCTTTCACGTCCAAACTAACGCGTAGAGCTTTTTTTTTTTTATTATTATTATTTCACCATTTAAGAGAAAGAAAGTTTAAAAAGTCTGTGCCGCATACATTAATTCTAAAAACTAAGCGTTTTCCGGTTGGTTTTAAATATTTATTTCTTTATTTTTATATAGCGGCGCTTTTGTCCAAGGACTTTCTGGGAAGCGTTGGATTTGTACTTGCAACAATTCATATCCAATCTATTAGTGGTGGTGAGCATAAGTTGCGCAGGTTAATTTATATTTAGTCTTAACGTAATAAAAGCGCTAAGAAAAAACAAGAACAGATTAAGGGTTGACGACAACACAAGACTGTTAGTCTGCTCTGTCAGCTTTTATATGCCTTAGCATTACTACCTACGTGACAGGAAAATCAGACGGCGTCCGTCTGTGGACAAAACAGTGGAAAGGGAAGCGCGTGCGGAGAAAAAAGGAGAGAAGTGAAGGGGACGAAGGCGAGAGGAAGGCGAAGGTCGCAGGGTAGAAGTCAATGCGCCCGCGGCACGCTGACGCGAGAGGGAGGCAACTGCACGGGCGGTAAAACAAAAGTACTCCGGCGTTTTCTTCATAGTGCCCGATTTGCCTGAAAGTTTGCTAAACACAACAGGCGTCGCTGAAATAATAACCCAAACATTAGGCAAAAAAAAATGTTTTTCGGAAAGTTATTGAACTTATACATTTTTGATCCTCGCCGTGTTTTTTCAAAGTGAAAGCTTCTACTGGCAACAATGAAGAAGTGACGTCAGGGGAAGGCAGGGGTTAACTCTTTGCTCTGAAGACCTTGTTCCCAATTGATTACAAATAGTTTCAAGCCCGCTCCATGACCTGCGCGGCAGCACGAAGCAAATGCTCGGAATAGTCCGCTTTTAGAGCACCCGCTCCCCTGAAAGACTGCCTACCCCTGACGTCACGGCACTGAAAAGCGCGGGTATATTGGCGTGTCGGTCTTGTCATCATTTTCACTTGCCGATTTTGTAATAACTATTTCAAAGTTCGCGATAGGAATTACAATACTGGAAAGGGTAAAGGCCGCATTCCAAAAATATAGTTAGATGGGGTTGCTAAAAAAACAAAAAAAAAAACGCTGGAGTATCATTTTAAGCAGGCGTCACATGAGTGGTGAAACTGGGCGCCGCGCAGCGTTCCGCATGACTCTCAGCCTGGCGCGATACCAGGGGCGGATCGAGAACTCGGTTTTGGGGGGGGGGGGGGGGGGGGGGGGCGGTAAATTTTGTACGGGTACTATTCTCCCACTCTTTCGTGTGCACCGGGGAGTCCCCCCATGTCAAATTGCCCTCCGAGAAGGGGGGAGGGGGGGGGGGGGGTCGACCTTGTTTGGGGGGGGGGGGCGGCCGCCCCCGTCGCCTCCCCCTTGGATCCGCCACTGCGCGATACGCGATGGTATTTGTGAATCCAGAGCACAAGCACGCAAAAGCCCGTCGCGTGACACACATAGTTGTTGAGCTACCATTGGTACCGAACGTAGAGCGACTGGAAGTGCTTCTCTCTTCGCTTTAAAACGCAGTATTTAAACGCAAAGCGTAAACTAAAGTATTCAGATTAAAAATAAGCAAAATATAAAACCGGCGCATTCCTTATTGTGCTAACATTATATTAATATTAAAGTAACAAAGTTGAAGAAAATATACCGCAAAACGTATATGGAACCCTGAACGCCGCTACGAAGTTTTAGAAATGGAGGCCCAGGTTGAACAGAAAAGGATGGCGCGAATCGCTTGTACGAGACGCGACCAGCTTTCATGAGGCACTTGGCGCTTTCGTTCGAAAGTACACGGAAATGTTTTATTGAAGTTTTGACAAGGAAGTCGAACCGAATGCAATGATTATCAGGTATTATGATTGTGGCATTGAAATGAACAGTGACAAATTGGTATCCCCGAGCATCATAAAAACAATATGCATGGGAGTAAATACCTACCAACGCAGTCCGAAATGGCAACCCAGCAGAGAAATCCACCTTTCGTCGAAAATTTGCTGCCTCTTAGACACGCGACTGGGTTTGAGACTAAGGGGCGAGAAAACAACACCCGCCTCTCCCACCCATTCGACTCTTGTTCGCCCATTCATTGAGGCGCTGTGACCTAGATACAGCTCCCCCGAAGTCGCCTTTGTCCTCATCGGGGGTTATCTTCTGCCCGAAGTCGACACAAAGAAACCATCTTCTCTCTGCTCCGCCAGAAGGTAGAGAGGGAGGGTACTAGAACTATTTACTCTCGAAAGGATGTTTCTACAAAAGGTTCATCCCGAAATCCACACGTTTCTTCGCCCCCCGGCGGCATCGAATGGCTGGCTCGGTAAACCTGACGGCGCCAAATGTCTCTCCGGTACGAAGTGCACCGCCTCTTAATTCTTCCTACACCCCTATCGGCTGTGGCCAGGGCCGGCCCTAGGGGTGGGCGACGTGGGAGCTCACCCAGGGCGATATCAGAAGGAGGGCGCCGCCATGCCGGCTATTAAATTTCTTTTTTTTTTTTTCTTTTTTTGACACAGCGTTTGACATGACGATCACCATTCGTCTCTGGAATGCGGTTCCCAACTGCCAAACGATCGTATTGGGCAACTACTCACAGGTTTAGTAACAACGTGATGCCTTGCTTAGTAAATACGGGCGCATTCGCGACTCCAACTGTCCATAGGTGGCGCCACCCATTTTCTAAAATGGCGGTTATAGTAAGGGTCGAGGATGCGTGCCGAGCCCTGTCTAGTGTGCTGGCTTCACTGAGAGACATAAATTCTTCCTGCTTATACGAGGATACTAGGGTGTTATGCTCGATGGTCGCCTTTTCATCCTGAAAACAAATACGATCTTTAGCGTAATGTTTACGCCAGGAGGCACTTTTGCATTCAGGAACGAAACCAAAACTAACTTGTATTTTTTATTTAATTTCTTGATATGGGGGGGTGTTAATTTCGCCGTCTCTCCTAACTCCAGATCTGCCTCACAGCGTAATTACTGCGCTAACGAAATTGTTCGGGGAAAATTTATTTTGTGACATACATGTTTAATCCAGGAACTTAAAAATACTTTGGAGAGTACAGTGTTTCTTTAACGACAGGGTCTTCCACACACCTTAGAGGTAACATAATATTGTATTTGTTGAAACATTCCGCGCTGATATTTGTGGGCTCTTGCTGCCTTTTCTCACTTAGATAATTGTCATGTAAAATAATGAACTTCGGGCACTTTAAACGGCTTTGGAGCATTTAGATGAACCATTATTTTAGCATTATTCCCAGCCCAATATTAGCAGAGTCCATCCAAATTTTAACAAATATCGCCACGAGTGATGGGTTTATGTGTTCGCGAAAGGTATAAATAAAAATAAAGACGCTGTTCTCAAACCAAAACGTAATCTGAGTCCGACAACAGAAGTCTGTCTTAATGGCAACGCGTGACGCATATATATGACATCCAGTGATTATGGCGATGTCTGTTTTTCATACGCTAAAAATAAAAGAAAATAAGACATTACTGTGAAGACTACGGTTAAGTGGCATACTTCTGTGATTCTGGCGTTCTTTTAGCTTTACATTACGACCATTTGTATAAATAATAATACAATTAAAATATCTTATTAAGAGTTTTTCAAACTCTTATTAAATTTGTTGCTTATGATCGCATTCTAAACGCGCGATGAAGTATGGCAATCGAAAATTGGTAAATCATCATCACTGGTGCTAAATGCAGACTTCTTAATTAACGAGTTAGGAAGTAAAAATAGTCTAAAACCAATTAAAACATCCTAGCTAGTCGGAGAATCCATGTAAAATTATATTAACAGTGGGTAAACCATATGGTGTTATCAAAGTCGCGACCTCTGGAAATCAGCAAAACTTCCAAATTCGCCGCCAATCCTTCTGGACCAAACGTCCTGAAACACGAAAAAACGGATTCCGTTGTTTGTTTTCAGAGCGCAGCTCTTAGGCGCCCGTTTCCGGGTTGAACGGCGTCGCCGACACCGTCGGCGTAACCGCGCGTTGCATTATGGGACGTTTCCCATAATGACGTCACAAGTGCCATCACGTGAATGACTGTGACGTTACGTAACGTCATATGTAACGTCACGCTAAGGAATGTAACGTCACGCGAAATTGAGCGAAAACATTTTTCCGATAAATTTAACAGAAACATTTGCCCGCTCAATTGAGCGAGGAAATTGACCTCACGTCACCTCAACACCAATTCAGTTTCCCTGCTAAATTTAGCAGATTTATTTTCGCAAAATTTCCCGCTAAATATAGCGGGAAATATAGCGAAAATTTTCCGCTTAATGAGAATGAAACAGGAGAGGAGGATGGCAGGGTGCGGAGGGGAAGGAGGGGGGACATACCCGCCCTTCCGTACCTCCCTTCCTCGTCCTCAAGAGCTGCTCTCTAATTCGACATCACAAAGAATTGTAAACGTCTTTTAATAATTTCTATTACAAAACTACCCAGAACATTTATTTTCTTTTTATTTTACGCGACGCCATTTTGTCATTCTCAGCCTTTCCAGTATACGAAGGAGCGCCCACCCGCTTGCACGTCTGCTCACTGCAGCACGTTTCATTGGTGTTGGAAAACCGACGAAACATTATCGTTGCGCATTCTACAGTGCGAGTGGGCGGATCACAAAACTGCGGTCATGCATTGGCGCATGGCAAAGACGCACAAGTACAGCGTGGAATACGCAAGTCTAACGCAAACGAACAGCACTTCCATTTGTTTCTATACGTAATACTGCAACTCTCTAGTAAGAAGTGTCCAAATCACATAAGCCCATGACGTTCTAGCGAACAACGACATTTGAGCGAATCGACGTTTTAACGAATAACAGGGACGCGTGTTATCCCCCCCCCCCCTCCTTCCCCCCGCTCTGCGCGTACGCCGCTTTGCGGCGACAGTTTGCGGGGGCTCGTTACAAACTTTTGAACCCGCTTGGCCCACCCGTAAATGCCGCATAGTGGGGGCGGACTATTGGCTAAAGTGTCATTCGGTTAAACGTGGGCGTACACAGCACCGAACCCAAACCGAACAGACCAATCGAATGGTCCCCATATTTGCTTTTCCGCCGCTCGCCGCTACGAGCAAAGGACGCACTGCGCGCAACTATCTGAACCGACCACTGATCTCCACTATAGGGTGCCGGATGGCGCATTCACCAGAAAGGTATGAAGCCACCAGAAGTAAGCACTTTGTCCTAGAAAAAAGCGCTTGACAGACCTTTCAACTCTTCCGAGTGCTGGATCGAACAGCGTTCAAGGCGCTGGATTTTTTCTTGTCATTCCGAGAGGGCCTGCTTTTTGCGGAGTAACAGCGCATGCGGACCCTAGAAGTCTCCTCGGAAGTCATTCTGTATGAGATTCTAGTTCATCGAGTGTGCGTATGTCCCACGCTCAAATGCCTGATTCTCAGGATTTAATTCACGACGGGAGTATTAAAACCGAATCCAAGACACAAAAACGCATGGACCAATATATCGTCTGAATGCATTAGGAAGCCCAGCACACGCCCGACTTTCGGGACAAGCATCGAACTTCCGGTGGCTTCACTTGCGCCAGGCTCGGGCAGCAGCTATAGCCTGGTTCAGACAGTTGCGTTTGGCTGCGTTCGACTGCGTTGCGGCAGCGAGAAACCAGGAGATCCCTGCTGCTTATATCGCGTGCCAAGATGATTCCTTCAATTGGATTCCACGCTTCGTACGAAGCACAGATGTGCTGGTGACTCGCTTTCGGTTCTCGCCGCAACGCAGTCAAACGCACTCAAACGCAAGTGTCTGAACCGGCCTTATGCGGCCAGATCCGAGCGGCGGCACTCTGCGAGGCGCATACGTCCCAGGTACGAGGAACGCGAGAGCCGGTTGCCATTGATGCTGCCACGCGCTGCCGCGCGGCACCCGTTTCCATCGCTGATGTGTCCCCTGCCTTCGCCCATACGCGCGCGGATGCTGGGGCAAGTCTGAATTTGCAGGTGTGCGGAGCGCATATGCCTTGGTTTGTGCTACGAGATGGAGAGCGAGCCAAGTACTAGCGCTGGTCCAAGTAGGCGCCAAAAGAAGACGGATAGTAAACGAAGGAGACGGGCTCCGAAACCGGTGAACATCGAAAGCAGCGTCAGGCAGCGGACACCTCCGCTAAGCGTACAAGGTCGGCGAATGAGACAGAGGAGCGGAAGCAGCGCGTAGCAAAGGAAACCCACAAAGCCGGAAAGTATTAAAGGAAGATCCATTGGTCGATTCTTAGGGAATGCGTTAGCATGACCCTTGGGAAACGCCACACATTCCTGTTTTTTTTTTTTTTTTTTTTTTTTTTTTTTGGGGGGGGGGGGGGAAACATTAGCACTTACCCCTTAACGAGGCCAAAAAGAGGCAGCAAAAAATGGAGCCATTCCACTCCGTGAAGGTTGTCGGCCAGCGAAGCTGTAGAGCAGTGGCTCTCAAATGGGGTCCACGGACCCCAAGGGGTCCGCGAAGCCCTCCCTGCCTCGTCAATTAAGCCCGCCATATCTTTTTTTTTTTTCAGATTAAGGAGAAAAGTTTTAGTTTTCGAGTGAGTTTTCTCGTATGTATGTCAATAAGATAAGCCTACGCCACGCACCCCTTAGTTGTATTTATTTATTAAATCCTTATCACAATTCAACTATGCCTTTTCCTTTCCCCCACCATTACCGGGGTCCTCCATCATCTCCGCCGACCCACAAGAGGTCCTCAAAACAACAATGGTTGAGAACCACTGCTGTAGAGCAGCACCACACATGATTCCCCAAAAGACACAGAAAAACACTTCACCAGATGTTTATTTACACTATGTATACATAATTTTGCAACGGTAGTGATCATTGCTTTGTGATCACTATGATACACACTAATGGGTCCCGTTACCACGTCGGTGAGATTCTTTGCTAAAGTTAAATCTATGCATATAATGCTTCACATATATAAAAGCTGCTGCTTTCATAAATGTAAAGCAGGGACGTCACCCGACTCGAGCGGGACAAGGCCCATTGTTCTCGGATGTATCTCCCTAATCACACGTTTCGACGTCTTTCCTTATCACAATGCATATCGAGGTAACGGAGCGTATATGCATTTCCATGCAGTGGAGCGCTTTCACATGCCTCTTAGTTCCTGGACATGGATACCAAAAATGCATGGAACCCAAGCCATCTACAGTTTTGATGTAAAATAGAGGAAAGACAGGAGAAAGCCAAAAGAGAAAAGTGAAAGAGTCAGCGTTAGCGTCTCCCAATAAGGGTCATGCTAACGGATTCCTTAAGGATCCACCAGTGGATCCTTCTTTAATTTATTAACCTTACTAAGTACACATGTTTCTCTCTGCAGGACATCTTTGGCCGAGGTCGAATGTGGAGGCCAGTTCAGTCTGCAGAGTCGTGAGCAGCATTAGAGAGGCAGGCAATGCCGTATGCAAGTGCTACACTAGAAATTCAATATCATAAAGAGTTGTTTTTTGTGGCGATTTTTGTTTCTTCTTTTTTTCACTTTTAGTGAGTAATGAGCCATCTAGCCCAACTCACCATTTTGTTATATTCAGTCGGCTTGCTTTCTTCCATATGCACTTTCTGTAGAACTGAATCTCTTTTTAAATCTTGTCATATCAAAGTTGCCGCCTTCCTCGCTGTTGGGCACTTCACAAACTTTGCTCCCCCGCGATCTATAAAAAAAGTCAAATATCGCGCCACGGCTCCCGGCGGTTCGTGATGACCCAGACTTTTCGATTTCAGTACATGAACAATGATACAGACAACTGAAGTTGAAGTTTTATTTGAGAATCAATATGGTGGGAGGGAATCAGCTAAGCTGGGTAACACTTGAAAAAGAAAACAAAGTACACACATGCCAGCAGGGATGACTGCTCCTCGTGACTAAAGTAAGCTTGTTCGTTAGAGCACGGTTCCTCGAAACGAGGGCGGAGTTTGAACTACGCAACTCTTAGTTCCGACGGCATCATGAGCTGCGACCTCTACTTTGTTTTCATGAGCGCCACCGCAGAGAAGCCAAGTTCACATATTTTTCAAGTTTCGAGATTCGTCGCGACACCTCGCTGAGTCTCTCGCTACTTAACATTGGAGTCCCGGTCCGTAGTCTGGGAAACACTGTTGTACAAAACAAAAACTGCAAATAAATTAAATTTTATTCGTATTTGTGTACAAGTTTGTGCGACCCATCACCGCAGATGATTAATCAGAGTAACGCCTGGTACAATCCGTCACAGGAACGCCCATCCCCCATCCGTTTTTTTTATATGTCTAGGGAAGGGGTGGCCAAGCTGGGGCTAGCAGCTCCCTCCCCTACACCTCCCCCCCCCCCCCCTCCCACACACGCACACACACTTCCCCACCTCCCTCCCGGTCACACGAGCACTTCCCCAAGAAGAGAAATGGAACGTGTTTTAAATCGAAAGACAGGTTGCGGTTTGATAGTCTTGTGCTACGGCGACCTTACGTACTGTTCGACAGCTTTTGACTCGGATAGATTGAAAGTAGTGAGAGTTTCGTTTACTGCTCTAAACAAAAGTCCCCCCTCTCCTCTACCTTTGAACAACATCTCTCCCGCCTTACTTTGGTCTTGAGATGCTTCCGTAAAGCAGGTCTACAACTCAACGTAAAGAAATGCGCCTTCGGTATTACGGAAATCCAAATCCTTGGCCATGTAGTCAGCCGTCAGGGAATATCCCCCGATCCAGAAAAGCTCCTGGCTGTCACAAATTTTCCTCGCCCTGCACATTTAAAAGCTTTGCGCTCTTTCCTTGGCTAGTTCGATTAAAAGATCGAGGCTGAAACGGACCGCTCTTGTCCTTGCTCCTGATTTCCATCGTAACAATATATATATATATACCGTATATTTATTACAAGGTGGTCGGATTCATAATACGGATATTTATCGCACAGTCCTAAGAAATGTAAGCAGAAACACCCTATATGCCTTTTTGCTATTACTGCAGTCTCCACAACTCCCATAATCTCATAAATTCCTTAAAACATTAAGAGAGTGGAAGCTAGGAAGCTAAACTTCAAGTTACGGCCCCAGCTTGGATCATAACGTCCTAAATGACGGGCAGGTGCTCCAAGTAAGCACCTGCCTGTCATATATCTTACGGCTTACATGTCTTACAGAAGATGCCTAGTAGGCATTTCTATACAATTACGTTGGAAAATATCACTGACAAGCTGCCTCTACCATCAAAGTGTATTTGTGAATTATATCTCACACTTTCAGGTGACCCCGATAATTCACGTTCGAAAAGATTCGAGCGTTTACGATTTGTTACACCGCTTAGGCTTTGCTGGATTTTTGAGGCGGCTACGCCACTGTGCTACATGAGATATTTTTCTTACTATCAATTTCACTTATTATATTGTAATTCTGAAGCTTTTCACAATTCAGTAGTTCCAATGGACGCTATGGTTATTACTGTAAGTGCGCAAGAATAAAGATTTTCACATTTTAAAACTTTTGTCCACGAGCGTTCTCCCTTTCAAGCCGGAAAATATATGTCTTTTTCGCCCGACATGGTTTGTGAACAGTCGGTCTATTTTCATTAAGTATGTTCTTGACACGCCTTTGTGGGCACTCTTTCGGGTCGCAGAAAACTTTGACAGTAGTGCGAATGAAGTAACGTTGTTGCTAGACTCATTTATTGTGTTTTCTAAATGATATTTTTAGCAACACCCAGGCTCACTTG
Source organism: Ixodes scapularis (assembly GCF_016920785.2). Lineage (NCBI taxonomy): Eukaryota > Metazoa > Arthropoda > Arachnida > Ixodida > Ixodidae > Ixodes > Ixodes scapularis. The sequence continues at coordinate 181,313,203 of NW_024609835.1, read as the reverse complement.
CTCTTACTTCGTTCGTTAAGAACATCCTAAACAACAACCAAAAAAAATTGCCCTAAAAGGCAGTTTTTTTTTTAAATATGTATTCAAACATATTTTTCGTCCAAAGAAGCAAACCCAAATCACTCAAATTTTATCCACATTCAGATAATAAAACAGTTAACCTAAATTGAGGCTTACGTTGAACGAGTATGATCTTTATTATGAGCAGCACGTCTGGGAACCAAGAAAAGTGCTGAATTTTGCTTATAACCACGTCAATAAAACACGTAAAAAAAATGTTTGTGTGTTAATATTGCATTCGTTGCAGCCCTGTTTCACTGAAGCACAGCGCAGAGGACAATTGATGGCACCTCTCAGTCAAGTCTCTAACTAGTCAAATACAACGTAGAGGAGATAGATGAGGATGCAGTTTCCCCGAACCTACTAAATATAGTTTGTGCGTAGCACTGTACATTGGGTTGGAGCTGAGCTAGTTGAGCCATGATTAGAAATAGAACCAGTCGAACGTTCGTTGGGTTCTAGTTCTTTCTATTTAATTATTCCAGGCTATCTGAGCAACGAACACAATACCCAGCCTATTAATCATTTCTTATGTTTACGTTGTAGCACTCGCAGGACTCACCCTTTCGACGTACTTCCTGCTGATAAGGTGCCTAATAATTGACATCAAGATGTCATAGACAAATGATTGTCTGATCACATGGATGGCTTTCAGCCGGAAAGGCAGACAATTCTGTAATGTGTGAAAAGAACCTTAAAGACTCTGCTGCGGTGACAGAATAATGCACGTAGAATACATACAATATTTGTTTGTATCTGGAATCAAATAAATGTACTAGATTTGGCTGGGCGGACATTTATTTATTTATTCATAATACCTTGAAGGTCGAATCTGGACATTACACAGGGGAGGGGGGGGGGGGGGGATTTGTTCAGATTACAGTATAGTCAACACTTATGAGAGACGAACATTTACTATGTTGCAATATATTATAAACAAAGTATAAAAATTCCGAAAGTAACCACTGTAGTGGTCACTGCAGTGGTTACTTTCTCAGCAACTATTCAAAATAAGTAGGAGAAAACAAAACTTATAAGGTTTCCAAATCGTAACTTTACTCTCGCGGCACACATACAGCACTGCAAAAAACAGAAGAAGCTAGCACCGAGGTTGGCAGATGAGACCACGAGTTCTGTGAGATCAAAACAATGTTTTAAGTGGGCCAGACGCTATGGCTCAAAATCCGTCTTCATGCATGATGCTCTAAAACTAGGAACGAAAATTATCAGAGGATCCAGTGACTCAAATTGTGTGCACAATAATTGCAAAAAAAACACATAAATGTTCGGGTGGCTTCCTATTGCTAAATATTAACTAAATCAAATGCACTGGCGCATGTATACTCAAGGTGAAAACATGAATTCAGCACTGAATAGAAACTGTGCTGGTCAAGGAGTACTAATATTGAAAGCTTGATACGGAGCGCACTCTATGAAAGCCGTGTTTGTTTGACCTTCAACCGGCCGGATCGATTTTGTTACTTGAAGCCACCTGATGCATTTTGCACTGTATCATCATGAGTGTGAGCAAAACCACAACTTTCAAGACAGATGTGCTCTCACGCAATCCAACCAATGTTCCAGAAAGCAGGTTTGCGTTTGTGGCTTCGCTTAAGCGTATTCAGAAAGGGGGTTCATACTGTTAACAATCAAAATGTAATTTAAACAACATCTTGGGGCCAAGTAACTTACTCTCATTAGCGCGTATTTGCGTGAAATATTATGTGTGATCGTAACAATTTTGTTTCGGTTTGGAATGGCATGTGTACCCGATTCTACAATACCCCGTCGCCATCACTATACCATGGACATCTATGAAACCGCTTGTAAAGGACTCAATTCATAATAATGTTACTTATTTCTCAGCAAAAATACCCTTTTTTATTCTAGTAATTCACTCCTTATACAAAATCTACCAATTTTTGTGAATTTCGGCTGGAAGTGAAATATTACTCCCTCTAGAAATAAAAGAAAGCTCCACTAAGTCAAATTAGTTCAGGATGTGGCAAAAAAAAAAAAAAAAAACATCCTGGACCAGCTTTGCTATCAAATCGCTGAGCGGACCTAGAAGGAAAGACGTATCCGAGACGATAAATCTGACTTCTGTGACTTGGTAGTGGACTATTTGTACATCGTGGAAAAACAGTGGTTGCGGTAATAAGGGTGTGGACGAAGCTTTTGACATATTCTTGACGTGTCTCACTAAATATTGTCTGGCTTTATTATTTCAATGACATTCAACTTCAGTTAAAGCGCAATAAAGGTTTGATATTCAGAGTGTTAAAAATTGGAACTCACAAACACAAATTCTGTACATTGCTTCAACAAATCTATGTTGGCCGACAAAGGTTTACTCATGCTGAACCCTTCATAGTCGACAAGCACAGAAATGCCAACGGTCTGTGACGAAGGGTCCGCTGCAAGGAACTCCAGAGCCAGATGCAACGCCTGCTGAGCTTCACTGTGTGTAGAAAGGCTCGGAATCCAAGCGCCTGGAATGTTGACCGAAAATAAACACAATCTCACGCTGAGCCGGATCAGTCGTGGCAGAGCAATTCTTTCCTTCACAGCGGTAGCTCTTACGGGCTTCTAACATTTGAACATCCGAGACTAGAAGCAATTAGTGGACAATACACACACACACGCACAGGTCTCAATTGACCTTATGCGAAATTTCTTGGTGATCTGACAACACAGAGAGAGTCACCATTTTAATGTTGGCAAAACTCGTCGGTACCGAAGCAGTGGTGGAGGCATTGGAGACAATCGTACGGGCAGTGCGCGATGGCGCGGCGGCTTTGTTTTCCGCCTTCTGACCTTGAAATGTGGACGAACGGTTTAAACGGTGTTTCCTTTTTGTACAAAAAGTATTTGTGTGTACCACCATTGAGGCTTCGGCTGTTCCTGAACACAAGAAAGAAACAATAAACAACCTACCGCAACTGTTTGACGAAACACTCGGAGGCCTGTGTACGCTGGCGAAAACCGGCAGTGTGCAAGCTTCCATAGCGACGGCACTTGCTCCGCTGCTTCGACGAGGTTGTCACCAGCGTGCACAAGCCTACCAGAGGTTTGCCAGTCAGACAGTTCCGGTAGGTTGTTTAAACTGTTCGTCCACATTCCATGGTTCGAAGGCGGAAAACACAGCTGCCGCGCCATCGCACACCGCCCGTATGGTTGTCTCCGAGGCCTAGACCGTGCTTTGGTACCGACGACGCTTGCCAACATTAAAGATGGGTGGATGGATGTTAATTGCTATAAGCTTTTTAACGGCCGGCAGCTTGAGCCACCTAGCCTAAGTCTAAAAAGACAAACATATGATTCCTCCTGCCCTTCTAAGCCAAGATCTCCCCCTAACTATCACCAGGCAGTGTGGGCTTTATTAGGATGACGTTTGAGGGTTCGGGCAAAAACAAACTGAAAAACAACACCCCCCCCCCCCCCCTTTTCCCCCCGGGAGGGAGTCGCCAATTTTCGTCTGGTAAAACCTTGTCGGCGTTTATCCAGCACCGGACGCACTGGGGGAAGGTTTGAAACTTTGGGCGGGACCACCGCGGGAGAGAGTTTCAATTTTTCTCTGTCGCACATGCCCCCAGCTGTGCCATAGTTAGTTGTGCATCACACAATTTTCCTTAGATAATTTCCACCAATCTTCTAATTGCCTCTTTGTTACTGTAATCCTTTTCTCTTCCGTTCATCCATCGTCGCTACCATAACTCAGGGCCCCGGCCAAATATGTTACTCCTTCAGGGAGAGCAGGCGAAGCCCCGTGCACTTCCAAACCAAGTGTTCTAGTGCCTTGCTCTCATGGCAGGCAGCACATAATATGTCTGATTCTTGAAGTGTGGCCTTATACGTCCTCGAAACTTCCGTTCTTGCCTCAAACAGTAAAGAACTTTCCAGTGAACTGTCAAACCCATTTTCTTTCTTTAAGTTCTGTTTTTGTGTACTGCACATTGTTATAGCTGATTTTTCCTGCATTCTTACTTCCCACATTTTTCTTTCTGCCTCTTTCACCCCCTATCCAACAAATAGTCTGCTCAGTCAAATCAATAGTGTGTAGGTATTTAAATGTAAGCTTTTGGGTTCGGTTTGTCCTTTTTGTGTTTAACCATTTTATGTATAAATAATTAAATACCTTCCATGCCAACCACGTATCATCCATTACGGTCAACCTTTGTTCAAATTTCAACTCCCTAATTGCCTGCATGCTCTCAAAAGATGGCCAGCGCATGTCCCCCTGTACTCCCTATTTGATGTTTTTCCATGTGCCCCCGTGCCAATCTGCGTACGCTTCTTTGTAAAATTTCTAATCCTGATTGAACCTACGATTTTATGCACAGTTCCCGATTTCCAAAAGACAGACTTAGTACTTCACTCCTTCCTATATACCTCTGACAACTTCATATCTCTTATAGTTCCATGGTGCCTTGAGTTCCATAATAGATTAATTTATTTTCCATTTTCTAATTATATTCTCCTCATGCTCGTCTAGATATTTCGTTCCTTCATTGAGCCAGACTTCCAGATAATTGTATTTTCCTGCATGTTCTATTACAATGTTTTGTACCCTCAGGGGTTCCCTCTTTTTGTCGTTAAACACAATTACTACAGACTTGTTACTACTAAAACTCATGCACAAGGTATCGCCTTTCTCTCCACATATTCCAGCTAGTTTCTGTAACGCATCCTGGTTATCTGCAATAAGTACTATGTCATCCGTAGACATCAGTCCTGGTATTACCCGTGCTACATTTCTTCCTTCTTCCATATAACTCACATCAAAACCTAAGTTTCTCTGCTGTAATTTATTTACCATTTCACTGCGATATATCATGAAGAGCAGAGGTGACAGAGGACAGCCCTGTTTGAGCCCTCTTTTTATTGCTGCGGGTTGTGTAGTTTTGCCTCCCATGTTATAACTACCTTATTGTCTGTGTACACCTGCTGAAGAAACCTAACCAAATTTGCATCTAAGTTTTACTCCTTCAGCTGACCTCGGAGTTTCTCCTGGCTCACTTTATCGTACGCACCTCTGATCTCCAACTAAGTTAACCATAAAAAAGTTTGGTTCTTCATTGCTATTTCTATACATTGTGTGGTGACGAATTAGTTATCTTCCAGTCTTCTATTTCTTCGGAATCCGTTTCGGAGCTCACCCAGTATTTGCATATCCGTTTTGGAGTTTACCCAGTATTTTCATTAAAATGACGACGCTCGCAGTGTTGTCATACCACCAAGCGATTTCGCATAAGGTCTAGTGAGACCGGTGTGTGTGTGTGTTGACCACTTTTTGTTTCTAGTCTCAGGTGCTCAAGATGCTAAACGTTCAGCAGCTTGCCGGCATCTTCACTATTACTGCTTTTTTGGGCTCCTCCCATTAGTGGAAAGAACATCTTTTCCCAGTTATCATAAGGCGCAGGGCGTCCGTCGTCTGTATTTCCAAACGGAAGCTTGAAAACCATTTCCCGCTGCCACGTTCTTCTCGAGATATGATCCTGCGGCCGCCGCGTGTGAAGCAGGAGCGTTACCACAGAGCAACGCCAATTTTGTTGTTTATTGCCCGCTTTGGCAATTGCAAATAAATTACAATGATAAAATCGCCTACACGATAAACTATGCGCGTGCATAAAGTTTCAAATTACTTCATGTCAGCAAAAACTTCCCACCGGCAGCCGATGAGGAGGACACTCGAGTGCGGCGTATACAGTTTTCAGTGCACGGGTATATTCTATTAAATACAATCGCACGGGGCGCGTGTCTACATCGCCATGTCTAATATTCGTCCTGCTTCGTCACTTAAATACAGGCCTACGAGCATGACGAAGTCATCTGGAATTTCATTATCCCTTTCAACAGGGCGAAACCTAGTGCCATGGAGTGCTACGGGGAGGTCATTCTAATTAGTCCGCTGGAAAACATTCCAACATAAAAAGGCATCCCAGTCTCAAAATATGTTATCTATACTAACTGGTCTCTTACAGAAAGTAAGAGATCAGAAAGGTTGCTTAGAAAGACCGCAGAGAACAAAACTGTATTTCTGGTCAAGCCAAGTTTTTACAGGAAGATTATTCGTGCGAAGCTTAAAATAACGTCTTAATAAAAAGCGGAATTGTCATCTTTTGAATTCTAGACAAAACGTCTTGCCCTGAACCTGCATGAAACAATGAACGGTACGCCGGTACCGAGAAAACAAATTCAATAATATCACGCGCTAAGCGCTTTCGCGTGACACTCGCCAGATATTACAAAGAAAAAAACGTACACATTGAAAATCAAACGGAATTCTTACTTCTCGAAGAAAGCTACCGATTCTACTTTGCTCGCGGCAACATAAAGGAACAACAAACGATGGGATTAATTTCGAAAGCCTGATGTGGAATACAGCACACAAAAAAAAAATCTAATTATCTCTCAGAAACATAAAACGCGAAACAACGTGTTAAAAAAACACACGCGATAATGACCATCCTACTTTGCTGAAGTAAAGTGGTTAGTTGGGCGAGTTGGTAATGATTGAACATGGTTAAAATTGCGCACAAATAGAAAGGTACAGAGAAGAGGGAAGAGAGAAGAGACAAGCGCAAACTCACAACTCGATGTATTGATGGAAGAAAAAAGAACAGCCCTCGGTATCAGCTCGAGCCGAGGCCACACTCGCACGGGGGCACCCGAGCACGCGGAGGACACACACCATCAACCACACTCGAACGACTGTAAAAAGGCTATTTCCTTGTCGGTTAAAGCCACAGAAGGATGGTTGGCACAACGCTCGCCTAAGCGGAGTATACTAAAGGCTTCAAAAATTTCGCGAGTGTGTTTTTCGGTGAATCTGCCAATTATCGAGGTCTTTTATTTGAATCTGCCAATTATCGAGGCCAATTATCGAGGTGGCAGATCCTACGTAGGACAGGCGGGACGGTGTATTAATGACCGGTTAAGGGAGCACAATCTTTCTCTAAATTCAACAGTGGGGGGTCACCTACCTCTGCATTGTCAAGCGTGTAAGTGTACACCTTCTTTACAAAAACCTCGATAAATGGCAGATTCACCGAAAAACACACTCGCGAAATTTTTGAAGCCTTTAGTATACTCCGCTTAGGCGAGCGTTGTGTCAGCTATCCTTCTGTGGCTTTAACCGACAAGGAAATAGCCTTTCTACAGTCGTTCGAGTGTGGTTGATGGTGTGTGTCCTCAGCGTGCTCGGGTGCCCCCGTGCGAGTGTGGCCTCGGCTCGAGCTGATACCGAGGGCTGTTCTTTTTTCTTCCATCAATAGAGAGTTTTAGAATAGGGGGCCCCAACGCTTTGGGGAACCCAACGCTTTGGGGTACCCAACGCAACCACACCTCACGCAGCGTGCTTATAGAATAGGGGTTGTGACGACGCTACGCGGCACGCTCGCCTTTTTCGCATGCAGCGCCATTGTGGACAACGAACGAACTTCTTAACAGTGAAAATTTATTAAAACGCAAAACATTTGCGCTGAAACGGCACTTTATTGTGGCTTGCGGTTCAAGTAATAGGGAGGGTAACACCAGTTGGAACGGCACAGCAAGACCCATCTGCCGACCGTCTCTGAATCAGAAGATTTACTTCTCTGGTCCCAAGTAGGGTGCCTCAATGACCTTCTGTTTAGAATGATGCCACCTTTTGTAGTACCCGATGCCGACAGCACACGCTCACGGGGAAAACACAAAGAAATCGACGAAAACAAAATGTCGCCATAGCACAGTCAGCGCCACAGACGCGTGCAGGGACACGCTCTTTCACGCGCTTCTGAACAAAAAATAAATGTAAAAGTGGGAACAAAATGGCCAGATGTCTCCACCCTAAGCAAAGCGCACATGAGGGCACCTATAATCACAAGAGAGTGCACGCCCTCAAATACCAGGCTATCATATGCCCCAATGGAATTATCTGCGAACTCGACGGGGCCATTCCCCGGTCACAGGCACGACGCTGGTAGGTGTAGCTTGCTCTTAGCCCATCCTGTAGTTGAAGCAGCACGACAGTTATAGAGAGTTTTATAATAGGGTGTTCCAAAGCTTTAGACCCCAAAGAAATAGGGGCTCAGCACTGCGCATGCGTAGAACCCAAAATCTTTTTGGGGTTTTGGGTTTGCTCGCGCCCCCAACGTGAAATTCGAGAAATAGCGTGGGGCCCCCCAAGTGCTTGGGGCCGGGTTGTGTCGGCAAACATGGTGGCGCCCTTTCCGCTCGCTTCGGTGCAAATTCGTCATGGTCGCTGCAGTATTAGCCAATTTCATTGCCAATGAGTAGTGCAACCGGCTTTCGCTTTGCTTAATCTCGCTCAAGTCACAAAGAATGAGCGGTGGGCTCACCCCATTTTAAAGATCGTACCCGATTCTGGCCGTTCCTATACCTAAACATACGTCGTAATAGTTGACAAGGTGACGTATTGCTACGCCGTGGCAAAAGGCTCGTTCACACAGACCCGTTTTTTTTTTTTTTTACGTTACGAAAAGTCACCGGGAACTCTGTGCTTCGTATTAAACTGTGCCAGCAGCAGGTCGACCCGATCGCGGATGGCCCGCCTGGAGAAATTTCTTCCGATTGCTTCGGAGACCCTTTCGGCAATTGAAGTCCATCTCCTGGAATCCTGAAATGGGTTAGTGGCATACACTTCGCGTAGCACATGAATGCCACCATCGATCAAGAAGCGAACGCGCCATATTCTTCTGGCCTTGGATCGGCCTCGACTCGTTCGGCCATCCCGCTTCGGGTGTAGCCGAAACAATGCAATCCGTAGCGCTCTAATCTGGCGCTTGTTCTCGTAGTAATATGGCGAATTCCACTGGTCGTTTTGGAGCGCGCCGGGATCGACTTTTCTGGAGCGAGCCTATTTCACTGGGCGATCGCGATTGAGACCGACATGTTTCACTGGTCGTTTTGGATTAGCTCCCGCTCCAGATCTGGATCTGGATCCGATGGCGAATTCCACTGGGCGTTTTGGAGCGCGCCGGGATCAGTTGACCAGATCCGGAATGAAGCTCACAATCCGAAGGGGGTCGCGCCGGTGGCCAAGTGGGCTGAAGCGCACACCCAGCTTGACGCGCGTGGAGCGAAAGCTCGCGCTGCAGAAGCCAGGGATCCTGGGCTCGAGCCCCACCCCTGCCCGTTTTGATCTGGATGAGCATCGTACCGGCGTGCGGTCGTGTATCACTACCGCGTGAGCACGTTAAAGACCCCAGGTTAGCAGTCGTACTGCACTGGCAAAAAAAAAATTGGGTTGTGTGTATGTTTATACAGCCTAGAACTTGGTCTGCCTCACAGGGGTGACGAGTCTCCCAGCTGTAGATGAGAAATTTAGCCAGTGCAGTATACAACCGCTAGCCTGGGGTCTTTAACGTGCATCACGCAGTAGTGATACACGACCGCACGCCGGTGCGATGCTCATCCAGATCGAAACGGGCAGGGGTGGGGCTCGAACCCAGGATCCCTGGGTTCTGCAGCGCGAGCTTTCGCTCCACGTGCTCCGAGCTGGTGTGCGCTAGACCACTCGGCCACCAAATTGCTCATCTACAGTGTAAACGAGTGTCGCCCCTACTGGCAGACCAACCTTACGCTGTATAAATCACTCAAACGTTTGTCGCGCCGGCGATGGATCCCCATATGGAACATGACCACTGCTCCGGGATCTGCATTTGCCTTCATGTCATTCGACTGCCGGGGAATCCCCTTTCCGCGGCCGCCGCGGTCGTTTCGAAGACGTTTTCGCAATTGCGGTGCTAACACGTGTTAGACGCACGAGCGGCAGGAATGGCTCAGGAGCTTCTAGCAAACATTACCGGAATGCCCGTAGCGCGGCCAGAACCTTCTCATTCCTGGAAAACAAACCGGCTGTCGAGCCAAGAGGTAAAGGCCCTGTCACACTGAGGGGACAGTTGGATAACTCTATCCGGCAACACGGGAAAGTCGTGTTGCCGGCGATCCTGTCACATCGCGGCAACAACAACAGTCGGGCAGCATGTTGCTGCCGCCCGGCAACAGTGTTGCCTGATTTGTTGTCCGACAACCCTGTCACACCGTGCTCACGGCGAGGACAGCACGGGGAACACTCCGCCATCTTGATTGTTTACCTTCGTTCGTGTGCGGCGCGGAATCGCTGGAAATGTGACTCTACAAAGTGCTAGTTCATTCGAAGGGCCGGGAATTACCACGGTACGACATCAACCAGTGGCTGTAATTAGAAAACTTGACACGGGGAGTATTTTCCGCTCTTTATTTTATCGAGATGTTCTTCATTCGCTGACAAAGCAGATAGCCCTAACCAAGGAAAGTGACATCGCTGATATATGTTCGGCATTTACGCCACCGTATGAAGTGTTTCTGTCCGGTTCTTTCATGCAATTCCTATTTCTACTGTGAAATTGCGCTAGCACCGGCAGTACCCCAAAGCGTCTTTTCTAACGTGGTGTTGAGCTGAACTGACAGTTCTTCAAAACTGCGACACCGACGCCATCGGCCTTCATAACAATCGGTGGAATAAATATTTTTCAACGCTGTCTACTTGTCTACCGCCTGCTATGTGATCGATTCATTCCCCCAAAACGTTCTGTTTTTTTTTCGTCTGGTAGCGGCTGGTTCCAAGTTCCAAGCACCAACGTTTTCGAGATCGCGGCGCTAACACGTGTTCGACGCACGAGCGGCAGGAATGGCTCAGGAGCGTCTAGCAAAGATTGCCGGAATGCCCGTAGCGCGGCAAAACCTTTTCTTCTCTTCTCCTTCCTGGAAAACGATCCGGCTGTCGAGCCAAGGGGTAAGCAAGCGGCCATTTCCATTTCTTCTGAGGCGAGATCAGGCGAGATGCCCGCGAGAAAGGAAGTCACGTGTGCGCGCCGAGGGCTGACCCGGCTGGCTTCCGGTTGAATCCGCCGAAATCGGGGGAGCGACTTTTCTCGGATCCAGATCGAGATCTGGAGCGGGAGTTAATCCAAAACGACCAGTGGAACAAGTTCGTCTCGAATCCGATCGCCCAGTGAAATAGGCTCGCTCCGGAAAAATCGATCCCGGCGCGCTCCAAAACGACCCGTGGAATTCGCCACGAGAAAAATCGCTCCCATGATTTCGGAGCCCTCGGCGCACACACGTGACTTCCTTTCTCGTGGGGCATCTCGCCTGATCTCGCCCATCTCGCCTCAGAAGAAGAAGAAGCACGTCACGGGCTGGGCTCCTAGATTGTCTCGACATCAGAAGAGTTCCTAATGGCCGCTTGCTTACCCCTTGGCTCGACAGCCGGTTCGTTTTCCAGGAAGGAGAAGAGAAGGTATTTGCCGGCGCTACGGGCATTCCGGCAATCGTTGCTAGAAGCGCCTGAGCCATTCCTGCCACTCGTGCGTCGAACACGTGTTAGCTCCGCGTAGCGAAAACGTCTTCGAAACGACCGCGGCGGCTGCGAAAAGGGGATTCCCGGGCAGTTGAATGACGGGAAGGCATCCGCTGATCCCGGAGCAGTGGTCATGTTCCACCGGGGATCCGTAGGCGGTGTGACCCCGTTCGGATCTTGTGCTCCAGTCCGGATCTGGTCAACTGATCCCGGCACGCTCCAAAACGCCCAGTGGAATTCGCCAATAGAGAGTTGAGCTAGCTGGTACTTAGAAGACATACCTAAAACAGCGCACAAGCACAGGAGGAAGAAAACAAAACATAGGAAGGGGCGCTGACTCCCAACTTATGTATGGTGAAAGAAAGAGAAAGGGGAAGCTTTAGATATGAAGCCCACGTTATTATTTTTCTTTCTTCTTTTTTCGCATCTTTTTTTTCGTCGTGACCTTATAATGTCAGTTTTATCCTTTTCTACTGCAACTTAGTAATTTATATGTTTTTATTCTTTCTTCTTTATACCTTGTGGGTGCGCGCGGGCTTCATGTCTGAAGCTTCCTCTTTCTCTTTCTTTCACAATACATAAGTTGGGAGTCAGCGCTCTTTCCTGTGTTCTATTTTCCTTCTCCTTTGCTTGCGCGCTGTTTTAGGTATGGCTCGTACTCGAATTTTTCGGGCGTTCGTGTGCGCTTTGAACATATGCAGCCGAAGATTTTGGAATTCAACTATGCCGAGACCGAGACGAACGCGAGCGCGCATACTCTGCGAGCAGCTGCACTATTTAAATCTGAGCTGGAGCGACTTTGAAGTCTTGAAATACTTGTTTTCAAGATGCAGGTATCGTGCCACGAACGAAACCTACTTGGAGCCCCGGAGTAGCAATACGGTTGCCATGTCAACGGTTACCGCGTATGTTTAGGCTTAGAAACGGCCAGAATCGGGGACGGTCTTTAAAATGGGGTTAGCCCACCGCTCATTCTTTGTGAATAGAGCCAGATAAAGCAAAGAGAAAGCGGTTGCACAATTCATCGGCATTGAAATGGGCTAATACTGCAGCGACCATGACGAATTCGCTCCGAAGCGAGCAGAAAGGGCGCCTCCATGTTTGCCGACGCAACCCGGCCCCAAGCGCCAACCCAAAGCCCCAAACGGATTTTGAGTTCTGCGCATGCGCAGTGGTGAGCCCCTATTTCTTTGGGGCCCCCAAGCTTTGGGGACCCCTATTCTAAAACTCTCTAATACATCGAGTTGTGAGTTTGCGCTTGTCTCTTCTCTCTTCCCTCTTCTCTGTACCTTTCTATTTGTGCGCAATTTTAACCATGTTCTACTTTGCTGACGCGGGGAACCAAATTATCGCGTCATACTCTTTCTTATGCAGGCCTCTAGATGAGCACAGCAAATACAATGTGCAACTTTTGTACATTTACTCTAGCATACACCTAAGCAGTGATGTAATCGAACGTGACGGTGGACAAAAAAGACCGCGAAAGATTTGTGAGCAAACCGACACGTCGTCCGTGTCTGCTGTCTTTTCTGTTCTACGTAACAGCGCTTTAAATCTTCAGGAATTTTTTGATTCACAAACTCTCCCGTTTAGTTTTAGAGGTATTCTAAAAACCTCGTTTAACGACGCCACATTAAGTGTACAGAAATCGCTGTTAAACGCTGAGAATGTTTTCTGGCAGTCCGAAGTGTTTTCAGCTTTTGTTATTCACTGTTGATTATACGTATCAGCAGTTTTGGTAGGTTGCGTGAATTATTAAAACTCCCATACTTTTGCCTTGCTTCAGGGCCTTGGTCTCGTCCGCATACAGTGAGCTGCCTTTGCATCACGAAAAACGAAGGCTAACACTGCTGCATGCACCACAAAAAAAAAGAAAAAAACATGTTTAGGAGCTAGCAAGTTTGATAAAAAATTTTGACGAGATTAGAGCCCAGTTTAATCGTTGTAAATGGGTTTCCGCCGTGCGATAACGTTCGTATACTTCTTTTAACTGTCCCCAGTGTTCGTTTGTTTCACTGCAATAGGTGTTTGTGGGACACTTCGCGTGTTTGGCGCCATCGACCACGCTGCATATCGACGCTTGCCATTTTTGGTACTCCGCCGAACGATTCTACATCTATGCCACGCCGCTCAACATGACTCGGACGTGACACCGCGCATCACGTCACCTGTTACCTGGCATCAGTTGACACCATGGCGTGACGTTGTCCTGTCAAGACACGTTGCACAGTGGCGCCTCGCGACTTAATAGCGTCAGGTGTCACCGTGAGTCACAGTGTCACCTGAGTGTCGCATGGCATCACGCGACACTCACGTCACGTGGCAATGCGTCGTCACGTGACACTATGACGGACCGTAACAACATAAACATAAAACGAAAAAAGCTAGGTCCGCGGCGAAACCAGGAGCGTTAAATTAGGTGAAGCTGCACGCTTCAAACTTTGAGTGGGCGAGTTTGAAAGTATTTTTTGTGACCACAATGCGGCGCTATATTGTGTCGAATAGCATTGCATAAGACGTTGATGCAGCCACACGAACAACAGTGAACCGTTCATGCATGCACCTGCAGTTTCGTCGTTCGCTGGATTTCAAACTTTGGCGCCCGATTTTCGAAGTATTCTTCAATTATCACGAGGCAGTCTTAGTTTTGTCCAATAAAATTGTTTAACAGGTTCACGAAATGCTCTCTACTTAATGCACCCTCATTGGTTCCAAAACGCCACAGAAGTTTTGTCCGTTGTGTTTTTCGGTTTAATATACAAAACGTCCATGCGGACTCGTGGCGCGTGCACGCACCTTTACCATTCGTTCAATCCATCTGCTCCGAGATCGCACCTTAGCGGCTCCGACGTCACACCTCAGCTGTTGCAGTGTTTCACCTTACGAGTTGCATAAACATTTATATTTTTTTTGTCAAAGAAATTCGTCTAAAGGAGCAAAATAAATGAAAAAAATGCTAACCCTGTTCACTCTTGAGTTCACGTCAAGCACGAATCGAAGGATTATCGCTGCTTCCGCAGCAGATGCAGCAACGCGTTGACACTGAATCTCTCCCGCACGAAGCGCAGTCGCTTGTTTACGGAAGTCCTCTACCAGTTGGGTCACTGGTTTCGTTTGCACGCCGCTACCAAGATGAGATACGTAGTCCTAGGCACACTACTAGATGGCGTTCTACATTTCGCATGTCATCGATTGCTCCTTTACAAAGTTTAACCCGAATTGGCCAGTCTCGTTGTAAAATCATGCACAACGTCAAAGTTACTTTTTTTTTTCCGGGAACCTGTGAACAACGTTTTATCCCATCCCTGACCGTATAACGTTAAATAACATAGGGCAATGCAAGCCAGGAGGATTGAATCGTTTCTTACCTGCTCTAATCAACAGGACTCGCCGTCCATGAACATCTGGGTTTGGCAGCACCATAAATATACGTCTGGAAGCGGGCTTGGCGTTTCACGGTAGGAAATTATCGTAGATGGAAGGGTATGCCGCACGGTTTTTGTAATAATACTTGAGACTCGCCAGTACTGCTTCGATATTATATTTCCTTATGCGGATGTACCGTAGAAGGAACACACTGTCTCGCCTTGCATTGAGTTCAGGGTCTTCTGCAGAGGGCAGAGTAGGAAAAAAACTATTACGATGCGACGACGACACAATAATTCGCACATTGTTTTCTACGAAATCCTAACAATCTTTTACACACTCAAGCACCTTCTCGCCGTTACTGCCGAGCCGCATCTGTAAGCATCAACCAACCTCTGCTTATCAAATCAAACGATAGAAAAACGTAGACGTCTGGGGTGTTCAATTAACTTTTTTTTCTTATCGGGGAACAGCGAAAATCAGCTTGAGTAGGCGTTCACATTTCCCGAAGACCGTGGGATGAAAATCTCTATTGCGGAGGAATATATTTATGTCGTTAACAAACTTCTACCAAACATGCTGCTGTAGAGGAAAAAACATGCGAGGTGCGTAGCACCCAAATTAAAATCTACGAAACGTACATAAAGTGGATGGTAGCAGCTCTATCCGCCACACAATTTCTTTGGGCTTCCGGCTCCCTTTTAAAACCCCATTCTTGGTTAGCGTGACTCTGAAGAAACAGACGGCGACCAAACCTATACATCAACGTAATAAAGTATGTGTTGTCGCACTTTCGTAAGGCGGGGTATTTTTGTTCTTTATGAAATTGACATATCTGGTCGTTCACCCGTTTCTCTACGCGCGAGTTCCCTACACTATTCGCTCGCATCTCTGCAAACGGACTAAGAACAAGATGCTTAAATAGTCCTGAGCTAATAGAGTGACACATGCGCGACAAAGGGACTGACGCGACACAAAATTTAAGATGGCCGGGAATCTCGGAGACGAAATTCACATATTTCAACGTGGTCAGACTAGTATGGCGCGTCGGCCTTTTTTATTTATATATTTTTTTTCTATCTTCATGCGGGCCATAGCAAGTATGGGAACATAAAAAAAAAGTTTGTTATAGCATGACATCTTGTTATCGTGAACACTATGTTGCGACAGAAATAATCGCGTCTACAGAGCCGTCAAGCGACGGATGGTCATAATTTCATTTGACAGGGAGGTCCATTAGTAAATTTCTCGAGGAAAAAGAAAAGAAACCACGATTAAAATAGTGCGAACTGGACAGGGACGATAAAAGGCACACGTACGACAGGTTTAGCGCAGACTTCCAACTAAATTGGTTGCGTAATCCAACCAAGCAATATATACCGTCGCATGCGTACATTAAAAACACAGAAATAGTTATACAATAAGATTACATGTCTACCACGCGCCTGTCTTCAGATAAAACCCTCATGAATATATAATTCTTTACCAATGAGACACACCCGACGGCATGCTGACGCGCTTGTGTCCCGCTTTGTCAATGAAAAAAACGCCCCTATAATTTCCTTTTTTGTATTGTCCTTTGCTCTCTTCGGGAACGTGGTCCATTTCAAAAGCGGTTCACACCCACTTCGTTTAACGTGCTCAGCAATGTGGCCATTCAAATTGCTTCGTACCGACAAATTATGCTCGCGCGCTCTCCAATTGAACCACCGATCACTTTTATGCCCAGTAAGCATTACACATATCTTACCAAGCTTGAAAGGAGCCGAAAAAAGGAAAGTAATACCATACCTACCGACTTTTTTTTTTTTTTTTTTTGGAATTATGCGATATTTTGTGCATATAAGGCGCAACTTGCACTCTTTTGTTGATCTATTCTAAAGTACGTTTTTTTTATTCTGTAATCCTTTAAGTTTCCGTAATAGGCTCTCGCAAACACTTCACACTTCCATATTAGGGTACTACCCCCGATTTTAACTTCCTGAAGTGAACATCAAAGCCGGCTGACATTTAGTGCCCGCAACGTTTTGTTGCGAGCTTAAACAGGTCGGTGTTTTAATGAAAGAGGCCGAGCATAATCTTGCGGCACGAAGCGATTTGGGTGGTCATCTTGCTGAGCACGTTACACGATGTGGGAGAGAACCACTTTTGAAATTGATTAAGTTTCTGAAGAGAGCAAAAGACAAGATAGAAAAAAATTATAGAGGTGTTTTTTATATTTAAAAAAATTAAAGCCGGAGACATTCGTCAGCGTGCAGTCGGTGCGTCTCATTGACAAAGAATTATCTTTTCTGGGTGGCTTTATCTAAAAGATAAACGCCTGGTAGACATAATCTTATTGTATAACTATCTTTTCTGTTTTTATGTGCACAGGCGATTATATATATTGCTTGGTTGGATGATGCAATAAACTTAGTTGGAAGTCAGTGCCAGTCCTGTCGTACGTGTGCCTTTTTTGTCCCTGTCAAGTTCGCGCTGTTTTAGTCGTGTCTAATACAAATCAACCAGCCCAATCAAAAGTGGTGTTATAAAAGAAATGATTATGTCCGCAAGTATATCAAAAATACTTGCCAAGTTATACTTTAATCTGGACGAACCGGTTGTTGAAAATTTTATATATATTTCACTGTTAACACTATTTTTTATTATACTTCACTGCTAACTTATTTTACTGACAGTAGTCTTTATTGACTGCTGACTTATGTCAGTGACTGTTCACTTATTTTCACTTTTAATATTAAAATGTGACATATATTTCACTCTTAACAAGCAATTTGCACGACATTGACATGTCGCGCTTTGTTTGATAATTTATAGGTTTCTGGAAAAGCGTGACGCCGTGATCGACGTTAGCTTCAAAAATTCTAGATTCATGAATTAAATACCTAAAGAATTTAGAGCATAAACTGTTTTCTTTTCAACAAGGGCATCATTTTATGTCACCGAAAGAATTATTTTTACCAAAACTTTGAAATTGAAAAACACAAAAACTTATCCTTGGCTGCCGATATTACGTCTGGTAAGCCCAAAGTAGGACTGGTACAGGAGTCTGAATTACGCTTAATACATAACAGAAATTATGCTGAGGTTCGAAAATCCCCCCCAGCATCCATCAAAATTAATTTGAGTACCGACTGCTTATAGATTACACAAAAAAGAGCATGCATATACATTTCGACGCGAGTCAGCGAGAAATCTGTGCTTCGACTGCGGCATAGCAACGCGTTCAAGGAGAAAACAGCGCGCTGCATTCGAACCCCGGTTACTGTGGTGGCTGGTGTTTGCAGACTGTCGTTTGTATGGTGTATAAGCAGTGTGACCCCCACTCAACACAGACACGAGTCTGTCTATTTTCACCTACCGTCGAGCAACTCATTGAGCCTTGCCAACGCGTCCGCCCGGCCGTGGTCCGTCTCGCCGAGCTCTTCATCGGCGATCCGCTGGAGCTCGGCAGGTAGGTCCTCGTCACTTGTGTGCATTGTCCCACCACCGACTTCCAGCTTGTTGGCTGTCATTGACACGAAAAACAAGAAAAAGTTCGAGAACCAGTCCAGTACCACGCACAGGGAACAGTTTGAACGCAGCACCAGTGCAGCAGGGTAACGACTTCGCGTGTCAAAACACGATACAAAATTTATCTGTTTAGTTGGTGGTTCAGACAACGCATCTGGCGGAGCTGGCGCCGCAACATTGCGGGCTGTTCGAGTACCGAGGCCGGCGCTACGGTGGCTGCACTTGCAAGCGACATAAACAAGGAAGGGAAGAGATATTGCACAGAGAGAGAGAGGGCTTTAAACGTGCACTCTTGCAGGTCTTTTTTTTTTTTCTTCCTTTCCTTTTTTATATAATCGTGGGGGGGTTTGTCTGATAACCGTCGCGTTGTCTGGCGATGAGCGAAGTCACTTGGTTACTACACCGAACGCGCAGAGGAGCTGCATGTCGGCATGTGTTTTCCTAATCGGCCGCCCCCAGCGTATAAAAGTTATGAACGCAGTACACATTTTACCGCAAGTTCCACCAAAAGCAGCGCGCGGCGTGCATGCCACCATGTCCCTTGGAGGTTGGGAAGCGGTGAAGGGGCGACCTTCAAGCTACCAAAGCTGCTCAATGAAGAGATCGTGTCGCCATCTCCCGCAGCGGCACGTCACCTCCACGTTTGTAACTCTTGACGCCAGCTCTCGGCGCCTAAAAAGCTAGTTTGGCACGCATTACAGCGGGAGGAGGCCACAATATTACACTGTACGATCATATTGTGTTGTCGAATCGTGGGAAATTTTTCATATTCTGGAGAAAACTTGGCTCAAGGGACGAAGGTGAAACTTAATTTGAACTCACGCTAGAACATAGAAAAACGTCCAGGGCATTACAGATATCCGAAAAACTAAGAACAAGAAGAGAACACTCAGTAAGCGTTGTCTCCTTGATCTTCAAGCGGAGGCAGATGCTGCTACTGCGCATGTGCACCTTTAGCTTTGTCTGCAAAATTCCAGTGATCATTTCTGGACGCCGTAAGCTAGAGGAATGTCGGGTGTGGTTGTAGTTTTTGCTACCTTTCAGCCTACGGGTGAACAGAGTGCACCTACATTCTTTCTCTTCAACACACCATTTAATTCTACAAGGACTACCACTAGTCCTGCGCATGAGAAATGGAATGTACTGTTGCAGTACATCTTTGAAAACTTCAAATTTGTTTCTATTGCTTTCTTGATAACTGTTCGTGAAAAGTAAGGTTGAAGTAATTTGTAACGTAACGAGTAAAGTGATTAATAAGTAATTAAAGTAAAGTATTTTCTGAAACACACAAGCAGTCCACGAGAAATTATATTGAAAAAACTTCATATTGCCGCCCGCAGAGCCGAGAAAGCACCGCTTGGTCACGGTCTTCTAGAAGATTCCCGTTCATTCTCGCACCAGACGTAGCTTTCCCTCTGCTTTGTTATTCTCGAAAATGCCAGTTCATCCTCGCCCCGAGCGCGCGACGCTCGAGCCTTCTTTGCCGAACTTTCGAGATAGTGACGCACGGTAGATAAGCAGCTACCCGCGACCTTGTCTAGTGAGTCGTTTCGACGGCTCGCTTCGAGCGGTTTACGAAGTTCGGGCGGTCTTTTTCCGTTTTGCAGAAGAGTTTTTGTGTACACTGTTGCGTCGTCAAGCGTCGTCAAGCGCATCACCGGGGCGGATTTTCGTACCGGAGCTAGCAGATTGTCTGACGACGGACAATCCCTGCACCACTAAGCGGCGGGACCGGCTGACAAGCATGACGGCCACTTCGGGGGGCGCCCATTCAAGCCCCAGCCCCATGGATGAGGACCGAGGCCCACCGGCTACACCAGGTCGGCAATATCGGAAAAAAGGACGGCGACTTGAGCCCCACTCCGGCATCGAATGCGTCAGTAGCATCCTTTTCCTCCGAGGCTGAGTCGGCACTGGAAGACGGGACGAACGCACATGCCAGCAACAAGGGCGAAGGGGACGACGGCTTCACCCTCGTAGGCCCGAAGAAAAGTCGACGGGGCTCGACCAACAGCGGTGGCACAGTAGTCTCAAAGGAATCGCGACTGGCTGCCAGGAACACTGAAGCCCGGCTCACAGTACTGTTCTGGCCTACAGAGAAAGCAAACATCCGGAAGCTCAACAGGGTAGAACGAAACGCTCACTTCGACGTCATCGCTCCTCGCCAAGTGAAGGAGATACGGGTCAACGGCCGAAAGAACGTGGTAGCGGTCGACGTTCACATGAAAGAGGCTGTGCCTAAACTTCTACTCGTCAGGAAGCTCGGCGGCATACCGGTTGAGGCCCGCGTACCATGGACGACACATCATATCGCAGGAGTTGTTCGAGACGTAGATCAAGGCTTGTCTGAGGAAGACATCTACAACAACATGCGGGCCCCAGTTAACATCCTCGGCGTGCGGCGCCTGGGGAAGTCGACGACTGTCAGGGTCACCTTCGAAGGCAAGGACCTTCCGCAATATGTCCACATGGGATACGTGCGTCACCCGGTTGCACTCTTTGTGGCTCGTCCTCTGCAGTGTTTCCGGTGCAATAGAATGGGCCACATCGCCGCGGTCTGGGAGAGAGAACGAACGTGCGCGAAATGTACAGATAATCACGAAACATCGACGTGCGAAAGCGAGACCGTTCGATGCGTCAACTGTCGACGGGACCACGCCGCAACTTCGTCGGAGTGTCCAGTCCTGAGGAAAGAGCGGAAAGTGTGCAAGCAGCGCGCCAGGTCGGCCTCCACCCACGCGGAAGCGAGAGCAGCGGTACGAAAGCAAAACACGTTCAAGGTAGCCAGCCGGCGTGGCGCACCTCCTACAGCAGCCTCAGGAGCTGCGAGCGCAAAGGGACGGGCAAGACTGCCAGAAGACGATTTCCCGCCGCTAGTAGCGCGACAAACTGTGGCGAAGCAGATGGCGGGGCACAAAGACGCAACCCGCTCTGAACAAACGGAAAGTAACCGAGCACGCGAACCAGAAGGCACTGCGCAGGTGGAGAGGCGCCGGTCTGTTGCCCATGTGGCACGAGATGGACGCCACAAGACCCCATCGACGGGAGAGGCTACAGACGCCGCCCTACTACGAATGGTTTCACGGCTCTTCAGGGCGGTGCGACAACTGGCACAAGCATGACGCCACACACCAGAAGCGAAATTCGCACTGGAGGTACTAGATGCTGTCGGGGAGAGTCTCGAAAGAATCATCACACAGAATGCCTAAGCCGGGTATTGTGAGTCCACAGAAGCAAGATAACTCGACAAGTACCCCAACTTTGAAGGAAGGGCGACAGCCGAGCAATAGGACGGGGGGACGGGACGTCCCAACCGTGCTGCAGTGGAATTGCCGTGGACTTACGGCCAGACACAGCGAACTAACCCTGCATCTGCAACGCTACCCAAGCCCAGTGCTGGCACTCGTAGAAGCCGGCCTTCCGGGAAAGCGGACACTACCTGGGTACGTGAAGCTTACTACGCAATCCATCCCCAGTTTTCCCCATGGAAGTGCGGCGCTTTTTATACGGCAAGGAGTGCCCTACTTTCAAGTGGACACCAGTCAGTTGTGTACCCTGTCGGCGGAGTTTGTGGCCGCAAGAGTCAGCATCGGCAAAAGAACTTTCCATGTGCTCGTGGGTTACGTCCGGCCGGATGGCACGGAGTGGCCGACAGATAATCTTCTGACATGGTGCAAGAACATCGACGGGGACCTGCTTCTGTGTGGTGACCTCAATGCGCACAGTGAAGTGAAGCATGGAGCAGTCGGAAAACGGACAAACGGGGGGACGCAGTCACGAAAATGCTGGAGGAGCTGCACTTGGTCGTGGCAAACGACGGAGGGCTCACCGTTTTCAGGCCTCCCAGCATGTATAGCGCCATCGATGTCACGGCGCATACACCAACACTCGAGCTGGCATGGGCAACTGCCCCGAACACCAGAGGGAGCGATCATTTCCCTATCCACATCACAGTCAAGGGGTGCCAGACGGTCAGGGAGGTTGTGCGGTCGTGCACAAACTGGGACGTTTTCCGTGCAGCTTTGAACACAAGCCGTGCAGACATTGCGACAACCATCGTTCAGGCTCTGCAGGAGGCAACACACACGACGAGCATCACTGAATGGCTGCCAAATCCCGACCTCACCTTCCTAAACCTGCAGGCGGCGCGAACAAGGGCCCAACGAAAGTATCGACGCACGAAGAACCCGGAGGACAAGACCCAATTTAACAGAGTGTCGGCAAAGATACGAAGACACGCCAAGGCGCTGGTGAGAGCTCGATGGGAGCTGATGTGCAGGAACATCAACGCTCGCTCATCGCTGCCCCAACTCTGGAGAGTCCTAGGTGCAGTGACTGGGAGCTGCCGAACAAGGCATGCGCTGCAGGTGTTAGCACTCTCAGCCAACATAACAGAGCAGCTGGCAGCAGAAAGATTATGTGCCCTATACGCCCCTGCCGAAGCGCCAGGAAACCCGGGAACTCCGAATCTATCCCCGGGGCCCCTGGGCGCACCTTTTACCGTCCAGGAACTTGAGAGTGCTCTCCGGAGATGCCGAAAAAAGAGTGCAGCGGGACCCGATGGAATCCCATACCAGGCACTCACGAACCTTCCGGATGACGCACAAGAAGCCCTGGTCGCCTGGTTCAGCACCATATGGGACTCTGGCGACGTACTCGACGGGTGGAAACTGGCAACCGTAGTGCCCCTACTCAAGGCAGGAAAGCCCCCCGGCAAGGCGGAGTCCTACCGCCCGGTGTCGCTAACGTCATGCGTAAGCAAAGCGTTTGAGAGAATGGTGCAAGCACGCCTTCGCTGGTACCTGGATGCACACTGTCTCCTCCCTGAGTGTATGACTGGTTTCAGGAGAGGTCTGTCAGCCCAGGACAGTATATTGGACCTTACGAGTGACCTGGAAGATAACAAGAATAAACGAAGAAACACGGTGGCAGTCTTCCTCGACGTGGAGCGGGCTTACGACGGCGTCCCGCTTGCCACCATCCTCTGCAGACTGACCGAGGCGGGGATCACAGGCAAAATCCAAGCCTTCCTGGCGAACTTCCTGACGGGGCGAAAAATACAAGTTTGCTCTGGACGGACAGTATCGTCACCAAGGGTGCTCCACAGAGGGTTGCCTCAGGGAAGTGTGCTGAGTCCGGTGATCTTTAACATCGTAATGGCCCAGCTACCGTGCTCTATCCCACCAACGCCCCTGCCGGTGCATGTATCGCTGTACGCAGACGACGTATGTCTCTGGGTATCGGGCATTTACACCAGGCAGATCCATCGGAGCATACAGGACGCCATCCACGCTGTGGAGAAATTTCTGACCAATTCGGGGCTGAACCTCTCCAGAGATAAGAGAGCCTGGATGTCCATACGGGGGAACGGACGCCACTTTCGCCCACCAGGCATCAAGTTGGCAGGAGAAAGAATCACACACGTAACAAGGCAGCGGTTCTTAGGAATCATCCTCACAGACAGACTGCGATGGGCACAAGCCGCGGAGGCGACCATCGCAACCTGCAGGCCGGCCACGAATGCTCTCCGCCGCATAACTGGGGCCACATGGGGCTGTACAGAACGAACCATCCTGGCCGCCCAGACAGCGCTCGTCACGTCAAGGATACTGTACAGGCTGCCCTACATGTCCCCATCCCCGACGGACCTGGAGAGGTTGGAACAACTGCACCGCCAGGGACTTCGCACGGCGTTGAGGATCCCGAAGGCTGCCAAGAACACCCTGGTCCTCCAAGAAGCGGGGTTAGAGTCGCTCGAGAGGCAGTCTTGGGAACAAAGCCTCTTCCAACTGGCACGACTGTCGACAACCCACCTAGGTAGACGGTTCCTGTGTAGAATTCAGGGCCGGACGACAGCGTCATGGAGCAAGGTGGTGGAAGTTTTCCTTCGAGTCGCGGACCCTCTAACGATACCACAGAGCGAGTCAAGGGCACCACCATGGGAAGTGCCGAAGATAACTAATGAGGTGCGGATTAAGTACCTGCGCTCCAAACAAGACAAGCCACCCCTTGTCATCAAGGAATTCGTGGAGGCCCACCTCGAAGAACGTCACAGCGGAAAGCTGCAGATATACACTGACGGGTCGATAAACAACTCACGAACCTCCAGCACGGCGGCTTACCACATACCGAAACTAAGTCTGGAGTGGAGTGGCAGACTCCACAAACCCACGTCTTCAACAACGGCCGAGCTGGTGGCCATGAAAAAAGCTCTCCTGGTGGCCGCCAAGTTGCCGCCCCAACCGGTGGTCTTTCTCACGGACTCCCGGTGCGCCATCCAAAAGAAAGCCAATGCCGAGACCGGAGACCCTGCAACGGCCGCTGCAAGGAAGGCCCTGGCTATCTTGGAAGCGCATGGCTCTTCAGTCTGTTTCCAATGGATCCCAGGGCACGTCGGCATCCAGAGAAACGAACGCGCGGATGACCTCGCCGCGGAAGCGCATCAGTTTCCCCCCCCCCCCCCCCCCCCCCCCCCAGGTCCCCACACCTGCACACCCGCAACAGGCAGCTCTCGATGTCCGCTGTCATCTCCTGCGGGAGTAGCCGGAGAAATCTTTACCCAAAGGCACCTTGACCGGTCTCTCCCGGGCAGCGGAGACACTGGTGCGACGACTACGGGCAAATACGGCATACACAAACCAATTCCTTGCTAAAATGAGAAAACGGCAGAGCTCAAGCTGTCTTCAATGCAGGGCAGAAGAGACGATCCACCACATCCTCTGCGTCTGCCCGGCATACGAGACCCAACGGGAAGCGCTGCGTCAACGGGTTAAGGAGGGCACCCAGGTGACAACAGACAGCTTGCTCCTTCCCGACGGGCCCAGACGAAAGTGCCGGAGGATTTTCAAGGCATTGTTGGCGTTCCTACGAAACACAGAACTGACTGAGCGCCTGTAGCCAAAGTAGGCCAAGCTCGTGGTTTTTCTTAGTGCATTACCCCCGGTTTTGTTTTTGTTTTAAATTTTTATTGGGGCTCGTCACCTGCCCAGGCCAGCACATCAGAGCTAGGCTAACCTAGGAGACGTTAAACCCAACAAACCACCACCACCACCACCTTGTCGAGTCTCAGTCTCGCTCGCGCTCTCTGATTCGCCGCCGAATCGCCGCCTGCTTTTCTGCTGCTTCGACGCTCTTTCGTTACTTTTTTTGGTTGGCACAAGTTTGCCCATTAAACCTTTCTTTTCAGTTCACTGTTCGCCTTCTCGTCGGCTTAATTCGTGAAAGAGGTCTTCAAAGCCTGCCACGACGACCCAACATCTGGTCACCTTGGCTACAGTAGGACTCTTGCACGGATCCGAGAAAAATACTACTGGCCCAAGCTCCCGAAGACTGTCCACCTCTACGTCCGTTCGTGCCCCGAATGCCAACGACGCAAGAAACCACCGACGAAGCCGGCAGGTCTCCTGCAACCGATCGCGCCCCCGACTGCACCATTCTAGCAGATTGGAATGGATCTTCTCGGACCTTTCCCACCGTCGACGCAGGGAAACCGTTGGATAATCGTGGCAACTGATTACCTCAGCAAGTACGCCGAGACAAAAGCACTCCCGTCGGGGACCGCCGTGGAAGTAGCCAAGTTCTTCGTGGAGTCTATCGTGCTCCGACACGGCGCTCCCCAAATCCTGATTACCGACCGAGGATCCTCGTTCATGGCGCAACTGACACAAGAGATACTCCGCCTGAGCCACACCGACCACCGCCGGACCACGGCCTACCAGCCGCAGGCCAACGGGCTGACGGAGTGACTAAACAATACTATCGCCGACATGATTTTGATGTGCGTGGACGTGGAACACAAGACGTGGGATGAAGTGTTGCCCTACGTCACGTTTGCGTACAACACGGCGATTCAAGAAACTACCGGCATTGCATCCTTTCAGCTGGTACACGGCAGAAAGGTGACGACGATGCTCGACGCTATGCTGCCTCACGACCCGACGGACGACGGCACCGAAGACGCCCAGCTGGTCACCCAACGAGCAGAAGTACGCCAGCTAGCCCGTCTTCGAATAAAGGACCAGCAACGTGTGGACGCTGGCAGGTACTATCGGGGAAAAATGAAATGCGAACAGAGGAGCGCGTGGCTCGCGGTACAGGCTGCGCCGCCTGGAAGTGAGCCTAGGAGCGAGGGTGCGCGGCCTAATCCGACGTGTTCACGCCCCTCCCTCTGCGCTCTCCTAGCTTCAGCAGTGCGCCTCTTAGTGCGCTGAAAGCTTTCACCGCTATCTTTGCTGGCTCAGCGCGTGCGGTGCAAAGAAGCTCGCCGCACTCGCCGAGCAGGCAAATATAGCGGTGACAGCTTTCAGCGCACTGGGAGGCGCACTGCCGAAGCTGGGGGAGCGACAATTGAGGGGCGTGAACACATCGAAGTAGGCCACGCACCCTCGCCCCTAGGTTCACTTCCAGGTGGCGCAGCCTGTACCGCGAGCCACGCGCTCCTCTGTTCGCATTTCATTTTTCCCCGATAGTACAACCTTCGTCGAAGCGACGTGGAGTTCCAGCCCGGAGACAGGGTATGGTTGTGGACGCCCATTCGCCGCCGCGGCCTCAGCGAGAAACTGTTAAAACGCTACTTCGGACCCTACAAGGTCATCCGCCGCCTTGGGGACTTGAACTGCGAGGTGCTCCCCGACGGAACTCGACCATCAGAACGCCGCCAGCCACGACCCGAAGTCGTCCACGTAGTTCGACTCAAGCCGTTCTACGCACGTTAGGATTGTGACACTGCATGCTTATTTTGTTTCACCCTAAACGTTTTAGCCATTTCCGTTTTCCTTTCGCTTTGCATCGGGGCGATGCACTTTTGAAAGGCACTTTTGAATGCCGCCCGCAGAGCCGAGAAAGCACCGCTTGGTCACGGTCTTCTAGAAGATTCCCGTTCATTCTCGCACCAAACGTAGCTTTCCCTCTGCTTTGTTATTCTCGAAAATGCCAGTTCATCCTCGCCCCAAGCGCGCGACGCTCGAGCCTTCTTTGCCGAACTTTCGAGATAGTGACGCAGGGTAGATAAGCAGCTACCCGCGACCTTGTCGAGTCTCAGTCTCGCTCGCGCTCTCTGATTCGCCGCCGAATCGCCGCCTGCTTTTCTGCTGCTTCGACGCTCTTTCGTTACTTATTTCTGGTTGGCACAAGTTCGCCCATTAAACTATTCTTTTCAGTTCGCTGTTCGCCTTCTCGTCGCCTTAATTCGTGACAATATCCTTGAGGTAGTTGCAGTCGAAAGAAGCTGTCGGCTCAACGGCTGCTGTTGAGGTCACAGGCGTTTATGATTGAAAACATTTTCATAAAAGAAAACACCGAAAGAGAAACAATTGATTTCACAGCACAGCGATTCACCGAAAGCACCCGTCGTGAAGGGAGGAGAAGCCAGCTCCTCCGCGTACGGTCAGCCGTCGATAAAGCTTCGCGGCGTATGCTGGTCCAATCTGGTTCTTCAACACAGGGCTTCCCGCAAGGAGGCCAATAAAGACAGCGGCCGTCTTGTAAACGTCAACTTCTCGGGAGGTCGGAGCTAGGCGGCCATCTTGCGCGCTGAATATATTCCATTCACCTCTAAGCTAAGACTGCGGTGGAAGCGTCCTCATTGGACCAGTCATACATCTCCCTTCCGCCAATTGATCACGCTCCCACTCATACCCACGAGCAGAGTATAGGGCAGCATATCTCAATGCAATGAAATTTCATAAAGTTCAAAACCGGGTACAGCAGAGCGACCGGCCAAAAGAAAAAGATCCGACGGTTTGAAAGGCCACGTCTAGCAGGGCAGAGGGGTAAAGTGAACGATCACACGCGTTGGAACACTGTAAAAAACCTCAGGGGCTTTTCTGCCCTGAAAGAACTGAAGGAACAGAAACATTGGAAGACTACAAAGAACCTCAGAAGCTTATATACTGCACTAACAAAACCTGAACGAGCACGAGCGCAAGAACGTCGTGAAAAACCGCGAGGGCTCTTTTTCCGCCCTGGAAAGAGTTAAACAGCCCAAAGAACGGGATGGGTCGACAGGCTCGGCCGGCGCACCAAAATGTAGTAACGGCCGACCCACCAAGATGTAGTGGTAGCCGAAGCACAGAATGTAGTGATTCTCTGATGGAGAGGCGACGATGTTGGCGGTTCTATGATCAGGCTGCTGCTTGGCACCAGGAAACATCCAGGAAGGACCGGTAGAGCGGCCCTGACGGGAGACGGGGCATAGATGATTGACGTTTAAGTTTAGGTTTAGGTTTAATCAATCATAGAGCAGAATATCAACTGAAGGACACGAACGGCGAAAGAGGCGCAAGTTCGGGCTCGAGCTGGTGCTTGTAACAGCACAAATAGTGCCCGTGATGACGCAACAATCTAGTAAAAGCCAATTACTACACAGCCACTGAACTGGAATCCGCTACTGAGTTGGAAAGTTCACACGTTACGTACTACACGCAGCAGGAGATCACAGCAACGACGGGTGCAGCTCAGAAATACAACGGAAGTCCGAGATTTAGGAAAACAGTACGAAGGCGTACACAGTCACTTGCCTCTGAGCTTGTTTACCCTGTCGATCCTCGGCCTCCGCGTTGAATGGTTCAATACGATCAGCTATAGGACTAGTGTTTTTTTTTTTTAATATGTTTAAAGGAGGACCAGCAGAAATATTCTTCCGCCTGGCGGAAAGTCCTCCTCGCCCTCTTTCTTCCTTTTATTGTAGCACGACGAGGCGAGGGGAAAGGTCCCCTTCTGCGCCGGCTTCTTCTGAGAGGATAAGCCGAGAAAATCCCCATTCTGAGCGACGGGCGATGGGTGCAGCGACGGGCGATGGGTGAAGCTACCTGTAAGTCACGAGGTCGCTGCTGCTGCCGCAGCAGCGACCTCGTGACTTACACGTAGCTTCAGCTCCTATCGCGTAATCTGCCCCATTTTTTGGCGCTCACCAGGCCTAGCCCCTCGGGTGTAGGTATTACGGGGCTGCAAGGCTGCGCCCGCGCAATCACCGAATTTGAGCTGTCGAAGGTCTTCGGTTTAGCCCGTGGCAAAGTAAACGCATACTTGAGAGCTGCGATTCATAACCGCACCCATTGAAGGAACGTTTCATAGATATTTTCGGTTGATCAAGGAGCTCAAAACACATGCGCGAGATGTGGTGACTTGAATATGTAAGGACGACTTACATCTTCCCAAAACATTCCACCGTCAAAAAAAACAAAACGGCTTATCACGCTCAAACCTGCCTCAAACTAGGATCGATGGAAAAGAAAACGATGTACCAGGCGTGGGCACCTTCTAGAAGGTCTCTGTTTTCTAGCAGCGAGCACAAATTATTGGAGAACTTTAGCAGACTATGTTTTCAGGCCACGCTTTATTTAGCGGGAGCTCGCGCTGCCACTTCGATGCATTCTCTGAAGCGCGCGCCTGAAGTGGCAGCGGGCCTTTGAAAACGATATACTAAAATGCCCTGTTGTGTGCCTAACTCGCAGAACATGATGGCCAGCAAAATGTATGAAATTCATATTTACACATTCCCAACAACCACCTGACGTGAGAGGGCATCAAGGGTGAATGTCAATTTTAGAATGTTTTAGGGGGTCGCTTTTAGCCACTTAGATAACCGTACGGTCCGTACCCTACAACGAAATGTAAGAGACTCGCTGTTTACATTCTTCATCGAGTGCGGCTATGGAGCGGAAAAGACAATATTAAAACCCTTTTTGGCGAGTCTAGCGTGTCGTGTTCTGGTTCAACGTTGCTTGTATTGGTACCATAGCACGGGCCGCCACTTTGAAGTATTTGTGGTGTCTCAAAGAAACTAAAGCAAAAGCAGACAATTTTTTTTAACGTGACACAAAATTATATTTAACATTGTAGAAAACTTTTAGGTACCCTACGCCACGCAGTTAGCACAAACAAATTATCGCCGGTGTTTCCCACTTTTTTTTCTTCTTAGAAGTGAATGATGTTTAGGAAACTGTTAATGCGAGTATCCAACCTAAGCGGTAGATTTTAGTGCGAGTCGATACATTGCTGGGGAAAATAGCAAAAAGCGCCGATGTCGTGTTTGCGCTAACAGTGTCGCGTAATGTACGCATACCGCTGCACGATCAACGCTAACGGAGTGAATCAGTAAATTTGGTGGCCCCCCAAAAAAGTGGTGTGATTTTGTTTTGTTTTTATGGTTGAAAGGTTGTTATTTTTATACAAGCAATTCGGTAAAGAGTGCTTCCAGTGGGCACCAACTTACGAGGCATCAATTTGTTCTTATACACTAAATTCTGCATGGGCCTTGCGTAAAAATGTCAATATTGCGTTCGTGCTAGCTGTTTCACGCACAGTAAGAAGACCACTTCATTGCTCAAACATTTAAACTAGGCCTTTCTTACGCCAAATACACATTTTGCGAGTACACTCTATTACGGGTGGTTCATAAAATAACCTACGTTGTTTATTTGGAGGAAAGGAAGTAGTGGTGAGGGGAGGCGGAATTGAATACAAAAGATGACTCTAGGGAATCTCGAACTCTGTAAATATTGCGCACAGCCTATAATTCTGAGTTAATTACATCACGTTTGCTTTGTCTGTTTCAGAATTTGTTAACAGTCGCGCTAAAGGCCAAGATGAGCGACAAGTCAGATTCCCCTGTTTACTTGAGCAAGAAGCGTATGCGAGAGGGGGAAGGGGGGGGGAGGGGGAACTGAAAAAGAATACGAGTGTAACCGTAGCAATCTCCGACCAAGCCTGAACCATGCACACTTTTTCTGAAACCGCGGAGCTGACTGCTTTCGACGACTTGATAAAGCAAGCCAAAGCCGTTAATAAGTGTGACTCGTTGTCAGCTGTGATAATCAAGGCGCTAAGACGATTCCTTGAAACCTTTCATCTATTAAAACAAATTGTGCAATAAATCCATTGCCATATTATGCTTGCGCTGATCTTGGAGCGGTATGCGTGCATTACGTGGCACTGTTAGCCCGAACGCGACATCGGCGCTTTTTACTATTTCTGCCAGCAACAGGTATTTTCTAGCACTGAGCTCTGCCACTTAGGCTGGATAATTCCATATCAGTTTTCTAAACATCATTCACTTTTAAGAAAACAAAATTAGAAAGACCGGCGATAGTTTGTCCGTGCTGTGTGGCAGTATACCTAATATGTCTTTGCAATGACAAATTACAAACGCGTTTCATGTCAAAAAAAGATCGGCTACATTTTTTTTTTAATTTTTTTTTTATTTTTAATGCTTTAAAACTACTTCAAAGGGGCAGCATGTGCTATAGCACCGATTTGAGCAACATTGAATTATAACACGACACGCTTCGATAGCCGCACTCACTAAAGAATGCTCTCAGAAAGGTTATAGCTTATATATTGTTGTAGGGTACGGTTATCCAAGAACTAAAGACGATCCACTAAAACTTTTTAGTATCGACACACACCATTGCTGCCTTCTCACCTCATGTGGTTGTTGGGATGTGTAATAAATGTCGTCTACATTCGTTGGCCATCATGTAGTGTGAGATACGCACACAATAATTTGTGCTCGCTGCTAGAAAACAGAGACCTTCTACAAGATGCTCGCGCCCCGGTATATCGTTTTCTTTTTCTTCGATCCCAATCTGAGGCAGGTTTGAGCGTGATAAGCCGTTTTTTTGAAGGTGGAATGTTTTGTGAAGATGTAAGTCATCCTTACATATTCAAGTCACCACACCTCGCGCATGTGTTTTGAGCTCCTTGATCAACCGAAAATTTCTGTGAAACGTTCCTTCAATGTGTGCGGGGATGCATCGCAGCTCCCAAGTATGCGTTTATTTTGCCACGGGCTAAACTAAAGAACTTCGACAGCTCAAATTCGGTGACTGCGAGGGCGCAGCCTTGCAGCTCCGTGAAACCTACACCTGAGGTGCTAGGCTTGGCGAGAGCCAAAAAATAAAGCAGATTACATAATAGGAGTTGAAGATACCCGTAAGTCACGAGGTCGCTGCTGCCGCACCCATCGTCCGTCGCTCAGAAAGGGGATTTTCTCGGCTTATCCTCTCAGAAGAAGCCGGCGCAAAAGGGGACTTTTCCCTTCGCCTCGCCGTGCTACAATACAAGAAGAAAGAGGGCGAGGAGGACTTTCCGCCAGGCGGAAGAATATTTCTGCTGGTCCCTCTTTAACAATAAACTACGCCAAAAAGAATATTCTTACCTCATTTCGACGAACACTCACCTGAAACCAAGCGCACTGTCAGCTGTTGGGACTCGTGCTGTGTTGCTGCTCCAGTGTTGCAGCTCGAGCTGACAAAAAGTTTATTCCACCAATTTACGAGAATTGCACGACAGATGTGGTCTTGGCCGATTTTGAAAAATCACGAAAGCTAAAGAATAAGATATTTTATAGTCTTTTTGTGGTTACCTAAGTTACTAATATCACTCACGAGTGCCTGCACGTGAATTTTGGATTCCCAAGTGACCCGTCATCTACTGCAGAAAAGTGGTCATTTCACAGCGGTTTGGGGTCGTCACTTTGCCCAAAGGCTAGCCGCTCGCAATCTGGGGTAGTGAAATCCTCCAGAACGCCATTTTGATAACCCAGGGTAGTCGTTTTTTCCTCAGAGTGTAGAATCGGTTACATTGGGTTAATGTGATTAGTACAATTAATTGCATAAATTGAAATCCTTGGTGGCACGCTCATTCTGAGGAAGCTGAAGCATTAGCGATATTTTAAGAGATCCGAAACATACTTATTCTAAGAATAAAAAGAGCTTGTAAGAAATAACCTAGTTTTCTACTTATTTTTTCCCCTAATTCACGTGTTTGAAGCCTTTGGGAACAGCACAACGAGAAAACCGCATTCTCGCTCTGGTGCAAGTGCTGGAGTTCATGATCGAGCGACTTCAAAGTGCTATTGCCTTTCGTTTATTAAGACAATGACACTTCCGCGTGACAACAAAAATTAACAAATTCATCCATAAATTCTTACGGAAATCATCGACCGTTTAAAATTGTTTCATTATTGTCTTCTTGGCGCTTTTTCGTCGGTGTTCAGTTTGCTTGACACAAAAAGGGGCGGGTGTCTTGAAATAGAGTAGACATTTCTATCCCGTTTATTCCGCAGGCCTTGTTCCTTTTACTTTTGTTTTCAGATATCCATACCCATTACTTTCCACAAAGGACGATTCTTGCTCATCTATGAGGCTCCAAAAAGCGCCGAAATCTAAGGCGGGCCCGCTGCCTCCGTACTCTTCCGGCAGCGTCTCAGCGGGCAGTTCCTTGTGCAGACCTTCAAAGTTCGTTCCGTGGAGGTGTATCTGCGTAAGGAAAATAATTTATTACCGGAAAGCACGCCAGCATTGCGTACTGCGTGGCAAGATAAGCATTATCGCCGAATCGACGACTTCTCGGTGAAGTGTCAAATTCGTTGCCTCGGAGTCGTTTCGCATGCCTCCCAACACAAGCCGTTTTAACAAAACAGTCGTCCACCTTTACACCAATGTCAAGAAACATAATAGTGAACATTATACTGTTGAATCTATACTGTATTAATGCACTCGAAATATACAAGTGAACAAAGTATTGGTTATTCACAAACCTATTTTTATGTTAATCACTGCGAAATATATTTTACGAAGTCATGTGACACTTGGCTAGACTTTCCATAGTAACCGGAGACACGGAACGATTGAGAAAAAAAAACGGAAAAAGACAGCAGTACTTAGATATATCAATAAACCTATTTAATTATCGTCATTATTCGCGACACATATGGCGTACTATGCAACGCATCCGTATCAACATTAGTGCAACCGCGCGTTCCTGAAAACAAAAATTTTTGATTGAAACTCGTTTTCTCAAAATCTGAAACACTATTACAACAAAACTAATAATCTCAGGTTGTCTTCAAAGCGGTGTTAAAACATGGTTGCAAAAACATGCGAGAAAAGCGGACATGTTTCTTTCGACCTAGCATCAAGTCACTGCCGCTGTTCCGAGTGTGTATATATACACCTGGTGTTTCAGCGAAGTCTGACAAAATGTCCTAAAATTAGTGTACTACTCGTGCTGGCGGACGTCAGAAAATGTCCGATAATTACTAATTAGTTCGCTAATTATTTATAATATGATATATTAACTTCTTAATTAGTGAAAATAGACATATGGTTCCAAGCATAAACCAGCTGAGCATCGTCAAAACCACTAAATCAGTAACTTTTAGAAAGGCTTTGAGCGCATGAGGAGCGTAGGGGTGCGCCAAAGTTACCACTCGTGAAGCAGGTACGAGGCTAGCGGTTGCGATAAGGCGCCCGCGTTCTAAGCACACGGTCAGCTGTTGGTGCTCGTGCGGTGTTGCTGCTCCAGCGTTGCTGTTCAAGCTGACAAAAAGTTTATTCCACCAATTTACGAGAATAGCACAACAGATGTGGTCTTGGCCGATCTTGAAAAATCACGAAAGCTAAAGAATAAGATATTTTATAGTCTCGTTGCGGTTACCTAACAGTAATATCACTCACGACTGCCTGCACGTGAATTTCGGATTCACAAGTGACCCGTCGTCTCGTGCAGAAAAGTGGTCATTTCACAGCGGTTTGGGGTCGTCACTTTGCCCAAAGGCTAGCTTATAAGCAGCTGACCGTTCAGCTGTTTTTTTTTAATTTTTTTTTTAATTATTTATAGTTAGTTATTCCAGGCTTGCTGAAAAACGTACAGTCCACGAGTGTTGCGGACTTGCTACTCCGAAGTTAGAATGATTCCGGAATCATTCCGCACTTTCGCGACCCCGGAATGGAAATGGAGTGGCGGCAGCGCTGGGGGAAATGGAAGGGGGATCGACTTATATGCCTTTCCCCCGAAGGAAGTGGGTATGGAATGGGGAATGACGAAAATATTCCCAGGAGAAGGGGAAAAAGAGGGACAAAGGACAAACACAAATCTCCAAACACAGCTAGGTGATCGGTGCGCAACCGAATGAAATCCGCCTTGTCCGGGTAACTAACCTCTCCATTTCCAGTGGAACGCTCTACCAACTGAGCTTAACAGGGGTTAGACGTCAGTAGAGCAAACAGGTTTTATCAGCCCAGTCTAACACTAACAAGGGTGAAAGGCTCGCAATTTAAAGATCTCAATTCTTATGAGACCTGTGTCGATTTACATCATGGGACCTACGGGCTGATGGCGCGATTCGCTAACGCGTGATAAGTGGCTCTTGAAACAGCATTGTTGCACCGGAGGTGACTGACGGATTCATTGTCTTACTGGCTTATGCTCCTTAGAGGATAAAAACGGCGAGCTCTCGGTGAAGCGACCAAGTGGTAGACAGACATGGTGTCGTTCCTGGAGCCGCGAGACGCGACGAAGCGGCTGTTGTAATCATGCGCGATTAGCATGCAGCTTTCAACCAGGCTGTGGAACCAAACCCGAACCGAACACTCGAGCAAAACCGTTATTTTTAACTGAACCGGAACAAAACTGCCATATTTCTTAAGGAATGACAGTGCGAACATAAACGTCAAAGTAAAAACAAAAAGTTGACGGCTGTCGGCACGCCTGTTCCGCGGTAGTGAAATCTGGAGGCAACAAGAGGCGAAGCCGTGACGAGCGCGACACTGCGGCGCCGGTCGCCGAGACGCCAGTTGCCCAGAACCAATGCTGCTTGAAGAAATTTTTGATTGTGCCTTTACTAGAAACAGCAAGTCACCTGTTGTCATTTTTCACCTCCTCTTTTGTTCAAAACGTCATTCGACCAACCCTCGCTGTCTTTGTCTTCTTCAAATCAGTCGTCCGTGCAAGTCGTTCGGGAGCGGGGTGAGTATTGTTGGCCGTTTCAATCTGAATGAGCTCTGGATGAGCACATACAGTGGTTACAGCGTCGCCACTCTCTGGCAGACTAAACTCCTATCTGAACAACTGACGACTGATGTTTTCTTGTGGGTAGCTTGGGAGTATGGTGCGTGCTGCCGCCACTGTGCGTGCTGTTCGATTGATTTTGCATGTGAGTACTCTACTCTGCTACTGTTTCCAAGCGCCTGTATAACCACGTAATTTTAATACAATGGTGTTTGCGTTAAAATTCAAGATCACAAAACGAAATTAAGCCTATTGCTTTGCTGTCCTCGTTTTCGCAACATGGCTTTTGACGACCTAATTTATTTTAATGAAGGTGACGCAAACTCACTTTTTTTTTTCTTAACGACTGGGAGCTGTGGGCTTTTATTTCAAGGACCGGTTTATACTGTTTCGCGCTTAGTGGAATCAGTAACCGAACCGTTATTTCAAAAGCGTCCCTGAGCCAGAACCAAACCGGAACAAAATGCAAAGCAACTCGAACCCGAACCGAACCGAACACGAACCGAACCGGAATAGTGACCGGTTCGACTTTTCTGTTTTTAACCAGACCGATCTTCTAGTGTTTGCGTGGAACATTAATATAAAAAAAATTAATTGAATGCACAGCAAGCGTGAAATGTAAAGTTTCAAGGCAGGTTCCATAATATATGATGGTACAGTCCCTTTTGCTGGCGCCGAATACCGATCCTACTTTGTCAGTGGTTTTCTCTTCTTGCCGCACTGCATGGAGATTTGGGGCAGCTATACGCGGCGCCGCTTCTTACAGCGCATTAGCGGTGCTGTTGCGAAGTATTCCAAACAGAGAGCGAAATAGCTTCTTCTTGTGCCAAGCACAAACTAGACATTCTTAAGGCCTTATCAAGCAAACACCAAGCTAATCATTAGGGCAGGGCGTCGATTAAATGGTTTATCCCGATTAATGGCCACCCTTTAATCGATTTATCGGTCTCAATCATTTCATGCATAATATTTTTTTTGAAGCCAAAAGTAATATATGTGTTTTTTTTAATTTTTGCATTCGCTTAATATGAGGTAACCTGGAGCACGGAATATACGATATTTATTATGAATCAACCTTGATGTGCAGTTAAGAGCAGTTCACATGCACTCACACACATATTACTTCAGCTGCACGCGGGAAAAAGGTTCGTTGATATTCTCCGGAAAAAGCGAACTCCTTTGATTGTTCACACTAGTCGCTGCTGCGCTAAACGGACACTCGAGCAGCGTTGAAGTGACCGGGACAAGTATTGCCTTTTGCACTTTATCAGGCGTTACAAGTTTTGCCCCTACAGTTTAGTTTAGGCTAAATTTAGACCTAAAGTTTGCCCTCATTTGTCAAAGTCAAATATGCATTCAGGTGTTCTCGTCCACGTCTGCGTGGTGAAATCCTTTGCTTTACTATTTTCATTCGTAAAATTTGACAGATTAACCAGTTAAAAAATTAATCGCGATGAAAGCATTAATCGATGAATCGGTGGACTAGTCAATCAATTCCCCAGCCCTCCTAATCATGTATCTGTGGAAGGTATACACGGTCCATTTGCGAAGGAAATGGGTGGTTTTAATTTTTGTCGTCTGTTGAGACTCGCAAGCCTTTTACGATTGATCGCGCACAATCGATATCTGCAGTGACAAAAAGTTGTCACAAAGCGCTTTGTGCGACCACCCTTTGGCTTAGCAGAAAGAGTGCTGTGAGGTTTCTTTTGCCTACTTTTGCAATCGTCTCTGCATTTGATAACGTTAACAACTTTACGCTGTTTTTTTTTTGTGTGTGTGTGTGTGTGTGTGTGTGTGTGTTTTTTTTAGTAGCACAATGTGGTTTTTAATGGCCGCTTTTCACGTTTAGAAATTAGAGGAATCGAATGGTGAAGTTCAGCCATTCCAGAAGTGGGAATGGGCCTAGAGTCTCCATTCCGAGGAAATATCGGAAACTCTAATTCCCCGCAACGACATTGAAATGGAATGGGGGTGCCCATTCCGCAACGCTGCAGTCCACAGCCTATTAAACATTTCTTATGTTTAGGTTGTAACACTCGGGACTTACCCTTTCGACGTACTTCCTGTTGACAAGATGCCTAACAATTGACATCAGAATGTGAAAGACAAATGTCTGTCTGACCACATGGATGGCTTTCAGCCGGAATGGCACGCACTTCTGTAAGGTGTAAAAACAACTTTAAAGACTGCTTTGGTGACAAAATACATGTACCTAGAATACATACAAGCTTTGTTCGTACCTGCAGTCAAAGAAATTTGCTAGATTTGGCGGGGCATACACCGTTTAAAATATTTAGCAGAAGGTAGACACTTGACTGCTTGTGGCGTGCGAACGTAGTACATTTTATGCTTACACCTTTGTGTCGGTGAAGGGAAGCGGAAGGCTTAAGAACATATGCTACGTTAATTATATATTTTAACTACTACATTTATCAAATAAAAAAATCCCGTGTGGTCACTGCTGTGGTCCCTTTCTCAGAAACTATTTAAATAAGTAGGAGGCAACAAAAGTTATAAAGTTTCCAAATCGTAACTCTACTCTTGCGGCGCACATCCAGCATTACGTGAAAAAGAAACAGTGAGGTTTCCAGATGAAACTATGAGTTCTGCGAGACCAGAACCAACGTTTTAGATGGGTCAAACACTACGGCTTCGAAATCCGTCTTTATGCGTGATGTTCTAAACTTAGGAATGAAGTCGCTCAGAGGAGTCAATAACTTAAATGATGTGCACAAGAATTGCGAAATTATAAATGTTCGAGCGGCTCACTTTTGCTAAAACATAACTGAATCAAATGCGATCCGCGCATGTATACACACAATAAAAGCATGAATTCAGCACTGAATACATATTGTGTTGGTCGAGGAGTACTAATACCGGAAGCTTGATACGGAGTTCACTCTCTAAAAGCCGTGCTTGTTTGACCTTCAACCGGCCAGCCTGATTTTGTTCTTTCAAGCCACCTGATCCGGTATACACTGTTTCATCATGAGTGCGACCAAAATCAGAACTTTCAAGATTGAACTGCGCTGACGTAGTCCAAACACTGTTCGAGAAAACAGGCCTGGGTTTGTGGCATCGCTCAAGAGTATTGAGAAATGGGGTGCATACTGTTAGCAATCGAAATATCATTTAGAAAATACTTTGTGGAAAATTAGCTTACTCCCATTAACATATATTTACGCACTCAACAGAAATATTATGTCTGGTCGTAACAATTTCGTTTCGGTTTGGAATTACATGTATAACCGACTCTGCAAGAACCCGTCACTGTCACTATATCATGAACATCCATCAAACGGCATGTAAAGGATTTGGTTAATTACAATGCTTATTTGTCAGCAGAAATACTCTTCTTTTTTATTCTAGTAATTTACTCCTCGTATAAAATCTACGTTTTTGTGTTAATTTCGGCTAAAATTAAAATATTACTCCCTCTATAAATGAAGGAAAGCTCCACTGAGATAAGTCCATAATGTGCCAACTAAATACCATCCTGGACCAGCCATGCTATCAAATCGCTGAGCAGACCTACAAGGGAAGACATATCCGGGAAGAGTAATCTGACTTTTGAGCCTTGGTAGAGGACTATTGGTGCACCATGGAAAAACGGTTGCTGCGGTAATGAGGGTATGGAAGAAGCTTCTGACATATTATTGACGTGTCTCACTATATATTGTCTGGCTTCATTATTTCAATGGCTATCAACTTCGGTTAATGGGCAATAAAGGTTTGATATTCAGAGCGTCATAAATTGGTACTCACAAACACAAATTCTGTACATTGCTTCAACAAACCTATGTTGGCCGACAAAAGTTTACTCATGCTGAACCCTTCATAGTCGACAAGCACAGAAATGCCAACGGTCTGTGACGAAGGGTCCGCTGCAAGGAACTCCAGAGCCAGATGCAACGCCTGCTGAGCTTCACTGTGTGTAGAAAGGCTCGGAATCCAAGCGCCTGGAATGTTGATCGAAGATAAATACAATCTTACGCTGTGCCGTATCAGTCTTGGCAAAGCAAACATTTCTTTAACAGCGGTATCAGTAATGGGCTTCCAACATCTTGAACATCCGAGACTATAAACAAGAAGTGAACTACACTCACGCACGCATGAAACTATGAGTCCTGTATTGCGACCAAAATCTAGTAGGCCTGTGCACGCAGGTCTCAATAGCGCTTATGCGAAATTGTTAATTGGCGGTCTGACAACACCGAGAGACTTGTCATTTTAATGCTGGCAAGCGTCGTCGATGCTGAAGCACGGTCTAGGGATCGGAGACAACCGCACGGGCAGTGTGCGATGGGCGGCAGCTGTGTTTTCGCCTTCCGACCCTGAAATGTGGACGAACATTTTAAACAACCTACCGCAACTGTTTGACGAAACTTGCGGAGGCCTGCGCGGTGGCGACATTCCGCAATGTGTAAGCTTCCACAGCGAAGGCGTTGGACTTGCTCCGGTGCTTCGACGAGGCTGACGGCAGCGTGCACAGGCCTACAGAGCTTGGCCAGACATTCGCGGTAGGTTATTTAGGCTTCTCGTCCACATTCCAAGATCGAAAGGCGGAAAACTAAGCTGCCGCGCCATCACCCGTACGGTTGTCTGCGATGCCTCCATCATGCTTCGGTACCGATGACGCTTGCAAACGTTTAAATGGCAAGGCTCTCAGTGCTGTGAGACCATCAAGCAATTTCGCATAAGGTCTATTGAGACCTGTACGTGTGTTGTGCACTTTTTTTCCTATTATCAGGTGTTCAAGATGTTAGAAGTTCACCAGCTTGCTGGGCAAGCCAAGTTTTTAACAGGAAGACCATTCGTGTGAAGCTTAAAATAAGGTCTTCATAAAAAAGTGGAATTGTCACCTTTTTTCAGATTTAATCCTAGATAAACAGTATTACCCTGAGCTTTCATGAAACATGAACGGTACACCGCTACCTAGAAAACAATTTCAATAATATCACGCGTTGAGCGCTTTCGCGTGACACTCGCCAAATAATAAACAGAGAAACGAACACGCTGAAAAGGAATCGCATTCCGTACTTCTCGAAGAAAGCTACCAGTTTTGCTTTGCTCACGGCAACATAAATAAACAACAAACGATGCGATTTCTTCCGAAATCCTGGTCTAGAATACAGCATGAAGAAAAAAAAGTTTTGGCTCCAATCCACGCAGTAAAGGCGGTTGGACAGCAAAGCTGCGGTATCAATTGTAACCATTGTCCACTGCACTGTAGACCCTTTTTATGGAAAACGACACCAGGTAGTGCTCCAGTCTCTCACGTCTCAGAGAACTTCCGGTTTGTAAAAACAAGGAACAAAGACGACCTTAAAACCGCTGGTTAAAATGTAGATGAAACGTTTGACCACACTTTCTCCAGGAGAACGCCAAAAAAACGAAGGAGTGCGAGATCTGTTAAAATGCTTCGAGCATTCTTAAAAATTAGATTGTCTCCTCCAAAATGTAATATTGTACAGCCGAAGGCAATCGTTAAATCCCCAACTTTGGAGTCCGCGTAGAACTTATGATTTCTAGCATTGGTGACATAAGCAAGCTCAACAGGCTTGCAAAGACGTGCATCCGGAAGTCGCTTGGGAAGCAAGCGGCAGTTCATGCTTCTAAACAGCAAAAGGGTCTAATCTATACCAAATGATTGACGGAAGGAAAATAAATGCACTGTACCGAATCTTTTCCTTTATATATGAAAGGCTAGTGACGTCACTGCAGTCCCACGTCCCAAGCTGCCGTCGCCGCCAAAGCTTGCGCAACGGAAATATTTACTGAGAAACGTATGCGGCGAGCCCTACGTGCGTCGCATTGTGATCAGGAGTGCCTTACCAATTATCTGGTTCGGATGCTTGTTTTGTGCTATTTCTTTATTGAAACGAGTGTTATGCTGTATATTGTAGATGATACTGTAAGCCTGGGACTGTAGGTAAGAATTTAGCAGTCTGTTCTATCCCTATAGATGAGACCGCTAGACTGCGGAGTTGTGTATCGCTATGCGGAATGAAAGTCTTCTGCTTGCGCAGGAGTTGCGGTGACGTCAGAACGACACCGAGCTCTGATTGGCTTTGATTGAAGATATAGTGGGTAGGCCTCAATGATAGATGCCTTCAGGTCTACCCACTATTTTTTTCCCATCAGCCAATAAGAGCTCGACGTTCTGACATCATCGCAACCCCTGTGCAAGAAGCAGACGAACTTGCGCTCAGCATTACATACGTCATGCAGTAGTAATACACGACCGCACGCCGGTGTGATGCTCATCCAGATAGGAGGTTAAACCCGGGGTCTCTGCAAGTGCTCCAGCGTAATCTCCGTACTCTCGCATTTCTCGACGTGCTCCAAGGTGCGGTGCGACAACACACTCGGCCAACGATCTTTCACTGCACTTGGTTTAGCCCGTTCAGTCGATTATCGCGCAGACGAAGTTCATCTGGCACACCCCAGCGAAATATCTTTTGGTTCATTTCTACCAGCGGGAGATATTTTGAATTGCAACTGAGATCTCCGATTGGCCTCCGTCAGATTGCGGGCACCTCGGCCGATATTCTAACCCGCAAAAAAGGGATTTATGCTCTAATGCGCTGGCTTAGAGGCACTGAGACGTTTTAATGTGGTGTGTTTTATGTTAATATGGTTATCAGTTAAAAGTCACCGAGGCGACTGCGAAACAAAACATAATCTAACCATTCCGACAAGCCATAGTCCGATTGCGAAAATTATTTTTCAAGTGATAAAAACATTGAATTGTTTTGACATACGTGGCGGAATAGGAACTGGCGGAATCTCTTTCATGGCCTATTTCATATGAATCGCACCTGGTTATGCCGGGCATGTATAGGGCTTCCTAAAGTCACCAGTCTCGATCTAAAATAGACCGTAAAAATTAACGCCTGCACGTAGCAATCTGAACTTTTCGTCAAAGGTGTATTTCACAGGTCGGTTCTTGCTCGTAATATTACAAAGCGTAGCTCCCTTTCTGTAAAAAGTAGACTGTAGAACCCAAAGACTTGCCAGGGTCAACGGCGGACGGCGACGCAGACGATCGAGTCGAGTTGCGGGGTGCGTTTGGCGTTCGTATTGATAGATGGCGTCGGGAGCAGCGTCCGAAGGTGCAGCCGACCAGCGAAAGAAAGCAGACGACACGCAGACGAAATGCGTTCGCAGCAAAATCGCCATCGCTATGCGGACGCGTTTTTTTTTTTTTTTTTTACTTTGCTTTGTTTTTATTGTCCGCATTTATTTTTAAACCAAAGGTACATTGCAAAAAGATTATGTTCATTTTAATAACCCACTGTGGTCGCGAGCAGTCTCTATAAAGACGTAGCGTCATCTATCAATACGAGCGCCACTCGACTTTGTCGTCTGCGTCGCCGCCCGCCATCGACCCTGGCAAGTTTCTTGGCCCTATTTTTTACAGAAGGGGAACTACGCTTTCTAAATTTACGAGAAAAAACCGACCTGTGAAATACTCCTTTGGCGAAAAGTTTAGACTGCTAGGTGCAGGCGTCGATTTTTACGGTCCATTTTAGATCGAGCCGGGTGTCTTGGAACACCCCTTATGTCGACGGGCAGTTGAGCGCGCGCAAAGGCAGCTCTGGTACACCCGCAGCATTGCACTTGTTTTAACATCGCTCGCTCGCTCACAGCGGCCACCCAGGCATCTAACACCCTAACATCTGGCGCTTTTTCTGTCCTTCACATGGCGTCCCAAGCGGCACACGACTGAATGGGAAAAGGTTGAGATCTAATACTAAACTTCATGCGTAATATATTGATATGAACGTTCTTGAAAATGTACTATCGAAGGATACTTCTAAATTTAATGTCTCGTAATTTTCATTATTTGACGTGATTCCGTTGTTTCAGCATAATGAAATAACAGTTTTAAAATTTTATTTTCCATTTTAAAATGTACATTTTTTCCACCGTTGTTTACCGTTTTAATTTCTTTTATCAAACCGACCCTTCAGATAAATTATAGTGGACGTAGCAAACTTGTAACTCGAGAAAAAAATAAAATATCCAATATTAGAGACTGTGGTCTATTAAAAGCTGAATAATGAACGAGCAACTCAAATAATCGTTATATTGAATATTCAAATACAGTTTAAGAATAGTAATCGAATATGACAATAACTTTATGAATATAATACATGGGAATAAAGTTTTAAGCCGTCAAAAAAATAACCAAAACAGCATTCACGGT
Source organism: Ixodes scapularis (assembly GCF_016920785.2). NCBI lineage: Eukaryota > Metazoa > Arthropoda > Arachnida > Ixodida > Ixodidae > Ixodes > Ixodes scapularis. Next base: position 181,268,912 of record NW_024609835.1, on the reverse strand, counting down.
AGGGTTCCACCTAAAGAACATAGAGTAATGCAAGACAATATGATTTAGTCGTTTCTCACCTGACCTGACCAACAGGACTCGCCGTCCGTGAACATCTGGATTTGGCAGCACCGTATATAAACATCTGGAAGCGGGCTTGACGTTCGAGGGTAGGAAATTATCGTAGATGGAAGGGTATGCCGCACGGTTCTTGTAATAGCGCTTGAGAGTCGCCAGTGCTGCTTCGATATTGTATTTCCTTACGCGGATGTACCGTAGAAGGAACACGTTGTCTCGCCTTGCATTGAGTTCCGGGTCTTCTGCAGAGGACAGTGTAGAGAAATACTGTTACTATTAGACAACAAGAGTACAATATGCACATTTCTTTGAACGAATTCCTACAGTTTTGTTTTTACACATTCAAGCACCTTCTCGCCGTCACTGCCAAGCGGGCCCTGGAAGCATCAACCTACCCCTGCTTGTCAAATCAAAGGATAGGAAAACGTAGATACCTGCGGTGTTCGTTTTTTTTCGTTTTTTTTTTTCTCTTTTCTCTTGTCTTCTTTTTTTTTTTTTTTTTTTTTTTTGTTGGGGATTAGTGAAAATTAGCGTGAGCCGGAGTTCGCGTTTCCCCAAGACCGAGGGATGAAAATTTTGGTTGCGGAGGCCATACAGTTATACCGTTAACAAACTAATACCAAACATTCTGTTGTGGCGAAAAAAAAACACGCATAGTGCGTAGTACGCAAAACAAAATCGACGAAAATTATATCAATTGGATGGTAGCAGCCCAATCCGCCACACAAGCTCTTGGAGCCTCCGGCATCCCTTTAAAACCCCAGCCTTGGTTAGTGTGATTCTGAACAAACAAATACCGATGGATCGCCTTCCAAACCTGTTCATCAACGAAATAAATAGTGTGATGTGGCGCCTGGGTAGAGTGGGGTATATTTGTTTTTTAAAACATACCGCGGCTCACACGTACGGTCCATAGCATGTATGGGAACATAAAAAAAATTTGTTCTATCATGCTATGTTACTATCGCGAATACTTTCTTGTGATAGAAGTTATCCCGTCTACAACGCCGTCTAGTGACGCATGGGTCCTAATTTTATTTGACAGTGAGTTCCATTCGTCATAGAAATCATTACATTTGCAACTATAACAAAATACTTGAATACATAATGGTTAAGTTTAAAGTATTTTAATACCAAGGTATACTTTAAACTGGACAAGACAAGTTGTTGAAAATTTGATATATATTTCACTGTGAACGCTATTTTTTTATTATCGTTCACTTTCAACTTGTTTTACTGACAGTAGTCTTTCTGCCTGTTTACTTACATCAGTGACCGTTAACTTATTTTTAGTGTTAACATTAAAATGTGATACATCTTTAACTGTTTAACAAGCAATTTGTACGACATTAACAGGTCGTGCTTTGTTTGGCCCTTTATAGATTTCCACAAAAGTCTGCCGACGTGATTGAAGTCATCTTGAGGACTTCTAGCTCCATAAATTAAATACCTTGAGAATTTAAAACATAAGCTTTTTTCTTTTCGATCTGCGTCTGATTTTAGGTCAGCGAAGTGATTATTTTTACCAAAACGATGAAACTGAAAATCAAAAACAAGAATTACCCTAGGCTATCGATATTTCGTTTGGTAAGCCCAAAGTAGGACTGGTACAGGAGTTTGAATTACGCTTAATACATAACAGAAACAATGCTAAAGTTTAAAAATCACCCACAGCATCGATCAAAATTAATTTGAGCACTGATTGTCACAAATTACATGACTGCTTACACGTTATACTGAAGACAGTCGTGTACAGAATCGAACGCCAGTCACCGCGAAATCCGTGCTTAGAATACTTCATGGCAATGCGTATTCTCTTTTGCAAGACTTTTTTTTTATGATGTATGAGCAGACTCCCCCCCCCCCCCCCCCCCCCCCCCACACACACACACACTTCTAGTCCTGACCCATAAATCCGCCCCTGTCACAGACACGAGTCTGTCTGTTTTCACCTACCGTCGAGCAACTGATTGAGCCTCGCCAACGCGTCCGCCCGGCCTTGGTCCGTCTCGCCGAGCTCTTCATAGGCGATCCGTTGGAGCTCGGCAGGTAGGTCCTCGTCACTTGTGCGCATCGTCCCACCACCGACTTCCAGCTCGTTGGCTGTCGTTGACACAAAACCAAGAAAAAGTTAGAAAACCAGTACCACACACAGGGAACAGTTTGAACGCAACACCAGTGCAGCAGGGTAACGACTTCGCGTGTGAAAACACGATGCGAAATTTATCTGTTTTGTTGGTGGTGCAGACGCATATCGCGGAGCTGGCGCCGCGACATTGCAGGCTGTTCGAGTACCGAGGACGGCTACGGTGGCTGCACTTGCAAGCGACAAACGAGGGAGGGTAGAGATATTGCAAAGAGAGAGAGAAAAATCGTGCGCTTTCTTGGCTGTTTATTGGTGGTCTTGTTTTTCTTTTCGTTTTTTTTACAATCGTGGTGGAGTTTGATAACCGTCGCGTTGTCGGGCGAAGGAGCTGTGTTGTCACACCGAACACGCAGAGGAGGTATATGACTGCATCCGTTTCTTTAATCGGCCGCCCCCAGCTTATGAAAGTGGTGAATGCCATACATGTTTTACAGCAAGCTCCACCCAAAGCAGCGAGCGGCGTGCATATCGCCGTGTCCTTGGAGGCTGGGAAGCGGTGAAGCGGCAGCCTTGAAGCTGCCAAAGCTGCTCAAAGCAGAGATAGTGTCGCCATCTCCCGCTGTGGCACGTCAACTCTTAGCGTGCAACTCTTGACGCCAGCTGTCGGCGCCGCGACAACTTTTCTTGGCAATGCAGTGGAAGGTACAGGCCCGCGTCCCCTCTCCCACTTTGAGTGTGCGCGGGTTCTCCTCCTCTCCCCGGAAATGGGGAGAGGAGGAGAGCCTGCGTACACTCAAAATGGGAGAGAGAACGCGGTCCTGTACCTTCCACTGCATTGCCAAGAAAAGTTGTCGCGGAGTATAACTAACTCTCGAGGAAAAGATCTGCCATTTTCCCATGCATTCTGACTGCCGCAAGCGGGGGAGTATGCAGGCACACCTTGGGTGTCCCACACATAGTCAACAACTGCATTCGATTTCAAGATTATAATTATCATTAGAACAGTTTGCTGAACTTCAACAATCCGCGTACTTACCGGTGGAAAGATATTCGCGTTCGTTTCGAAGCTTCCTGTTTGCATAGCGCGCAGGTGTACGGTATCGCTTCAGCGTAAAACTAAACCGAATAAGGAGTTTCGCGATATGGTTGTTATGGGCACGCCCCGGGAAAACAAAACCGCGTAACAACCACATTTCCAAGATTTCGACAGAACGGCAGTTAATGCAGCGAAATGGGTACATTGCTTTTTATAAGCGTTAGAATAACTCAGAATTTAGTTCACAACGTTAAATTATCACTATTTAGTTTGCTGTGAGTTTTCAATCTTTGCGATTACCATTGCGACTGTCGTCCTTCAGCTGGCATCATTGGTTCCCTCTCGTGTTCTGTCGCGCTCTTCCGCTATCTTTCACTCGGAACTCCAGATGTCGGCGAACATGATTTGCCACTCCTCCTCACTTACCTTTACCCACCTGTCTGCGCGTAAGAGCCCACGCTTAATAGTCACGTGATCTTGCGTCATACTCTTACCATGCTACATTAGAAAGGGAGGAGGCCACAATGTCACTTTGTCCGATCATACTATGTTGCTAAAGCAAGGGAAATTTCCCATATATGGGAGAAAACTTGACCCAAGGGACCAAGTGAAACTTGATTTCAACTCATAAGAAATAAGGGCAACGTGTACTCCAGCACTATTTCTTTTTATATTCCTCATTTTTACGTGTCCAAATTAGGCTTCTGTTTGTCCCATAAATCTATGTTCTTTGGAAGTTTTCCACGATTCGACAATGCCGTGAATGCATTACTGATGTTGGTATAATGTGGCAGATCAGCTTTGGTTCTCAAAATCAACCCTTACCCTTCTTTCATCTGGAATTCCTGAACGGAGTCCCTAAATACCTTTCAAAGTTAGGAAGGGTGATCGGCGTTTTGTATGCTTCACTGTAAGGCGGTGACCTAGTTCTGGCTCTAAATTTTGCCGGGCTTTCGCTGCATGTCTCTCTATGCGCAGAGGCACTGTTTTCAAATTTAGGGATGCTTCGGAAAAAGAAAAAAAAAAAGAAAATCAGAACAAACTTGGATTTATGCAACCCCTATGTACCACACCGGTTATTCTTAGTACTCGTCAATCACGTCGTTGACGGAGCCACTCACCATGCTCCAGCGTTTCACCGGCACCAAAAACGACGCCTATAGCTAAGTGTCTCCATGTAAACAGATGACGCAAGTGGAAGACGCGGTTCGTCAACATGGCAAAACGCGTTTTACTGGAAGTGATTAAGCGTTTCGTGGAACCGCCCTAAGACTTTTTTTAAGGGAGCCGCCATCTTGAAAATTGTGGCGCCGACGACGCCGTCAAGCGGCTTGAAACTTTAAATACCACCTCGTTGACGCTATAAACTTTAATAAATGTAAATCCCTTGCTGCCATTTTCCCGCAGTTCACGTGCCATAATTTTCGTATTACCTTGCTCGCACTCAAGTAACAGCCTGCACATCCTATACATAAATAAGTGTTGATCTCACCACTAACCTATCATGGACTACTCATATAGCCTCTGTTATGACTGATACTAACCGCACTTTCAGATATTTGGGCCGAAACCACGAACTTGATACACCATCTGTAAAACGACTAGCGAATACTATTATAAGACCCAAGTTAGAATATGCCACATCTATATGGTCTTCATGGCAAGGTTTTAATTTTTTTAATTGGTGCCTATTATTCCACCTCTTTCAGACCAAACAGTATTCATTGAGCATTTTGACACAATCAGTAAGCAAATTAATTTAGATAAGTGCCGTGTCCAAATGTATGGCGATTTTAATCTACCTTGTGTGGACCGGTTAAAGCAAACTATAAACAGTAACACTATAACGTTTATCAAGGCATATTCTTCATTATCTTTTATAAACATTTGCGGTCTTGAACAGCACAATACTATTAGAAACAATGGCTGGCAATGTTCTAGACCTTGCTGTTTCTAATATTCCAATCATAAGTTTAAATCAGGCCCCAATTTCATTGGTACAAATTCATAGTTTCCATCTACCTTTTATTGTCGAGATTTCTCTCCCCTACAAGCCCCCTGTATCGTATATATCATCAAATTACTGCTTTTCTAAAGGGGCCTATTTGAGTCTCTATAAACATATTGGA